>NW_028318438.1:0-600000 GCF_062004578.1 Staurois parvus | reverse complement strand
TCAGGGACTTTTTTAAAATGCAAAAAGGTGCATATTTGGTTCTATAGACTTCAATGGAAAGGCTGCAGAAAAGCATGTAGTGCGTTTTTGTTGCATTTTTTTATTTTTTTTTTAAACACATTTTGGATTTGAATCTGCCTAGCAACAAGAAAAAAAAAAAGTAAAACGCGGCAAAAAGGCATGTGCAAAAAGAAAAACAAAACGCACAGCAAAAAGCACTGCAGAAATGGATCAAACACAAACTGCATAGGTGTGAACCTAGCCTTAGCATGGTTGTTGTATACAGCTCTATAGATTTTTTTTCCCTCCCAGGGATTATGCACAACCTATTGTGGGTTAGCAGATGAGGGCTAATAGAATGGAGCAAATTACTTTTACTTTGAGGGGACGCTCCCTGAGGTTCTTCTAAGTGGTATGTATTACCATTAAGATACCTTAGGTCCCCCACAATATAGTGATCACCTTTTTAATCTCCTTCCTCCCCTTCTTTATTGGTGGCTATTTGGTTCTCCTCCAGAGGGAGGTTTGGCATGGTGGTCCCCAGGTTCCTGATCCTATGGTTCATGAAAATAAAATTTGTGTTACATACACATCAGATTCCATGTTCCATGTACTGTTGTTATATAATCCATTTATTGGATGTAGATTTAGGCTCTGTGAAACTACATAAATGAAACCGCCTTAAGGAAGTGGGACATTTGGAACCCCCAAAATGTGTTGTGGTTTGACCGTTGAGCTTCCCTGCGCTGTGGTTGTTTAAAATCTCTGAAATCATCTGATATGAACAGTAAAACATATAAGCACTTGGACGGGTGGGAAGGTCAACAATTCACAGTGAAACAATTTTTTTTTGTGCAATATACTGTGGACTCAAACAAACCATGATTGACTTCAATGTGTTGTATTTTTAATGTCTTAAAAAACGGATTAAATGTATGAAATTTAACAGTGGTGTAAAGTGTATACAGATTTGGGCACCCTTAAAGTCCCATACACAGTGCTTTCTTATTATTTGTAATTTGAGGGTTGTTGGTGCCCTCCTGTATGATTCAGGCAGTACACACTAATGTGGCTTCAGCTCTTTGCATTCATTGAGAAAATGCAAAGTGTTCCCTGATTGGTACGGGACTTGGGAGACCACAGCCATCCATGCAGTAGTTCAGACTACTACAGTGATTTTCAACTTCCACAGATCAGGGATCACATAGGAATACTTATATTATGCCAGGCTGGCCCAGTGCAAGTATGCAAAATAACATCATCCTTGGAACAAATTGCACTGTTTTCAGTAAGGGTGGAATATGCCTTTAATAGAACAGGCCGCCAGACATACCTGCAGTAACAGCAGAAGATATAAAGTATAGCCAAATTCAAAACATTTTCTTTAGTATTGGATAGTGTAGAGGGATTAAATCACTTTTCATGTTTTTTTCACTGTCTTTGCCCTTGTTGGGAAGATCAACTCTCTCTATTTGTCACAGAAAGAGAAAGAAAATCCCACATTTTGGGTTGTCACCAGAAAAGGATTCAAGGGAAAATCTTGCAATGGGGGCCCTAGTTCTAGTGACAAACATGGATTATCTCACTTTAAAGGGATTTCCTCTCACTTCCTTTCTTGGCTATGGAACAGGAAGGGACTTCAATGTGTGTCAATCCCAATTAAACTCCCAGAGACATATTTTAAAGAACTTAGGAAAATGATGATAAAATATATATGGAGAAATAAAAAACCTAGAATAGGTTACGAGATATTGACTAGAAGTAAAGAAAGAGGAGGATTGGGAGTACCAGATTTCAGGAGATATTATAGAGCGGGGATTATTGCAAGAATTTTTGACTGGATCTATAATCCGGAGAAAGGTTGGGTTAAAATTGAGAAAGCACTGAGTGGAATAAGTTTAAGTAAAAGTATTTGGGTACCAGCACAATATAGGGAATTAGGTGGGTTTTTAATTCACAATTAATACCACTTAGGAACACAAAATATTTCATCCCGGGTAAGGATAGTATAGCAGGGAAATGGATTATAAAACAGAAGGCGCAATTGAGAGATATAATGGTAGGAGAGGAAATTGGGTCATATAAGGATATGGAAGACAGAAAGGGAGAAGTTTTTAACAAGATGGATAGATTAAGATATTACCAACTGAAGTATTTTTTTGAGAGTCTCCCAAAGCCCATAAGAAGTAGAAAAGATTGGAACCATTTGAGAGATTATTTGAGTCACGGGGAAATGGTAGACACGGAATGGCAAAAATACACAAGATATTATTGGAGATTGACACTGACACAAAATTAATGCACATAGAGAAATGGGAAAGAGACATAGGAAGAAAAATAGAGGAGGAGGAGAAGAGGAAAATGTTCACGTTAATTCATGAAAATATTAGTATGAGGGAAGTAGAAATAAATTATAAATGTTCGAATAGATGGCACATTACCCCTAATGTAGAGCACAAGATGAATACGGAGATGTCACGGATGTGTTGGAGTGGATGTGGTGAGGTTGGCACGTGGTATCACATGTGGTGGGAGTGTTCAGAAATACAGGTGTTTTGGCAGAAGATAGTTTATTTAGAGGGGAGATAGAGGGGAGGGGGAGTTTGGGAGGGGGGATGGTAAGAAAAGGAAGTTATATATATGGTCAAATAAATTATATAAATTACTGTTTTGATAATTATAATAGAAATGTTGAAATGACATGTATAAGACTTGAAAATAAATAAATATTTATAAAAAAAACAAAAAAAACACCATGTTTCATAATAAAATGTAAGTTTCTACAGATTTACTATAAAATACCTACCAAGAATGCATTGAAAATACTATCTTCAATGTCATATATACTACCCCCCCCCCCCCCCCCATTTATTATACTCACTGATCCTGTAATGTAGATACTACCTTCCATGTAATATTCTCGCTGATCCAGCATTGTATACACCACCTCCCCGTGTCATATACTCAATGATCCTGCATTGTATACACCACCTCCCTTGTCATATACTCGCTGATCCTGCATTGTATACACCATCTCCCATATCATATACTCACTGATCCAGCATTGTATACACCACCTCCCGTGTCATATACTCACTGATCCTGTAATGTAGATACTACCTTCCATGTAATATACTCGCTGATCCAGCTTTGTATACACCACCTCCCGTATCATATACTCACTGATCCAGCATTGTATACACCACCTCCCCGTGTCATATGCTCGCTGATCCTACATTGTATACACCACCTACCCGTGTCATATACTCGCCGATCCTGCATTGTATACACCACCTCCCCGTTTCAAATACTCACTGATCCTTCATTGTATACACCACCTCCCATGTCATATACTTGCTGATCCTGCATTGTATACACCACCTCCCCGAGTCATATATTCGCTGGGCCTGCATTGTATACATCAACCCGCCCCCCCCATATCATATACTCACTGATCCTGCATTGTATACACCACCTCCCTTGTCAGATACTCGCTGATCCTGCATTGTATACACCACCTCCCTTTTCATATACCTGCTGATCCTGCATTGTATACACCACCTCCCTTTTCATATACTCGCTGATCCTGCATTGTATACACCACTTCCCCATGTCATATACTCTCTGATCCTTCATTGTATACACCACCTCCCTAGTCCTACACTCACTGATCCTGCATTGTATACACCACCTCCCTGTGTCATATACTCACTGATCCTGAATTGTATACAACACCCCCCCCCGTGTCATATACTCGCTGATCCTGCACTGTATACACCACCTCCCGTGTTGTAAACTCGCTGATCCTGCATTGTATACACCACCTCCCGTGTCATATACTCGCTGATCCTGCATTGTATACACTACCTCCCCGTGTCATATACTCGCTAATACTGCATTTTATACACCACCTCCCCGTGCCATATACTCGCTGATCCTGCATTGTATACACCACCTCCCCGTGTCATATACTCGCTGATCCTACATTGTATACACCACCTCCCGTGTCATATACTCGCTGATCCTGCATTGTATACACCACCTCCCCGTGTCATATACTCGCTGATCCTGCATTGTATACACTACCTCCCCGTGTCATATACTCGCTGATCCTGCATTGTATACACTACCTCCCCGTGTCATATACTCGCTGATCCTGCATTGTATACACACTCCCCCGTCATATACTCACTGATGCTGCATTGTATACACCACCTCCACGCGTCATATACTCGCTGATCCTTCACTTTATACACCACCTCCCGTGTCATATACTCGCTGATCCTGCATTGTATACTCCACCTCCCTTGTCATATATTCGCTGATCCTGCATTGTATACACTACCTCCCCGTGTCATATACTCGCTGATCCTGCATTGTATACACACCCCCCGTCATATACTCACTGATGCTGCATTGTATACACCACCTCCACGCGTCATATACTCGCTGATCCTTCACTTTATACACCACCTCCCGTGTCATATACTCGCTGATCCTGCATTGTATACACCACCTCCCTTGTCATATATTCGCTGATCCTGCATTGTATACACCACCTCCCTTGTCATATACTCGCTGATTCTGCATTGTATACACCACCTCCCGTGTCATATACTCGCTGATCCTGCATTGTATACACCACCTCCCTTGTCATATATTCGCTGATCCTGCATTGTATACACCACCTCCCGTGTCATATACTCACTGATCCTGCATTGTATACACCACCTCCCGTGTCATATACTCGCTCATCCTGCATTGTATACACCACCTCCCCGTGTCATATACTCGCTGATCCTGCATTGTATACACCACCTCCCTTGTCATATATTCCCTGATCCTGCATTGTATACACCACCTCCCTTGTCATATATTCGCTGATCCTGCATTGTATACACCACCTCCCTTGTCATATATTCGCTGATCCTGCATTGTATACACCACCTCCCCGTGTCATATACTCGCTGATCCTGCATTGTATACACCATCTCCCATATCATATACTCGCTCATCCTGCATTGTATACACCACCTCCCGTGTCATATACTCGCTCATCCTGCATTGTATACACCACCTCCCGTGTCATATACTCGCTGATCCTGCATTGTATACACCACCTCCCGTGTCATATACTCGCTGATCCTGCATTGTATACACCACCTCCCGTGTCATATACTCGCTGATCCTGCATTGTATACACCACCTCCCCGTGTCATATACTCGCTGATTCTGCATTGTATACACCACCTCCCGTGTCATATACTCGCTCATCCTGCATTGTATACACCACCTCCCGTGTCATATACTCACTGATCCTGCATGGTATACACCACCTCCATGTGTCATATACTCACTGATCCTGCATGGTATACACCACCTCCCCGTGTCATATACTCACTGATCCTGCATGGTATACACCACCTCCCCGTGTCATATACTCACTGATCCTGCAATGCAGTTTGTACCTTCCAGCTGAGCTGTGTACTAAGAACAAGCAGCACCATACATACTAATCTCACCTCTTGTTCCTTGCTGCTGCTATGACACTTCCGCCCTTCTGTAGGCGTTTCCAAACTGTGCATGATGCCCTCGCCATGCTGGGTGCTAATAGGTTTATTACCGTGTCAGTCATCGCTGCACAGACCAATTGTGGCTATGGAAGCGGAAAGGGACCGTGCTCAAAACGTTTGTCATAGCAACTTACTTACTGCGCTGCTTACTTTGACATACGGCTGTCGCGAAGACCAATGTGGGTGTGCAGGTGAGTGTCAGATGGAGGGAGAACCTAGGCCGGAAGTGGAGAGGTCATGTGTATGGACGAGGACCGCATACATGTGTGATAATGAAGGCTGAGGAGTGAAATGGCTGCTGACAGGATTGTTAAACTGTCAGAAGGGCTGAACTATTAGAACTGGAGAAATTCATTTGAGCGGCAAATTGGAGTTGTTTCCAATAGCAACCTCTCAGGTGTTACGTGTGATTATCAGAGAGTATTAACCACTTGCCCTCCTGAGGATTTCCCAACCTTTCTGACCAGGCCATTTTTGGCATTATGGCGCTGTGTGGCTTTAACTGACAATTGTGCGGTCATGCAACGCTGCACCCAAATGACATTTTTGTGCTTTTTCTTCCCATGAATTGAGCTTTCTTTCAGTGGTGTTTGCCTGTGCATTTTTTATTTTTTGCTCTATAAACAAAAAGAGACAGATAATTTTGGAAAAAAAACAATATTTCTGACGTTTTGCTATAAAACATATCCAGTGAAAAAATGTCAGAAATTTAGGCCAAAATGTATTCTACATGTCTTCGCTAAACAAAATCCCAATACGTGTAAATGAATTTGTTTTCGTGCAAGTTATAGTGTTTACAAATGGCGGGATATATACTGGGAGGTTTTTGGTTTTTTTTTTTAAATTAAATATTAGTAATGGTATCAATTGGTGATTTATAGCGAGACTGCGGCGGGCATTCTGACACTGTAGGGGGAACTGACTAAACTGCCACTGACATCCCCAGTGACACCAATGGAGTGATCAGTGCTAATATAAAACACTGATATTGTACTAATGACACTGGGCAGGAAGGGATTAACATGTAGGGTGATCAAAGGGTTAACTGTGTGCTGTGTGTGTTTTACTATATAGACAAGCTGCTTTGTATTGCTCAGCTGTGCAGAGCAATGCAAAGCAGCCTGTTCCTGATGACAGGGGATAGACCTGTGTTGTTTACATACAGACCTCTCCCCTTTCACTGTTCCTCGGCGATCGCTGGGTGTCAGCGGGGAATCTCCAGCCGGGACCCGGTGATTGACAGCTGTAGCCACCACTACTACTACAGGGTGCTAGGGCTGCACAAAATCACACACACACATACATACATACACATATATATATATATATATACACACACGTGATTTTGCATTTCCGGGTAGGGGGCATGCGTGTGCCGCCCAACATGCACGCATGTTGGGCGGCACACGAATGCCCCCTACCCGGAAATGCAAAATCACGTGTGTGTATATATATATATATGTGTATGTATGTATGTATGTGTGTGATTTTGTGCAGCCCTAGCACCCTGTAGTAGTAGTTCTGCTATAGGGCCCTGGGGAACCAGTTAAATGATAATGGAACATACTAAAAGGAATGACAGAATGGAATGGGCATAGACAGTAATGGAACAGAAGGGAATGGCCATAGTCCATAATGGAGTCAGAAGGGAATGGCCATAGACCATAATGGAACAGAAGGAAATGGCCATAGACAATAATGGAACAGAAAGGAATGGCCATAGACAATAATGGAACAGAAGGGAATGGCCATAGACAATAATGGAACAGAAGGGAATGGCCATAGACAGTAATGGAACAGAAGGGATTGGCCATAGACAGTAATGGAACAGAAGGGATTGGCCATAGACAGTAATGGAACAGAAGGGATTGGCCATAGACAGTAATGGAACAGAAGGGATTGGCCATAGACAGTAATGGAACAGAAGGGATTGGCCATAGACAGTAATGGAGTCAGAAGCACTAGTCAGATAACATAAATCCTTTGCAGACATACTCCAAGTTCAGTGATGTTAAAAATTGAGATTAGGCGGTATTTTCATTGTTTTCTATGGAATGACAGAAAGGAATGCCCATAGAATATAATGGGAAGCAAAATATGAATATACTTGCAGACAGATCTGTCACGTAAACATTTTCTGTGTCATTTTCCAACTGTCATTTTCCAACTGTCATTTTCCAACTGTCATTTTCCAACTGTCATTTTCCAACTGTCAAAAATAACTGCCATTTTCCAACTGTCAAAAATAACTGCCATTTTCCAACTGTCAAAAATAACTGCCATTTTCCAACTGTCAAAAATAACTGCCATTTTCCAACTGTCAAAAATAACTGCCATTTTCCAACTGTCAAAAATAACTGTCATTTTTCCAACTGTCAAAAATAACTGCCATTTTCCAACTGCCATTTTCCAACTGTCAAAAATAACTCATTTTTCAACTGTCAAAAATAACTGCCATTTTCCAACTGCCATTTTCCAACTGCCAAAAATAACTGCCATTTTCCGACTGCCAAAAATAACTGCCATTTTCCGACTGCCAAAAATAACTGCCATTTTCCGACTGCCAAAAATAACTGCCATTTTCCGACTGCCAAAAATAACTGCCATTTTCCGACTGCCTTTTTCCAACTGTCAACAATAACTGCCATTTTCCGACAGCCATTTTCCAACTGTCAAAAATAACTCATTTTTCAACTGTCAAAAATAACTGCCATTTTCCAACTGCCATTTTCCGACTGCCAAAAATAACTGCCATTTTCCGACTGCCATTTTCCGACTGCCATTTTCCGACTGTCAAAAATAACTGCCATTTTCCAACTGCCAAAAATAACTGTCATTTTCCAACTGCCATTTTCCAACTGTCAAAAATAACTGCCATTTTCCAACTGTCAAAAATAACTGCCATTTTCCAACTGTCAAAAATAACTGCCATTTTCCAACTGTCAAAAATAACTGCCATTTTCCAACTGTCAAAAATAACTGCCATTTTCCAACTGTCAAAAATAACTGCCATTTTCCAACTGTCAAAAATAACTGCCATTTTCCAACTGTCAAAAATAACTGCCATTTTCCAACTGTCAAAAATAACTGCCATTTTCCAACTGTCAAAAATAACTGCCATTTTCCAACTGTCAAAAATAACTGCCATTTTCCAACTGTCATTTTCCAACTGTCAAAAATAACTGCCATTTTCCGACTGCCAAAAATAACTGCCATTTTCCGACTGCCATTTTCCAACTGTCAAAGATAACTGCCATTTTCCAACTGTCAAAGATAACTGCCATTTTCCAACTGTCAAAAATAACTGCCATTTTCCAATTGCCAAAAATAACTCATTTTCCAACTGTCATTTTCCAGCTGTCAAAAATAACTGCCATTTTCCGACTGCCAAAAATAACTGCCATTTCCAACTGTCAAAAATAACTGCCATTTCCAACTGTCAAAAATAACTGCCATTTTCCAACTGCCAAAAATAACTGCCATTTTCCGACTGCCATTTTCCGACTGCCATTTTCCAACTGCCATTTTCCGACTGCCAAAAATAACTGCCATTTTCCGACTGCCATTTTCCAACTGTCAAAAATAACTGCCATTTTCCAACTGCCAAAAATAACTGCCATTTTCCAACTGCCAAAAATAACTGCCATTTTCCAACTGCCAAAAATAACTGCCATTTTCCAACTGTCAAAAATAACTGTCATTTTCCAACTGTCATTTTCCAACTGTCATTTTCCAACTGTCATTTTCCAACTGTCATTTTCCAACTGTCATTTTCCAACTGTCATTTTCCAACTGTCAAAAATAACTGCCATTTTCCGACTGCCATTTTCCGACTGCCATTTTCCAACTGCCATTTTCCGACTGCCAAAAATAACTGCCATTTTCCGACTGCCATTTTCCAACTGTCAAAAATAACTGCCATTTTCCAACTGCCAAAAATAACTGCCATTTTCCGACTGCCATTTTCCGACTGCCATTTTCCGACTGTCAAAAATAACTGCCATTTTCCGACTGTCAAAAATAACTGCCATTTTCCGACTGTCAAAAATAACTGCCATTTTCCGACTGTCAAAAATAACTGCCATTTTCCGACTGTCAAAAATAACTGCCATTTTCCAACTGTCAAAAATAACTGCCATTTTCCAACTGTCAAAAATAACTGCCATTTTCCAACTGTCAAAAATAACTGCCATTTTCCAACTGTTAAAAATAACTGCCATTTTCCAACTGTCATTTTCCAACTGTCAAAAATAACTGCCATTTTCCGACTGCCATTTTCCGACTGCCATTTTCCGACTGCCATTTTCTGACTGCCATTTTCCAACTGTCAAAAATAACTGCCATTTTACAACTGCCAAAAATAACTGTCATTTTCCAACTGCCATTTTCCAACTGTCAAAAATAACTGCCATTTTCCAACTGTCAAAAATAACTGCCATTTTCCAACTGTCAAAAATAACTGCCATTTTCCAGCTGTCAAAAATAACTGCCATTTTCCAACTGTCAAAAATAACTGCCATTTTCCAACTGTCAAAAATAACTGCCATTTTCCAACTGTCAAAAATAACTGCCATTTTCCAACTGTCAAAAATAACTGCCATTTTCCAACTGTCAAAAATAACTGCCATTTTCCAACTGTCAAAAATAACTGCCATTTTCCAATTGCCAAAAATAACTCATTTTCCAACTGCCATTTTCCGACTGCCAAAAATAACTGCCATTTTCCGACTGTCAAAAATAACTGCCATTTTCCGACTGTCAAAAATAACTGCCATTTTCCGACTGTCAAAAATAACTGCCATTTTCCGACTGTCAAAAATAACTGCCATTTTCCGACTGTCAAAAATAACTGCCATTTTCCGACTGTCAAAAATAACTGCCATTTTCCAACTGTCAAAAATAACTGCCATTTTCCAACTGTCAAAAATAACTGCCATTTTCCAACTGCCATTTTCCAACTGCCAAAAATAACTGTCATTTTCCAACTATCAACAATAACTGCCATTTTCCGACTGCCATTTTCCGACAGCCATTTTCCAACTGTCAAAACTAACTGCCATTTTCCAACTGCCATTTTCCAACTGCCAAAAATAACTCATTTTCCAACTATCAACAATAACTGCCATTTTCCGACTGCCATTTTCCGACTGCCATTTTCCGACTGCCATTTTCTGACTGCCATTTTCCGACTGCCATTTTCCAACTGTCAAAAATAACTGCCATTTTCCAACTGTCAAAAATAACTGCCATTTTCCAACTGCCAAAAATAACTGCCATTTTCCAACTGCTAAAAATAACTGTCATTTTCCAACTGTCATTTTCCAACTGTCATTTTCCAACTGTCATTTTCCAACTGTCATTTTCCAACTGTCATTTTCCAACTGTCATTTTCCAACTGTCATTTTCCAACTGTCAAAAATAACTGCCATTTTCCAACTGTCAAAAATAACTGCCATTTTCCAACTTTCAAAAATAACTGCCATTTTCCAACTGTCAAAAATAACTGCCATTTTCCAACTGCCAAAAATAACTGCCATTTTCCAACTGCCAAAAATAACTGTCATTTTCCAACTGTCATTTTCCAACTGTCATTTTCCAACTGTCATTTTCCAACTGTCAACAATAACTGCCATTTTCCGACTGCCATTTTCCAACTGTCAAAAATAACTGCCATTTTCCAACTGCCAAAAATAACTGTCATTTTCCAACTATCAACAATAACTGCCATTTTCCGACTGCCATTTTCCAACTGTCAAAACTAACTGCCATTTTCCAACTGCCATTTTCCAACTGCCAAAAATAACTGTCATTTTCCAACTATCAACAATAACTGCCATTTTCTGACTGCCATTTTCTGACTGCCATTTTCTGACTGCCATTTTCCGACTGCCATTTTCCAACTGTCAAAAATAACTGCCATTTTCCAACTGTCAAAAATAACTGCCATTTTCCAACTGCCAAAAATAACTGCCATTTTCCAACTGCCAAAAATAACTGTCATTTTCCAACTGTCATTTTCCAACTGTCATTTTCCAACTGTCAAAAATAACTGCCATTTTCCAACTGTCAAAAATAACTGCCATTTTCCAACTGTCAAAAATAACTGCCATTTTCCAACTGCCAAAAATAACTGCCATTTTCCAACTGCCAAAAATAACTGCCATTTTCCAACTGCCAAAAATAACTGTCATTTTCCAACTGTCATTTTCCAACTGTCATTTTCCAACTGTCAACAATAACTGCCATTTTCCGACTGCCATTTTCCAACTGTCAAAAATAACTGCCATTTTCCAACTGTCAAAAATAACTGCCATTTTCCAACTGTCAAAAATAACTGCCATTTTCCAACTGCCAAAAATAACTGCCATTTTCCAACTGTCATTTTCCAACTGTCAACAATAACTGCCATTTTCCGACTGCCATTTTCCGACAGCCATTTTCCAACTGTCAAAAATAACTGCCATTTTCCAACTGTCAAAAATAACTGCCATTTTCCGCCTGCCATTTTCCGACTGCCAAAAATAACTGCCATTTTCCAACTGTCAAAAATAACTGCCATTTTCCAACTGTCAAAAATAACTGCCATTTTCCAACTGTCAAAAATAACTGCCATTTTCCAACTGTCAAAAATAACTGCCATTTTCCAACTGCCATTTTCCAACTGTCAAAAATAACTGCCATTTTCCAACTGTCAAAAATAACTGCCATTTTCCAACTGTCAAAAATAACTGCCATTTTCCAACTGCCAAAAATAACTGCCATTTTCCGACTGCCATTTTCCGACTGCCATTTTCTGACTGCCATTTTCCAACTGTCAAAAATAACTGCCATTTTCCAACTGCCAAAAATAACTGTCATTTTCCAACTGCCATTTTCCAACTGTCAAAAATAACTGCCATTTTCCAACTGTCAAAAATAACTGCCATTTTCCAACTGTCAAAAATAACTGCCATTTTCCAACTGTCAAAAATAACTGCCATTTTCCAACTGTCAAAAATAACTGCCATTTTCCAACTGTCAAAAATAACTGCCATTTTCCAACTGTCAAAAATAACTGCCATTTTCCGACTGTCAAAAATAACTGTCATTTTCCGACTGTCAAAAATATCTGTCATTTTCCGACTGTCAAAAATAACTGCCATTTTCCGACTGCCAAAAATAACTGCCATTTTCCGACTGCCATTTTCCAACTGTCAAAAATAACTGCCATTTTCCAACTGTCAAAAATAACTGCCATTTTCCAACTGTCAAAAATAACTGCCATTTTCCAACTGTCAAAAATAACTGCCATTTTCCAACTGTCAAAAATAACTGCCATTTTCCAGCTGTCAAAAATAACTGCCATTTTCCGACTGCCAAAAATAACTGTCATTTTCCGACTGTCATTTTCCGACTGTCATTTTCCGACTGCCATTTTCCGACTGCCATTTTCCGACTGCCATTTTCCAACTGTCAAAAATAACTCATGTTTCAACTGTCAAAAATAACTGCCATTTTCCGACTGCCATTTTCCGACTGCCATTTTCCAACTGTTAAAAATAACTGCCATTTTCCAACTGTCATTTTCCAACTGTCAAAAATAACTGCCATTTTCCAACTGCCAAAAATAACTGCCATTTTCCGACTGCCATTTTCCGACTGCCATTTTCTGACTGCCATTTTCCAACTGCCAAAAATAACTGTCATTTTCCAACTGCCATTTTCCAACTGTCAAAAATAACTGCCATTTTCCAACTGTCAAAAATAACTGCCATTTTCCAACTGTCAAAAATAACTGCCATTTTCCAACTGTCAAAAATAACTGCCATTTTCCAACTGTCAAAAATAACTGCCATTTTCCAACTGTCAAAAATAACTGTCATTTTCCAACTATCAACAATAACTGCCATTTTCCGACTGCCATTTTCCGACTGCCATTTTCCAACTGTCAAAAATAACTGCCATTTTCCAACTGTCATTTTCCAACTGTCATTTTCCAACTGTCATTTTCCAACTGTCATTTTCCAACTGTCATTTTCCAACTGTCAACAATAACTGCCATTTTCCGACTGCCATTTTCCAACTGTCAAAAATAACTGCCATTTTCCAACTGTCAAAAATAACTGCCATTTTCCAACTGTCAAAAATAACTGCCATTTTCCAACTGTCAAAAATAACTGCCATTTTCCAACTGTCAAAAATAACTGCCATTTTCCAACTGTCAAAAATAACTGCCATTTTCCAACTGTCAAAAATAACTGCCATTTTCCAACTGTCAAAAATAACTGCCATTTTCCAACTGTCAAAAATAACTGCCATTTTCCAACTGTCAAAAATAACTGCCATTTTCCAACTGTCATTTTCCAACTGTCAAAAATAACTGCCATTTTCCGACAGCCATTTTCCAACTGTCAAAAATAACTGCCATTTTCCAACTGCCATATTCCAACTGCCATTTTCCGACTGCCAAAAATAACTGCCATTTTCCGACTGCCATTTTCCGACTGCCATTTTCCAACTGTCAAAAATAACTGCC
Source organism: Staurois parvus (assembly GCF_062004578.1). NCBI lineage: Eukaryota > Metazoa > Chordata > Amphibia > Anura > Ranidae > Staurois > Staurois parvus. The sequence goes on along the minus strand of NW_028318438.1, from coordinate 585,912 downwards.
ATTTTCCAACTGCCAAAAATAACTGCCATTTTCCAACTGCCAAAAATAACTGCCATTTTCCAACTGCCAAAAATAACTGCCATTTTCCAACTGCCAAAAATAACTGCCATTTTCCAACTGCCAAAAATAACTGCCATTTTCCAACTGCCAAAAATAACTGCCATTTTCCAACTGTCAAAAATAACTCATTTTCCAACTGTCATTTTCCAACTGTCATTTTCCAATTGCCATTTTCCAACTGTCAAAAATAACTGCCATTTTCCGACTGCCATTTTCCGACTGCCAAAAATAACTGCCATTTTCCGACTGTCAAAAATAACTGCCATTTTCCGACTGTCAAAAATAACTGCCATTTTCCGACTGTCAAAAATAACTGCCATTTTCCGACTGTCAAAAATAACTGCCATTTTCCAACTGTCAAAAATAACTGCCATTTTCCAACTGTCATTTTCCAACTGTTAAAAATAACTGCCATTTTCCAACTGTCATTTTCCAACTGTCAAAAATAACTGCCATTTTCCAACTGTCAAAAATAACTGCCATTTTCCAACTGTCAAAAATAACTGCCATTTTCCAACTGCCAAAAATAACTGCCATTTTCCGACTGCCATTTTCCGACTGCCATTTTCTGACTGCCATTTTCCAACTGTCAAAAATAACTGCCATTTTCCAACTGCCAAAAATAACTGTCATTTTCCAACTGCCATTTTCCAACTGTCAAAAATAACTGCCATTTTCCAACTGTCAAAAATAACTGCCATTTTCCAACTGTCAAAAATAACTGCCATTTTCCAACTGTCAAAAATAACTGCCATTTTCCAACTGTCAAAAATAACTGCCATTTTCCAACTGTCAAAAATAACTGCCATTTTCCAACTGTCAAAAATAACTGCCATTTTCCAACTGTCAAAAATAACTGTCATTTTCCAACTGTCAAAAATATCTGTCATTTTCCAACTGTCATTTTCCAACTGTCAAAAATAACTGCCATTTTCCGACTGTCATTTTCCAACTGTCAAAAATAACTGCCATTTTCCGACTGCCAAAAATAACTGCCATTTTCCGACTGCCATTTTCCAACTGTCAAAAATAACTGCCATTTTCCGACTGCCAAAAATAACTGCCATTTTCCGACTGCCATTTTCCAACTGTCAAAAATAACTGCCATTTTCCAACTGTCAAAAATAACTGCCATTTTCCAACTGTCAAAAATAACTGCCATTTTCCAACTGTCAAAAATAACTGCCATTTTCCAACTGTCAAAAATAACTGCCATTTTCCAACTGTCAAAAATAACTGCCATTTTCCAATTGCCAAAAATAACTCATTTTCCAACTGTCATTTTCCATCTGTCAAAAATAACTGCCATTTTCCGACTGCCAAAAATAACTGTCATTTTCCAACTGTCATTTTCCAACTGCCATTTTCCAACTGTCATTTTCCAACTGCCAAAAATAACTGCCATTTTCCGACTGCCATTTTCCGACTGCCATTTTCTGACTGCCATTTTCCAACTGCCAAAAATAACTGTCATTTTCCAACTGCCATTTTCCAACTGTCAAAAATAACTGCCATTTTCCAACTGTCAAAAATAACTGCCATTTTCCAACTGTCAAAAATAACTGCCATTTTCCAACTGTCAAAAATAACTGCCATTTTCCAACTGTCAAAAATAACTGCCATTTTCCAACTGTCAAAAATAACTGCCATTTTCCAACTGTCAAAAATAACTGCCATTTTCCGACTGTCAAAAATAACTGCCATTTTCCGACTGCCAAAAATAACTGCCATTTTCCGACTGCCATTTTCCAACTGTCAAAAATAACTGCCAATTTCCAACTGCCAAAAATAACTGTCATTTTCCAACTGCCAAAAATAACTGCCATTTTCCAACTGTCAAAAATAACTGCCATTTTCCAACTGTCAAAAATAACTGCCATTTTCCAACTGTCAAAAATAACTGCCATTTTCCAACTGTCAAAAATAACTGCCATTTTCCAACTGTCAAAAATAACTGCCATTTTCCAACTGTCAAAAATAACTGCCATTTTCCAACTGTCAAAAATAACTGCCATTTTCCGACTGCCAAAAATAACTGCCATTTTCCGACTGCCATTTTCCAACTGTCAAAAATAACTGCCATTTTCCAACTGTCAAAAATAACTGCCATTTTCCAACTGTCAAAAATAACTGCCATTTTCCAACTGTCAAAAATAACTGCCATTTTCCAATTGCCAAAAATAACTCATTTTCCAACTGTCATTTTCCAGCTGTCAAAAATAACTGCCATTTTCCGACTGCCAAAAATAACTGCCATTTTCCAACTGTCAAAAATAACTGCCATTTTCCGACTGCCAAAAATAACTGCCATTTTCCAACTGTCAAAAATAACTGCCATTTTCCAACTGCCAAAAATAACTGCCATTTTCCAACTGTCAAAAATAACTGCCATTTTCCAACTGCCAAAAATAACTGTCATTTTCCAACTGTCATTTTCCAACTGTCAAAAATAACTGCCATTTTCCGACTGCCATTTTCCAACTGCCATTTTCCGACTGCCAAAAATAACTGCCATTTTCCGACTGCCATTTTCCAACTGTCAAAAATAACTGCCATTTTCCAACTGCCAAAAATAACTGCCATTTTCCAACTGCCAAAAATAACTGTCATTTTCCAACTGTCATTTTCCAACTGTCATTTTCCAACTGTCATTTTCCAACTGTCATTTTCCAACTGTCATTTTCCAACTGTCAAAAATAACTGCCATTTTCCAACTGCCATTTTCCAACTGCCATTTTCCGACTGCCAAAAATAACTGCCATTTTCCGACTGCCATTTTCCGACTGCCATTTTCCAACTGTCAAAAATAACTGCCATTTTCCAACTGTCATTTTCCAACTGTCAAAAATAACTGCCATTTTCCGACTGCCAAAAATAACTGCCATTTTCCGACTGCCAAAAATAACTGCCATTTTCCGACTGCCAAAAATAACTGCCATTTTCAAACTGTCAAAAATAACTGCCATTTTCCAACTGTCATTTTCCGACTGCCAAAAATAACTGCCATTTTCCGACTGCCATTTTCCAACTGTCAAAAATAACTGCCATTTTCCAACTGTCAAAAATAACTGCCATTTTCCAACTGTCAAAAATAACTGCCATTTTCCAACTGTCAAAAATAACTGCCATTTTCCAACTGTCAAAAATAACTGCCATTTTCCAACTGTCAAAAATAACTGCCATTTTCCAACTGTCAAAAATAACTGCCATTTTCCAACTGTCAAAAATAACTGCCATTTTCCAATTGCCAAAAATAACTCATTTTCCAACTGTCATTTTCCAGCTGTCAAAAATAACTGCCATTTTCCGACTGCCAAAAATAACTGCCATTTTCTGACTGCCATTTTCCAACTGTCAAAAATAACTGCCATTTTCCGACTGTCAAAAATAACTGCCATTTTCCGACTGCCAAAAATAACTGCCATTTTCCGACTGCCAAAAATAACTGCCATTTTCCGACTGCCAAAAATAACTGCCATTTTCCGACTGCCAAAAATAACTGCCATTTTCCGACTGCCATTTTCCGACTGTCAAAAATAACTGCCATTTTCCAACTGTCAAAAATAACTGCCATTTTCCAACTGTCAACAATAACTGCCATTTTCCGACTGTCATTTTCCAACTGTCAACAATAACTGCCATTTTCCGACTGCCATTTTCCAACTGTCATTTTCCAACTGTCATTTTCCAACTGTCAACAATAACTGCCATTTTCCGACTGCCATTTTCCAACTGTCAAAAATAACTGCCATTTTCCAACTGTCAAAAATAACTGCCATTTTCCAACTGTCAAAAATAACTGCCATTTTCCAACTGTCAAAAATAACTGCCATTTTCCAACTGTCAAAAATAACTGCCATTTTCCAACTGTCAAAAATAACTGCCATTTTCCAACTGTCAAAAATAACTGCCATTTTCCAACTGTCAAAAATAACTGCCATTTTCCAACTGTCAAAAATAACTGCCATTTTCCAACTGTCAAAAATAACTGCCATTTTCCAACTGTCAAAAATAACTGCCATTTTCCAACTGTCAAAAATAACTGCCATTTTCCAACTGCCATTTTCCAACAGCCATTTTCCAACTGTCAAAAATAACTCATTTTTCAACTGTCAAAAATAACTGCCTTTTTCCAACTGCCATTTTCCGACTGCCAAAAATAACTGCCATTTTCCAACTGCCAAAAATAACTGCCATTTTCCAACTGCCATTTTCCAACTGCCAAAAATAACTGTCATTTTCCAACTATCAACAATAACTGCCATTTTCCGACTGCCATTTTCCGACAGCCATTTTCCAACTGTCAAAAATAACTCATTTTTCAACTGTCAAAAATAACTGCCATTTTCCAACTGTCAAAAATAACTGCTATTTTCCAACTGTCATTTTCTAACTGTCAACAATAACTGCCATTTTCCAACTGCCATTTTCCAACTGCCAAAAATAACTGCCATTTTCCAACTGCCATTTTCCGACTGTCAAAAATAACTGCCATTTTCCAACTGCCAAAAATAACTGTCATTTTCCAACTGTCAACAATAACTGCCATTTTCCGACTGCCATTTTCCGACAGCCATTTTCCAACTGTCAAAAATAACTCATTTTTCAACTGTCAAAAATAACTGCCATTTTCCAACTGTCAAAAATAACTGCCATTTTCCAACTGTCAAAAATAACTGCCATTTTCCAACTGTCAAAAATAACTGTCATTTTCCAACTGCCAAAAATAACTGTCATTTTCCAACTGCCATTTTCCAACTGTCAAAAATAACTGCCATTTTCCAACTGCCAAAAATAACTGCCATTTTCCAACTGCCATTTTCCAACTGCCAAAAATAACTGCCATTTTCCAACTGCCATTTTCCAACTGTCAAAAATAACTGCCATTTTCCAACTGCCATTTTCCGACTGCCAAAAATAACTGCCATTTTCCGACTGCCATTTTCCGACTGCCATTTTCCAACTGTCAACAATAACTGCCATTTTCCGACTGCCATTTTCCAACTGTCAAAAATAACTGCCATTTTCCAACTGTCAAAAATAACTGCCATTTTCCAACTGTCAAAAATAACTGCCATTTTCCAACTGTCAAAAATAACTGCCATTTTCCAACTGTCAACAATAACTGCCATTTTCCAACTGTCAACAATAACTGCCATTTTCCGACTGCCATTTTCCGACAGCCATTTTCCAACTGTCAAAAATAACTCATTTTTCAACTGTCAAAAATAACTGCCTTTTTCCAACTGCCATTTTCCGACTGCCAAAAATAACTCATTTTTCAACTGTCAAAAATAACTGCCTTTTTCCAACTGCCATTTTCCGACTGCCAAAAATAACTCATTTTTCAACTGTCAAAAATAACTGCCTTTTTCCAACTGCCATTTTCCGACTGCCAAAAATAACTGCCATTTTCCTACTGCCATTTTCCAACTGTCAAAAATAACTGCCATTTTCCGACTGTCAAAAATAACTGCCATTTTCCGACTGTCAAAAATAACTGCCATTTTCCGACTGTCAAAAATAACTGCCATTTTCCGACTGTCAAAAATAACTGCCATTTTCCGACTGTCAAAAATAACTGCCATTTTCCGACTGTCAAAAATAACTGCCATTTTCCGACTGTCAAAAATAACTGCCATTTTCCGACTGTCAAAAATAACTGCCATTTTCCGACTGTCAAAAATAACTGCCATTTTCCGACTGTCAAAAATAACTGCCATTTTCCGACTGTCAAAAATAACTGCCATTTTCCGACTGTCAAAAATAACTGCCATTTTCCGACTGTCAAAAATAACTGCCATTTTCCGACTGTCAAAAATAACTGCCATTTTCCGACTGTCAAAAATAACTGCCATTTTCCGACTGTCAAAAATAACTGCCATTTTCCGACTGTCAAAAATAACTGCCATTTTCCGACTGTCAAAAATAACTGCCATTTTCCGACTGTCAAAAATAACTGCCATTTTCCGACTGCCAAAAATAACTCATTTTCCAACTGTCAACAATAACTGCCATTTTCCGACAGCCATTTTCCAACTGTCAAAAATAACTCATTTTTCAACTGTCAAAAATAACTGCCATTTTCCAACTGCCATTTTCCGACTGCCAAAAATAACTGCCATTTTCCGACTGCCAAAAATAACTGCCATTTTCCAACTGCCAAAAATAACTGCCATTTTCCAACTGTCAAAAATAACTGCCATTTTCCAACTGTCAAAAATAACTGCCATTTTCCAACTGTCAAAAATAACTGCCATTTTCCAACTGCCAAAAATAACTGCCATTTTCCAACTGCCAAAAATAACTGCCATTTTCCAACTATCAACAATAACTGCCATTTTCCGACTGCCATTTTCCGACAGCCATTTTCCAACTGTCAAAAATAACTCATTTTTCAACTGTCAAAAATAACTGCCATTTTCCAACTGTCAAAAATAACTGCTATTTTCCAACTGTCATTTTCTAACTGTCAACAATAACTGCCATTTTCCAACTGCCATTTTCCGACTGTCAAAAATAACTGCCATTTTCCAACTGCCAAAAATAACTGTCATTTTCCAACTGTCAACAATAACTGCCATTTTCCGACTGCCATTTTCCGACAGCCATTTTCCAACTGTCAAAAATAACTCATTTTTCAACTGTCAAAAATAACTGCCATTTTCCAACTGTCAAAAATAACTGCCATTTTCCAACTGTCAAAAATAACTGCCATTTTCCAACTGTCAAAAATAACTGCCATTTTCCAACTGCCAAAAATAACTGTCATTTTCCAACTGCCATTTTCCAACTGTCAAAAATAACTGCCATTTTCCAACTGCCAAAAATAACTGCCATTTTCCAACTGCCATTTTCCAACTGTCAAAAATAACTGCCATTTTCCGACTGCCATTTTCCAACTGCCATTTTCCAACTGCCAAAAATAACTGTCATTTTCCAACTGTCAACAATAACTGCCATTTTCCGACTGCCATTTTCCGACTGCCATTTTCCAACTGTCAAAAATAACTGCCATTTTCCAACTGCCAAAAATAACTGCCATTTTCCAACTGCCAAAAATAACTGCCATTTTCCAACTGTCAAAAATAACTGCCATTTTCCAACTGTCAAAAATAACTGCCATTTTCCAACTGTCAAAAATAACTGCCATTTTCCAACTGTCAAAAATAACTGCCATTTTCCAACTGTCAAAAATAACTGCCATTTTCCAACTGTCAAAAATAACTGTCATTTTCCAACTGTCAAAAATAACTGCCATTTTCCAACTGCCATTTTCCAACTGTCAAAAATAACTGCCATTTTCCAACTGCCATATTCCAACTGCCATTTTCCGACTGCCAAAAATAACTGCCATTTTCCGACTGCCATTTTCCGACTGCCATTTTCCAACTGTCAAAAATAACTGCCATTTTCCAACTGCCAAAAATAACTGCCATTTTCCAACTGTCAAAAATAACTCATTTTCCAACTGTCATTTTCCAACTGTCATTTTCCAACTGCCATTTTCCAACTGTCAAAAATAACTGCCATTTTCCGACTGCCATTTTCCGACTGCCAAAAATAACTGCCATTTTCCGACTGCCATTTTCCAACTGTCAAAAATAACTGCCATTTTCCAACTGTCAAAAATAACTGCCATTTTCCAACTGTCATTTTCCAACTGTCAAAAATAACTGCCATTTTCCAACTGCCAAAAATAACTGCCATTTTCCGACTGCCATTTTCCGACTGTCAAAAATAACTGCCATTTTCCAACTGTCAAAAATAACTGCCATTTTCCAACTGTCAAAAATAACTGCCATTTTCCAACTGTCAAAAATAACTGCCATTTTCCAACTGTCAAAAATAACTGCCATTTTCCAACTTTCAAAAATAACTGCCATTTTCCGACTGTCATTTTCCAACTGTTAACAATAACTGCCATTTTCCGACTGCCATTTTCCAACTGTCAACAATAACTGCCATTTTCCGACTGCCATTTTCCAACTGTCAAAAATAACTGTCATTTTTCAACTGTCAAAAATAACTGCCATTTTCCGACTGTCAAAAATAACTCATTTTTCAACTGTCAAAAATAACTGCCATTTTCCAACTGTCAAAAATAACTGCCATTTTCCAACTGTCAAAAATAACTGCCATTTTCCAACTGTCAAAAATAACTGCCATTTTCCAACTGTCAAAAATAACTGCCATTTTCCAACTGCCAAAAATAACTGTCATTTTCCAACTGCCATTTTCCAACTGTCAAAAATAACTGCCATTTTCCAACTGTCAAAAATAACTGCCATTTTCCAACTGCCATTTTCCAACTGTCAAAAATAACTGCCATTTTCCAACTGCCATTTTCCGACTGCCAAAAATAACTGCCATTTTCCGACTGCCATTTTCCGACTGCCATTTTCCAACTGCCAAAAATAACTGTCATTTTCCAACTGTCAACAATAACTGCCATTTTCCGACTGCCATTTTCCGACAGCCATTTTCCAACTGTCAACAATAACTGCCATTTTCCGACTGCCATTTTCCGACAGCCATTTTCCAACTGTCAAAAATAACTGCCATTTTCCAACTGTCAAAAATAACTGCCATTTTCCAACTGTCAAAAATAACTGCCATTTTCCAACTGTCAAAAATAACTGCCATTTTCCAACTGCCATTTTCCGACTGCCAAAAATAACTGCCATTTTCCGACTGCCATTTTCCGACTGCCATTTTCCAACTGTCAAAAATAACTGCCATTTTCCAACTGCCAAAAATAACTGCCATTTTCCAACTGCCAAAAATAACTGCCATTTTCCAACTGCCAAAAATAACTGCCATTTTCCAACTGCCAAAAATAACTGCCATTTTCCAACTGCCAAAAATAACTGCCATTTTCCGACTGCCAAAAATAACTGCCATTTTCCGACTGCCATTTTCCAACTGTCAAAAATAACTGCCATTTTCCAACTGCCAAAAATAACTGCCATTTTCCAACTGCCAAAAATAACTGCCATTTTCCGACTGCCATTTTCCAACTGTCAAAAATAACTGCCATTTTCCAACTGCCAAAAATAACTGCCATTTTCCAACTGCCAAAAATAACTGTCATTTTCCAACTGTCATTTTCCAACTGTCATTTTCCAACTGTCATTTTCCAACTGTCATTTTCCAACTGTCAAAAATAACTGCCATTTTCCAACTGCCATTTTCCAACTGCCATTTTCCGACTGCCAAAAATAACTGCCATTTTCCGACTGCCATTTTCCGACTGCCATTTTCCAACTGTCAAAAATAACTGCCATTTTCCAACTGTCATTTTCCAACTGTCAAAAATAACTGCCATTTTCCGACTGCCAAAAATAACTGCCATTTTCCGACTGCCAAAAATAACTGCCATTTTCAAACTGTCAAAAATAACTGCCATTTTCCAACTGTCATTTTCCGACTGCCAAAAATAACTGCCATTTTCCGACTGCCATTTTCCAACTGTCAAAAATAACTGCCATTTTCCAACTGTCAAAAATAACTGCCATTTTCCAACTGTCAAAAATAACTGCCATTTTCCAACTGTCAAAAATAACTGCCATTTTCCAACTGTCAAAAATAACTGCCATTTTCCAACTGTCAAAAATAACTGCCATTTTCCAACTGTCAAAAATAACTGCCATTTTCCAACTGTCAAAAATAACTGCCATTTTCCAACTGTCAAAAATAACTGCCATTTTCCAATTGCCAAAAATAACTCATTTTCCAACTGTCATTTTCCAGCTGTCAAAAATAACTGCCATTTTCCGACTGCCAAAAATAACTGCCATTTTCTGACTGCCATTTTCCAACTGTCAAAAATAACTGCCATTTTCCGACTGTCAAAAATAACTGCCATTTTCCGACTGCCAAAAATAACTGCCATTTTCCGACTGCCAAAAATAACTGCCATTTTCCGACTGCCAAAAATAACTGCCATTTTCCGACTGCCAAAAATAACTGCCATTTTCCGACTGCCATTTTCCGACTGTCAAAAATAACTGCCATTTTCCAACTGTCAAAAATAACTGCCATTTTCCAACTGTCAACAATAACTGCCATTTTCCGACTGTCATTTTCCAACTGTCAACAATAACTGCCATTTTCCGACTGCCATTTTCCGACAGCCATTTTCCAACTGTCAAAAATAACTGCCTTTTTCCGACTGCCTTTTTCCGACTGCCTTTTTCCGACTGCCTTTTTCCGACTGCCATTTTCCAACTGTCAAAAATAACTGCCATTTTCCAACTGTCAAAATAACTGCCATTTTCCAACTGTCAAAATAACTGCCATTTTCCAACTGCCAAAAATAACTGTCATTTTCCAACTATCAACAATAACTGCCATTTTCCGACTGCCATTTTCCGACAGCCATTTTCCAACTGTCAAAAATAACTCATGTTTCAACTGTCAAAAATAACTGCCATTTTCCAACTGCCATTTTCCGACTGCCAAAAATAACTGCCATTTTCTGACTGCCATTTTCCGACTGCCATTTTCCAACTGTCAAAAATAACTGCCATTTTCCAAATGTCAAAAATAACTGCCATTTTCCAACTGTCAAAAATAACTGCCATTTTCTGACTGCCATTTTCCGACTGCCATTTTCCAACTGTCAAAAATAACTGCCATTTTCCAAATGTCAAAAATAACTGCCATTTTCCAACTGTCAAAAATAACTGCCATTTTCCAACTGTCAAAAATAACTGCCATTTTCCAACTGTCAAAAATAACTGCCATTTTCCAACTGTCAACAATAACTGCCATTTTCCGACTGCCATTTTCCGACAGCCATTTTCCAACTGTCAAAAATAACTCATTTTTCAACTGTCAAAAATAACTGCCTTTTTCCAACTGCCATTTTCCGACTGCCAAAAATAACTGCCATTTTCCGACTGCCATTTTCCGACTGTCAAAAATAACTGCCATTTTCCGACTGTCAAAAATAACTGCCATTTTCCGACTGTCAAAAATAACTGCCATTTTCCGACTGTCAAAAAGAACTGCCATTTTCCGACTGTCAAAAATAACTGCCATTTTCCAACTGTCAAAAATAACTGCCATTTTCCAACTGTCAAAAATAACTGCCATTTTCCGACAGCCATTTTCCAACTGTCAAAAATAAATCATGTTTCAACTGTCAAAAATAACTGCCATTTTCCAGCTGCCATTTTCCAACTGCCATTTTCCGACTGCCAAAAATAACTGCCATTTTCTGACTGCCATTTTCCGACTGCCATTTTCCGACTGCCAAAAATAACTGCCATTTTCCGACTGCCATTTTCCAACTGTCAAAAATAACTGCCATTTTCCAACTGTCAAAAATAACTGCCATTTTCCAACTGTCAAAAATAACTGCCATTTTCCAACTGTCAAAAATAACTGCCATTTTCCAACTGTCAAAAATAACTGCCATTTTCCAACTGTCAAAAATAACTGCCATTTTCCAACTGTCAAAAATAACTGCCATTTTCCGACAGCCATTTTCCAACTGTCAAAAATAACTGCCATTTTCCGACAGCCATTTTCCAACTGTCAAAAATAACTGCCATTTTCCAACTGCCATTTTCCAACTGCCATTTTCCGACTGCCATTTTCCAACTGTCAAAAATAACTGCCATTTTCCAACTGCCAAAAATAACTGCCATTTTCCAACTGCCAAAAATAACTGTCATTTTCCAACTGTCATTTTCCAACTGTCATTTTCCAACTGTCATTTTCCAACTGTCAACAATAACTGCCATTTTCCGACTGCCATTTTCCAACTGTCAAAAATAACTGCCATTTTCCAACTGTCAAAAATAACTGCCATTTTCCAACTGTCAAAAATAACTGCCATTTTCCAACTGTCAAAAATAACTGCCATTTTCCAACTGTCAAAAATAACTGCCATTTTCCAACTGTCAAAAATAACTGCCATTTTCCAACTGTCAAAAATAACTGCCATTTTCCAACTGTCAAAAATAACTGCCATTTTCCAACTGTCAACAATAACTGCCATTTTCCAACTGTCAACAATAACTGCCATTTTCCGACTGCCATTTTCCAACAGCCATTTTCCAACTGTCAAAAATAACTCATTTTTCAACTGTCAAAAATAACTGCTTTTTTCCAACTGCCATTTTCCGACTGCCAAAAATAACTGCCATTTTCCAACTGCCAAAAATAACTGCCATTTTCCAACTGCCATTTTCCAACTGCCAAAAATAACTGTCATTTTCCAACTATCAACAATAACTGCCATTTTCCGACTGCCATTTTCCGACAGCCATTTTCCAACTGTCAAAAATAACTCATTTTTCAACTGTCAAAAATAACTGCCATTTTCCAACTGTCAAAAATAACTGCTATTTTCCAACTGTCATTTTCTAACTGTCAACAATAACTGCCATTTTCCAACTGCCATTTTCCAACTGCCAAAAATAACTGCCATTTTCCAACTGCCATTTTCCGACTGTCAAAAATAACTGCCATTTTCCAACTGCCAAAAATAACTGTCATTTTCCAACTGTCAACAATAACTGCCATTTTCCGACTGCCATTTTCCGACAGCCATTTTCCAACTGTCAAAAATAACTCATTTTTCAACTGTCAAAAATAACTGCCATTTTCCAACTGTCAAAAATAACTGCCATTTTCCAACTGTCAAAAATAACTGTCATTTTCCAACTGCCAAAAATAACTGTCATTTTCCAACTGCCATTTTCCAACTGTCAAAAATAACTGCCATTTTCCAACTGCCAAAAATAACTGCCATTTTCCAACTGCCATTTTCCAACTGCCAAAAATAACTGCCATTTTCCAACTGCCATTTTCCAACTGTCAAAAATAACTGCCATTTTCCAACTGTCAAAAATAACTGCCATTTTCCAACTGCCATTTTCCGACTGCCAAAAATAACTGCCATTTTCCGACTGCCATTTTCCGACTGCCATTTTCCAACTGCCAAAAATAACTGTCATTTTCCAATTGTCAACAATAACTGCCATTTTCCGACTGCCATTTTCCGACAGCCATTTTCCAACTGTCAAAAATAACTGCCATTTTCCAACTGTCAAAAATAACTGCCATTTTCCAACTGCCATTTTCCAACTGTCAAAAATAACTGCCATTTTCCAACTGCCATTTTCCGACAGCCATTTTCCAACTGTCAAAAATAACTCATGTTTCAACTGTCAAAAATAACTGCCATTTTCCGACAGCCATTTTCCAACTGTCAAAAATAACTGCCATTTTCCAACTGCCATATTCCAACTGCCATTTTCCGACTGCCAAAAATAACTGCCATTTTCCGACTGCCATTTTCCGACTGCCATTTTCCAACTGCCAAAAATAACTGCCATTTTCCAACTGCCAAAAATAACTGCCATTTTCCAACTGTCAAAAATAACTCATTTTCCAACTGTCATTTTCCAACTGTCATTTTCCAACTGCCATTTTCCAACTGTCAACAATAACTGCCATTTTCCGACAGCCATTTTCCAACTGTCAAAAATAACTCATTTTTCAACTGTCAAAAATAACTGCCATTTTCCAACTGCCATTTTCCGACTGCCAAAAATAACTGCCATTTTCCGACTGCCATTTTCCAACTGTCAAAAATAACTGCCATTTTCCAACTGTCAAAAATAACTGCCATTTTCCAACTGTCAAAAATAACTGCCATTTTCCAACTGTCAAAAATAACTGCCATTTTCCAACTGTCAAAAATAACTGCCATTTTCCAACTGCCATATTCCAACTGCCATTTTCCGACTGCCAAAAATAACTGCCATTTTCCGACTGCCATTTTCCGACTGCCATTTTCCAACTGCCAAAAATAACTGCCATTTTCCAACTGCCAAAAATAACTGCCATTTTCCAACTGTCAAAAATAACTCATTTTCCAACTGTCATTTTCCAACTGTCATTTTCCAACTGCCATTTTCCAACTGTCAACAATAACTGCCATTTTCCGACAGCCATTTTCCAACTGTCAAAAATAACTCATTTTTCAACTGTCAAAAATAACTGCCATTTTCCAACTGCCATTTTCCGACTGCCAAAAATAACTGCCATTTTCCGACTGCCATTTTCCGACTGCCATTTTCCAACTGTCAAAAATAACTGCCATTTTCCAACTGTCAAAAATAACTGCCATTTTCCAACTGTCAAAAATAACTGCCATTTTCCAACTGTCAAAAATAACTGCCTTTTTCCGACTGCCTTTTTCCGACTGCCTTTTTCCGACTGCCTTTTTCTGACTGCCATTTTCCAACTGTCAAAAATAACTGCCATTTTCCAACTGTCAAAAATAACTGCCATTTTCCAACTGTCATTTTCTAACTGTCAACAATAACTGCCATTTTCCAACTGCCATTTTCCAACTGCCAAAAATAACTGCCATTTTCCAACTGCCATTTTCCGACTGTCAAAAATAACTGCCATTTTCCAACTGCCAAAAATAACTGTCATTTTCCAACTGTCAACAATAACTGCCATTTTCCGACTGCCATTTTCCGACAGCCATTTTCCAACTGTCAAAAATAACTCATTTTTCAACTGTCAAAAATAACTGCCATTTTCCAACTGTCAAAAATAACTGCCATTTTCCAACTGTCAAAAATAACTGCCATTTTCCAACTGTCAAAAATAACTGCCATTTTCCAACTGCCAAAAATGACTGCCATTTTCCAACTGCCATTTTCCAACTGCCAAAAATAACTGTCATTTTCCAACTATCAACAATAACTGCCATTTTCCGACTGCCATTTTCCGACAGCCATTTTCCAACTGTCAAAAATAACTCATGTTTCAACTGTCAAAAATAACTGCCATTTTCCAACTGCCATTTTCCGACTGCCAAAAATAACTGCCATTTTCTGACTGCCATTTTCCGACTGCCATTTTCCAACTGTCAAAAATAACTGCCATTTTCCAACTGTCAAAAATAACTGCCATTTTCCAACTGTCAAAAATAACTGCCATTTTCCAACTGCCAAAAATAACTGCCATTTTAAATGCCAAAAATAACTGTCATTTTCCAACTGTCATTTTCCAACTGTCATTTTCCAACTGTCATTTTCCAACTGTCAACAATAACTGCCATTTTCCGACTGCCATTTTCCAACTGTCAAAAATAACTGCCATTTTCCAACTGTCAAAAATAACTGCCATTTTCCAACTGTCAAAAATAACTGCCATTTTCCAACTGTCAAAAATAACTGCCATTTTCCAACTGTCAAAAATAACTGCCATTTTCCAACTGTCAAAAATAACTGCCATTTTCCAACTGTCAAAAATAACTGCCATTTTCCAACTGTCAAAAATAACTGCCATTTTCCAACTGTCATTTTCCAACTGTCAAAAATAACTGCCATTTTCCGACAGCCATTTTCCAACTGTCAAAAATAACTGCCATTTTCCGACAGCCATTTTCCAACTGTCAAAAATAACTGCCATTTTCCAACTGCCATATTCCAACTGCCATTTTCCGACTGCCAAAAATAACTGCCATTTTCCAACTGCCATTTTCCGACTGCCATTTTCCAACTGTCAAAAATAACTGCCATTTTCCAACTGTCAAAAAAAACTGCCATTTTCCAACTGCCAAAAATAACTGCCATTTTCCAACTGCCAAAAATAACTGTCATTTTCCAACTGTCATTTTCCAACTGTCATTTTCCAACTGTCATTTTCCAACTGTCAACAATAACTGCCATTTTCCGACTGCCATTTTCCAACTGTCAAAAATAACTGCCATTTTCCAACTGTCAAAAATAACTGCCATTTTCCAACTGTCAAAAATAACTGCCATTTTCCAACTGTCAAAAATAACTGCCATTTTCCAACTGTCAAAAATAACCGCCATTTTCCAACTGTCAACAATAACTGCCATTTTCCAACTGTCAACAATAACTGCCATTTTCCGACTGCCATTTTCCGACAGCCATTTTCCAACTGTCAAAAATAACTCATTTTTCAACTGTCAAAAATAACTGCCTTTTTCCAACTGCCATTTTCCGACTGCCAAAAATAACTCATTTTTCAACTGTCAAAAATAACTGCCTTTTTCCAACTGCCATTTTCCGACTGCCAAAAATAACTCATTTTTCAACTGTCAAAAATAACTGCCTTTTTCCAACTGCCATTTTCCGACTGCCAAAAATAACTGCCATTTTCCTACTGCCATTTTCCGACTGTCAAAAATAACTGCCATTTTCCGACTGTCAAAAATAACTGCCATTTTCCGACTGTCAAAAATAACTGCCATTTTCCGACTGTCAAAAATAACTGCCATTTTCCGACTGTCAAAAATAACTGCCATTTTCCGACTGTCAAAAATAACTGCCATTTTCCGACTGTCAAAAATAACTGCCATTTTCCGACTGTCAAAAATAACTGCCATTTTCCGACTGTCAAAAATAACTGCCATTTTCCGACTGTCAAAAATAACTGCCATTTTCCGACTGTCAAAAATAACTGCCATTTTCCGACTGTCAAAAATAACTGCCATTTTCCGACTGTCAAAAATAACTGCCATTTTCCGACTGTCAAAAATAACTGCCATTTTCCGACTGTCAAAAATAACTGCCATTTTCCGACTGTCAAAAATAACTGCCATTTTCCGACTGTCAAAAATAACCGCCACTTTCCGACTGCCATTTTCCGACTGTCAAAAATAACTGCCATTTTCCGACTGTCAAAAATAACTGCCATTTTCCGACTGCCAAAAATAACTCATTTTCCAACTGTCAACAATAACTGCCATTTTCCGACAGCCATTTTCCAACTGTCAAAAATAACTCATTTTTCAACTGTCAAAAATAACTGCCATTTTCCAACTGCCATTTTCCGACTGCCAAAAATAACTGCCATTTTCCGACTGCCATTTTCCGACTGCCATTTTCCAACTGTCAAAAATAACTGCCATTTTCCAACTGTCAAAAATAACTGCCATTTTCCAACTGTCAAAAATAACTGCCATTTTCCAACTGTCAAAAATAACTGCCATTTTCCGACTGCCTTTTTCCGACTGCCTTTTTCCGACTGCCTTTTTCCGACTGCCTTTTTCTGACTGCCATTTTCCAACTGTCAAAAATAACTGCCATTTTCCAACTGTCAAAAATAACTGCCATTTTCCAACTGTCAAAAATAACTGCCATTTTCCAACTGTCAAAAATAACTGCCATTTTCCAACTGTCAAAAATAACTGCCATTTTCCAACTGTCAAAAATAACTGCCATTTTCCAACTGCCAAAAATAACTGCCATTTTCCAACTGCCAAAAATAACTGTCATTTTCCAACTATCAACAATAACTGCCATTTTCCGACTGCCATTTTCCGACAGCCATTTTCCAACTGTCAAAAATAACTCATTTTTCAACTGTCAAAAATAACTGCCATTTTCCAACTGTCAAAAATAACTGCTATTTTCCAACTGTCATTTTCTAACTGTCAACAATAACTGCCATTTTCCAACTGCCATTTTCCGACTGTCAAAAATAACTGCCATTTTCCAACTGCCAAAAATAACTGTCATTTTCCAACTGTCAACAATAACTGCCATTTTCCGACTGCCATTTTCCGACAGCCATTTTCCAACTGTCAAAAATAACTCATTTTTCAACTGTCAAAAATAACTGCCATTTTCCAACTGTCAAAAATAACTGCCATTTTCCAACTGTCAAAAATAACTGCCATTTTCCAACTGTCAAAAATAACTGCCATTTTCCAACTGCCAAAAATAACTGTCATTTTCCA
Organism: Staurois parvus; assembly: GCF_062004578.1. Lineage (NCBI taxonomy): Eukaryota > Metazoa > Chordata > Amphibia > Anura > Ranidae > Staurois > Staurois parvus. Next base: position 568,100 of record NW_028318438.1, on the reverse strand, counting down.
ACTGCCATTTTCCAACTGTCAAAAATAACTGCCATTTTCCAACTGCCAAAAATAACTGCCATTTTCCAACTGCCATTTTCCAACTGTCAAAAATAACTGCCATTTTCCGACTGCCATTTTCCGACTGCCATTTTCCAACTGCCAAAAATAACTGTCATTTTCCAACTGTCAACAATAACTGCCATTTTCCGACTGCCATTTTCCGACAGCCATTTTCCAACTGTCAAAAATAACTGCCATTTTCCAACTGTCAAAAATAACTGCCATTTTCCAACTGTCAAAAATAACTGCCATTTTCCAACTGCCATTTTCCGACTGCCAAAAATAACTGCCATTTTCCGACTGCCATTTTCCGACTGCCATTTTCCAACTGTCAAAAATAACTGCCATTTTCCAACTGCCAAAAATAACTGCCATTTTCCAACTGCCAAAAATAACTGCCATTTTCCAACTGTCAAAAATAACTGCTATTTTCCAACTGTCAAAAATAACTGCCATTTTCCAACTGTCAAAAATAACTGCCATTTTCCAACTGTCAAAAATAACTGCCATTTTCCAACTGTCAAAAATAACTGTCATTTTCCAACTGTCAAAAATAACTGCCATTTTCCAACTGCCATTTTCCAACTGTCAAAAATAACTGCCATTTTCCAACTGCCATATTCCAACTGCCATTTTCCGACTGCCAAAAATAACTGCCATTTTCCGACTGCCATTTTCCGACTGCCATTTTCCAACTGTCAAAAATAACTGCCATTTTCCAACTGCCAAAAATAACTGCCATTTTCCAACTGTCAAAAATAACTCATTTTCCAACTGTCATTTTCCAACTGTCATTTTCCAACTGCCATTTTCCAACTGTCAAAAATAACTGCCATTTTCCGACTGCCATTTTCCGACTGCCAAAAATAACTGCCATTTTCCGACTGCCATTTTCCAACTGTCAAAAATAACTGCCATTTTCCAACTGTCAAAAATAACTGCCATTTTCCAACTGTCATTTTCCAACTGTCAAAAATAACTGCCATTTTCCAACTGCCAAAAATAACTGCCATTTTCCGACTGCCATTTTCCGACTGTCAAAAATAACTGCCATTTTCCAACTGTCAAAAATAACTGCCATTTTCCAACTGTCAAAAATAACTGCCATTTTCCAACTGTCAAAAATAACTGCCATTTTCCAACTGTCAAAAATAACTGCCATTTTCCAACTTTCAAAAATAACTGCCATTTTCCGACTGTCATTTTCCAACTGTTAACAATAACTGCCATTTTCCGACTGCCATTTTCCAACTGTCAACAATAACTGCCATTTTCCGACTGCCATTTTCCAACTGTCAAAAATAACTGTCATTTTTCAACTGTCAAAAATAACTGCCATTTTCCGACTGTCAAAAATAACTCATTTTTCAACTGTCAAAAATAACTGCCATTTTCCAACTGTCAAAAATAACTGCCATTTTCCAACTGTCAAAAATAACTGTCATTTTCCAACTGTCAAAAATAACTGCCATTTTCCAACTGTCAAAAATAACTGCCATTTTCCAACTGTCAAAAATAACTGCCATTTTCCAACTGTCAAAAATAACTGCCATTTTCCAACTGCCAAAAATAACTGTCATTTTCCAACTGCCATTTTCCAACTGTCAAAAATAACTGCCATTTTCCAACTGTCAAAAATAACTGCCATTTTCCAACTGCCATTTTCCAACTGTCAAAAATAACTGCCATTTTCCAACTGCCATTTTCCGACTGCCAAAAATAACTGCCATTTTCCGACTGCCATTTTCCGACTGCCATTTTCCAACTGCCAAAAATAACTGTCATTTTCCAACTGTCAACAATAACTGCCATTTTCCGACTGCCATTTTCCGACAGCCATTTTCCAACTGTCAACAATAACTGCCATTTTCCGACTGCCATTTTCCGACAGCCATTTTCCAACTGTCAAAAATAACTGCCATTTTCCAACTGTCAAAAATAACTGCCATTTTCCAACTGTCAAAAATAACTGCCTTTTTCCAACTGTCAAAAATAACTGCCATTTTCCAACTGTCAAAAATAACTGCCATTTTCCAACTGCCATTTTCCGACTGCCAAAAATAACTGCCATTTTCCGACTGCCATTTTCCGACTGCCATTTTCCAACTGTCAAAAATAACTGCCATTTTCCAACTGCCAAAAATAACTGCCATTTTCCAACTGCCAAAAATAACTGCCATTTTCCAACTGCCAAAAATAACTGCCATTTTCCAACTGTCAAAAATAACTGCCATTTTCCAACTGTCAAAAATAACTGCCATTTTCCAACTGTCAAAAATAACTGCCATTTTCCAACTGTCAAAAATAACTGCCATTTTCCGACTGCCAAAAATAACTGCCATTTTCCGACTGCCATTTTCCAACTGTCAAAAATAACTGCCATTTTCCAACTGCCAAAAATAACTGCCATTTTCCAACTGCCAAAAATAACTGTCATTTTCCAACTGTCATTTTCCAACTGTCATTTTCCAACTGTCATTTTCCAACTGTCATTTTCCAACTGTCAAAAATAACTGCCATTTTCCAACTGCCATTTTCCAACTGCCATTTTCCGACTGCCAAAAATAACTGCCATTTTCCGACTGCCATTTTCCGACTGCCATTTTCCAACTGTCAAAAATAACTGCCATTTTCCAACTGTCATTTTCCAACTGTCAAAAATAACTGCCATTTTCCGACTGCCAAAAATAACTGCCATTTTCAAACTGTCAAAAATAACTGCCATTTTCCAACTGTCATTTTCCGACTGCCAAAAATAACTGCCATTTTCCGACTGCCATTTTCCAACTGTCAAAAATAACTGCCATTTTCCAACTGTCAAAAATAACTGCCATTTTCCAACTGTCAAAAATAACTGCCATTTTCCAACTGTCAAAAATAACTGCCATTTTCCAACTGTCAAAAATAACTGCCATTTTCCAACTGTCAAAAATAACTGCCATTTTCCAACTGTCAAAAATAACTGCCATTTTCCAATTGCCAAAAATAACTCATTTTCCAACTGTCATTTTCCAGCTGTCAAAAATAACTGCCATTTTCCGACTGCCATTTTCCAACTGTCAAAAATAACTGCCATTTTCCGACTGTCAAAAATAACTGCCATTTTCCGACTGCCAAAAATAACTGCCATTTTCCGACTGCCAAAAATAACTGCCATTTTCCGACTGCCAAAAATAACTGCCATTTTCCGACTGCCAAAAATAACTGCCATTTTCCGACTGCCATTTTCCGACTGTCAAAAATAACTGCCATTTTCCAACTGTCAAAAATAACTGCCATTTTCCAACTGTCAACAATAACTGCCATTTTCCGACTGTCATTTTCCAACTGTCAACAATAACTGCCATTTTCCGACTGCCATTTTCCGACAGCCATTTTCCAACTGTCAAAAATAACTGCCTTTTTCCGACTGCCTTTTTCCGACTGCCTTTTTCCGACTGCCATTTTCCAACTGTCAAAAATAACTGCCATTTTCCAACTGTCAAAAATAACTGCCATTTTCCAACTGTCAAAATAACTGCCATTTTCCAACTGTCAAAATAACTGCCATTTTCCAACTGCCAAAAATAACTGTCATTTTCCAACTATCAACAATAACTGCCATTTTCCGACTGCCATTTTCCGACAGCCATTTTCCAACTGTCAAAAATAACTCATGTTTCAACTGTCAAAAATAACTGCCATTTTCCAACTGCCATTTTCCGACTGCCAAAAATAACTGCCATTTTCTGACTGCCATTTTCCGACTGCCATTTTCCAACTGTCAAAAATAACTGCCATTTTCCAAATGTCAAAAATAACTGCCATTTTCCAACTGTCAAAAATAACTGCCATTTTCTGACTGCCATTTTCCGACTGCCATTTTCCAACTGTCAAAAATAACTGCCATTTTCCAAATGTCAAAAATAACTGCCATTTTCCAACTGTCAAAAATAACTGCCATTTTCCAACTGTCAAAAATAACTGCCATTTTCCAACTGTCAAAAATAACTGCCATTTTCCAACTGTCAACAATAACTGCCATTTTCCGACTGCCATTTTCCGACAGCCATTTTCCAACTGTCAAAAATAACTCATTTTTCAACTGTCAAAAATAACTGCCTTTTTCCAACTGCCATTTTCCGACTGCCAAAAATAACTGCCATTTTCCGACTGCCATTTTCCGACTGTCAAAAATAACTGCCATTTTCCGACTGTCAAAAAGAACTGCCATTTTCCGACTGTCAAAAAGAACTGCCATTTTCCGACTGTCAAAAATAACTGCCATTTTCCAACTGTCAAAAATAACTGCCATTTTCCAACTGTCAAAAATAACTGCCATTTTCCGACAGCCATTTTCCAACTGTCAAAAATAAATCATGTTTCAACTGTCAAAAATAACTGCCATTTTCCAGCTGCCATTTTCCAACTGCCATTTTCCGACTGCCAAAAATAACTGCCATTTTCTGACTGCCATTTTCCGACTGCCATTTTCCGACTGCCAAAAATAACTGCCATTTTCCGACTGCCATTTTCCAACTGTCAAAAATAACTGCCATTTTCCAACTGTCAAAAATAACTGCCATTTTCCAACTGTCAAAAATAACTGCCATTTTCCAACTGTCAAAAATAACTGCCATTTTCCAACTGTCAAAAATAACTGCCATTTTCCAACTGTCAAAAATAACTGCCATTTTCCGACAGCCATTTTCCAACTGTCAAAAATAACTGCCATTTTCCGACAGCCATTTTCCAACTGTCAAAAATAACTGCCATTTTCCAACTGCCATATTCCAACTGCCATTTTCCGACTGCCAAAAATAACTGCCATTTTCCAACTGCCATTTTCCGACTGCCATTTTCCAACTGTCAAAAATAACTGCCATTTTCCAACTGCCAAAAATAACTGCCATTTTCCAACTGCCAAAAATAACTGTCATTTTCCAACTGTCATTTTCCAACTGTCATTTTCCAACTGTCATTTTCCAACTGTCAACAATAACTGCCATTTTCCGACTGCCATTTTCCAACTGTCAAAAATAACTGCCATTTTCCAACTGTCAAAAATAACTGCCATTTTCCAACTGTCAAAAATAACTGCCATTTTCCAACTGTCAAAAATAACTGCCATTTTCCAACTGTCAAAAATAACTGCCATTTTCCAACTGTCAAAAATAACTGCCATTTTCCAACTGTCAAAAATAACTGCCATTTTCCAACTGTCAAAAATAACTGCCATTTTCCAACTGTCAACAATAACTGCCATTTTCCAACTGTCAAAAATAACTGCCATTTTCCAACTGTCAAAAATAACTGCCATTTTCCAACTGTCAACAATAACTGCCATTTTCCAACTGTCAACAATAACTGCCATTTTCCGACTGCCATTTTCCAACAGCCATTTTCCAACTGTCAAAAATAACTCATTTTTCAACTGTCAAAAATAACTGCTTTTTTCCAACTGCCATTTTCCGACTGCCAAAAATAACTGCCATTTTCCAACTGCCAAAAATAACTGCCATTTTCCAACTGCCATTTTCCAACTGCCAAAAATAACTGTCATTTTCCAACTATCAACAATAACTGCCATTTTCCGACTGCCATTTTCCGACAGCCATTTTCCAACTGTCAAAAATAACTCATTTTTCAACTGTCAAAAATAACTGCCATTTTCCAACTGTCAAAAATAACTGCTATTTTCCAACTGTCATTTTCTAACTGTCAACAATAACTGCCATTTTCCAACTGCCATTTTCCAACTGCCAAAAATAACTGCCATTTTCCAACTGCCATTTTCCGACTGTCAAAAATAACTGCCATTTTCCAACTGCCAAAAATAACTGTCATTTTCCAACTGTCAACAATAACTGCCATTTTCCGACAGCCATTTTCCAACTGTCAAAAATAACTCATTTTTCAACTGTCAAAAATAACTGCCATTTTCCAACTGCCAAAAATAACTGCCATTTTCCAACTGCCATTTTCCAACTGCCAAAAATAACTGCCATTTTCCAACTGCCATTTTCCAACTGTCAAAAATAACTGCCATTTTCCAACTGTCAAAAATAACTGCCATTTTCCAACTGTCAAAAATAACTGCCATTTTCCAACTGCCATTTTCCGACTGCCAAAAATAACTGCCATTTTCCGACTGCCATTTTCCGACTGCCATTTTCCAACTGCCAAAAATAACTGTCATTTTCCAACTGTCAACAATAACTGCCATTTTCCGACTGCCATTTTCCGACAGCCATTTTCCAACTGTCAAAAATAACTGCCATTTTCCAACTGTCAAAAATAACTGCCATTTTCCAACTGTCAAAAATAACTGCCATTTTCCAACTGCCATTTTCCAACTGTCAAAAATAACTGCCATTTTCCAACTGCCATTTTCCGACTGCCAAAAATAACTGCCATTTTCCGACTGCCATTTTCCGACTGCCATTTTCCGACTGCCATTTTCCAACTGTCAAAAATAACTGCCATTTTCCAACTGTCAAAAATAACTGCCATTTTCCAACTGCCAAAAATAACTGCCATTTTCCAACTGCCAAAAATAACTGCCATTTTCCAACTGTCAAAAATAACTGCCATTTTTCAACTGTCAAAAATAACTGCCATTTTCCAACTGTCAAAAATAACTGCCATTTTCCAACTGTCAAAAATAACTGCCATTTTCCAACTGTCAAAAATAACTGCCATTTTCCAACTGTCAAAAATAACTGCCATTTTCCAACTGTCATTTTCCAACTGTCAAAAATAACTGCCATTTTCCGACAGCCATTTTCCAACTGTCAAAAATAACTGCCATTTTCCAACTGCCATATTCCAACTGCCATTTTCCGACTGCCAAAAATAACTGCCATTTTCCGACTGCCATTTTCCGACTGCCATTTTCCAACTGCCAAAAATAACTGCCATTTTCCAACTGCCAAAAATAACTGCCATTTTCCAACTGCCAAAAATAACTGCCATTTTCCAACTGTCAAAAATAACTCATTTTCCAACTGTCATTTTCCAACTGTCATTTTCCAACTGCCATTTTCCAACTGTCAACAATAACTGCCATTTTCCGACAGCCATTTTCCAACTGTCAAAAATAACTCATTTTTCAACTGTCAAAAATAACTGCCATTTTCCAACTGCCATTTTCCGACTGCCAAAAATAACTGCCATTTTCCGACTGCCATTTTCCGACTGCCATTTTCCAACTGTCAAAAATAACTGCCATTTTCCAACTGTCAAAAATAACTGCCATTTTCCAACTGTCAAAAATAACTGCCATTTTCCAACTGTCAAAAATAACTGCCTTTTTCCGACTGCCTTTTTCCGACTGCCTTTTTCCGACTGCCTTTTTCTGACTGCCATTTTCCAACTGTCAAAAATAACTGCCATTTTCCAACTGTCAAAAATAACTGCCATTTTCCAACTGTCATTTTCTAACTGTCAACAATAACTGCCATTTTCCAACTGCCATTTTCCAACTGCCAAAAATAACTGCCATTTTCCAACTGCCATTTTCCGACTGTCAAAAATAACTGCCATTTTCCAACTGCCAAAAATAACTGTCATTTTCCAACTGTCAACAATAACTGCCATTTTCCGACTGCCATTTTCCGACAGCCATTTTCCAACTGTCAAAAATAACTCATTTTTCAACTGTCAAAAATAACTGCCATTTTCCAACTGTCAAAAATAACTGCCATTTTCCAACTGTCAAAAATAACTGCCATTTTCCAACTGTCAAAAATAACTGCCATTTTCCAACTGTCAAAAATAACTGCCATTTTCCAACTGCCAAAAATGACTGCCATTTTCCAACTGCCATTTTCCAACTGCCAAAAATAACTGTCATTTTCCAACTATCAACAATAACTGCCATTTTCCGACTGCCATTTTCCGACAGCCATTTTCCAACTGTCAAAAATAACTGCCATTTTCCAACTGCCATTTTCCGACTGCCAAAAATAACTGCCATTTTCTGACTGCCATTTTCCGACTGCCATTTTCCAACTGTCAAAAATAACTGCCATTTTCCAACTGTCAAAAATAACTGCCATTTTCCAACTGTCAAAAATAACTGCCATTTTCCAACTGTCAAAAATAACTGCCATTTTCCAACTGCCAAAAATAACTGCCATTTTAAATGCCAAAAATAACTGTCATTTTCCAACTGTCATTTTCCAACTGTCATTTTCCAACTGTCATTTTCCAACTGTCATTTTCCAACTGTCAACAATAACTGCCATTTTCCGACTGCCATTTTCCAACTGTCAAAAATAACTGCCATTTTCCAACTGTCAAAAATAACTGCCATTTTCCAACTGTCAAAAATAACTGCCATTTTCCAACTGTCAAAAATAACTGCCATTTTCCAACTGTCAAAAATAACTGCCATTTTCCAACTGTCAAAAATAACTGCCATTTTCCAACTGTCAAAAATAACTGCCATTTTCCAACTGTCATTTTCCAACTGTCAAAAATAACTGCCATTTTCCGACAGCCATTTTCCAACTGTCAAAAATAACTGCCATTTTCCGACAGCCATTTTCCAACTGTCAAAAATAACTGCCATTTTCCAACTGCCATATTCCAACTGCCATTTTCCGACTGCCAAAAATAACTGCCATTTTCCAACTGCCATTTTCCGACTGCCATTTTCCAACTGTCAAAAATAACTGCCATTTTCCAACTGCCAAAAATAACTGCCATTTTCCAACTGCCAAAAATAACTGCCATTTTCCAACTGTCATTTTCCAACTGTCATTTTCCAACTGTCATTTTCCAACTGTCATTTTCCAACTGTCATTTTCCAACTGTCATTTTCCAACTGTCATTTTCCAACTGTCAACAATAACTGCCATTTTCCGACTGCCATTTTCCAACTGTCAAAAATAACTGCCATTTTCCAACTGTCAAAAATAACTGCCATTTTCCAACTGTCAAAAATAACTGCCATTTTCCAACTGTCAAAAATAACTGCCATTTTCCAACTGTCAAAAATAACTGCCATTTTCCAACTGTCAAAAATAACTGCCATTTTCCAACTGTCAACAATAACTGCCATTTTCCAACTGTCAACAATAACTGCCATTTTCCAACTGTCAACAATAACTGCCATTTTCCGACTGCCATTTTCCGACAGCCATTTTCCAACTGTCAAAAATAACTCATTTTTCAACTGTCAAAAATAACTGCCTTTTTCCAACTGCCATTTTCCGACTGCCAAAAATAACTCATTTTTCAACTGTCAAAAATAACTGCCTTTTTCCAACTGCCATTTTCCGACTGCCAAAAATAACTCATTTTTCAACTGTCAAAAATAACTGCCTTTTTCCAACTGCCATTTTCCGACTGCCAAAAATAACTGCCATTTTCCTACTGCCATTTTCCGACTGTCAAAAATAACTGCCATTTTCCGACTGTCAAAAATAACTGCCATTTTCCGACTGTCAAAAATAACTGCCATTTTCCGACTGTCAAAAATAACTGCCATTTTCCGACTGTCAAAAATAACTGCCATTTTCCGACTGTCAAAAATAACTGCCATTTTCCGACTGTCAAAAATAACTGCCATTTTCCGACTGTCAAAAATAACTGCCATTTTCCGACTGTCAAAAATAACTGCCATTTTCCGACTGTCAAAAATAACTGCCATTTTCCGACTGTCAAAAATAACTGCCATTTTCCGACTGTCAAAAATAACTGCCATTTTCCGACTGTCAAAAATAACTGCCATTTTCCGACTGTCAAAAATAACTGCCATTTTCCGACTGTCAAAAATAACTGCCATTTTCCGACTGTCAAAAATAACTGCCATTTTCCAACTGTCAAAAATAACTGCCATTTTCCAACTGCCAAAAATAACTGCCATTTTCCAACTGCCATTTTCCAACTGTCAAAAATAACTGCTATTTTCCAACTGTCATTTTCTAACTGTCAACAATAACTGCCATTTTCCAACTGCCATTTTCCAACTGCCAAAAATAACTGCCATTTTCCAACTGCCATTTTCCGACTGTCAAAAATAACTGCCATTTTCCAACTGCCAAAAATAACTGTCATTTTCCAACTGTCAACAATAACTGCCATTTTCCGACTGCCATTTTCCGACAGCCATTTTCCAACTGTCAAAAATAACTCATTTTTCAACTGTCAAAAATAACTGCCATTTTCCAACTGTCAAAAATAACTGCCATTTTCCAACTGTCAAAAATAACTGCCATTTTCCAACTGTCAAAAATAACTGCCATTTTCCAACTGTCAAAAATAACTGCCATTTTCCAACTGCCAAAAATAACTGTCATTTTCCAACTGCCATTTTCCAACTGTCAAAAATAACTGCCATTTTCCAACTGCCATTTTCCAACTGTCAAAAATAACTGCTATTTTCCAACTGTCATTTTCTAACTGTCAACAATAACTGCCATTTTCCAACTGCCATTTTCCAACTGCCAAAAATAACTGCCATTTTCCAACTGCCATTTTCCGACTGTCAAAAATAACTGCCATTTTCCAACTGCCAAAAATAACTGTCATTTTCCAACTGTCAACAATAACTGCCATTTTCCGACTGCCATTTTCCGACAGCCATTTTCCAACTGTCAAAAATAACTCATTTTTCAACTGTCAAAAATAACTGCCATTTTCCAACTGTCAAAAATAACTGCCATTTTCCAACTGTCAAAAATAACTGCCATTTTCCAACTGTCAAAAATAACTGCCATTTTCCAACTGTCAAAAATAACTGCCATTTTCCAACTGCCAAAAATAACTGTCATTTTCCAACTGCCATTTTCCAACTGTCAAAAATAACTGCCATTTTCCGACTGCCATTTTCCGACTGTCAAAAATAACTGCCATTTTCCAACTGTCAAAAATAACTGCCATTTTCCAACTGTCAACAATAACTGCCATTTTCCGACTGTCATTTTCCAACTGTCAACAATAACTGCCATTTTCCAACTGTCAAAAATAACTGCCATTTTCCGACAGCCATTTTCCAACTGTCAAAAATAAATCATGTTTCAACTGTCAAAAATAACTGCCATTTTCCAGCTGCCATTTTCCAACTGCCATTTTCCGACTGCCAAAAATAACTGCCATTTTCTGACTGCCATTTTCCGACTGCCATTTTCCGACTGCCAAAAATAACTGCCATTTTCCGACTGCCATTTTCCAACTGTCAAAAATAACTGCCATTTTCCAACTGTCAAAAATAACTGCCATTTTCCAACTGTCAAAAATAACTGCCATTTTCCAACTGTCAAAAATAACTGCCATTTTCCAACTGTCAAAAATAACTGCCATTTTCCAACTGTCAAAAATAACTGCCATTTTCCGACAGCCATTTTCCAACTGTCAAAAATAACTGCCATTTTCCGACAGCCATTTTCCAACTGTCAAAAATAACTGCCATTTTCCAACTGCCATATTCCAACTGCCATTTTCCGACTGCCAAAAATAACTGCCATTTTCCAACTGCCATTTTCCGACTGCCATTTTCCAACTGTCAAAAATAACTGCCATTTTCCAACTGCCAAAAATAACTGCCATTTTCCAACTGCCAAAAATAACTGTCATTTTCCAACTGTCATTTTCCAACTGTCATTTTCCAACTGTCATTTTCCAACTGTCAACAATAACTGCCATTTTCCGACTGCCATTTTCCAACTGTCAAAAATAACTGCCATTTTCCAACTGTCAAAAATAACTGCCATTTTCCAACTGTCAAAAATAACTGCCATTTTCCAACTGTCAAAAATAACTGCCATTTTCCAACTGTCAAAAATAACTGCCATTTTCCAACTGTCAAAAATAACTGCCATTTTCCAACTGTCAAAAATAACTGCCATTTTCCAACTGTCAAAAATAACTGCCATTTTCCAACTGTCAAAAATAACTGCCATTTTCCAACTGTCAAAAATAACTGCCATTTTCCAACTGTCAAAAATAACTGCCATTTTCCAACTGTCAAAAATAACTGCCATTTTCCAACTGTCAAAAATAACTGCCATTTTCCAACTGTCAACAATAACTGCCATTTTCCAACTGTCAACAATAACTGCCATTTTCCGACTGCCATTTTCCAACAGCCATTTTCCAACTGTCAAAAATAACTCATTTTTCAACTGTCAAAAATAACTGCTTTTTTCCAACTGCCATTTTCCGACTGCCAAAAATAACTGCCATTTTCCAACTGCCAAAAATAACTGCCATTTTCCAACTGCCATTTTCCAACTGCCAAAAATAACTGTCATTTTCCAACTATCAACAATAACTGCCATTTTCCGACTGCCATTTTCCGACAGCCATTTTCCAACTGTCAAAAATAACTCATTTTTCAACTGTCAAAAATAACTGCCATTTTCCAACTGTCAAAAATAACTGCTATTTTCCAACTGTCATTTTCTAACTGTCAACAATAACTGCCATTTTCCAACTGCCATTTTCCAACTGCCAAAAATAACTGCCATTTTCCAACTGCCATTTTCCGACTGTCAAAAATAACTGCCATTTTCCAACTGCCAAAAATAACTGTCATTTTCCAACTGTCAACAATAACTGCCATTTTCCGACTGCCATTTTCCGACAGCCATTTTCCAACTGTCAAAAATAACTCATTTTTCAACTGTCAAAAATAACTGCCATTTTCCAACTGCCAAAAATAACTGCCATTTTCCAACTGCCATTTTCCAACTGCCAAAAATAACTGCCATTTTCCAACTGCCATTTTCCAACTGTCAAAAATAACTGCCATTTTCCAACTGTCAAAAATAACTGCCATTTTCCAACTGTCAAAAATAACTGCCATTTTCCAACTGCCATTTTCCGACTGCCAAAAATAACTGCCATTTTCCGACTGCCATTTTCCGACTGCCATTTTCCAACTGCCAAAAATAACTGTCATTTTCCAACTGTCAACAATAACTGCCATTTTCCGACTGCCATTTTCCGACAGCCATTTTCCAACTGTCAAAAATAACTGCCATTTTCCAACTGTCAAAAATAACTGCCATTTTCCAACTGTCAAAAATAACTGCCATTTTCCAACTGCCATTTTCCAACTGTCAAAAATAACTGCCATTTTCCAACTGCCATTTTCCGACTGCCATTTTCCGACTGCCATTTTCCGACTGCCATTTTCCAACTGTCAAAAATAACTGCCATTTTCCAACTGTCAAAAATAACTGCCATTTTCCAACTGCCAAAAATAACTGCCATTTTCCAACTGCCAAAAATAACTGCCATTTTCCAACTGTCAAAAATAACTGCCATTTTTCAACTGTCAAAAATAACTGCCATTTTCCAACTGTCAAAAATAACTGCCATTTTCCAACTGTCAAAAATAACTGCCATTTTCCAACTGTCAAAAATAACTGCCATTTTCCAACTGTCAAAAATAACTGCCATTTTCCAACTGTCAAAAATAACTGCCATTTTCCAACTGTCATTTTCCAACTGTCAAAAATAACTGCCATTTTCCGACAGCCATTTTCCAACTGTCAAAAATAGTTGCCATTTTCCAACTGCCATATTCCAACTGCCATTTTCCGACTGCCAAAAATAACTGCCATTTTCCGACTGCCATTTTCCGACTGCCATTTTCCAACTGCCAAAAATAACTGCCATTTTCCAACTGCCAAAAATAACTGCCATTTTCCAACTGCCAAAAATAACTGCCATTTTCCAACTGTCAAAAATAACTCATTTTCCAACTGTCATTTTCCAACTGTCATTTTCCACCTGCCATTTTCCAACTGTCAACAATAACTGCCATTTTCCGACAGCCATTTTCCAACTGTCAAAAATAACTCATTTTTCAACTGTCAAAAATAACTGCCATTTTCCAACTGCCATTTTCCGACTGCCAAAAATTACTGCCATTTTCCGACTGCCATTTTCCGACTGCCATTTTCCAACTGTCAAAAATAACTGCCATTTTCCAACTGTCAAAAATAACTGCCATTTTCCAACTGTCAAAAATAACTGCCATTTTCCAACTGTCAAAAATAACTGCCTTTTTCCGACTGCCTTTTTCCGACTGCCTTTTTCCGACTGCCTTTTTCTGACTGCCATTTTCCAACTGTCAAAAATAACTGCCATTTTCCAACTGTCAAAAATAACTGCCATTTTCCAACTGTCATTTTCTAACTGTCAACAATAACTGCCATTTTCCAACTGCCATTTTCCAACTGCCAAAAATAACTGCCATTTTCCGACTGTCAAAAATAACTGCCATTTTCCAACTGCCAAAAATAACTGTCATTTTCCAACTGTCAACAATAACTGCCATTTTCCGACTGCCATTTTCCGACAGCCATTTTCCAACTGTCAAAAATAACTCATTTTTCAACTGTCAAAAATAACTGCCATTTTCCAACTGTCAAAAATAACTGCCATTTTCCAACTGTCAAAAATAACTGCCATTTTCCAACTGTCAAAAATAACTGCCATTTTCCAACTGTCAAAAATAACTGCCATTTTCCAACTGCCAAAAATGACTGCCATTTTCCAACTGCCATTTTCCAACTGCCAAAAATAACTGTCATTTTCCAACTATCAACAATAACTGCCATTTTCCGACTGCCATTTTCCGACAGCCATTTTCCAACTGTCAAAAATAACTGCCATTTTCCAACTGCCATTTTCCGACTGCCAAAAATAACTGCCATTTTCTGACTGCCATTTTCCGACTGCCATTTTCCAACTGTCAAAAATAACTGCCATTTTCCAACTGTCAAAAATAACTGCCATTTTCCAACTGTCAAAAATAACTGCCATTTTCCAACTGTCAAAAATAACTGCCATTTTCCAACTGCCAAAAATAACTGCCATTTTAAATGCCAAAAATAACTGTCATTTTCCAACTGTCATTTTCCAACTGTCATTTTCCAACTGTCATTTTCCAACTGTCATTTTCCAACTGTCAACAATAACTGCCATTTTCCGACTGCCATTTTCCAACTGTCAAAAATAACTGCCATTTTCCAACTGTCAAAAATAACTGCCATTTTCCAACTGTCAAAAATAACTGCCATTTTCCAACTGTCAAAAATAACTGCCATTTTCCAACTGTCAAAAATAACTGCCATTTTCCAACTGTCAAAAATAACTGCCATTTTCCAACTGTCAAAAATAACTGCCATTTTCCAACTGTCAAAAATAACTGCCATTTTCCAACTGTCATTTTCCAACTGTCAAAAATAACTGCCATTTTCCGACAGCCATTTTCCAACTGTCAAAAATAACTGCCATTTTCCGACAGCCATTTTCCAACTGTCAAAAATAACTGCCATTTTCCAACTGCCATATTCCAACTGCCATTTTCCGACTGCCAAAAATAACTGCCATTTTCCAACTGCCATTTTCCGACTGCCATTTTCCAACTGTCAAAAATAACTGCCATTTTCCAACTGCCAAAAATAACTGCCATTTTCCAACTGCCAAAAATAACTGCCATTTTCCAACTGTCATTTTCCAACTGTCATTTTCCAACTGTCATTTTCCAACTGTCATTTTCCAACTGTCATTTTCCAACTGTCATTTTCCAACTGTCAACAATAACTGCCATTTTCCGACTGCCATTTTCCAACTGTCAAAAATAACTGCCATTTTCCAACTGTCAAAAATAACTGCCATTTTCCAACTGTCAAAAATAACTGCCATTTTCCAACTGTCAAAAATAACTGCCATTTTCCAACTGTCAAAAATAACTGCCATTTTCCAACTGTCAACAATAACTGCCATTTTCCAACTGTCAACAATAACTGCCATTTTCCGACTGCCATTTTCCGACAGCCATTTTCCAACTGTCAAAAATAACTCATTTTTCAACTGTCAAAAATAACTGCCTTTTTCCAACTGCCATTTTCCGACTGCCAAAAATAACTCATTTTTCAACTGTCAAAAATAACTGCCTTTTTCCAACTGCCATTTTCCGACTGCCAAAAATAACTCATTTTTCAACTGTCAAAAATAACTGCCTTTTTCCAACTGCCATTTTCCGACTGCCAAAAATAACTGCCATTTTCCTACTGCCATTTTCCGACTGTCAAAAATAACTGCCATTTTCCGACTGTCAAAAATAACTGCCATTTTCCGACTGTCAAAAATAACTGCCATTTTCCGACTGTCAAAAATAACTGCCATTTTCCGACTGTCAAAAATAACTGCCATTTTCCGACTGTCAAAAATAACTGCCATTTTCCGACTGTCAAAAATAACTGCCATTTTCCGACTGTCAAAAATAACTGCCATTTTCCGACTGTCAAAAATAACTGCCATTTTCCGACTGTCAAAAATAACTGCCATTTTCCGACTGTCAAAAATAACTGCCATTTTCCGACTGTCAAAAATAACTGCCATTTTCCGACTGTCAAAAATAACTGCCATTTTCCGACTGTCAAAAATAACTGCCATTTTCCGACTGTCAAAAATAACTGCCATTTTCCGACTGTCAAAAATAACTGCCATTTTCCAACTGTCATTTTCTAACTGTCAACAATAACTGCCATTTTCCAACTGCCAAAAATAACTGTCATTTTCCAACTGCCATTTTCCAACTGTCAAAAATAACTGCCATTTTCCGACTGCCATTTTCCGACTGTCAAAAATAACTGCCATTTTCCAACTGTCAAAAATAACTGCCATTTTCCAACTGTCAACAATAACTGCCATTTTCCGACTGTCATTTTCCAACTGTCAACAATAACTGCCATTTTCCGACTGCCATTTTCCGACAGCCATTTTCCAACTGTCAAAAATAACTGCCTTTTTCCGACTGCCTTTTTCCGACTGCCATTTTCCAACTGTCAAAAATAACTGCCATTTTCCAACTGTCAAAAATAACTGCCATTTTCCAACTGTCAAAATAACTGCCATTTTCCAACTGTCAAAATAACTGCCATTTTCCAACTGCCAAAAATAACTGTCATTTTCCAACTATCAACAATAACTGCCATTTTCCGACTGCCATTTTCCGACAGCCATTTTCCAACTGTCAAAAATAACTCATGTTTCAACTGTCAAAAATAACTGCCATTTTCCAACTGCCATTTTCCGACTGCCAAAAATAACTGCCATTTTCTGACTGCCATTTTCCGACTGCCATTTTCCAACTGTCAAAAATAACTGCCATTTTCCAACTGTCAAAAATAACTGCCATTTTCCAACTGTCAAAAATAACTGCCATTTTCCAACTGTCAAAAATAACTGCCATTTTCCAACTGTCAAAAATAACTGCCATTTTCCAACTGTCAAAAATAACTGCCATTTTCCAACTGTCAACAATAACTGCCATTTTCCGACTGCCATTTTCCGACAGCCATTTTCCAACTGTCAAAAATAACTCATTTTTCAACTGTCAAAAATAACTGCCTTTTTCCAACTGCCATTTTCCGACTGCCAAAAATAACTGCCATTTTCCGACTGCCATTTTCCGACTGTCAAAAATAACTGCCATTTTCCGACTGTCAAAAATAACTGCCATTTTCCGACTGTCAAAAATAACTGCCATTTTCCGACTGTCAAAAATAACTGCCATTTTCCAACTGTCAAAAATAACTGCCATTTTCCAACTGTCAAAAATAACTGCCATTTTCCGACAGCCATTTTCCAACTGTCAAAAATAAATCATGTTTCAACTGTCAAAAATAACTGCCATTTTCCAGCTGCCATTTTCCAACTGCCATTTTCCGACTGCCAAAAATAACTGCCATTTTCTGACTGCCATTTTCCGACTGCCATTTTCCGACTGCCAAAAATAACTGCCATTTTCCGACTGCCATTTTCCAACTGTCAAAAATAACTGCCATTTTCCAACTGTCAAAAATAACTGCCATTTTCCAACTGTCAAAAATAACTGCCATTTTCCAACTGTCAAAAATAACTGCCATTTTCCAACTGTCAAAAATAACTGCCATTTTCCGACAGCCATTTTCCAACTGTCAAAAATAACTGCCATTTTCCGACAGCCATTTTCCAACTGTCAAAAATAACTGCCATTTTCCAACTGCCATATTCCAACTGCCATTTTCCGACTGCCAAAAATAACTGCCATTTTCCAACTGCCATTTTCCGACTGCCATTTTCCAACTGTCAAAAATAACTGCCATTTTCCAACTGCCAAAAATAACTGCCATTTTCCAACTGCCAAAAATAACTGTCATTTTCCAACTGTCATTTTCCAACTGTCATTTTCCAACTGTCAACAATAACTGCCATTTTCCGACTGCCATTTTCCAACTGTCAAAAATAACTGCCATTTTCCAACTGTCAAAAATAACTGCCATTTTCCAACTGTCAAAAATAACTGCCATTTTCCAACTGTCAAAAATAACTGCCATTTTCCAACTGTCAAAAATAACTGCCATTTTCCAACTGTCAAAAATAACTGCCATTTTCCAACTGTCAAAAATAACTGCCATTTTCCAACTGTCAAAAATAACTGCCATTTTCCAACTGTCAAAAATAACTGCCATTTTCCAACTGTCAAAAATAACTGCCATTTTCCAACTGTCAAAAATAACTGCCATTTTCCAACTGTCAAAAATAACTGCCATTTTCCAACTGTCAAAAATAACTGCCATTTTCCAACTGTCAAAAATAACTGCCATTTTCCAACTGTCAACAATAACTGCCATTTTCCAACTGTCAACAATAACTGCCATTTTCCGACTGCCATTTTCCAACAGCCATTTTCCAACTGTCAAAAATAACTGCCTTTTTCCAACTGCCATTTTCCGACTGCCAAAAATAACTGCCATTTTTCAACTGTCAAAAATAACTGCCATTTTCCAACTGTCAAAAATAACTGCTATTTTCCAACTGTCATTTTCTAACTGTCAACAATAACTGCCATTTTCCAACTGCCATTTTCCAACTGCCAAAAATAACTGCCATTTTCCAACTGCCATTTTCCGACTGTCAAAAATAACTGCCATTTTCCAACTGCCAAAAATAACTGTCATTTTCCAACTGTCAACAATAACTGCCATTTTCCGACTGCCATTTTCCGACAGCCATTTTCCAACTGTCAAAAATAACTCATTTTTCAACTGTCAAAAATAACTGCCATTTTCCAACTGCCAAAAATAACTGCCATTTTCCAACTGCCATTTTCCAACTGCCAAAAATAACTGCCATTTTCCAACTGCCATTTTCCAACTGTCAAAAATAACTGCCATTTTCCAACTGTCAAAAATAACTGCCATTTTCCAACTGCCATTTTCCGACTGCCAAAAATAACTGCCATTTTCCAACTGCCAAAAATAACTGCCATTTTCCAACTGTCAAAAATAACTGCCTTTTTCCGACTGCCTTTTTCCGACTGCCTTTTTCCGACTGCCTTTTTCTGACTGCCATTTTCCAACTGTCAAAAATAACTGCCATTTTCCAACTGTTAAAAATAACTGCCATTTTCCAACTGCCATTTTCCAACTGTTAAAAATAACTGCCATTTTCCAACTGCCATTTTCCGACTGCCAAAAATAACTGCCATTTTCCGACTGCCATTTTCCGACTGCCATTTTCCGACTGCCATTTTCCAACTGTCAAAAATAACTGCCATTTTCCAACTGTCAAAAATAACTGCCATTTTCCAACTGCCAAAAATAACTGCCATTTTCCAACTGCCAAAAATAACTGCCATTTTCCAACTGCCAAAAATAACTGCCATTTTCCAACTGTCAAAAATAACTGCCATTTTCCGACAGCCATTTTCCAACTGTCAAAAATAACTGCCATTTTCCAACTGCCATATTCCAACTGCCATTTTCCGACTGCCAAAAATAACTGCCATTTTCCGACTGCCATTTTCCGACTGCCATTTTCCAACTGCCAAAAATAACTGCCATTTTCCAACTGCCAAAAATAACTGCCATTTTCCAACTGTCAAAAATAACTCATTTTCCAACTGTCATTTTCCAACTGTCATTTTCCAACTGCCATTTTCCAACTGTCAACAATAACTGCCATTTTCCGACAGCCATTTTCCAACTGTCAAAAATAACTCATTTTTCAACTGTCAAAAATAACTGCCATTTTCCAACTGCCATTTTCCGACTGCCAAAAATAACTGCCATTTTCCGACTGCCATTTTCCGACTGCCATTTTCCAACTGTCAAAAATAACTGCCATTTTCCAACTGTCAAAAATAACTGCCATTTTCCAACTGTCAAAAATAACTGCCATTTTCCAACTGTCAAAAATAACTGCCTTTTTCCGACTGCCTTTTTCCGACTGCCTTTTTCCGACTGCCTTTTTCTGACTGCCATTTTCCAACTGTCAAAAATAACTGCCATTTTCCAACTGTCAAAAATAACTGCCATTTTCCAACTGTCATTTTCTAACTGTCAACAATAACTGCCATTTTCCAACTGCCATTTTCCAACTGCCAAAAATAACTGCCATTTTCCAACTGCCATTTTCCGACTGTCAAAAATAACTGCCATTTTCCAACTGCCAAAAATAACTGTCATTTTCCAACTGTCAACAATAACTGCCATTTTCCGACTGCCATTTTCCGACAGCCATTTTCCAACTGTCAAAAATAACTCATTTTTCAACTGTCAAAAATAACTGCCATTTTCCAACTGTCAAAAATAACTGCCATTTTCCAACTGTCAAAAATAACTGCCATTTTCCAACTGTCAAAAATAACTGCCATTTTCCAACTGCCAAAAATGACTGCCATTTTCCAACTGCCATTTTCCAACTGCCAAAAATAACTGTCATTTTCCAACTATCAACAATAACTGCCATTTTCCGACAGCCATTTTCCAACTGTCAAAAATAACTGCCATTTTCCGACTGCCATTTTCCAACTGTCAAAAATAACTGCCATTTTCCAACTGTCAAAAATAACTGCCATTTTCCAACTGTCAAAAATAACTGCCATTTTCCAACTGCCAAAAATAACTGCCATTTTAAATGCCAAAAATAACTGTCATTTTCCAACTGTCATTTTCCAACTGTCATTTTCCAACTGTCAACAATAACTGCCATTTTCCGACTGCCATTTTCCAACTGTCAAAAATAACTGCCATTTTCCAACTGTCAAAAATAACTGCCATTTTCCAACTGTCAAAAATAACTGCCATTTTCCAACTGTCAAAAATAACTGCCATTTTCCAACTGTCAAAAATAACTGCCATTTTCCAACTGTCAAAAATAACTGCCATTTTCCAACTGTCAAAAATAACTGCCATTTTCCAACTGTCATTTTCCAACTGTCAAAAATAACTGCCATTTTCCGACAGCCATTTTCCAACTTTCAAAAATAACTGCCATTTTCCGACAGCCATTTTCCAACTGTCAAAAATAACTGCCATTTTCCAACTGCCATATTCCAACTGCCATTTTCCGACTGCCAAAAATAACTGCCATTTTCCAACTGCCATTTTCCGACTGCCATTTTCCAACTGTCAAAAATAACTGCCATTTTCCAACTGCCAAAAATAACTGCCATTTTCCAACTGCCAAAAATAACTGCCATTTTCCAACTGTCATTTTCCAACTGTCATTTTCCAACTGTCATTTTCCAACTGTCATTTTCCAACTGTCAACAATAACTGCCATTTTCCGACTGCCATTTTCCAACTGTCAAAAATAACTGCCATTTTCCAACTGTCAAAAATAACTGCCATTTTCCAACTGTCAACAATAACTGCCATTTTCCAACTGTCAACAATAACTGCCATTTTCCGACTGCCATTTTCCGACAGCCATTTTCCAACTGTCAAAAATAACTCATTTTTCAACTGTCAAAAATAACTGCCTTTTTCCAACTGCCATTTTCCGACTGCCAAAAATAACTCATTTTTCAACTGTCAAAAATAACTGCCTTTTTCCAACTGCCATTTTCCGACTGCCAAAAATAACTCATTTTTCAACTGTCAAAAATAACTGCCTTTTTCCAACTGCCATTTTCCGACTGCCAAAAATAACTGCCATTTTCCTACTGCCATTTTCCAACTGTCAAAAATAACTGCCATTTTCCGACTGTCAAAAATAACTGCCATTTTCCGACTGTCAAAAATAACTGCCATTTTCCGACTGTCAAAAATAACTGCCATTTTCCGACTGTCAAAAATAACTGCCATTTTCCGACTGTCAAAAATAACTGCCATTTTCCGACTGTCAAAAATAACTGCCATTTTCCGACTGTCAAAAATAACTGCCATTTTCCGACTGTCAAAAATAACTGCCATTTTCCGACTGTCAAAAATAACTGCCATTTTCCGACTGTCAAAAATAACTGCCATTTTCCGACTGTCAAAAATAACTGCCATTTTCCGACTGTCAAAAATAACTGCCATTTTCCGACTGTCAAAAATAACTGCCATTTTCCGACTGTCAAAAATAACTGCCATTTTCCGACTGTCAAAAATAACCGCCACTTTCCGACTGCCATTTTCCGACTGTCAAAAATAACTGCCATTTTCCGACTGTCAAAAATAACTGCCATTTTCCGACTGTCAAAAATAACTGCCATTTTCCGACTGTCAAAAATAACTGCCATTTTCCGACTGCCAAAAATAACTCATTTTCCAACTGTCAACAATAACTGCCATTTTCCGACAGCCATTTTCCAACTGTCAAAAATAACTCATTTTTCAACTGTCAAAAATAACTGCCATTTTCCAACTGCCATTTTCCGACTGCCAAAAATAACTGCCATTTTCCGACTGCCATTTTCCGACAGCCATTTTCCAACTGTCAAAAATAACTCATTTTTCAACTGTCAAAAATAACTGCCATTTTCCAACTGTCAAAAATAACTGCTATTTTCCAACTGTCATTTTCTAACTGTCAACAATAACTGCCATTTTCCAACTGCCATTTTCCAACTGCCAAAAATAACTGCCATTTTCCAACTGCCATTTTCCGACTGTCAAAAATAACTGCCATTTTCCAACTGCCAAAAATAACTGTCATTTTCCAACTGTCAACAATAACTGCCATTTTCCGACAGCCATTTTCCAACTGTCAAAAATAACTCATTTTTCAACTGTCAAAAATAACTGCCATTTTCCAACTGTCAAAAATAACTGCCATTTTCCAACTGTCAAAAATAACTGCCATTTTCCAACTGTCAAAAATAACTGCCATTTTCCAACTGTCAAAAATAACTGCCATTTTCCAACTGCCAAAAATAACTGTCATTTTCCAACTGCCATTTTCCAACTGTCAAAAATAACTGCCATTTTCCAACTGCCAAAAATAACTGCCATTTTCCAACTGCCATTTTCCAACTGTCAAAAATAACTGCCATTTTCCGACTGCCATTTTCCGACTGCCATTTTCCAACTGCCAAAAATAACTGTCATTTTCCAACTGTCAACAATAACTGCCATTTTCCGACTGCCATTTTCCGACTGCCATTTTCCAACTGTCAAAAATAACTGCCATTTTCCAACTGCCAAAAATAACTGCCATTTTCCAACTGCCAAAAATAACTGCCATTTTCCAACTGTCAAAAATAACTGCCATTTTTCAACTGTCAAAAATAACTGCCATTTTCCAACTGTCAAAAATAACTGCCATTTTCCAACTGTCAAAAATAACTGCCATTTTCCAACTGTCAAAAATAACTGTCATTTTCCAACTGTCAAAAATAACTGCCATTTTCCAACTGCCATTTTCCAACTGTCAAAAATAACTGCCATTTTCCAACTGCCATATTCCAACTGCCATTTTCCGACTGCCAAAAATAACTGCCATTTTCCGACTGCCATTTTCCGACTGCCATTTTCCAACTGTCAAAAATAACTGCCATTTTCCAACTGCCAAAAATAACTGCCATTTTCCAACTGTCAAAAATAACTCATTTTCCAACTGTCATTTTCCAACTGTCATTTTCCAACTGCCATTTTCCAACTGTCAAAAATAACTGCCATTTTCCGACTGCCATTTTCCGACTGCCAAAAATAACTGCCATTTTCCGACTGCCATTTTCCAACTGTCAAAAATAACTGCCATTTTCCAACTGTCAAAAATAACTGCCATTTTCCAACTGTCATTTTCCAACTGTCAAAAATAACTGCCATTTTCCAACTGCCAAAAATAACTGCCATTTTCCGACTGCCATTTTCCGACTGTCAAAAATAACTGCCATTTTCCAACTGTCAAAAATAACTGCCATTTTCCAACTGTCAAAAATAACTGCCATTTTCCAACTTTCAAAAATAACTGCCATTTTCCGACTGTCATTTTCCAACTGTTAACAATAACTGCCATTTTCCGACTGCCATTTTCCAACTGTCAACAATAACTGCCATTTTCCGACTGACATTTTCCAACTGTCAAAAATAACTGCCATTTTCCAACTGTCAAAAATAACTGCCATTTTCCAACTGCCAAAAATAACTGCCATTTTCCAACTGCCATTTTCCAACTGCCAAAAATAACTGCCATTTTCCGACTGCCATTTTCCGACAGCCATTTTCCAACTGTCAAAAATAAATCATGTTTCAACTGTCAAAAATAACTGCCATTTTCCAGCTGCCATTTTCCAACTGCCATTTTCCGACTGCCAAAAATAACTGCCATTTTCTGACTGCCATTTTCCGACTGCCATTTTCCGACTGCCAAAAATAACTGCCATTTTCCGACTGCCATTTTCCAACTGTCAAAAATAACTGCCATTTTCCAACTGT
This sequence comes from Staurois parvus, assembly GCF_062004578.1. Lineage (NCBI taxonomy): Eukaryota > Metazoa > Chordata > Amphibia > Anura > Ranidae > Staurois > Staurois parvus. The sequence goes on along the minus strand of NW_028318438.1, from coordinate 543,420 downwards.
CAAAAATAACTGCCATTTTCCAACTGTCAAAAATAACTGCCATTTTCCAACTGTCAAAAATAACTGCCATTTTCCAACTGTCAAAAATAACTGCCATTTTCCAACTGTCAAAAATAACTGCCATTTTCCAACTGTCAAAAATAACTGCCATTTTCCAACTGTCAAAAATAACTGCCATTTTCCGACAGCCATTTTCCAACTGTCAAAAATAACTGCCATTTTCCAACTGCCATATTCCAACTGCCATTTTCCGACTGCCAAAAATAACTGCCATTTTCCAACTGCCATTTTCCGACTGCCATTTTCCAACTGTCAAAAATAACTGCCATTTTCCAACTGCCAAAAATAACTGCCATTTTCCAACTGCCAAAAATAACTGTCATTTTCCAACTGTCATTTTCCAACTGTCATTTTCCAACTGTCATTTTCCAACTGTCATTTTCCAACTGTCAACAATAACTGCCATTTTCCGACTGCCATTTTCCAACTGTCAAAAATAACTGCCATTTTCCAACTGTCAAAAATAACTGCCATTTTCCAACTGTCAAAAATAACTGCCATTTTCCAACTGTCAAAAATAACTGCCATTTTCCAACTGTCAAAAATAACTGCCATTTTCCAACTGTCAAAAATAACTGCCATTTTCCAACTGTCAAAAATAACTGCCATTTTCCAACTGTCAAAAATAACTGCCATTTTCCAACTGTCAACAATAACTGCCATTTTCCGACTGCCATTTTCCAACAGCCATTTTCCAACTGTCAAAAATAACTCATTTTTCAACTGTCAAAAATAACTGCCTTTTTCCAACTGCCATTTTCCGACTGCCAAAAATAACTCATTTTTCAACTGTCAAAAATAACTGCCTTTTTCCAACTGCCATTTTCCGACTGCCAAAAATAACTGCCATTTTCCAACTGCCAAAAATAACTGCCATTTTCCAACTGCCATTTTCCAACTGCCAAAAATAACTGTCATTTTCCAACTATCAACAATAACTGCCATTTTCCGACTGCCATTTTCCGACAGCCATTTTCCAACTGTCAAAAATAACTCATTTTTCAACTGTCAAAAATAACTGCCATTTTCCAACTGTCAAAAATAACTGCTATTTTCCAACTGTCATTTTCCAACTGTCAAAAATAACTGCCATTTTCCGACAGCCATTTTCCAACTGTCAAAAATAACTGCCATTTTCCGACAGCCATTTTCCAACTGTCAAAAATAACTGCCATTTTCCAACTGCCATATTCCAACTGCCATTTTCCGACTGCCAAAAATAACTGCCATTTTCCAACTGCCATTTTCCGACTGCCATTTTCCAACTGTCAAAAATAACTGCCATTTTCCAACTGCCAAAAATAACTGCCATTTTCCAACTGCCAAAAATAACTGTCATTTTCCAACTGTCATTTTCCAACTGTCATTTTCCAACTGTCATTTTCCAACTGTCAACAATAACTGCCATTTTCCGACTGCCATTTTCCAACTGTCAAAAATAACTGCCATTTTCCAACTGTCAAAAATAACTGCCATTTTCCAACTGTCAAAAATAACTGCCATTTTCCAACTGTCAAAAATAACTGCCATTTTCCAACTGTCAAAAATAACTGCCATTTTCCAACTGTCAAAAATAACTGCCATTTTCCAACTGTCAAAAATAACTGCCATTTTCCAACTGTCAAAAATAACTGCCATTTTCCAACTGTCAAAAATAACTGCCATTTTCCAACTGTCAAAAATAACTGCCATTTTCCAACTGTCAAAAATAACTGCCATTTTCCAACTGTCAACAATAACTGCCATTTTCCAACTGTCAACAATAACTGCCATTTTCCGACTGCCATTTTCCAACAGCCATTTTCCAACTGTCAAAAATAACTCATTTTTCAACTGTCAAAAATAACTGCTTTTTTCCAACTGCCATTTTCCGACTGCCAAAAATAACTGCCATTTTCCAACTGCCAAAAATAACTGCCATTTTCCAACTGCCATTTTCCAACTGCCAAAAATAACTGTCATTTTCCAACTATCAACAATAACTGCCATTTTCCGACTGCCATTTTCCGACAGCCATTTTCCAACTGTCAAAAATAACTCATTTTTCAACTGTCAAAAATAACTGCCATTTTCCAACTGTCAAAAATAACTGCTATTTTCCAACTGTCATTTTCTAACTGTCAACAATAACTGCCATTTTCCAACTGCCATTTTCCAACTGCCAAAAATAACTGCCATTTTCCAACTGCCATTTTCCGACTGTCAAAAATAACTGCCATTTTCCAACTGCCAAAAATAACTGTCATTTTCCAACTGTCAACAATAACTGCCATTTTCCGACTGCCATTTTCCGACAGCCATTTTCCAACTGTCAAAAATAACTCATTTTTCAACTGTCAAAAATAACTGCCATTTTCCAACTGCCAAAAATAACTGCCATTTTCCAACTGCCATTTTCCAACTGCCAAAAATAACTGCCATTTTCCAACTGCCATTTTCCAACTGTCAAAAATAACTGCCATTTTCCAACTGTCAAAAATAACTGCCATTTTCCAACTGTCAAAAATAACTGCCATTTTCCAACTGCCATTTTCCGACTGCCAAAAATAACTGCCATTTTCCGACTGCCATTTTCCGACTGCCATTTTCCAACTGCCAAAAATAACTGTCATTTTCCAACTGTCAACAATAACTGCCATTTTCCGACTGCCATTTTCCGACAGCCATTTTCCAACTGTCAAAAATAACTGCCATTTTCCAACTGTCAAAAATAACTGCCATTTTCCAACTGTCAAAAATAACTGCCATTTTCCAACTGCCATTTTCCAACTGTCAAAAATAACTGCCATTTTCCAACTGCCATTTTCCGACTGCCAAAAATAACTGCCATTTTCCGACTGCCATTTTCCGACTGCCATTTTCCGACTGCCATTTTCCAACTGTCAAAAATAACTGCCATTTTCCAACTGTCAAAAATAACTGCCATTTTCCAACTGCCAAAAATAACTGCCATTTTCCAACTGCCAAAAATAACTGCCATTTTCCAACTGTCAAAAATAACTGCCATTTTTCAACTGTCAAAAATAACTGCCATTTTCCAACTGTCAAAAATAACTGCCATTTTCCAACTGTCAAAAATAACTGCCATTTTCCAACTGTCAAAAATAACTGCCATTTTCCAACTGTCAAAAATAACTGCCATTTTCCAACTGTCAAAAATAACTGCCATTTTCCAACTGTCATTTTCCAACTGTCAAAAATAACTGCCATTTTCCGACAGCCATTTTCCAACTGTCAAAAATAACTGCCATTTTCCAACTGCCATATTCCAACTGCCATTTTCCGACTGCCAAAAATAACTGCCATTTTCCGACTGCCATTTTCCGACTGCCATTTTCCAACTGCCAAAAATAACTGCCATTTTCCAACTGCCAAAAATAACTGCCATTTTCCAACTGCCAAAAATAACTGCCATTTTCCAACTGTCAAAAATAACTCATTTTCCAACTGTCATTTTCCAACTGTCATTTTCCAACTGCCATTTTCCAACTGTCAACAATAACTGCCATTTTCCGACAGCCATTTTCCAACTGTCAAAAATAACTCATTTTTCAACTGTCAAAAATAACTGCCATTTTCCAACTGCCATTTTCCGACTGCCAAAAATAACTGCCATTTTCCAACTGCCATATTCCAACTGCCATTTTCCGACTGCCAAAAATAACTGCCATTTTCCGACTGCCATTTTCCGACTGCCATTTTCCAACTGTCAAAAATAACTGCCATTTTCCAACTGTCAAAAATAACTGCCATTTTCCAACTGTCAAAAATAACTGCCATTTTCCAACTGTCAAAAATAACTGCCTTTTTCCGACTGCCTTTTTCCGACTGCCTTTTTCCGACTGCCTTTTTCTGACTGCCATTTTCCAACTGTCAAAAATAACTGCCATTTTCCAACTGTCAAAAATAACTGCCATTTTCCAACTGTCATTTTCTAACTGTCAACAATAACTGCCATTTTCCAACTGCCATTTTCCAACTGCCAAAAATAACTGCCATTTTCCGACTGTCAAAAATAACTGCCATTTTCCAACTGCCAAAAATAACTGTCATTTTCCAACTGTCAACAATAACTGCCATTTTCCGACTGCCATTTTCCGACAGCCATTTTCCAACTGTCAAAAATAACTCATTTTTCAACTGTCAAAAATAACTGCCATTTTCCAACTGTCAAAAATAACTGCCATTTTCCAACTGTCAAAAATAACTGCCATTTTCCAACTGTCAAAAATAACTGCCATTTTCCAACTGTCAAAAATAACTGCCATTTTCCAACTGCCAAAAATGACTGCCATTTTCCAACTGCCATTTTCCAACTGCCAAAAATAACTGTCATTTTCCAACTATCAACAATAACTGCCATTTTCCGACTGCCATTTTCCGACAGCCATTTTCCAACTGTCAAAAATAACTGCCATTTTCCAACTGCCATTTTCCGACTGCCAAAAATAACTGCCATTTTCTGACTGCCATTTTCCGACTGCCATTTTCCAACTGTCAAAAATAACTGCCATTTTCCAACTGTCAAAAATAACTGCCATTTTCCAACTGTCAAAAATAACTGCCATTTTCCAACTGTCAAAAATAACTGCCATTTTCCAACTGTCAAAAATAACTGCCATTTTCCAACTGCCAAAAATAACTGCCATTTTAAATGCCAAAAATAACTGTCATTTTCCAACTGTCATTTTCCAACTGTCATTTTCCAACTGTCATTTTCCAACTGTCATTTTCCAACTGTCAACAATAACTGCCATTTTCCGACTGCCATTTTCCAACTGTCAAAAATAACTGCCATTTTCCAACTGTCAAAAATAACTGCCATTTTCCAACTGTCAAAAATAACTGCCATTTTCCAACTGTCAAAAATAACTGCCATTTTCCAACTGTCAAAAATAACTGCCATTTTCCAACTGTCAAAAATAACTGCCATTTTCCAACTGTCAAAAATAACTGCCATTTTCCAACTGTCAACAATAACTGCCATTTTCCAACTGTCAACAATAACTGCCATTTTCCGACTGCCATTTTCCGACAGCCATTTTCCAACTGTCAAAAATAACTCATTTTTCAACTGTCAAAAATAACTGCCTTTTTCCAACTGCCATTTTCCGACTGCCAAAAATAACTCATTTTTCAACTGTCAAAAATAACTGCCTTTTTCCAACTGCCATTTTCCGACTGCCAAAAATAACTCATTTTTCAACTGTCAAAAATAACTGCCTTTTTCCAACTGCCATTTTCCGACTGCCAAAAATAACTGCCATTTTCCTACTGCCATTTTCCGACTGTCAAAAATAACTGCCATTTTCCGACTGTCAAAAATAACTGCCATTTTCCGACTGTCAAAAATAACTGCCATTTTCCGACTGTCAAAAATAACTGCCATTTTCCGACTGTCAAAAATAACTGCCATTTTCCGACTGTCAAAAATAACTGCCATTTTCCGACTGTCAAAAATAACTGCCATTTTCCGACTGTCAAAAATAACTGCCATTTTCCGACTGTCAAAAATAACTGCCATTTTCCGACTGTCAAAAATAACTGCCATTTTCCGACTGTCAAAAATAACTGCCATTTTCCGACTGTCAAAAATAACTGCCATTTTCCGACTGTCAAAAATAACTGCCATTTTCCGACTGTCAAAAATAACTGCCATTTTCCGACTGTCAAAAATAACTGCCATTTTCCGACTGTCAAAAATAACTGCCATTTTCCAACTGTCATTTTCTAACTGTCAACAATAACTGCCATTTTCCAACTGCCATTTTCCAACTGCCAAAAATAACTGCCATTTTCCAACTGCCATTTTCCGACTGTCAAAAATAACTGCCATTTTCCAACTGCCAAAAATAACTGTCATTTTCCAACTGTCAACAATAACTGCCATTTTCCGACTGCCATTTTCCGACAGCCATTTTCCAACTGTCAAAAATAACTGCCATTTTCCAACTGTCAAAAATAACTGCCATTTTCCAACTGTCAAAAATAACTGCCATTTTCCAACTGTCAAAAATAACTGCCATTTTCCAACTGTCAAAAATAACTGCCATTTTCCAACTGTCAAAAATAACTGCCATTTTCCAACTGCCAAAAATAACTGTCATTTTCCAACTGCCATTTTCCAACTGTCAAAAATAACTGCCATTTTCCGACTGCCATTTTCCGACTGTCAAAAATAACTGCCATTTTCCAACTGTCAAAAATAACTGCCATTTTCCAACTGTCAACAATAACTGCCATTTTCCGACTGTCATTTTCCAACTGTCAACAATAACTGCCATTTTCCGACTGCCATTTTCCGACAGCCATTTTCCAACTGTCAAAAATAACTGCCTTTTTCCGACTGCCTTTTTCCGACTGCCTTTTTCCGACTGCCATTTTCCAACTGTCAAAAATAACTGCCATTTTCCAACTGTCAAAAATAACTGCCATTTTCCAACTGTCAAAATAACTGCCATTTTCCAACTGTCAAAATAACTGCCATTTTCCAACTGCCAAAAATAACTGTCATTTTCCAACTATCAACAATAACTGCCATTTTCCGACTGCCATTTTCCGACAGCCATTTTCCAACTGTCAAAAATAACTCATGTTTCAACTGTCAAAAATAACTGCCATTTTCCAACTGCCATTTTCCGACTGCCAAAAATAACTGCCATTTTCTGACTGCCATTTTCCGACTGCCATTTTCCAACTGTCAAAAATAACTGCCATTTTCCAACTGTCAAAAATAACTGCCATTTTCCAACTGTCAAAAATAACTGCCATTTTCCAACTGTCAAAAATAACTGCCATTTTCCAACTGTCAAAAATAACTGCCATTTTCCAACTGTCAAAAATAACTGCCATTTTCCAACTGTCAACAATAACTGCCATTTTCCGACTGCCATTTTCCGACAGCCATTTTCCAACTGTCAAAAATAACTCATTTTTCAACTGTCAAAAATAACTGCCTTTTTCCAACTGCCATTTTCCGACTGCCAAAAATAACTGCCATTTTCCGACTGCCATTTTCCGACTGTCAAAAATAACTGCCATTTTCCGACTGTCAAAAATAACTGCCATTTTCCGACTGTCAAAAATAACTGCCATTTTCCGACTGTCAAAAATAACTGCCATTTTCCAACTGTCAAAAATAACTGCCATTTTCCAACTGTCAAAAATAACTGCCATTTTCCGACAGCCATTTTCCAACTGTCAAAAATAAATCATGTTTCAACTGTCAAAAATAACTGCCATTTTCCAGCTGCCATTTTCCAACTGCCATTTTCCGACTGCCAAAAATAACTGCCATTTTCTGACTGCCATTTTCCGACTGCCATTTTCCGACTGCCAAAAATAACTGCCATTTTCCGACTGCCATTTTCCAACTGTCAAAAATAACTGCCATTTTCCAACTGTCAAAAATAACTGCCATTTTCCAACTGTCAAAAATAACTGCCATTTTCCAACTGTCAAAAATAACTGCCATTTTCCAACTGTCAAAAATAACTGCCATTTTCCGACAGCCATTTTCCAACTGTCAAAAATAACTGCCATTTTCCGACAGCCATTTTCCAACTGTCAAAAATAACTGCCATTTTCCAACTGCCATATTCCAACTGCCATTTTCCGACTGCCAAAAATAACTGCCATTTTCCAACTGCCATTTTCCGACTGCCATTTTCCAACTGTCAAAAATAACTGCCATTTTCCAACTGCCAAAAATAACTGCCATTTTCCAACTGCCAAAAATAACTGTCATTTTCCAACTGTCATTTTCCAACTGTCATTTTCCAACTGTCAACAATAACTGCCATTTTCCGACTGCCATTTTCCAACTGTCAAAAATAACTGCCATTTTCCAACTGTCAAAAATAACTGCCATTTTCCAACTGTCAAAAATAACTGCCATTTTCCAACTGTCAAAAATAACTGCCATTTTCCAACTGTCAAAAATAACTGCCATTTTCCAACTGTCAAAAATAACTGCCATTTTCCAACTGTCAAAAATAACTGCCATTTTCCAACTGTCAAAAATAACTGCCATTTTCCAACTGTCAAAAATAACTGCCATTTTCCAACTGTCAAAAATAACTGCCATTTTCCAACTGTCAAAAATAACTGCCATTTTCCAACTGTCAAAAATAACTGCCATTTTCCAACTGTCAAAAATAACTGCCATTTTCCAACTGTCAAAAATAACTGCCATTTTCCAACTGTCAACAATAACTGCCATTTTCCGACTGCCATTTTCCAACAGCCATTTTCCAACTGTCAAAAATAACTCATTTTTCAACTGTCAAAAATAACTGCCTTTTTCCAACTGCCATTTTCCGACTGCCAAAAATAACTGCCATTTTTCAACTGTCAAAAATAACTGCCATTTTCCAACTGTCAAAAATAACTGCTATTTTCCAACTGTCATTTTCTAACTGTCAACAATAACTGCCATTTTCCAACTGCCATTTTCCAACTGCCAAAAATAACTGCCATTTTCCAACTGCCATTTTCCGACTGTCAAAAATAACTGCCATTTTCCAACTGCCAAAAATAACTGTCATTTTCCAACTGTCAACAATAACTGCCATTTTCCGACTGCCATTTTCCGACAGCCATTTTCCAACTGTCAAAAATAACTCATTTTTCAACTGTCAAAAATAACTGCCATTTTCCAACTGCCAAAAATAACTGCCATTTTCCAACTGCCATTTTCCAACTGCCAAAAATAACTGCCATTTTCCAACTGCCATTTTCCAACTGTCAAAAATAACTGCCATTTTCCAACTGTCAAAAATAACTGCCATTTTCCAACTGCCATTTTCCGACTGCCAAAAATAACTGCCATTTTCCAACTGCCAAAAATAACTGCCATTTTCCAACTGTCAAAAATAACTGCCTTTTTCCGACTGCCTTTTTCCGACTGCCTTTTTCCGACTGCCTTTTTCTGACTGCCATTTTCCAACTGTCAAAAATAACTGCCATTTTCCAACTGTTAAAAATAACTGCCATTTTCCAACTGCCATTTTCCAACTGTAAAAAATAACTGCCATTTTCCAACTGCCATTTTCCGACTGCCAAAAATAACTGCCATTTTCCGACTGCCATTTTCCGACTGCCATTTTCCGACTGCCATTTTCCAACTGTCAAAAATAACTGCCATTTTCCAACTGTCAAAAATAACTGCCATTTTCCAACTGCCAAAAATAACTGCCATTTTCCAACTGCCAAAAATAACTGCCATTTTCCAACTGCCAAAAATAACTGCCATTTTCCAACTGTCAAAAATAACTGCCATTTTCCGACAGCCATTTTCCAACTGTCAAAAATAACTGCCATTTTCCAACTGCCATATTCCAACTGCCATTTTCCGACTGCCAAAAATAACTGCCATTTTCCGACTGCCATTTTCCGACTGCCATTTTCCAACTGCCAAAAATAACTGCCATTTTCCAACTGCCAAAAATAACTGCCATTTTCCAACTGTCAAAAATAACTCATTTTCCAACTGTCATTTTCCAACTGTCATTTTCCAACTGCCATTTTCCAACTGTCAACAATAACTGCCATTTTCCGACAGCCATTTTCCAACTGTCAAAAATAACTCATTTTTCAACTGTCAAAAATAACTGCCATTTTCCAACTGCCATTTTCCGACTGCCAAAAATAACTGCCATTTTCCGACTGCCATTTTCCGACTGCCATTTTCCAACTGTCAAAAATAACTGCCATTTTCCAACTGTCAAAAATAACTGCCATTTTCCAACTGTCAAAAATAACTGCCATTTTCCAACTGTCAAAAATAACTGCCTTTTTCCGACTGCCTTTTTCCGACTGCCTTTTTCCGACTGCCTTTTTCTGACTGCCATTTTCCAACTGTCAAAAATAACTGCCATTTTCCAACTGTCAAAAATAACTGCCATTTTCCAACTGTCATTTTCTAACTGTCAACAATAACTGCCATTTTCCAACTGCCATTTTCCAACTGCCAAAAATAACTGCCATTTTCCAACTGCCATTTTCCGACTGTCAAAAATAACTGCCATTTTCCAACTGCCAAAAATAACTGTCATTTTCCAACTGTCAACAATAACTGCCATTTTCCGACTGCCATTTTCCGACAGCCATTTTCCAACTGTCAAAAATAACTCATTTTTCAACTGTCAAAAATAACTGCCATTTTCCAACTGTCAAAAATAACTGCCATTTTCCAACTGTCAAAAATAACTGCCATTTTCCAACTGTCAAAAATAACTGCCATTTTCCAACTGCCAAAAATGACTGCCATTTTCCATCTGCCATTTTCCAACTGCCAAAAATAACTGTCATTTTCCAACTATCAACAATAACTGCCATTTTCCGACAGCCATTTTCCAACTGTCAAAAATAACTGCCATTTTCCGACTGCCATTTTCCAACTGTCAAAAATAACTGCCATTTTCCAACTGTCAAAAATAACTGCCATTTTCCAACTGTCAAAAATAACTGCCATTTTCCAACTGCCAAAAATAACTGCCATTTTAAATGCCAAAAATAACTGTCATTTTCCAACTGTCATTTTCCAACTGTCATTTTCCAACTGTCAACAATAACTGCCATTTTCCGACTGCCATTTTCCAACTGTCAAAAATAACTGCCATTTTCCAACTGTCAAAAATAACTGCCATTTTCCAACTGTCAAAAATAACTGCCATTTTCCAACTGTCAAAAATAACTGCCATTTTCCAACTGTCAAAAATAACTGCCATTTTCCAACTGTCAAAAATAACTGCCATTTTCCAACTGTCAAAAATAACTGCCATTTTCCAACTGTCATTTTCCAACTGTCAAAAATAACTGCCATTTTCCGACAGCCATTTTCCAACTTTCAAAAATAACTGCCATTTTCCGACAGCCATTTTCCAACTGTCAAAAATAACTGCCATTTTCCAACTGCCATATTCCAACTGCCATTTTCCGACTGCCAAAAATAACTGCCATTTTCCAACTGCCATTTTCCGACTGCCATTTTCCAACTGTCAAAAATAACTGCCATTTTCCAACTGCCAAAAATAACTGCCATTTTCCAACTGCCAAAAATAACTGCCATTTTCCAACTGTCATTTTCCAACTGTCATTTTCCAACTGTCATTTTCCAACTGTCATTTTCCAACTGTCATTTTCCAACTGTCAACAATAACTGCCATTTTCCGACTGCCATTTTCCAACTGTCAAAAATAACTGCCATTTTCCAACTGTCAAAAATAACTGCCATTTTCCAACTGTCAACAATAACTGCCATTTTCCAACTGTCAACAATAACTGCCATTTTCCGACTGCCATTTTCCGACAGCCATTTTCCAACTGTCAAAAATAACTCATTTTTCAACTGTCAAAAATAACTGCCTTTTTCCAACTGCCATTTTCCGACTGCCAAAAATAACTCATTTTTCAACTGTCAAAAATAACTGCCTTTTTCCAACTGCCATTTTCCGACTGCCAAAAATAACTCATTTTTCAACTGTCAAAAATAACTGCCTTTTTCCAACTGCCATTTTCCGACTGCCAAAAATAACTGCCATTTTCCTACTGCCATTTTCCAACTGTCAAAAATAACTGCCATTTTCCGACTGTCAAAAATAACTGCCATTTTCCGACTGTCAAAAATAACTGCCATTTTCCGACTGTCAAAAATAACTGCCATTTTCCGACTGTCAAAAATAACTGCCATTTTCCGACTGTCAAAAATAACTGCCATTTTCCGACTGTCAAAAATAACTGCCATTTTCCGACTGTCAAAAATAACTGCCATTTTCCGACTGTCAAAAATAACTGCCATTTTCCGACTGTCAAAAATAACTGCCATTTTCCGACTGTCAAAAATAACTGCCATTTTCCGACTGTCAAAAATAACTGCCATTTTCCGACTGTCAAAAATAACTGCCATTTTCCGACTGTCAAAAATAACTGCCATTTTCCGACTGTCAAAAATAACTGCCATTTTCCGACTGTCAAAAATAACTGCCATTTTCCGACTGTCAAAAATAACCGCCACTTTCCGACTGCCATTTTCCGACTGTCAAAAATAACTGCCATTTTCCGACTGTCAAAAATAACTGCCATTTTCCGACTGTCAAAAATAACTGCCATTTTCCGACTGTCAAAAATAACTGCCATTTTCCGACTGCCAAAAATAACTCATTTTCCAACTGTCAACAATAACTGCCATTTTCCGACAGCCATTTTCCAACTGTCAAAAATAACTCATTTTTCAACTGTCAAAAATAACTGCCATTTTCCAACTGCCATTTTCCGACTGCCAAAAATAACTGCCATTTTCCGACTGCCATTTTCCGACTGCCATTTTCCAACTGTCAAAAATAACTGCCATTTTCCAACTGCCAAAAATAACTGCCATTTTCCAACTGTCAAAAATAACTGCCATTTTCCAACTGTCAAAAATAACTGCCATTTTCCGACTGCCTTTTTCCGACTGCCTTTTTCCGACTGCCTTTTTCCGACTGCCTTTTTCCGACTGCCTTTTTCTGACTGCCATTTTCCAACTGTCAAAAATAACTGCCATTTTCCAACTGTCAAAAATAACTGCCATTTTCCAACTGTCAAAAATAACTGCCATTTTCCAACTGCCAAAAATAACTGCCATTTTCCAACTGCCATTTTCCAACTGCCAAAAATAACTGTCATTTTCCAACTATCAACAATAACTGCCATTTTCCGACTGCCATTTTCCGACAGCCATTTTCCAACTGTCAAAAATAACTCATTTTTCAACTGTCAAAAATAACTGCCATTTTCCAACTGTCAAAAATAACTGCTATTTTCCAACTGTCATTTTCTAACTGTCAACAATAACTGCCATTTTCCAACTGCCATTTTCCAACTGCCAAAAATAACTGCCATTTTCCAACTGCCATTTTCCGACTGTCAAAAATAACTGCCATTTTCCAACTGCCAAAAATAACTGTCATTTTCCAACTGTCAACAATAACTGCCATTTTCCGACAGCCATTTTCCAACTGTCAAAAATAACTCATTTTTCAACTGTCAAAAATAACTGCCATTTTCCAACTGTCAAAAATAACTGCCATTTTCCAACTGTCAAAAATAACTGCCATTTTCCAACTGTCAAAAATAACTGCCATTTTCCAACTGTCAAAAATAACTGCCATTTTCCAACTGCCAAAAATAACTGTCATTTTCCAACTGCCATTTTCCAACTGTCAAAAATAACTGCCATTTTCCAACTGCCAAAAATAACTGCCATTTTCCAACTGCCATTTTCCAACTGTCAAAAATAACTGCCATTTTCCGACTGCCATTTTCCGACTGCCATTTTCCAACTGCCAAAAATAACTGTCATTTTCCAACTGTCAACAATAACTGCCATTTTCCGACTGCCATTTTCCGACTGCCATTTTCCAACTGTCAAAAATAACTGCCATTTTCCAACTGCCAAAAATAACTGCCATTTTCCAACTGCCAAAAATAACTGCCATTTTCCAACTGTCAAAAATAACTGCCATTTTTCAACTGTCAAAAATAACTGCCATTTTCCAACTGTCAAAAATAACTGCCATTTTCCAACTGTCAAAAATAACTGCCATTTTCCAACTGTCAAAAATAACTGTCATTTTCCAACTGTCAAAAATAACTGCCATTTTCCAACTGCCATTTTCCAACTGTCAAAAATAACTGCCATTTTCCAACTGCCATATTCCAACTGCCATTTTCCGACTGCCAAAAATAACTGCCATTTTCCGACTGCCATTTTCCGACTGCCATTTTCCAACTGTCAAAAATAACTGCCATTTTCCAACTGCCAAAAATAACTGCCATTTTCCAACTGTCAAAAATAACTCATTTTCCAACTGTCATTTTCCAACTGTCATTTTCCAACTGCCATTTTCCAACTGTCAAAAATAACTGCCATTTTCCGACTGCCATTTTCCGACTGCCAAAAATAACTGCCATTTTCCGACTGCCATTTTCCAACTGTCAAAAATAACTGCCATTTTCCAACTGTCAAAAATAACTGCCATTTTCCAACTGTCATTTTCCAACTGTCAAAAATAACTGCCATTTTCCAACTGCCAAAAATAACTGCCATTTTCCGACTGCCATTTTCCGACTGTCAAAAATAACTGCCATTTTCCAACTGTCAAAAATAACTGCCATTTTCCAACTGTCAAAAATAACTGCCATTTTCCAACTTTCAAAAATAACTGCCATTTTCCGACTGTCATTTTCCAACTGTTAACAATAACTGCCATTTTCCGACTGCCATTTTCCAACTGTCAACAATAACTGCCATTTTCCGACTGACATTTTCCAACTGTCAAAAATAACTGCCATTTTCCAACTGTCAAAAATAACTGCCATTTTCCAACTGCCAAAAATAACTGCCATTTTCCAACTGCCATTTTCCAACTGCCAAAAATAACTGCCATTTTCCGACTGCCATTTTCCGACAGCCATTTTCCAACTGTCAAAAATAAATCATGTTTCAACTGTCAAAAATAACTGCCATTTTCCAGCTGCCATTTTCCAACTGCCATTTTCCGACTGCCAAAAATAACTGCCATTTTCTGACTGCCATTTTCCGACTGCCATTTTCCGACTGCCAAAAATAACTGCCATTTTCCGACTGCCATTTTCCAACTGTCAAAAATAACTGCCATTTTCCAACTGTCAAAAATAACTGCCATTTTCCAACTGTCAAAAATAACTGCCATTTTCCAACTGTCAAAAATAACTGCCATTTTCCAACTGTCAAAAATAACTGCCATTTTCCAACTGTCAAAAATAACTGCCATTTTCCAACTGTCAAAAATAACTGCCATTTTCCGACAGCCATTTTCCAACTGTCAAAAATAACTGCCATTTTCCAACTGCCATATTCCAACTGCCATTTTCCGACTGCCAAAAATAACTGCCATTTTCCAACTGCCATTTTCCGACTGCCATTTTCCAACTGTCAAAAATAACTGCCATTTTCCAACTGCCAAAAATAACTGCCATTTTCCAACTGCCAAAAATAACTGTCATTTTCCAACTGTCATTTTCCAACTGTCATTTTCCAACTGTCATTTTCCAACTGTCATTTTCCAACTGTCATTTTCCAACTGTCAACAATAACTGCCATTTTCCGACTGCCATTTTCCAACTGTCAAAAATAACTGCCATTTTCCAACTGTCAAAAATAACTGCCATTTTCCAACTGTCAAAAATAACTGCCATTTTCCAACTGTCAAAAATAACTGCCATTTTCCAACTGTCAAAAATAACTACCATTTTCCAACTGTCAAAAATAACTGCCATTTTCCAACTGTCAAAAATAACTGCCATTTTCCAACTGTCAAAAATAACTGCCATTTTCCAACTGTCAAAAATAACTGCCATTTTCCAACTGTCAACAATAACTGCCATTTTCCGACTGCCATTTTCCAACAGCCATTTTCCAACTGTCAAAAATAACTCATTTTTCAACTGTCAAAAATAACTGCCTTTTTCCAACTGCCATTTTCCGACTGCCAAAAATAACTCATTTTTCAACTGTCAAAAATAACTGCCTTTTTCCAACTGCCATTTTCCGACTGCCAAAAATAACTGCCATTTTCCAACTGCCAAAAATAACTGCCATTTTCCAACTGCCATTTTCCAACTGCCAAAAATAACTGTCATTTTCCAACTATCAACAATAACTGCCATTTTCCGACTGCCATTTTCCGACAGCCATTTTCCAACTGTCAAAAATAACTCATTTTTCAACTGTCAAAAATAACTGCCATTTTCCAACTGTCAAAAATAACTGCTATTTTCCAACTGTCATTTTCTAACTGTCAACAATAACTGCCATTTTCCAACTGCCATTTTCCAACTGCCAAAAATAACTGCCATTTTCCAACTGCCATTTTCCGACTGTCAAAAATAACTGCCATTTTCCAACTGCCAAAAATAACTGTCATTTTCCAACTGTCAACAATAACTGCCATTTTCCGACTGCCATTTTCCGACAGCCATTTTCCAACTGTCAAAAATAACTCATTTTTCAACTGTCAAAAATAACTGCCATTTTCCAACTGCCAAAAATAACTGCCATTTTCCAACTGCCATTTTCCAACTGCCAAAAATAACTGCCATTTTCCAACTGCCATTTTCCAACTGTCAAAAATAACTGCCATTTTCCAACTGCCATTTTCCAACTGCCAAAAATAACTGCCATTTTCCAACTGCCATTTTCCGACTGTCAAAAATAACTGCCATTTTCCAACTGCCAAAAATAACTGTCATTTTCCAACTGTCAACAATAACTGCCATTTTCCGACTGCCATTTTCCGACAGCCATTTTCCAACTGTCAAAAATAACTCATTTTTCAACTGTCAAAAATAACTGTCATTTTCCAACTGCCAAAAATAACTGTCATTTTCCAACTGCCATTTTCCAACTGTCAAAAATAACTCCCATTTTCCAACTGCCAAAAATAACTGCCATTTTCCAACTGCCATTTTCCAACTGCCAAAAATAACTGCCATTTTCCAACTGCCATTTTCCAACTGTCAAAAATAACTGCCATTTTCCAACTGTCAAAAATAACTGCCATTTTCCAACTGCCATTTTCCGACTGCCAAAAATAACTGCCATTTTCCGACTGCCATTTTCCGACTGCCATTTTCCAACTGCCAAAAATAACTGTCATTTTCCAACTGCCAAAAATAACTGTCATTTTCCAACTGTCAACAATAACTGCCATTTTCCGACTGCCATTTTCTGACAGCCATTTTCCAACTGTCAAAAATAACTGCCATTTTCCAACTGTCAAAAATAACTGCCATTTTCCAACTGCCATTTTCCAACTGTCAAAAATAACTGCCATTTTCCAACTGCCATTTTCCGACTGCCAAAAATAACTGCCATTTTCCGACTGCCATTTTCCGACTGCCATTTTCCGACTGCCATTTTCCAACTGTCAAAAATAACTGCCATTTTCCAACTGTCAAAAATAACTGCCATTTTCCAACTGTCAAAAATAACTGCCATTTTCCAACTGCCAAAAATAACTGCCATTTTCCAACTGCCAAAAATAACTGCCATTTTCCAACTGTCAAAAATAACTGCCATTTTCCAACTGTCAAAAATAACTGCCATTTTCCAACTGTCAAAAATAACTGCCATTTTCCAACTGTCAAAAATAACTGCCATTTTCCAACTGTCAAAAATAACTGCCATTTTCCAACTGTCAAAAATAACTGCCATTTTCCAACTGTCAAAAATAACTGTCATTTTCCAACTGTCAAAAATAACTGCCATTTTCCAACTGTCATTTTCCAACTGTCAAAAATAACTGCCATTTTCCGACAGCCATTTTCCAACTGTCAAAAATAACTGCCATTTTCCAACTGCCATATTCCAACTGCCATTTTCCGACTGCCAAAAATAACTGCCATTTTCCGACTGCCATTTTCCGACTGCCATTTTCCAACTGCCAAAAATAACTGCCATTTTCCAACTGCCAAAAATAACTGCCATTTTCCAACTGTCAAAAATAACTCATTTTCCAACTGTCATTTTCCAACTGTCATTTTCCAACTGCCATTTTCCAACTGTCAACAATAACTGCCATTTTCCGACAGCCATTTTCCAACTGTCAAAAATAACTCATTTTTCAACTGTCAAAAATAACTGCCATTTTCCAACTGCCATTTTCCGACTGCCAAAAATAACTGCCATTTTCCGACTGCCATTTTCCGACTGCCATTTTCCAACTGTCAAAAATAACTGCCATTTTCCAACTGTCAAAAATAACTGCCATTTTCCAACTGTCAAAAATAACTGCCATTTTCCAACTGTCAAAAATAACTGCCTTTTTCCGACTGCCTTTTTCCGACTGCCTTTTTCCGACTGCCTTTTTCTGACTGCCATTTTCCAACTGTCAAAAATAACTGCCATTTTCCAACTGTCAAAAATAACTGCCATTTTCCAACTGTCATTTTCTAACTGTCAACAATAACTGCCATTTTCCAACTGCCATTTTCCAACTGCCAAAAATAACTGCCATTTTCCAACTGCCATTTTCCGACTGTCAAAAATAACTGCCATTTTCCAACTGCCAAAAATAACTGTCATTTTCCAACTGTCAACAATAACTGCCATTTTCCGACTGCCATTTTCCGACAGCCATTTTCCAACTGTCAAAAATAACTCATTTTTCAACTGTCAAAAATAACTGCCATTTTCCAACTGTCAAAAATAACTGCCATTTTCCAACTGTCAAAAATAACTGCCATTTTCCAACTGTCAAAAATAACTGCCATTTTCCAACTGCCAAAAATGACTGCCATTTTCCAACTGCCATTTTCCAACTGCCAAAAATAACTGTCATTTTCCAACTATCAACAATAACTGCCATTTTCCGACTGCCATTTTCCGACAGCCATTTTCCAACTGTCAAAAATAACTCATGTTTCAACTGTCAAAAATAACTGCCATTTTCCAACTGCCATTTTCCGACTGCCAAAAATAACTGCCATTTTCTGACTGCCATTTTCCGACTGCCATTTTCCAACTGTCAAAAATAACTGCCATTTTCCAACTGTCAAAAATAACTGCCATTTTCCAACTGTCAAAAATAACTGCCATTTTCCAACTGTCAAAAATAACTGCCATTTTCCAACTGCCAAAAATAACTGCCATTTTAAATGCCAAAAATAACTGTCATTTTCCAACTGTCATTTTCCAACTGTCATTTTCCAACTGTCATTTTCCAACTGTCAACAATAACTGCCATTTTCCGACTGCCATTTTCCAACTGTCAAAAATAACTGCCATTTTCCAACTGTCAAAAATAACTGCCATTTTCCAACTGTCAAAAATAACTGCCATTTTCCAACTGTCAAAAATAACTGCCATTTTCCAACTGTCAAAAATAACTGCCATTTTCCAACTGTCAAAAATAACTGCCATTTTCCAACTGTCAAAAATAACTGCCATTTTCCAACTGTCAAAAATAACTGCCATTTTCCAACTGTCATTTTCCAACTGTCAAAAATAACTGCCATTTTCCGACAGCCATTTTCCAACTGTCAAAAATAACTGCCATTTTCCGACAGCCATTTTCCAACTGTCAAAAATAACTGCCATTTTCCAACTGCCATATTCCAACTGCCATTTTCCGACTGCCAAAAATAACTGCCATTTTCCAACTGCCATTTTCCGACTGCCATTTTCCAACTGCCAAAAATAACTGCCATTTTCCAACTGCCATTTTCCGACTGTCAAAAATAACTGCCATTTTCCAACTGCCAAAAATAACTGTCATTTTCCAACTGTCAACAATAACTGCCATTTTCCGACAGCCATTTTCCAACTGTCAAAAATAACTCATTTTTCAACTGTCAAAAATAACTGCCATTTTCCAACTGTCAAAAATAACTGCCATTTTCCAACTGTCAAAAATAACTGCCATTTTCCAACTGTCAAAAATAACTGCCATTTTCCAACTGTCAAAAATAACTGCCATTTTCCAACTGCCAAAAATAACTGTCATTTTCCAACTGCCATTTTCCAACTGTCAAAAATAACTGCCATTTTCCAACTGCCAAAAATAACTGCCATTTTCCAACTGCCATTTTCCAACTGTCAAAAATAACTGCCATTTTCCGACTGCCATTTTCCGACTGCCATTTTCCAACTGCCAAAAATAACTGTCATTTTCCAACTGTCAACAATAACTGCCATTTTCCGACTGCCATTTTCCGACTGCCATTTTCCAACTGTCAAAAATAACTGCCATTTTCCAACTGCCAAAAATAACTGCCATTTTCCAACTGCCAAAAATAACTGCCATTTTCCAACTGTCAAAAATAACTGCCATTTTTCAACTGTCAAAAATAACTGCCATTTTCCAACTGTCAAAAATAACTGCCATTTTCCAACTGTCAAAAATAACTGCCATTTTCCAACTGTCAAAAATAACTGTCATTTTCCAACTGTCAAAAATAACTGCCATTTTCCAACTGCCATTTTCCAACTGTCAAAAATAACTGCCATTTTCCAACTGCCATATTCCAACTGCCATTTTCCGACTGCCAAAAATAACTGCCATTTTCCGACTGCCATTTTCCGACTGCCATTTTCCAACTGTCAAAAATAACTGCCATTTTCCAACTGCCAAAAATAACTGCCATTTTCCAACTGTCAAAAATAACTCATTTTCCAACTGTCATTTTCCAACTGTCATTTTCCAACTGCCATTTTCCAACTGTCAAAAATAACTGCCATTTTCCGACTGCCATTTTCCGACTGCCAAAAATAACTGCCATTTTCCGACTGCCATTTTCCAACTGTCAAAAATAACTGCCATTTTCCAACTGTCAAAAATAACTGCCATTTTCCAACTGTCATTTTCCAACTGTCAAAAATAACTGCCATTTTCCAACTGCCAAAAATAACTGCCATTTTCCGACTGCCATTTTCCGACTGTCAAAAATAACTGCCATTTTCCAACTGTCAAAAATAACTGCCATTTTCCAACTGTCAAAAATAACTGCCATTTTCCAACTTTCAAAAATAACTGCCATTTTCCGACTGTCATTTTCCAACTGTTAACAATAACTGCCATTTTCCGACTGCCATTTTCCAACTGTCAACAATAACTGCCATTTTCCGACTGACATTTTCCAACTGTCAAAAATAACTGCCATTTTCCAACTGTCAAAAATAACTGCCATTTTCCAACTGCCAAAAATAACTGCCATTTTCCAACTGCCATTTTCCAACTGCCAAAAATAACTGCCATTTTCCGACTGCCATTTTCCGACAGCCATTTTCCAACTGTCAAAAATAAATCATGTTTCAACTGTCAAAAATAACTGCCATTTTCCAGCTGCCATTTTCCAACTGCCATTTTCCGACTGCCAAAAATAACTGCCATTTTCTGACTGCCATTTTCCGACTGCCATTTTCCGACTGCCAAAAATAACTGCCATTTTCCGACTGCCATTTTCCAACTGTCAAAAATAACTGCCATTTTCCAACTGTCAAAAATAACTGCCATTTTCCAACTGTCAAAAATAACTGCCATTTTCCAACTGTCAAAAATAACTGCCATTTTCCAACTGTCAAAAATAACTGCCATTTTCCAACTGTCAAAAATAACTGCCATTTTCCGACAGCCATTTTCCAACTGTCAAAAATAACTGCCATTTTCCAACTGCCATATTCCAACTGCCATTTTCCGACTGCCAAAAATAACTGCCATTTTCCAACTGCCATTTTCCGACTGCCATTTTCCAACTGTCAAAAATAACTGCCATTTTCCAACTGCCAAAAATAACTGCCATTTTCCAACTGCCAAAAATAACTGTCATTTTCCAACTGTCATTTTCCAACTGTCATTTTCCAACTGTCATTTTCCAACTGTCATTTTCCAACTGTCATTTTCCAACTGTCAACAATAACTGCCATTTTCCGACTGCCATTTTCCAACTGTCAAAAATAACTGCCATTTTCCAACTGTCAAAAATAACTGCCATTTTCCAACTGTCAAAAATAACTGCCATTTTCCAACTGTCAAAAATAACTGCCATTTTCCAACTGTCAAAAATAACTACCATTTTCCAACTGTCAAAAATAACTGCCATTTTCCAACTGTCAAAAATAACTGCCATTTTCCAACTGTCAAAAATAACTGCCATTTTCCAACTGTCAAAAATAACTGCCATTTTTCAACTGTCAAAAATAACTGCCTTTTTCCAACTGCCATTTTCCGACTGCCAAAAATAACTCATTTTTCAACTGTCAAAAATAACTGCCTTTTTCCAACTGCCATTTTCCGACTGCCAAAAATAACTGCCATTTTCCAACTGCCAAAAATAACTGCCATTTTCCAACTGCCATTTTCCAACTGCCAAAAATAACTGTCATTTTCCAACTATCAACAATAACTGCCATTTTCCGACTGCCATTTTCCGACAGCCATTTTCCAACTGTCAAAAATAACTCATTTTTCAACTGTCAAAAATAACTGCCATTTTCCAACTGTCAAAAATAACTGCTATTTTCCAACTGTCATTTTCTAACTGTCAACAATAACTGCCATTTTCCAACTGCCATTTTCCAACTGCCAAAAATAACTGCCATTTTCCAACTGCCATTTTCCGACTGTCAAAAATAACTGCCATTTTCCAACTGCCAAAAATAACTGTCATTTTCCAACTGTCAACAATAACTGCCATTTTCCGACTGCCATTTTCCGACAGCCATTTTCCAACTGTCAAAAATAACTCATTTTTCAACTGTCAAAAATAACTGCCATTTTCCAACTGCCAAAAATAACTGCCATTTTCCAACTGCCATTTTCCAACTGCCAAAAATAACTGCCATTTTCCAACTGCCATTTTCCAACTGTCAAAAATAACTGCCATTTTCCAACTGCCATTTTCCAACTGCCAAAAATAACTGCCATTTTCCAACTGCCATTTTCCGACTGTCAAAAATAACTGCCATTTTCCAACTGCCAAAAATAACTGTCATTTTCCAACTGTCAACAATAACTGCCATTTTCCGACTGCCATTTTCCGACAGCCATTTTCCAACTGTCAAAAATAACTCATTTTTCAACTGTCAAAAATAACTGTCATTTTCCAACTGCCAAAAATAACTGTCATTTTCCAACTGCCATTTTCCAACTGTCAAAAATAACTCCCATTTTCCAACTGCCAAAAATAACTGCCATTTTCCAACTGCCATTTTCCAACTGCCAAAAATAACTGCCATTTTCCAACTGCCATTTTCCGACTGTCAAAAATAACTGCCATTTTCCAACTGTCAAAAATAACTGCCATTTTCCAACTGTCAACAATAACTGCCATTTTCCGACTGCCATTTTCCAACAGCCATTTTCCAACTGTCAAAAATAACTCATTTTTCAACTGTCAAAAATAACTGCCTTTTTCCAACTGCCATTTTCCGACTGCCAAAAATAACTCATTTTTCAACTGTCAAAAATAACTGCCTTTTTCCAACTGCCATTTTCCGACTGCCAAAAATAACTGCCATTTTCCAACTGCCAAAAATAACTGCCATTTTCCAACTGCCATTTTCCAACTGCCAAAAATAACTGTCATTTTCCAACTATCAACAATAACTGCCATTTTCCGACTGCCATTTTCCGACAGCCATTTTCCAACTGTCAAAAATAACTCATTTTTCAACTGTCAAAAATAACTGCCATTTTCCAACTGTCAAAAATAACTGCTATTTTCCAACTGTCATTTTCTAACTGTCAACAATAACTGCCATTTTCCAACTGCCATTTTCCAACTGCCAAAAATAACTGCCATTTTCCAACTGCCATTTTCCGACTGTCAAAAATAACTGCCATTTTCCAACTGCCAAAAATAACTGTCATTTTCCAACTGTCAACAATAACTGCCATTTTCCGACTGCCATTTTCCGACAGCCATTTTCCAACTGTCAAAAATAACTCATTTTTCAACTGTCAAAAATAACTGCCATTTTCCAACTGCCAAAAATAACTGCCATTTTCCAACTGCCATTTTCCAACTGCCAAAAATAACTGCCATTTTCCAACTGCCATTTTCCAACTGTCAAAAATAACTGCCATTTTCCAACTGCCATTTTCCAACTGCCAAAAATAACTGCCATTTTCCAACTGCCATTTTCCGACTGTCAAAAATAACTGCCATTTTCCAACTGCCAAAAATAACTGTCATTTTCCAACTGTCAACAATAACTGCCATTTTCCGACTGCCATTTTCCGACAGCCATTTTCCAACTGTCAAAAATAACTCATTTTTCAACTGTCAAAAATAACTGTCATTTTCCAACTGCCAAAAATAACTGTCATTTTCCAACTGCCATTTTCCAACTGTCAAAAATAACTCCCATTTTCCAACTGCCAAAAATAACTGCCATTTTCCAACTGCCATTTTCCAACTGCCAAAAATAACTGCCATTTTCCAACTGCCATTTTCCAACTGTCAAAAATAACTGCCATTTTCCAACTGTCAAAAATAACTGCCATTTTCCAACTGCCATTTTCCGACTGCCAAAAATAACTGCCATTTTCCGACTGCCATTTTCCGACTGCCATTTTCCAACTGCCAAAAATAACTGTCATTTTCCAACTGCCAAAAATAACTGTCATTTTCCAACTGTCAACAATAACTGCCATTTTCCGACTGCCATTTTCCGACAGCCATTTTCCAACTGTCAAAAATAACTGCCATTTTCCAACTGTCAAAAATAACTGCCATTTTCCAACTGCCATTTTCCAACTGTCAAAAATAACTGCCATTTTCCAACTGCCATTTTCCGACTGCCAAAAATAACTGCCATTTTCCGACTGCCATTTTCCGACTGCCATTTTCCGACTGCCATTTTCCAACTGTCAAAAATAACTGCCATTTTCCAACTGTCAAAAATAACTGCCATTTTCCAACTGTCAAAAATAACTGCCATTTTCCAACTGCCAAAAATAACTGCCATTTTCCAACTGCCAAAAATAACTGCCATTTTCCAACTGTCAAAAATAACTGCCATTTTCCAACTGTCAAAAATAACTGCCATTTTCCAACTGTCAAAAATAACTGCCATTTTCCAACTGTCAAAAATAACTGCCATTTTCCAACTGTCAAAAATAACTGCCATTTTCCAACTGTCAAAAATAACTGCCATTTTCCAACTGTCAAAAATAACTGTCATTTTCCAACTGTCAAAAATAACTGCCATTTTCCAACTGTCATTTTCCAACTGTCAAAAATAACTGCCATTTTCCGACAGCCATTTTCCAACTGTCAAAAATAACTGCCATTTTCCAACTGCCATATTCCAACTGCCATTTTCCGACTGCCAAAAATAACTGCCATTTTCCGACTGCCATTTTCCGACTGCCATTTTCCAACTGCCAAAAATAACTGCCATTTTCCAACTGCCAAAAATAACTGCCATTTTCCAACTGTCAAAAATAACTCATTTTCCAACTGTCATTTTCCAACTGTCATTTTCCAACTGCCATTTTCCAACTGTCAACAATAACTGCCATTTTCCGACAGCCATTTTCCAACTGTCAAAAATAACTCATTTTTCAACTGTCAAAAATAACTGCCATTTTCCAACTGCCATTTTCCGACTGCCAAAAATAACTGCCATTTTCCGACTGCCATTTTCCGACTGCCATTTTCCAACTGTCAAAAATAACTGCCATTTTCCAACTGTCAAAAATAACTGCCATTTTCCAACTGTCAAAAATAACTGCCATTTTCCAACTGTCAAAAATAACTGCCTTTTTCCGACTGCCTTTTTCCGACTGCCTTTTTCCGACTGCCTTTTTCTGACTGCCATTTTCCAACTGTCAAAAATAACTGCCATTTTCCAACTGTCAAAAATAACTGCCATTTTCCAACTGTCATTTTCTAACTGTCAACAATAACTGCCATTTTCCAACTGCCATTTTCCAACTGCCAAAAATAACTGCCATTTTCCAACTGCCATTTTCCGACTGTCAAAAATAACTGCCATTTTCCAACTGCCAAAAATAACTGTCATTTTCCAACTGTCAACAATAACTGCCATTTTCCGACTGCCATTTTCCGACAGCCATTTTCCAACTGTCAAAAATAACTCATTTTTCAACTGTCAAAAATAACTGCCATTTTCCAACTGTCAAAAATAACTGCCATTTTCCAACTGTCAAAAATAACTGCCATTTTCCAACTGTCAAAAATAACTGCCATTTTCCAACTGCCAAAAATGACTGCCATTTTCCAACTGCCATTTTCCAACTGCCAAAAATAACTGTCATTTTCCAACTATCAACAATAACTGCCATTTTCCGACTGCCATTTTCCGACAGCCATTTTCCAACTGTCAAAAATAACTCATGTTTCAACTGTCAAAAATAACTGCCATTTTCCAACTGCCATTTTCCGACTGCCAAAAATAACTGCCATTTTCTGACTGCCATTTTCCGACTGCCATTTTCCAACTGTCAAAAATAACTGCCATTTTCCAACTGTCAAAAATAACTGCCATTTTCCAACTGTCAAAAATAACTGCCATTTTCCAACTGCCAAAAATAACTGCCATTTTAAATGCCAAAAATAACTGTCATTTTCCAACTGTCATTTTCCAACTGTCATTTTCCAACTGTCATTTTCCAACTGTCAACAATAACTGCCATTTTCCGACTGCCATTTTCCAACTGTCAAAAATAACTGCCATTTTCCAACTGTCAAAAATAACTGCCATTTTCCAACTGTCAAAAATAACTGCCATTTTCCAACTGTCAAAAATAACTGCCATTTTCCAACTGTCAAAAATAACTGCCATTTTCCAACTGTCAAAAATAACTGCCATTTTCCAACTGTCAAAAATAACTGCCATTTTCCAACTGTCATTTTCCAACTGTCAAAAATAACTGCCATTTTCCGACAGCCATTTTCCAACTGTCAAAAATAACTGCCATTTTCCGACAGCCATTTTCCAACTGTCAAAAATAACTGCCATTTTCCAACTGCCATATTCCAACTGCCATTTTCCGACTGCCAAAAATAACTGCCATTTTCCAACTGCCATTTTCCGACTGCCATTTTCCAACTGTCAAAAATAACTGCCATTTTCCAACTGCCAAAAATAACTGCCATTTTCCAACTGCCAAAAATAACTGCCATTTTCCAACTGTCATTTTCCAACTGTCATTTTCCAACTGTCATTTTCCAACTGTCATTTTCCAACTGTCAACAATAACTGCCATTTTCCGACTGCCATTTTCCAACTGTCAAAAATAACTGCCATTTTCCAACTGTCAAAAATAACTGCCATTTTCCAACTGTCAAAAATAACTGCCATTTTCCAACTGTCAACAATAACTGCCATTTTCCAACTGTCAACAATAACTGCCATTTTCCGACTGCCATTTTCCGACAGCCATTTTCCAACTGTCAAAAATAACTCATTTTTCAACTGTCAAAAATAACTGCCTTTTTCCAACTGCCATTTTCCGACTGCCAAAAATAACTCATTTTTCAACTGTCAAAAATAACTGCCTTTTTCCAACTGCCATTTTCCGACTGCCAAAAATAACTCATTTTTCAACTGTCAAAAATAACTGCCTTTTTCCAACTGCCATTTTCCGACTGCCAAAAATAACTGCCATTTTCCTACTGCCATTTTCCAACTGTCAAAAATAACTGCCATTTTCCGACTGTCAAAAATAACTGCCATTTTCCGACTGTCAAAAATAACTGCCATTTTCCGACTGTCAAAAATAACTGCCATTTTCCGACTGTCAAAAATAACTGCCATTTTCCGACTGTCAAAAATAACTGCCATTTTCCGACTGTCAAAAATAACTGCCATTTTCCGACTGTCAAAAATAACTGCCATTTTCCGACTGTCAAAAATAACTGCCATTTTCCGACTGTCAAAAATAACTGCCATTTTCCGACTGTCAAAAATAACTGCCATTTTCCGACTGTCAAAAATAACTGCCATTTTCCGACTGTCAAAAATAACTGCCATTTTCCGACTGTCAAAAATAACTGCCATTTTCCGACTGTCAAAAATAACTGCCATTTTCCGACTGTCAAAAATAACCGCCACTTTCCGACTGCCATTTTCCGACTGTCAAAAATAACTGCCATTTTCCGACTGTCAAAAATAACTGCCATTTTCCGACTGTCAAAAATAACTGCCATTTTCCGACTGTCAAAAATAACTGCCATTTTCCGACTGCCAAAAATAACTCATTTTCCAACTGTCAACAATAACTGCCATTTTCCGACAGCCATTTTCCAACTGTCAAAAATAACTCATTTTTCAACTGTCAAAAATAACTGCCATTTTCCAACTGCCATTTTCCGACTGCCAAAAATAACTGCCATTTTCCGACTGCCATTTTCCGACTGCCATTTTCCGACTGCCATTTTCCGACTGCCATTTTCCGACTGCCATTTTCCGACTGCCATTTTCCAACTGTCAAAAATAACTGCCATTTTCCAACTGTCAAAAATAACTGCCATTTTCCAACTGTCAAAAATAACTGCCATTTTCCGACTGCCTTTTTCCGACTGCCTTTTTCCGACTGCCTTTTTCCGACTGCCTTTTTCTGACTGCCATTTTCCAACTGTCAAAAATAACTGCCATTTTCCAACTGTCAAAAATAACTGCCATTTTCCAACTGTCAAAAATAACTGCCATTTTCCAACTGTCAAAAATAACTGCCATTTTCCAACTGTCAAAAATAACTGCCATTTTCCAACTGCCAAAAATAACTGCCATTTTCCAACTGCCATTTTCCAACTGCCAAAAATAACTGTCATTTTCCAACTATCAACAATAACTGCCATTTTCCGACTGCCATTTTCCGACAGCCATTTTCCAACTGTCAAAAATAACTCATTTTTCAACTGTCAAAAATAACTGCCATTTTCCAACTGTCAAAAATAACTGCTATTTTCCAACTGTCATTTTCTAACTGTCAACAATAACTGCCATTTTCCAACTGCCATTTTCCGACTGTCAAAAATAACTGCCATTTTCCAACTGCCAAAAATAACTGTCATTTTCCAACTGTCAACAATAACTGCCATTTTCCGACTGCCATTTTCCGACAGCCATTTTCCAACTGTCAAAAATAACTCATTTTTCAACTGTCAAAAATAACTGCCATTTTCCAACTGTCAAAAATAACTGCCATTTTCCAACTGTCAAAAATAACTGCCATTTTCCAACTGTCAAAAATAACTGCCATTTTCCAACTGTCAAAAATAACTGCCATTTTCCAACTGCCAAAAATAACTGTCATTTTCCAACTGCCATTTTCCAACTGTCAAAAATAACTGCCATTTTCCAACTGCCAAAAATAACTGCCATTTTCCAACTGCCATTTTCCAACTGTCAAAAATAACTGCCATTTTCCGACTGCCATTTTCCGACTGCCATTTTCCAACTGCCAAAAATAACTGTCATTTTCCAACTGTCAACAATAACTGCCATTTTCCGACTGCCATTTTCCGACAGCCATTTTCCAACTGTCAAAAATAACTGCCATTTTCCAACTGTCAAAAATAACTGCCATTTTCCAACTGTCAAAAATAACTGCCATTTTCCAACTGCCATTTTCCGACTGCCAAAAATAACTGCCATTTTCCGACTGCCATTTTCCGACTGCCATTTTCCAACTGTCAAAAATAACTGCCATTTTCCAACTGCCAAAAATAACTGCCATTTTCCAACTGTCAAAAATAACTGCCATTTTTCAACTGTCAAAAATAACTGCCATTTTTCAACTGTCAAAAATAACTGCCATTTTCCAACTGTCAAAAATAACTGCCATTTTCCAACTGTCAAAAATAACTGCCATTTTCCAACTGTCAAAAATAACTGTCATTTTCCAACTGTCAAAAATAACTGCCATTTTCCAACTGCCATTTTCCAACTGTCAAAAATAACTGCCATTTTCCAACTGCCATATTCCAACTGCCATTTTCCGACTGCCAAAAATAACTGCCATTTTCCGACTGCCATTTTCCGACTGCCATTTTCCAACTGTCAAAAATAACTGCCATTTTCCAACTGCCAAAAATAACTGCCATTTTCCAACTGTCAAAAATAACTGCCATTTTCCGACTGCCATTTTCCGACTGCCAAAAATAACTGCCATTTTCCGACTGCCATTTTCCAACTGTCAAAAATAACTGCCATTTTCCAACTGTCAAAAATAACTGCCATTTTCCAACTGTCATTTTCCAACTGTCAAAAATAACTGCCATTTTCCAACTGCCAAAAATAACTGCCATTTTCCGACTGCCATTTTCCGACTGTCAAAAATAACTGCCATTTTCCGACTGTCAAAAATAACTGCCATTTTCCAACTGTCAAAAATAACTGCCATTTTCCAACTGTCAAAAATAACTGCCATTTTCCAACTGTCAAAAATAACTGCCATTTTCCGACTGTCATTTTCCAACTGTTAACAATAACTGCCATTTTCCGACTGCCATTTTCCAACTGTCAACAATAACTGCCATTTTCCGACTGCCATTTTCCAACTGTCAAAAATAACTGTCATTTTTCAACTGTCAAAAATAACTGCCATTTTCCGACTGCCATTTTCCGACAGCCATTTTCCAACTGTCAAAAATAACTGCCATTTTCCAACTGTCAAAAATAACTGCCATTTTCCAACTGCCATTTTCCAACTGTCAAAAATACTGCCATTTTCCAACTGCCATTTTCCGACTGCCAAAAATAACTGCCATTTTCCGACTGCCATTTTCCGACTGCCATTTTCCAACTGCCAAAAATAACTGTCATTTTCCAACTGTCAACAATAACTGCCATTTTCCGACTGCCATTTTCCGACAGCCATTTTCCAACTGTCAACAATAACTGCCATTTTCCGACTGCCATTTTCCGACAGCCATTTTCCAACTGTCAAAAATAACTGCCATTTTCCAACTGTCAAAAATAACTGCCATTTTCCAACTGTCAAAAATAACTGCCATTTTCCAACTGTCAAAAATAACTGCCATTTTCCAACTGTCAAAAATAACTGCCATTTTCCAACTGTCAAAAATAACTGCCATTTTCCAACTGCCATTTTCCGACTGCCAAAAATAACTGCCATTTTCCGACTGCCATTTTCCGACTGCCATTTTCCAACTGTCAAAAATAACTGCCATTTTCCAACTGCCAAAAATAACTGCCATTTTCCAACTGCCAAAAATAACTGCCATTTTCCAACTGCCAAAAATAACTGCCATTTTCCAACTGCCAAAAATAACTGCCATTTTCCAACTGCCAAAAATAACTGCCATTTTCCAACTGCCAAAAATAACTGCCATTTTCCAACTGTCAAAAATAACTGCCATTTTCCAACTGTCAAAAATAACTGCCATTTTCCAACTGTCAAAAATAACTGCCATTTTCCGACTGCCAAAAATAACTGCCATTTTCCGACTGCCATTTTCCAACTGTCAAAAATAACTGCCATTTTCCAACTGTCAAAAATAACTGCCATTTTCCAACTGTCAAAAATAACTGCCATTTTCCAACTGTCAAAAATAACTGCCATTTTCCAATTGCCAAAAATAACTCATTTTCCAACTGTCATTTTCCAGCTGTCAAAAATAACTGCCATTTTCCGACTGCCAAAAATAACTGCCATTTTCCAACTGTCAAAAATAACTGCCATTTTCCGACTGCCAAAAATAACTGCCATTTTCCAACTGTCATTTTCCAGCTGTCAAAAATAACTGCCATTTTCCAACTGCCAAAAATAACTGCCATTTTCCAACTGTCAAAAATAACTGCCATTTTCCAACTGCCAAAAATAACTGTCATTTTCCAACTGTCATTTTCCAACTGTCATTTTCCAACTGTCATTTTCCAACTGTCAAAAATAACTGCCATTTTCCGACTGCCATTTTCCAACTGCCATTTTCCGACTGCCAAAAATAACTGCCATTTTCCGACTGCCATTTTCCAACTGTCAAAAATAACTGCCATTTTCCAACTGCCAAAAATAACTGCCATTTTCCAACTGCCAAAAATAACTGTCATTTTCCAACTGTCATTTTCCAACTGTCATTTTCCAACTGTCATTTTCCAACTGTCATTTTCCAACTGTCAAAAATAACTGCCATTTTCCAACTGCCATTTTCCAACTGCCATTTTCCGACTGCCAAAAATAACTGCCATTTTCCGACTGCCATTTTCCGACTGCCATTTTCCAACTGTCAAAAATAACTGCCATTTTCCAACTGTCATTTTCCAACTGTCAAAAATAACTGCCATTTTCCGACTGCCAAAAATAACTGCCATTTTCCGACTGCCAAAAATAACTGCCATTTTCAAACTGTCAAAAATAACTGCCATTTTCCAACTGTCATTTTCCGACTGCCAAAAATAACTGCCATTTTCCGACTGCCATTTTCCAACTGTCAAAAATAACTGCCATTTTCCAACTGTCAAAAATAACTGCCATTTTCCAACTGTCAAAAATAACTGCCATTTTCCAACTGTCAAAAATAACTGCCATTTTCCAACTGTCAAAAATAACTGCCATTTTCCAACTGTCAAAAATAACTGCCATTTTCCAACTGTCAAAAATAACTGCCATTTTCCAACTGTCAAAAATAACTGCCATTTTCCAATTGCCAAAAATAACTCATTTTCCAACTGTCATTTTCCAGCTGTCAAAAATAACTGCCATTTTCCGACTGCCAAAAATAACTGCCATTTTCTGACTGCCATTTTCCAACTGTCAAAAATAACTGCCATTTTCCGACTGTCAAAAATAACTGCCATTTTCCGACTGCCAAAAATAACTGCCATTTTCCGACTGCCAAAAATAACTGCCATTTTCCGACTGCCAAAAATAACTGCCATTTTCCGACTGCCAAAAATAACTGCCATTTTCCGACTGCCATTTTCCGACTGTCAAAAATAACTGCCATTTTCCAACTGTCAAAAATAACTGCCATTTTCCAACTGTCAACAATAACTGCCATTTTCCGACTGTCATTTTCCAACTGTCAACAATAACTGCCATTTTCCGACTGCCATTTTCCGACAGCCATTTTCCAACTGTCAAAAATAACTGCCTTTTTCCGACTGCCTTTTTCCGACTGCCTTTTTCCGACTGCCATTTTCCAACTGTCAAAAATAACTGCCATTTTCCAACTGTCAAAAATAACTGCCATTTTCCAACTGTCAAAATAACTGCCATTTTCCAACTGTCAAAATAACTGCCATTTTCCAACTGCCAAAAATAACTGTCATTTTCCAACTATCAACAATAACTGCCATTTTCCGACTGCCATTTTCCGACAGCCATTTTCCAACTGTCAAAAATAACTCATGTTTCAACTGTCAAAAATAACTGCCATTTTCCAACTGCCATTTTCCGACTGCCAAAAATAACTGCCATTTTCTGACTGCCATTTTCCGACTGCCATTTTCCAACTGTCAAAAATAACTGCCATTTTCCAAATGTCAAAAATAACTGCCATTTTCCAACTGTCAAAAATAACTGCCATTTTCCAACTGTCAAAAATAACTGCCATTTTCCAACTGTCAAAAATAACTGCCATTTTCCAACTGTCAAAAATAACTGCCATTTTCCAACTGTCAAAAATAACTGCCATTTTCCAACTGTCAAAAATAACTGCCATTTTCCAACTGTCAACAATAACTGCCATTTTCCGACTGCCATTTTCCGACAGCCATTTTCCAACTGTCAAAAATAACTCATTTTTCAACTGTCAAAAATAACTGCCTTTTTCCAACTGCCATTTTCCGACTGCCAAAAATAACTGCCATTTTCCGACTGCCATTTTCCGACTGTCAAAAATAACTGCCATTTTCCGACTGTCAAAAATAACTGCCATTTTCCGACTGTCAAAAATAACTGCCATTTTCCGACTGTCAAAAATAACTGCCATTTTCCGACTGTCAAAAATAACTGACATTTTCCGACTGTCAAAAATAACTGCCATTTTCCGACTGTCAAAAATAACTGCCATTTTCCAACTGTCAAAAATAACTGCCATTTTCCAACTGTCAAAAATAACTGCCATTTTCCGACAGCCATTTTCCAACTGTCAAAAATAAATCATGTTTCAACTGTCAAAAATAACTGCCATTTTCCAGCTGCCATTTTCCAACTGCCATTTTCCGACTGCCAAAAATAACTGCCATTTTCCGACTGCCATTTTCCAACTGTCAAAAATAACTGCCATTTTCCAACTGTCAAAAATAACTGCCATTTTCCAACTGTCAAAAATAACTGCCATTTTCCAACTGTCAAAAATAACTGCCATTTTCCAACTGTCAAAAATAACTGCCATTTTCCAACTGTCATAAATAACTGCCATTTTCCGACAGCCATTTTCCAACTGTCAAAAATAACTGCCATTTTCCGACAGCCATTTTCCAACTGTCAAAAATAACTGCCATTTTCCAACTGCCATATTCCAACTGCCATTTTCCGACTGCCAAAAATAACTGCCATTTTCCAACTGCCATTTTCCGACTGCCATTTTCCAACTGTCAAAAATAACTGCCATTTTCCAACTGCCAAAAATAACTGCCATTTTCCAACTGCCAAAAATAACTGTCATTTTCCAACTGTCATTTTCCAACTGTCATTTTCCAACTGTCATTTTCCAACTGTCATTTTCCAACTGTCAACAATAACTGCCATTTTCCGACTGCCATTTTCCAACTGTCAAAAATAACTGCCATTTTCCAACTGTCAAAAATAACTGCCATTTTCCAACTGTCAAAAATAACTGCCATTTTCCAACTGTCAAAAATAACTGCCATTTTCCAACTGTCAAAAATAACTGCCATTTTCCAACTGTCAAAAATAACTGCCATTTTCCAACTGTCAAAAATAACTGCCATTTTCCAACTGTCAAAAATAACTGCCATTTTCCAACTGTCAAAAATAACTGCCATTTTCCAACTGTCAAAAATAACTGCCATTTTCCGACTGCCATTTTCCAACAGCCATTTTCCAACTGTCAAAAATAACTCATTTTTCAACTGTCAAAAATAACTGCCTTTTTCCAACTGCCATTTTCCGACTGCCAAAAATAACTGCCATTTTCCAACTGCCAAAAATAACTGCCATTTTCCAACTGCCATTTTCCAACTGCCAAAAATAACTGTCATTTTCCAACTATCAACAATAACTGCCATTTTCCGACTGCCATTTTCCGACAGCCATTTTCCAACTGTCAAAAATAACTCATTTTTCAACTGTCAAAAATAACTGCCATTTTCCAACTGTCAAAAATAACTGCTATTTTCCAACTGTCATTTTCTAACTGTCAACAATAACTGCCATTTTCCAACTGCCATTTTCCAACTGCCAAAAATAACTGCCATTTTCCAACTGCCATTTTCCGACTGTCAAAAATAACTGCCATTTTCCAACTGCCAAAAATAACTGTCATTTTCCAACTGTCAACAATAACTGCCATTTTCCGACTGCCATTTTCCGACAGCCATTTTCCAACTGTCAAAAATAACTCATTTTTCAACTGTCAAAAATAACTGCCATTTTCCAACTGCCAAAAATAACTGCCATTTTCCAACTGCCATTTTCCAACTGCCAAAAATAACTGCCATTTTCCAACTGCCATTTTCCAACTGTCAAAAATAACTGCCATTTTCCAACTGTCAAAAATAACTGCCATTTTCCAACTGCCATTTTCCGACTGCCAAAAATAACTGCCATTTTCCGACTGCCATTTTCCGACTGCCATTTTCCAACTGCCAAAAATAACTGTCATTTTCCAACTGTCAACAATAACTGCCATTTTCCGACTGCCATTTTCCGACAGCCATTTTCCAACTGTCAAAAATAACTGCCATTTTCCAACTGTCAAAAATAACTGCCATTTTCCAACTGCCATTTTCCAACTGTCAAAAATAACTGCCATTTTCCAACTGCCATTTTCTGACTGCCAAAAATAACTGCCATTTTCCGACTGCCATTTTCCGACTGCCATTTTCCGACTGCCATTTTCCAACTGTCAAAAATAACTGCCATTTTCCAACTGTCAAAAATAACTGCCATTTTCCAACTGCCAAAAATAACTGCCATTTTCCAACTGCCAAAAATAACTGCCATTTTCCAACTGTCAAAAATAACTGCCATTTTTCAACTGTCAAAAATAACTGCCATTTTCCAACTGTCAAAAATAACTGCCATTTTCCAACTGTCAAAAATAACTGCCATTTTCCAACTGTCAAAAATAACTGCCATTTTCCAACTGTCAAAAATAACTGCCATTTTCCAACTGTCAAAAATAACTGCCATTTTCCAACTGTCATTTTCCAACTGTCAAAAATAACTGCCATTTTCCGACAGCCATTTTCCAACTGTCAAAAATAACTGCCATTTTCCAACTGCCATATTCCAACTGCCATTTTCCGACTGCCAAAAATAACTGCCATTTTCCGACTGCCATTTTCCGACTGCCATTTTCCAACTGCCAAAAATAACTGCCATTTTCCAACTGCCAAAAATAACTGCCATTTTCCAACTGTCAAAAATAACTCATTTTCCAACTGTCATTTTCCAACTGTCATTTTCCAACTGCCATTTTCCAACTGTCAACAATAACTGCCATTTTCCGACAGCCATTTTCCAACTGTCAAAAATAACTCATTTTTCAACTGTCAAAAATAACTGCCATTTTCCAACTGCCATTTTCCGACTGCCAAAAATAACTGCCATTTTCCGACTGCCATTTTCCAACTGTCAAAAATAACTGCCATTTTCCAACTGTCAAAAATAACTGCCATTTTCCAACTGTCAAAAATAACTGCCATTTTCCAACTGTCAAAAATAACTGCCTTTTTCCGACTGCCTTTTTCCGACTGCCTTTTTCCGACTGCCTTTTTCTGACTGCCATTTTCCAACTGTCAAAAATAACTGCCATTTTCCAACTGTCAAAAATAACTGCCATTTTCCAACTGTCATTTTCTAACTGTCAACAATAACTGCCATTTTCCAACTGCCATTTTCCAACTGCCAAAAATAACTGCCATTTTCCAACTGCCATTTTCCGACTGTCAAAAATAACTGCCATTTTCCAACTGCCAAAAATAACTGTCATTTTCCAACTGTCAACAATAACTGCCATTTTCCGACTGCCATTTTCCGACAGCCATTTTCCAACTGTCAAAAATAACTCATTTTTCAACTGTCAAAAATAACTGCCATTTTCCAACTGTCAAAAATAACTGCCATTTTCCAACTGTCAAAAATAACTGCCATTTTCCAACTGTCAAAAATAACTGCCATTTTCCAACTGCCAAAAATGACTGCCATTTTCCAACTGCCATTTTCCAACTGCCAAAAATAACTGTCATTTTCCAACTATCAACAATAACTGCCATTTTCCGACTGCCATTTTCCGACAGCCATTTTCCAACTGTCAAAAATAACTGCCATTTTCCAACTGCCATTTTCCGACTGCCAAAAATAACTGCCATTTTCTGACTGCCATTTTCCGACTGCCATTTTCCAACTGTCAAAAATAACTGCCATTTTCCAACTGTCAAAAATAACTGCCATTTTCCAACTGTCAAAAATAACTGCCATTTTCCAACTGTCAAAAATAACTGCCATTTTCCAACTGCCAAAAATAACTGCCATTTTAAATGCCAAAAATAACTGTCATTTTCCAACTGTCATTTTCCAACTGTCATTTTCCAACTGTCATTTTCCAACTGTCAACAATAACTGCCATTTTCCGACTGCCATTTTCCAACTGTCAAAAATAACTGCCATTTTCCAACTGTCAAAAATAACTGCCATTTTCCAACTGTCAAAAATAACTGCCATTTTCCAACTGTCAAAAATAACTGCCATTTTCCAACTGTCAAAAATAACTGCCATTTTCCAACTGTCAAAAATAACTGCCATTTTCCAACTGTCAAAAATAACTGCCATTTTCCAACTGTCAAAAATAACTGCCATTTTCCAACTGTCATTTTCCAACTGTCAAAAATAACTGCCATTTTCCGACAGCCATTTTCCAACTGTCAAAAATAACTGCCATTTTTCGACAGCCATTTTCCAACTGTCAAAAATAACTGCCATTTTCCAACTGCCATATTCCAACTGCCATTTTCCGACTGCCAAAAATAACTGCCATTTTCCAACTGCCATTTTCCGACTGCCATTTTCCAACTGTCAAAAATAACTGCCATTTTCCAACTGCCAAAAATAACTGCCATTTTCCAACTGCCAAAAATAACTGCCATTTTCCAACTGTCATTTTCCAACTGTCATTTTCCAACTGTCATTTTCCAACTGTCATTTTCCAACTGTCAACAATAACTGCCATTTTCCGACTGCCATTTTCCAACTGTCAAAAATAACTGCCATTTTCCAACTGTCAAAAATAACTGCCATTTTCCAACTGTCAAAAATAACTGCCATTTTCCAACTGTCAAAAATAACTGCCATTTTCCAACTGTCAACAATAACTGCCATTTTCCAACTGTCAACAATAACTGCCATTTTCCGACTGCCATTTTCCGACAGCCATTTTCCAACTGTCAAAAATAACTCATTTTTCAACTGTCAAAAATAACTGCCTTTTTCCAACTGCCATTTTCCGACTGCCAAAAATAACTCATTTTTCAACTGTCAAAAATAACTGCCTTTTTCCAACTGCCATTTTCCGACTGCCAAAAATAACTCATTTTTCAACTGTCAAAAATAACTGCCTTTTTCCAACTGCCATTTTCCGACTGCCAAAAATAACTGCCATTTTCCTACTGCCATTTTCCAACTGTCAAAAATAACTGCCATTTTCCGACTGTCAAAAATAACTGCCATTTTCCGACTGTCAAAAATAACTGCCATTTTCCGACTGTCAAAAATAACTGCCATTTTCCGACTGTCAAAAATAACTGCCATTTTCCGACTGTCAAAAATAACTGCCATTTTCCGACTGTCAAAAATAACTGCCATTTTCCGACTGTCAAAAATAACTGCCATTTTCCGACTGTCAAAAATAACTGCCATTTTCCGACTGTCAAAAATAACTGCCATTTTCCGACTGTCAAAAATAACTGCCATTTTCCGACTGTCAAAAATAACTGCCATTTTCCGACTGTCAAAA
This sequence comes from Staurois parvus, assembly GCF_062004578.1. Classification (NCBI taxonomy): domain Eukaryota; kingdom Metazoa; phylum Chordata; class Amphibia; order Anura; family Ranidae; genus Staurois; species Staurois parvus. Next base: position 504,702 of record NW_028318438.1, on the reverse strand, counting down.
ATAACTGCCATTTTCCGACTGTCAAAAATAACTGCCATTTTCCGACTGTCAAAAATAACTGCCATTTTCCGACTGTCAAAAATAACTGCCATTTTCCGACTGTCAAAAATAACTGCCATTTTCCGACTGTCAAAAATAACTGCCATTTTCCGACTGTCAAAAATAACCGCCACTTTCCGACTGCCATTTTCCGACTGTCAAAAATAACTGCCATTTTCCGACTGCCAAAAATAACTCATTTTCCAACTGTCAACAATAACTGCCATTTTCCGACTGCCAAAAATAACTCATTTTTCAACTGTCAAAAATAACTGCCATTTTCCAACTGTCAAAAATAACTGCTATTTTCCAACTGTCATTTTCTAACTGTCAACAATAACTGCCATTTTCCAACTGCCATTTTCCAACTGCCAAAAATAACTGCCATTTTCCAACTGCCATTTTCCGACTGTCAAAAATAACTGCCATTTTCCAACTGCCAAAAATAACTGTCATTTTCCAACTGTCAACAATAACTGCCATTTTCCGACTGCCATTTTCCGACAGCCATTTTCCAACTGTCAAAAATAACTCATTTTTCAACTGTCAAAAATAACTGCCATTTTCCAACTGTCAAAAATAACTGCCATTTTCCAACTGTCAAAAATAACTGCCATTTTCCAACTGTCAAAAATAACTGCCATTTTCCAACTGTCAAAAATAACTGCCATTTTCCAACTGCCAAAAATAACTGTCATTTTCCAACTGCCATTTTCCAACTGTCAAAAATAACTGCCATTTTCCAACTGCCAAAAATAACTGCCATTTTCCAACTGCCATTTTCCAACTGTCAAAAATAACTGCCATTTTCCGACTGCCATTTTCCGACTGCCATTTTCCAACTGCCAAAAATAACTGTCATTTTCCAACTGTCAACAATAACTGCCATTTTCCGACTGCCATTTTCCGACAGCCATTTTCCAACTGTCAAAAATAACTGCCATTTTCCAACTGTCAAAAATAACTGCCATTTTCCAACTGTCAAAAATAACTGCCATTTTCCAACTGCCATTTTCCGACTGCCAAAAATAACTGCCATTTTCCGACTGCCATTTTCCGACTGCCATTTTCCAACTGTCAAAAATAACTGCCATTTTCCAACTGCCATTTTCCAACTGCCAAAAATAACTGCCATTTTCCAACTGCCAAAAATAACTGCCATTTTCCAACTGTCAAAAATAACTGCCATTTTTCAACTGTCAAAAATAACTGCCATTTTCCAACTGTCAAAAATAACTGCCATTTTCCAACTGTCAAAAATAACTGCCATTTTCCAACTGTCAAAAATAACTGTCATTTTCCAACTGTCAAAAATAACTGCCATTTTCCAACTGCCATTTTCCAACTGTCAAAAATAACTGCCATTTTCCAACTGCCATATTCCAACTGCCATTTTCCGACTGCCAAAAATAACTGCCATTTTCCGACTGCCATTTTCCGACTGCCATTTTCCAACTGTCAAAAATAACTGCCATTTTCCAACTGCCAAAAATAACTGCCATTTTCCAACTGTCAAAAATAACTCATTTTCCAACTGTCATTTTCCAACTGTCATTTTCCAACTGCCATTTTCCAACTGTCAAAAATAACTGCCATTTTCCGACTGCCATTTTCCGACTGCCAAAAATAACTGCCATTTTCCGACTGCCATTTTCCAACTGTCAAAAATAACTGCCATTTTCCAACTGTCAAAAATAACTGCCATTTTCCAACTGTCATTTTCCAACTGTCAAAAATAACTGCCATTTTCCAACTGCCAAAAATAACTGCCATTTTCCGACTGCCATTTTCCGACTGTCAAAAATAACTGCCATTTTCCAACTGTCAAAAATAACTGCCATTTTCCAACTGTCAAAAATAACTGCCATTTTCCAACTGTCAAAAATAACTGCCATTTTCCAACTTTCAAAAATAACTGCCATTTTCCGACTGTCATTTTCCAACTGTTAACAATAACTGCCATTTTCCGACTGCCATTTTCCAACTGTCAACAATAACTGCCATTTTCCGACTGCCATTTTCCAACTGTCAAAAATAACTGTCATTTTTCAACTGTCAAAAATAACTGCCATTTTCCGACTGCCATTTTCCGACAGCCATTTTCCAACTGTCAAAAATAACTCATTTTTCAACTGTCAAAAATAACTGCCATTTTCCAACTGTCAAAAATAACTGCCATTTTCCAACTGTCAAAAATAACTGCCATTTTCCAACTGTCAAAAATAACTGCCATTTTCCAACTGTCAAAAATAACTGCCATTTTCCAACTGTCAAAAATAACTGCCATTTTCCAACTGTCAAAAATAACTGCCATTTTCCAACTGCCAAAAATAACTGTCATTTTCCAACTGCCATTTTCCAACTGTCAAAAATAACTGCCATTTTCCAACTGCCAAAAATAACTGCCATTTTCCAACTGCCATTTTCCAACTGTCAAAAATAACTGCCATTTTCCAACTGCCATTTTCCGACTGCCAAAAATAACTGCCATTTTCCGACTGCCATTTTCCGACTGCCATTTTCCAACTGCCAAAAATAACTGTCATTTTCCAACTGTCAACAATAACTGCCATTTTCCGACTGCCATTTTCCGACAGCCATTTTCCAACTGTCAACAATAACTGCCATTTTCCGACTGCCATTTTCCGACAGCCATTTTCCAACTGTCAAAAATAACTGCCATTTTCCAACTGTCAAAAATAACTGCCATTTTCCAACTGTCAAAAATAACTGCCATTTTCCAACTGTCAAAAATAACTGCCATTTTCCAACTGTCAAAAATAACTGCCATTTTCCAACTGCCATTTTCCGACTGCCAAAAATAACTGCCATTTTCCGACTGCCATTTTCCAACTGCCAAAAATAACTGCCATTTTCCAACTGCCAAAAATAACTGCCATTTTCCAACTGCCAAAAATAACTGCCATTTTCCAACTGCCAAAAATAACTGCCATTTTCCAACTGCCAAAAATAACTGCCATTTTCCAACTGCCAAAAATAACTGCCATTTTCCAACTGTCAAAAATAACTGCCATTTTCCAACTGTCAAAAATAACTGCCATTTTCCAACTGTCAAAAATAACTGCCATTTTCCAACTGTCAAAAATAACTGCCATTTTCCAACTGTCATTTTCCAACTGTCAAAAATAACTGCCATTTTCCGACAGCCATTTTCCAACTGTCAAAAATAACTGCCATTTTCCAACTGCCATTTTCCAACTGTCAAAAATAACTGCCATTTTCCAACTGCCATATTCCAACTGCCATTTTCCGACTGCCAAAAATAACTGCCATTTTCCGACTGCCATTTTCCGACTGCCATTTTCCAACTGTCAAAAATAACTGCCATTTTCCAACTGCCAAAAATAACTGCCATTTTCCAACTGTCAAAAATAACTCATTTTCCAACTGTCATTTTCCAACTGTCATTTTCCAACTGCCATTTTCCAACTGTCAAAAATAACTGCCATTTTCCGACTGCCATTTTCCGACTGCCAAAAATAACTGCCATTTTCCGACTGCCATTTTCCAACTGTCAAAAATAACTGCCATTTTCCAACTGTCAAAAATAACTGCCATTTTCCAACTGTCATTTTCCAACTGTCAAAAATAACTGCCATTTTCCAACTGCCAAAAATAACTGCCATTTTCCGACTGCCATTTTCCGACTGTCAAAAATAACTGCCATTTTCCAACTGTCAAAAATAACTGCCATTTTCCAACTGTCAAAAATAACTGCCATTTTCCAACTGTCAAAAATAACTGCCATTTTCCAACTTTCAAAAATAACTGCCATTTTCCGACTGTCATTTTCCAACTGTCAACAATAACTGCCATTTTCCGACTGCCATTTTCCAACTGTCAACAATAACTGCCATTTTCCGACTGCCATTTTCCGACAGCCATTTTCCAACTGTCAAAAATAACTGTCATTTTTCAACTGTCAAAAATAACTGCCTTTTTTTGACTGCCTTTTTCCGACTGCCTTTTTCTGACTGCCATTTTCCAACTGTCAAAAATAACTGCCATTTTCCAACTGTCAAAAATAACTGCCATTTTCCAACTGTCAAAAATAACTGCCATTTTCCAACTGTCAAAAATAACTGCCATTTTCCAACTGTCAAAAATAACTGCCATTTTCCAACTGTCAAAAATAACTGCCATTTTCCAACTGTCAAAAATAACTGCCATTTTCCAACTGTCAAAAATAACTGCCATTTTCCAACTGTCAAAAATAACTGCCATTTTCCAACTGCCAAAAATAACTGCCATTTTCCAACTGTCAAAAATAACTGCCATTTTCCAACTGTCATTTTCCGACTGTCAAAAATAACTGCCATTTTCCAACTGCCAAAAATAACTGCCATTTTCCAACTGCCATTTTCCAACTGCCAAAAATAACTGCCATTTTCCAACTGCCATTTTCCAACTGTCAAAAATAACTGCCATTTTCCAACTGTCAAAAATAACTGCCATTTTCCAACTGCCAAAAATAACTGCCATTTTCCAACTGCCAAAAATAACTGCCATTTTCCAACTGCCAAAAATAACTGCCATTTTCCAACTGCCAAAAATAACTGCCATTTTCCAACTGCCAAAAATAACCGCCATTTTCCAACTGCCATTTTCCGACTGCCATTTTCCGACTGTCAAAAATAACTGCCATTTTCCAACTGCCAAAAATAACTGTCATTTTCCAACTGTCAACAATAACTGCCATTTTCCGACTGCCATTTTCCGACAGCCATTTTCCAACTGTCAAAAATAACTGCCATTTTCCAACTGTCAAAAATAACTGCCATTTTCCAACTGTCAAAAATAACTGCCATTTTCCAACTGCCAAAAATAACTGTCATTTTCCGACTGTCATTTTCCAACTGTCAACAATAACTGCCATTTTCCGACTGCCATTTTCCGACTGCCATTTTCCAACTGTCAAAAATAACTGCCTTTTTCCGACTGCCTTTTTCCGACTGCCATTTTCCAACTGTCAAAAATAACTGCCATTTTCCAACTGTCAAATAACTGCCATTTTCCAACTGTCAAATAACTGCCATTTTCCAACTGTCAAAAATAACTGCCATTTTCCAACTGTCAAAAATAACTGCTATTTTCCAACTGTCAAAAATAACTGCTATTTTCCAACTGTCAAAAATAACTGCCATTTTCCAACTGTCAAAAATAACTGCCATTTTCCAACTGTCAAAAATAACTGCCATTTTCCAACTGTCAAAAATAACTGCCATTTTCCAACTGTCAAAAATAACTGCCATTTTCCAACTGTCAAAAATAACTGCCATTTTCCAGCTGTCATTTTCCAGCTGTCATTTTCCAGCTGTCATTTTCCAACTGTCATTTTCCAACTGTCATTTTCCAACTGTCATTTTCCAACTGTCAAAAAAAACTGCCATTTTCCGACTGCCATTTTTCGACTGTCAAAAATAACTGTCATTTTTTGACTCAAAATAACTGTCATTTTCCAACTGCCATTTTTCAACTGTCAAAAATAACTGCCATTTTTCAACTGTCAAAAATAACTGCCATTTTACAACTGTAATAGTCACATTGCTCCAAGGTGGACCAATATAATTATGTAAAATTGGCCATACCTGGAAGTCTTCTTAAAGCTAAAAATCTTAACTAGGCACATACATACTGAAGGTGTATGTATCACAATCTGCAGTTCCTTGAGTTGCAGAGCCATTCACTTTGAATGACACCCAAACTTACTAAGGAAACGCACCTGCAGTGTAGCATTTCATGACGCATAGCAGTGTTTTACATTAAAGGGCCTGAGAGAGAAACGATAATGGTCTTCACACAGAACCGCATGCCTACATCACAATACAAACTAAGCGATTTCAGAACGCATATGTGTGAACAGAATCTAGATGGAAAGTTTTTGCCTGCACTGATATGTGCGTTGTTTTTTTGGTTTGCTTTTTTAATACAACCTTACACTCTACTCCTGTTTATTTCATAACTGGTATAGCCCTTCCATCAGCACCACGTCCCAAAGAGGATACATTAAAGAATGTAGCAAAGTATGTAGGACTTTTAAGGTGCTATAGATACCCTCAGGAAAAATATTGAGATATAGGATCTAAAAACACAAAGAAATAAACTCTCCCTGAAAAACATGATAATCATGATAATTCTTACAAATAGTGAACCCCGAAACACCTTTCTTAAGAGTAGATACATACGACAAAAATGACGTGGTTAATCTACTCGATAATTTGTTTAGGAAGGTGATCCAATAAGGCCCAACGCATGTCACCAAGTGCGCTTCTTCAGGCATTCAAATTATATGTATGTATGTATGCGCCTGAAGGATTTCTGAATGCCAGATATATATCTATCCCTTTTTGTCTTTTCCTACTTGCTTGTGATAATAATAAGTGGATCTTACCTGAACCTTAACTCTTCATCCTTCCTTTCAATCTTGCACAGTTGTACAGGCCTCTTTTTGTACTGTAATTGTGTACTGTGATTTAATGCACAATGTGAGATTCTCACAGTGTACATTAGAAGCTGCAGCAAGTCAGATAGTCAGTCTGTCTTAATTCCTGGCTGGAAGAGGTCTAACATCATCCAGCCTTTCCGAGGCCTTCCTCTTTCATTTAAATTAATTTTAGCTCTTTTAATGATGGAGGCTCAGCATGACATATGGACATTACCTAGCGTGGTCTGCATGCAAGTACAGTCTGTTAAAGACTTTGTTTGATTTTTTTTATTTTATTTTAAATAACAAAAATGTTACACTTACCTGCTGTGTGCAGTGATTTTGCACAGAGCAGCCCTGATCCTCCTCTTTTCAGGACCCCTGTGTGTGTGATAGCGGCTGCCTACATTGCTGTCAGGAGACGCTAATCTTTATCAAGCTTTAACAGGAGTCTCTTTGTGCATTCTGTTGTGGTTTTATAAACAACTTCTCAAACCCGGAGGAAGGGGTAGGCTTTTTCCCCCAACTACGTTGCTATATCTGATGCTCTTAAACACGTAGCCCTGGTTTACATTTATGCGTTCTGAAATCTCTGCATTTTTGTAGTAGTGCGATTTGTTCCCTGCATATCACATGCGGTTTGTTTGAACTCCTATGTGTTTATGATGCGATTTGGAAAGTGCTTTGTTTTTGGATCCGCTTGGTCTCTCTCTTCTATGCAAAACCGTTACTCATCCCCTGTGCAAAAGTGCCTCTGAATCGCTCATATCTGAACACTGATCTCAGAAAGGCACTGTACTCTATGGGGTGTGAATTTAGAACTCATCACTCCAAAGTTGCACAAAAACCTTTTTAAAAACGGACTGTGGTCCGATCACATGTATGTGAACCAGCTTGATAGGAACACAAGCTATCTGCCATGTCATGTGAATCAGTGTCCGTGAAAACACATGATAAAACACGTGTGAACCAGGGCTTAAGGTCTCATCCATACCATACATGCATAAAAACTCAGATTTGACTTGCATCAGCTTGTTCGCACCATGTGCAGAGACGTGTTTATTTAAAAGGTAGGTCTCTGGAAGGAAACAAAGTAAATAATTGTTTTCTATGTGCCCTGTTCACACCATAACACTGCTGTCATGCAAGTTTTTTTTCTGCACAGAAATATGTAACATAAATTCTCTACAAAAGCACACAAAATTGTTTTCCTTGACTGACTTCTATTTCTGTAAATGATTTTTATAGTCTACTATCCCAAAATGGTGTCCCATAAAAAACACTTGAATCTGGATAATGAAAATTGGGACATGTGTGGAGCATGGTTGGTTGTTGTAATATGTACAGTAGAGGACATACGATCTGTGTGGTCTATGCACACATTGGTCATTTGGGATTTAGGAGCCCATATACACTCACCAGGCACTTTATTAGGTACACCTTGCTAGTGCCAAGAAAATATGCCCGACACCATTACACCACCACCAGCCTGAACCGTTGCTACAAGGCAGGATGGATCCATAGAAATGACAAATATTGCAAAAAATTAAACAACCAATAATATTAAAAAAAATGTCATTAATATGTGAAAAAATTATATAGTGAAAAAATAGAATAATGTGAATCCAAATAAAACATCACATATTTAAATCCACCATGTGGTGAAAACAACTTCCAGTGAAAACGAAGAATATCCAGTGATGAATAAAACAGTGGTCACAGTGCGCCCCCACATGGGTGTGCACTTACCAACCACTAACTGCCATTTTCCAACTGTCAAAAATAACTGCCATTTTCCAACTGTCAAAAATAACTGCCATTTTCCAACTGTCAAAAATAACTGCCATTTTCCAACTGTCAACAATAACTGCCATTTTCCGACTGCCATTTTCCGACAGCCATTTTCCAACTGTCAAAAATAACTCATTTTTCAACTGTCAAAAATAACTGCCTTTTTCCAACTGCCATTTTCCGACTGCCAAAAATAACTGCCATTTTCCGACTGCCATTTTCCGACTGTCAAAAATAACTGCCATTTTCCGACTGTCAAAAATAACTGCCATTTTCCGACTGTCAAAAATAACTGCCATTTTCCGACTGTCAAAAATAACTGCCATTTTCCGACTGTCAAAAATAACTGCCATTTTCCGACTGTCAAAAATAACTGCCATTTTCCAACTGTCAAAAATAACTGCCATTTTCCAACTGTCAAAAATAACTGCCATTTTCCGACAGCCATTTTCCAACTGTCAAAAATAACTGCCATTTTCCGACAGCCATTTTCCAACTGTCAAAAATAACTGCCATTTTCCAACTGCCATATTCCAACTGCCATTTTCCGACTGCCAAAAATAACTGCCATTTTCCAACTGCCATTTTCCGACTGCCATTTTCCAACTGTCAAAAATAACTGCCATTTTCCAACTGCCAAAAATAACTGCCATTTTCCAACTGCCAAAAATAACTGTCATTTTCCAACTGTCATTTTCCAACTGTCATTTTCCAACTGTCATTTTCCAACTGTCATTTTCCAACTGTCATTTTCCAACTGTCAACAATAACTGCCATTTTCCGACTGCCATTTTCCAACTGTCAAAAATAACTGCCATTTTCCAACTGTCAAAAATAACTGCCATTTTCCAACTGTCAAAAATAACTGCCATTTTCCAACTGTCAAAAATAACTGCCATTTTCCAACTGTCAAAAATAACTGCCATTTTCCAACTGTCAAAAATAACTGCCATTTTCCAACTGTCAAAAATAACTGCCATTTTCCAACTGTCAAAAATAACTGCCATTTTCCAACTGTCAAAAATAACTGCCATTTTCCAACTGTCAAAAATAACTGCCATTTTCCAACTGTCAAAAATAACTGCCATTTTCCAACTGTCAAAAATAACTGCCATTTTCCAACTGTCAACAATAACTGCCATTTTCCGACTGCCATTTTCCAACAGCCATTTTCCAACTGTCAAAAATAACTCATTTTTCAACTGTCAAAAATAACTGCCTTTTTCCAACTGCCATTTTCCGACTGCCAAAAATAACTGCCATTTTTCAACTGTCAAAAATAACTGCCATTTTCCAACTGTCAAAAATAACTGCTATTTTCCAACTGTCATTTTCTAACTGTCAACAATAACTGCCATTTTCCAACTGCCATTTTCCAACTGCCAAAAATAACTGCCATTTTCCAACTGCCATTTTCCGACTGTCAAAAATAACTGCCATTTTCCAACTGCCAAAAATAACTGTCATTTTCCAACTGTCAACAATAACTGCCATTTTCCGACTGCCATTTTCCGACAGCCATTTTCCAACTGTCAAAAATAACTCATTTTTCAACTGTCAAAAATAACTGCCATTTTCCAACTGCCAAAAATAACTGCCATTTTCCAACTGCCATTTTCCAACTGCCAAAAATAACTGCCATTTTCCAACTGCCATTTTCCAACTGTCAAAAATAACTGCCATTTTCCAACTGCCATTTTCCGACTGCCAAAAATAACTGCCATTTTCCAACTGCCAAAAATAACTGCCATTTTCCAACTGTCAAAAATAACTGCCTTTTTCCGACTGCCTTTTTCCGACTGCCTTTTTCCGACTGCCTTTTTCTGACTGCCATTTTCCAACTGTCAAAAATAACTGCCATTTTCCAACTGTTAAAAATAACTGCCATTTTCCAACTGCCATTTTCCAACTGTAAAAAATAACTGCCATTTTCCAACTGCCATTTTCCGACTGCCAAAAATAACTGCCATTTTCCGACTGCCATTTTCCGACTGCCATTTTCCGACTGCCATTTTCCAACTGTCAAAAATAACTGCCATTTTCCAACTGTCAAAAATAACTGCCATTTTCCAACTGCCAAAAATAACTGCCATTTTCCAACTGCCAAAAATAACTGCCATTTTCCAACTGCCAAAAATAACTGCCATTTTCCAACTGTCAAAAATAACTGCCATTTTCCGACAGCCATTTTCCAACTGTCAAAAATAACTGCCATTTTCCAACTGCCATATTCCAACTGCCATTTTCCGACTGCCAAAAATAACTGCCATTTTCCGACTGCCATTTTCCGACTGCCATTTTCCAACTGCCAAAAATAACTGCCATTTTCCAACTGCCAAAAATAACTGCCATTTTCCAACTGTCAAAAATAACTCATTTTCCAACTGTCATTTTCCAACTGTCATTTTCCAACTGCCATTTTCCAACTGTCAACAATAACTGCCATTTTCCGACAGCCATTTTCCAACTGTCAAAAATAACTCATTTTTCAACTGTCAAAAATAACTGCCATTTTCCAACTGCCATTTTCCGACTGCCAAAAATAACTGCCATTTTCCGACTGCCATTTTCCGACTGCCATTTTCCAACTGTCAAAAATAACTGCCATTTTCCAACTGTCAAAAATAACTGCCATTTTCCAACTGTCAAAAATAACTGCCATTTTCCAACTGTCAAAAATAACTGCCTTTTTCCGACTGCCTTTTTCCGACTGCCTTTTTCCGACTGCCTTTTTCTGACTGCCATTTTCCAACTGTCAAAAATAACTGCCATTTTCCAACTGTCAAAAATAACTGCCATTTTCCAACTGTCATTTTCTAACTGTCAACAATAACTGCCATTTTCCAACTGCCATTTTCCAACTGCCAAAAATAACTGCCATTTTCCAACTGCCATTTTCCGACTGTCAAAAATAACTGCCATTTTCCAACTGCCAAAAATAACTGTCATTTTCCAACTGTCAACAATAACTGCCATTTTCCGACTGCCATTTTCCGACAGCCATTTTCCAACTGTCAAAAATAACTCATTTTTCAACTGTCAAAAATAACTGCCATTTTCCAACTGTCAAAAATAACTGCCATTTTCCAACTGTCAAAAATAACTGCCATTTTCCAACTGTCAAAAATAACTGCCATTTTCCAACTGCCAAAAATGACTGCCATTTTCCAACTGCCATTTTCCAACTGCCAAAAATAACTGTCATTTTCCAACTATCAACAATAACTGCCATTTTCCGACAGCCATTTTCCAACTGTCAAAAATAACTGCCATTTTCCAACTGCCATTTTCCGACTGCCAAAAATAACTGCCATTTTCTGACTGCCATTTTCCGACTGCCATTTTCCAACTGTCAAAAATAACTGCCATTTTCCAACTGTCAAAAATAACTGCCATTTTCCAACTGTCAAAAATAACTGCCATTTTCCAACTGCCAAAAATAACTGCCATTTTAAATGCCAAAAATAACTGTCATTTTCCAACTGTCATTTTCCAACTGTCATTTTCCAACTGTCATTTTCCAACTGTCAACAATAACTGCCATTTTCCGACTGCCATTTTCCAACTGTCAAAAATAACTGCCATTTTCCAACTGTCAAAAATAACTGCCATTTTCCAACTGTCAAAAATAACTGCCATTTTCCAACTGTCAAAAATAACTGCCATTTTCCAACTGTCAAAAATAACTGCCATTTTCCAACTGTCAAAAATAACTGCCATTTTCCAACTGTCAAAAATAACTGCCATTTTCCAACTGTCATTTTCCAACTGTCAAAAATAACTGCCATTTTCCGACAGCCATTTTCCAACTTTCAAAAATAACTGCCATTTTCCGACAGCCATTTTCCAACTGTCAAAAATAACTGCCATTTTCCAACTGCCATATTCCAACTGCCATTTTCCGACTGCCAAAAATAACTGCCATTTTCCAACTGCCATTTTCCGACTGCCATTTTCCAACTGTCAAAAATAACTGCCATTTTCCAACTGCCAAAAATAACTGCCATTTTCCAACTGCCAAAAATAACTGCCATTTTCCAACTGCCATTTTCCAACTGTCATTTTCCAACTGTCATTTTCCAACTGTCATTTTCCAACTGTCATTTTCCAACTGTCATTTTCCAACTGTCAACAATAACTGCCATTTTCCGACTGCCATTTTCCAACTGTCAAAAATAACTGCCATTTTCCAACTGTCAAAAATAACTGCCATTTTCCAACTGTCAAAAATAACTGCCATTTTCCAACTGTCAAAAATAACTGCCATTTTCCAACTGTCAACAATATCTGCCATTTTCCAACTGTCAACAATAACTGCCATTTTCCGACTGCCATTTTCCGACAGCCATTTTCCAACTGTCAAAAATAACTCATTTTTCAACTGTCAAAAATAACTGCCTTTTTCCAACTGCCATTTTCCGACTGCCAAAAATAACTCATTTTTCAACTGTCAAAAATAACTGCCTTTTTCCAACTGCCATTTTCCGACTGCCAAAAATAACTCATTTTTCAACTGTCAAAAATAACTGCCTTTTTCCAACTGCCATTTTCCGACTGCCAAAAATAACTGCCATTTTCCTACTGCCATTTTCCAACTGTCAAAAATAACTGCCATTTTCCAACTGTCAAAAATAACTGCCATTTTCCGACTGTCAAAAATAACTGCCATTTTCCGACTGTCAAAAATAACTGCCATTTTCCGACTGTCAAAAATAACTGCCATTTTCCGACTGTCAAAAATAACTGCCATTTTCCGACTGTCAAAAATAACTGCCATTTTCCGACTGTCAAAAATAACTGCCATTTTCCGACTGTCAAAAATAACTGCCATTTTCCGACTGTCAAAAATAACTGCCATTTTCCGACTGTCAAAAATAACTGCCATTTTCCGACTGTCAAAAATAACTGCCATTTTCCGACTGTCAAAAATAACTGCCATTTTCCGACTGTCAAAAATAACTGCCATTTTCCGACTGTCAAAAATAACTGCCATTTTCCGACTGTCAAAAATAACCGCCACTTTCCGACTGCCATTTTCCGACTGTCAAAAATAACTGCCATTTTCCGACTGTCAAAAATAACTGCCATTTTCCGACTGTCAAAAATAACTGCCATTTTCCGACTGTCAAAAATAACTGCCATTTTCCGACTGCCAAAAATAACTCATTTTCCAACTGTCAACAATAACTGCCATTTTCCGACAGCCATTTTCCAACTGTCAAAAATAACTCATTTTTCAACTGTCAAAAATAACTGCCATTTTCCAACTGCCATTTTCCGACTGCCAAAAATAACTGCCATTTTCCGACTGCCATTTTCCGACTGCCATTTTCCAACTGTCAAAAATAACTGCCATTTTCCAACTGCCAAAAATAACTGCCATTTTCCAACTGTCAAAAATAACTGCCATTTTCCAACTGTCAAAAATAACTGCCATTTTCCGACTGCCTTTTTCCGACTGCCTTTTTCCGACTGCCTTTTTCCGACTGCCTTTTTCTGACTGCCATTTTCCAACTGCCATTTTCCAACTGTCAAAAATAACTGCCATTTTCCAACTGTCAAAAATAACTGCCATTTTCCAACTGTCAAAAATAACTGCCATTTTCCAACTGCCAAAAATAACTGCCATTTTCCAACTGCCATTTTCCAACTGCCAAAAATAACTGTCATTTTCCAACTATCAACAATAACTGCCATTTTCCGACTGCCATTTTCCGACAGCCATTTTCCAACTGTCAAAAATAACTCATTTTTCAACTGTCAAAAATAACTGCCATTTTCCAACTGTCAAAAATAACTGCTATTTTCCAACTGTCATTTTCTAACTGTCAACAATAACTGCCATTTTCCAACTGCCATTTTCCAACTGCCAAAAATAACTGCCATTTTCCAACTGCCATTTTCCGACTGTCAAAAATAACTGCCATTTTCCAACTGCCAAAAATAACTGTCATTTTCCAACTGTCAACAATAACTGCCATTTTCCGACAGCCATTTTCCAACTGTCAAAAATAACTCATTTTTCAACTGTCAAAAATAACTGCCATTTTCCAACTGTCAAAAATAACTGCCATTTTCCAACTGTCAAAAATAACTGCCATTTTCCAACTGTCAAAAATAACTGCCATTTTCCAACTGTCAAAAATAACTGCCATTTTCCAACTGCCAAAAATAACTGTCATTTTCCAACTGCCATTTTCCAACTGTCAAAAATAACTGCCATTTTCCAACTGCCAAAAATAACTGCCATTTTCCAACTGCCATTTTCCAACTGTCAAAAATAACTGCCATTTTCCGACTGCCATTTTCCGACTGCCATTTTCCAACTGCCAAAAATAACTGTCATTTTCCAACTGTCAACAATAACTGCCATTTTCCGACTGCCATTTTCCGACTGCCATTTTCCAACTGTCAAAAATAACTGCCATTTTCCAACTGCCAAAAATAACTGCCATTTTCCAACTGCCAAAAATAACTGCCATTTTCCAACTGTCAAAAATAACTGCCATTTTTCAACTGTCAAAAATAACTGCCATTTTCCAACTGTCAAAAATAACTGCCATTTTCCAACTGTCAAAAATAACTGCCATTTTCCAACTGTCAAAAATAACTGTCATTTTCCAACTGTCAAAAATAACTGCCATTTTCCAACTGCCATTTTCCAACTGTCAAAAATAACTGCCATTTTCCAACTGCCATATTCCAACTGCCATTTTCCGACTGCCAAAAATAACTGCCATTTTCCGACTGCCATTTTCCGACTGCCATTTTCCAACTGTCAAAAATAACTGCCATTTTCCAACTGCCAAAAATAACTGCCATTTTCCAACTGTCATTTTCCAACTGTCATTTTCCAACTGCCATTTTCCAACTGTCAAAAATAACTGCCATTTTCCGACTGCCATTTTCCGACTGCCAAAAATAACTGCCATTTTCCGACTGCCATTTTCCAACTGTCAAAAATAACTGCCATTTTCCAACTGTCAAAAATAACTGCCATTTTCCAACTGTCATTTTCCAACTGTCAAAAATAACTGCCATTTTCCAACTGCCAAAAATAACTGCCATTTTCCGACTGCCATTTTCCGACTGTCAAAAATAACTGCCATTTTCCAACTGTCAAAAATAACTGCCATTTTCCAACTGTCAAAAATAACTGCCATTTTCCAACTTTCAAAAATAACTGCCATTTTCCGACTGTCATTTTCCAACTGTTAACAATAACTGCCATTTTCCGACTGCCATTTTCCAACTGTCAACAATAACTGCCATTTTCCGACTGCCATTTTCCAACTGTCAAAAATAACTGCCATTTTCCAACTGTCAAAAATAACTGCCATTTTCCAACTGCCAAAAATAACTGCCATTTTCCAACTGCCATTTTCCAACTGCCAAAAATAACTGCCATTTTCCGACTGCCATTTTCCGACAGCCATTTTCCAACTGTCAAAAATAAATCATGTTTCAACTGTCAAAAATAACTGCCATTTTCCAGCTGCCATTTTCCAACTGCCATTTTCCGACTGCCAAAAATAACTGCCATTTTCTGACTGCCATTTTCCGACTGCCATTTTCCGACTGCCAAAAATAACTGCCATTTTCCGACTGCCATTTTCCAACTGTCAAAAATAACTGCCATTTTCCAACTGTCAAAAATAACTGCCATTTTCCAACTGTCAAAAATAACTGCCATTTTCCAACTGTCAAAAATAACTGCCATTTTCCAACTGTCAAAAATAACTGCCATTTTCCAACTGTCAAAAATAACTGCCATTTTCCAACTGTCAAAAATAACTGCCATTTTCCGACAGCCATTTTCCAACTGTCAAAAATAACTGCCATTTTCCAACTGCCATATTCCAACTGCCATTTTCCGACTGCCAAAAATAACTGCCATTTTCCAACTGCCATTTTCCGACTGCCATTTTCCAACTGTCAAAAATAACTGCCATTTTCCAACTGCCAAAAATAACTGCCATTTTCCAACTGCCAAAAATAACTGTCATTTTCCAACTGTCATTTTCCAACTGTCATTTTCCAACTGTCATTTTCCAACTGTCAACAATAACTGCCATTTTCCGACTGCCATTTTCCAACTGTCAAAAATAACTGCCATTTTCCAACTGTCAAAAATAACTGCCATTTTCCAACTGTCAAAAATAACTGCCATTTTCCAACTGTCAAAAATAACTGCCATTTTCCAACTGTCAAAAATAACTGCCATTTTCCAACTGTCAAAAATAACTGCCATTTTCCAACTGTCAAAAATAACTGCCATTTTCCAACTGTCAAAAATAACTGCCATTTTCCAACTGTCAAAAATAACTGCCATTTTCCAACTGTCAACAATAACTGCCATTTTCCGACTGCCATTTTCCAACAGCCATTTTCCAACTGTCAAAAATAACTCATTTTTCAACTGTCAAAAATAACTGCCTTTTTCCAACTGCCATTTTCCGACTGCCAAAAATAACTCATTTTTCAACTGTCAAAAATAACTGCCTTTTTCCAACTGCCATTTTCCGACTGCCAAAAATAACTGCCATTTTCCAACTGCCAAAAATAACTGCCATTTTCCAACTGCCATTTTCCAACTGCCAAAAATAACTGTCATTTTCCAACTATCAACAATAACTGCCATTTTCCGACTGCCATTTTCCGACAGCCATTTTCCAACTGTCAAAAATAACTCATTTTTCAACTGTCAAAAATAACTGCCATTTTCCAACTGTCAAAAATAACTGCTATTTTCCAACTGTCATTTTCTAACTGTCAACAATAACTGCCATTTTCCAACTGCCATTTTCCAACTGCCAAAAATAACTGCCATTTTCCAACTGCCATTTTCCGACTGTCAAAAATAACTGCCATTTTCCAACTGCCAAAAATAACTGTCATTTTCCAACTGTCAACAATAACTGCCATTTTCCGACTGCCATTTTCCGACAGCCATTTTCCAACTGTCAAAAATAACTCATTTTTCAACTGTCAAAAATAACTGTCATTTTCCAACTGCCAAAAATAACTGTCATTTTCCAACTGCCATTTTCCAACTGTCAAAAATAACTGCCATTTTCCAACTGCCAAAAATAACTGCCATTTTCCAACTGCCATTTTCCAACTGCCAAAAATAACTGCCATTTTCCAACTGCCATTTTCCAACTGTCAAAAATAACTGCCATTTTCCAACTGTCAAAAATAACTGCCATTTTCCAACTGCCATTTTCCGACTGCCAAAAATAACTGCCATTTTCCGACTGCCATTTTCCGACTGCCATTTTCCAACTGCCAAAAATAACTGTCATTTTCCAACTGCCAAAAATAACTGTCATTTTCCAACTGTCAACAATAACTGCCATTTTCCGACTGCCATTTTCCGACAGCCATTTTCCAACTGTCAAAAATAACTGCCATTTTCCAACTGTCAAAAATAACTGCCATTTTCCAACTGCCATTTTCCAACTGTCAAAAATAACTGCCATTTTCCAACTGCCATTTTCCGACTGCCAAAAATAACTGCCATTTTCCGACTGCCATTTTCCGACTGCCATTTTCCGACTGCCATTTTCCAACTGTCAAAAATAACTGCCATTTTCCAACTGTCAAAAATAACTGCCATTTTCCAACTGCCAAAAATAACTGCCATTTTCCAACTGCCAAAAATAACTGCCATTTTCCAACTGTCAAAAATAACTGCCATTTTCCAACTGTCAAAAATAACTGCCATTTTCCAACTGTCAAAAATAACTGCCATTTTCCAACTGTCAAAAATAACTGCCATTTTCCAACTGTCAAAAATAACTGCCATTTTCCAACTGTCAAAAATAACTGCCATTTTCCAACTGTCAAAAATAACTGCCATTTTCCAACTGTCAAAAATAACTGCCATTTTCCAACTGTCATTTTCCAACTGTCAAAAATAACTGCCATTTTCCGACAGCCATTTTCCAACTGTCAAAAATAACTGCCATTTTCCAACTGCCATATTCCAACTGCCATTTTCCGACTGCCAAAAATAACTGCCATTTTCCGACTGCCATTTTCCGACTGCCATTTTCCAACTGCCAAAAATAACTGCCATTTTCCAACTGCCAAAAATAACTGCCATTTTCCAACTGTCAAAAATAACTCATTTTCCAACTGTCATTTTCCAACTGTCATTTTCCAACTGCCATTTTCCAACTGTCAACAATAACTGCCATTTTCCGACAGCCATTTTCCAACTGTCAAAAATAACTCATTTTTCAACTGTCAAAAATAACTGCCATTTTCCAACTGCCATTTTCCGACTGCCAAAAATAACTGCCATTTTCCGACTGCCATTTTCCGACTGCCATTTTCCAACTGTCAAAAATAACTGCCATTTTCCAACTGTCAAAAATAACTGCCATTTTCCAACTGTCAAAAATAACTGCCATTTTCCAACTGTCAAAAATAACTGCCTTTTTCCGACTGCCTTTTTCCGACTGCCTTTTTCCGACTGCCTTTTTCTGACTGCCATTTTCCAACTGTCAAAAATAACTGCCATTTTCCAACTGTCAAAAATAACTGCCATTTTCCAACTGTCATTTTCTAACTGTCAACAATAACTGCCATTTTCCAACTGCCATTTTCCAACTGCCAAAAATAACTGCCATTTTCCAACTGCCATTTTCCGACTGTCAAAAATAACTGCCATTTTCCAACTGCCAAAAATAACTGTCATTTTCCAACTGTCAACAATAACTGCCATTTTCCGACTGCCATTTTCCGACAGCCATTTTCCAACTGTCAAAAATAACTCATTTTTCAACTGTCAAAAATAACTGCCATTTTCCAACTGTCAAAAATAACTGCCATTTTCCAACTGTCAAAAATAACTGCCATTTTCCAACTGTCAAAAATAACTGCCATTTTCCAACTGCCAAAAATGACTGCCATTTTCCAACTGCCATTTTCCAACTGCCAAAAATAACTGTCATTTTCCAACTATCAACAATAACTGCCATTTTCCGACTGCCATTTTCCGACAGCCATTTTCCAACTGTCAAAAATAACTCATGTTTCAACTGTCAAAAATAACTGCCATTTTCCAACTGCCATTTTCCGACTGCCAAAAATAACTGCCATTTTCTGACTGCCATTTTCCGACTGCCATTTTCCAACTGTCTAAAATAACTGCCATTTTCCAACTGTCAAAAATAACTGCCATTTTCCAACTGTCAAAAATAACTGCCATTTTCCAACTGCCAAAAATAACTGCCATTTTAAATGCCAAAAATAACTGTCATTTTCCAACTGTCATTTTCCAACTGTCATTTTCCAACTGTCATTTTCCAACTGTCAACAATAACTGCCATTTTCCGACTGCCATTTTCCAACTGTCAAAAATAACTGCCATTTTCCAACTGTCAAAAATAACTGCCATTTTCCAACTGTCAAAAATAACTGCCATTTTCCAACTGTCAAAAATAACTGCCATTTTCCAACTGTCAAAAATAACTGCCATTTTCCAACTGTCAAAAATAACTGCCATTTTCCAACTGTCAAAAATAACTGCCATTTTCCAACTGTCATTTTCCAACTGTCAAAAATAACTGCCATTTTCCGACAGCCATTTTCCAACTGTCAAAAATAACTGCCATTTTCCGACAGCCATTTTCCAACTGTCAAAAATAACTGCCATTTTCCAACTGCCATATTCCAACTGCCATTTTCCGACTGCCAAAAATAACTGCCATTTTCCAACTGCCATTTTCCGACTGCCATTTTCCAACTGTCAAAAATAACTGCCATTTTCCAACTGCCAAAAATAACTGCCATTTTCCAACTGCCAAAAATAACTGCCATTTTCCAACTGTCATTTTCCAACTGTCATTTTCCAACTGTCATTTTCCAACTGTCATTTTCCAACTGTCAACAATAACTGCCATTTTCCGACTGCCATTTTCCAACTGTCAAAAATAACTGCCATTTTCCAACTGTCAAAAATAACTGCCATTTTCCAACTGTCAAAAATAACTGCCATTTTCCAACTGTCAACAATAACTGCCATTTTCCAACTGTCAACAATAACTGCCATTTTCCGACTGCCATTTTCCGACAGCCATTTTCCAACTGTCAAAAATAACTCATTTTTCAACTGTCAAAAATAACTGCCTTTTTCCAACTGCCATTTTCCGACTGCCAAAAATAACTCATTTTTCAACTGTCAAAAATAACTGCCTTTTTCCGACTGTCAAAAATAACTGCCATTTTCCGACTGTCAAAAATAACTGCCATTTTCCGACTGTCAAAAATAACTGCCATTTTCCGACTGTCAAAAATAACTGCCATTTTCCGACTGTCAAAAATAACTGCCATTTTCCGACTGTCAAAAATAACTGCCATTTTCCGACTGTCAAAAATAACTGCCATTTTCCGACTGTCAAAAATAACTGCCATTTTCCGACTGTCAAAAATAACTGCCATTTTCCGACTGTCAAAAATAACCGCCACTTTCCGACTGCCATTTTCCGACTGTCAAAAATAACTGCCATTTTCCGACTGTCAAAAATAACTGCCATTTTCCGACTGTCAAAAATAACTGCCATTTTCCGACTGTCAAAAATAACTGCCATTTTCCGACTGCCAAAAATAACTCATTTTCCAACTGTCAACAATAACTGCCATTTTCCGACAGCCATTTTCCAACTGTCAAAAATAACTCATTTTTCAACTGTCAAAAATAACTGCCATTTTCCAACTGCCATTTTCCGACTGCCAAAAATAACTGCCATTTTCCGACTGCCATTTTCCGACTGCCATTTTCCGACTGCCATTTTCCGACTGCCATTTTCCAACTGTCAAAAATAACTGCCATTTTCCAACTGTCAAAAATAACTGCCATTTTCCAACTGTCAAAAATAACTGCCATTTTCCGACTGCCTTTTTCCGACTGCCTTTTTCCGACTGCCTTTTTCCGACTGCCTTTTTCTGACTGCCATTTTCCAACTGTCAAAAATAACTGCCATTTTCCAACTGTCAAAAATAACTGCCATTTTCCAACTGTCAAAAATAACTGCCATTTTCCAACTGTCAAAAATAACTGCCATTTTCCAACTGTCAAAAATAACTGCCATTTTCCAACTGCCAAAAATAACTGCCATTTTCCAACTGCCATTTTCCAACTGCCAAAAATAACTGTCATTTTCCAACTATCAACAATAACTGCCATTTTCCGACTGCCATTTTCCGACAGCCATTTTCCAACTGTCAAAAATAACTCATTTTTCAACTGTCAAAAATAACTGCCATTTTCCAACTGTCAAAAATAACTGCCATTTTCCAACTGTCAAAAATAACTGCCATTTTCCAACTGTCAAAAATAACTGCCATTTTCCAACTGTCAAAAATAACTGCCATTTTCCAACTGCCAAAAATAACTGTCATTTTCCAACTGCCATTTTCCAACTGTCAAAAATAACTGCCATTTTCCAACTGCCAAAAATAACTGCCATTTTCCAACTGCCATTTTCCAACTGTCAAAAATAACTGCCATTTTCCGACTGCCATTTTCCGACTGCCATTTTCCAACTGCCAAAAATAACTGTCATTTTCCAACTGTCAACAATAACTGCCATTTTCCGACTGCCATTTTCCGACAGCCATTTTCCAACTGTCAAAAATAACTGCCATTTTCCAACTGTCAAAAATAACTGCCATTTTCCAACTGTCAAAAATAACTGCCATTTTCCAACTGCCATTTTCCGACTGCCAAAAATAACTGCCATTTTCCGACTGCCATTTTCCGACTGCCATTTTCCAACTGTCAAAAATAACTGCCATTTTCCAACTGCCAAAAATAACTGCCATTTTCCAACTGCCAAAAATAACTGCCATTTTCCAACTGTCAAAAATAACTGCCATTTTTCAACTGTCAAAAATAACTGCCATTTTCCAACTGTCAAAAATAACTGCCATTTTCCAACTGTCAAAAATAACTGCCATTTTCCAACTGTCAAAAATAACTGCCATTTTCCAACTGTCAAAAATAACTGTCATTTTCCAACTGTCAAAAATAACTGCCATTTTCCAACTGCCATTTTCCAACTGTCAAAAATAACTGCCATTTTCCAACTGCCATATTCCAACTGCCATTTTCCGACTGCCAAAAATAACTGCCATTTTCCGACTGCCATTTTCCGACTGCCATTTTCCAACTGTCAAAAATAACTGCCATTTTCCAACTGCCAAAAATAACTGCCATTTTCCAACTGTCAAAAATAACTCATTTTCCAACTGTCATTTTCCAACTGTCATTTTCCAACTGCCATTTTCCAACTGTCAAAAATAACTGCCATTTTCCGACTGCCATTTTCCGACTGCCAAAAATAACTGCCATTTTCCGACTGCCATTTTCCAACTGTCAAAAATAACTGCCATTTTCCAACTGTCAAAAATAACTGCCATTTTCCAACTGTCATTTTCCAACTGTCAAAAATAACTGCCATTTTCCAACTGCCAAAAATAACTGCCATTTTCCGACTGCCATTTTCCGACTGTCAAAAATAACTGCCATTTTCCAACTGTCAAAAATAACTGCCATTTTCCAACTGTCAAAAATAACTGCCATTTTCCAACTGTCAAAAATAACTGCCATTTTCCAACTTTCAAAAATAACTGCCATTTTCCGACTGTCATTTTCCAACTGTTAACAATAACTGCCATTTTCCGACTGCCATTTTCCAACTGTCAACAATAACTGCCATTTTCCGACTGCCATTTTCCAACTGTCAAAAATAACTGTCATTTTTCAACTGTCAAAAATAACTGCCATTTTCCGACTGCCATTTTCCGACAGCCATTTTCCAACTGTCAAAAATAACTCATTTTTCAACTGTCAAAAATAACTGCCATTTTCCAACTGTCAAAAATAACTGCCATTTTCCAACTGTCAAAAATAACTGCCATTTTCCAACTGTCAAAAATAACTGCCATTTTCCAACTGTCAAAAATAACTGCCATTTTCCAACTGTCAAAAATAACTGCCATTTTCCAACTGTCAAAAATAACTGCCATTTTCCAACTGCCAAAAATAACTGTCATTTTCCAACTGCCATTTTCCAACTGTCAAAAATAACTGCCATTTTCCAACTGTCAAAAATAACTGCCATTTTCCAACTGCCATTTTCCAACTGTCAAAAATACTGCCATTTTCCAACTGCCATTTTCCGACTGCCAAAAATAACTGCCATTTTCCGACTGCCATTTTCCGACTGCCATTTTCCAACTGCCAAAAATAACTGTCATTTTCCAACTGTCAACAATAACTGCCATTTTCCGACTGCCATTTTCCGACAGCCATTTTCCAACTGTCAACAATAACTGCCATTTTCCGACTGCCATTTTCCGACAGCCATTTTCCAACTGTCAAAAATAACTGCCATTTTCCAACTGTCAAAAATAACTGCCATTTTCCAACTGTCAAAAATAACTGCCATTTTCCAACTGTCAAAAATAACTGCCATTTTCCAACTGTCAAAAATAACTGCCATTTTCCAACTGCCATTTTCCGACTGCCAAAAATAACTGCCATTTTCCGACTGCCATTTTCCGACTGCCATTTTCCAACTGTCAAAAATAACTGCCATTTTCCAACTGCCAAAAATAACTGCCATTTTCCAACTGCCAAAAATAACTGCCATTTTCCAACTGCCAAAAATAACTGCCATTTTCCAACTGCCAAAAATAACTGCCATTTTCCAACTGCCAAAAATAACTGCCATTTTCCAACTGTCAAAAATAACTGCCATTTTCCAACTGTCAAAAATAACTGCCATTTTCCAACTGTCAAAAATAACTGCCATTTTCCGACTGCCAAAAATAACTGCCATTTTCCGACTGCCATTTTCCAACTGTCAAAAATAACTGCCATTTTCCAACTGTCAAAAATAACTGCCATTTTCCAACTGTCAAAAATAACTGCCATTTTCCAACTGTCAAAAATAACTGCCATTTTCCAATTGCCAAAAATAACTCATTTTCCAACTGTCATTTTCCAGCTGTCAAAAATAACTGCCATTTTCCGACTGCCAAAAATAACTGCCATTTTCCAACTGTCAAAAATAACTGCCATTTTCCGACTGCCAAAAATAACTGCCATTTTCCAACTGTCATTTTCCAGCTGTCAAAAATAACTGCCATTTTCCAACTGCCAAAAATAACTGCCATTTTCCAACTGTCAAAAATAACTGCCATTTTCCAACTGCCAAAAATAACTGTCATTTTCCAACTGTCATTTTCCAACTGTCATTTTCCAACTGTCAAAAATAACTGCCATTTTCCGACTGCCATTTTCCAACTGCCATTTTCCGACTGCCAAAAATAACTGCCATTTTCCGACTGCCATTTTCCAACTGTCAAAAATAACTGCCATTTTCCAACTGCCAAAAATAACTGCCATTTTCCAACTGCCAAAAATAACTGTCATTTTCCAACTGTCATTTTCCAACTGTCATTTTCCAACTGTCATTTTCCAACTGTCATTTTCCAACTGTCAAAAATAACTGCCATTTTCCAACTGCCATTTTCCAACTGCCATTTTCCGACTGCCAAAAATAACTGCCATTTTCCGACTGCCATTTTCCGACTGCCATTTTCCAACTGTCAAAAATAACTGCCATTTTCCAACTGTCATTTTCCAACTGTCAAAAATAACTGCCATTTTCCGACTGCCAAAAATAACTGCCATTTTCCGACTGCCAAAAATAACTGCCATTTTCAAACTGTCAAAAATAACTGCCATTTTCCAACTGTCATTTTCCGACTGCCAAAAATAACTGCCATTTTCCGACTGCCATTTTCCAACTGTCAAAAATAACTGCCATTTTCCAACTGTCAAAAATAACTGCCATTTTCCAACTGTCAAAAATAACTGCCATTTTCCAACTGTCAAAAATAACTGCCATTTTCCAACTGTCAAAAATAACTGCCATTTTCCAACTGTCAAAAATAACTGCCATTTTCCAACTGTCAAAAATAACTGCCATTTTCCAACTGTCAAAAATAACTGCCATTTTCCAATTGCCAAAAATAACTCATTTTCCAACTGTCATTTTCCAGCTGTCAAAAATAACTGCCATTTTCCGACTGCCAAAAATAACTGCCATTTTCTGACTGCCATTTTCCAACTGTCAAAAATAACTGCCATTTTCCGACTGTCAAAAATAACTGCCATTTTCCGACTGCCAAAAATAACTGCCATTTTCCGACTGCCAAAAATAACTGCCATTTTCCGACTGCCAAAAATAACTGCCATTTTCCGACTGCCAAAAATAACTGCCATTTTCCGACTGCCATTTTCCGACTGTCAAAAATAACTGCCATTTTCCAACTGTCAAAAATAACTGCCATTTTCCAACTGTCAACAATAACTGCCATTTTCCGACTGTCATTTTCCAACTGTCAACAATAACTGCCATTTTCCGACTGCCATTTTCCGACAGCCATTTTCCAACTGTCAAAAATAACTGCCTTTTTCCGACTGCCTTTTTCCGACTGCCTTTTTCCGACTGCCATTTTCCAACTGTCAAAAATAACTGCCATTTTCCAACTGTCAAAAATAACTGCCATTTTCCAACTGTCAAAATAACTGCCATTTTCCAACTGTCAAAATAACTGCCATTTTCCAACTGCCAAAAATAACTGTCATTTTCCAACTATCAACAATAACTGCCATTTTCCGACTGCCATTTTCCGACAGCCATTTTCCAACTGTCAAAAATAACTCATGTTTCAACTGTCAAAAATAACTGCCATTTTCCAACTGCCATTTTCCGACTGCCAAAAATAACTGCCATTTTCTGACTGCCATTTTCCGACTGCCATTTTCCAACTGTCAAAAATAACTGCCATTTTCCAAATGTCAAAAATAACTGCCATTTTCCAACTGTCAAAAATAACTGCCATTTTCCAACTGTCAAAAATAACTGCCATTTTCCAACTGTCAAAAATAACTGCCATTTTCCAACTGTCAAAAATAACTGCCATTTTCCAACTGTCAAAAATAACTGCCATTTTCCAACTGTCAACAATAACTGCCATTTTCCGACTGCCATTTTCCGACAGCCATTTTCCAACTGTCAAAAATAACTCATTTTTCAACTGTCAAAAATAACTGCCTTTTTCCAACTGCCATTTTCCGACTGCCAAAAATAACTGCCATTTTCCGACTGCCATTTTCCGACTGTCAAAAATAACTGCCATTTTCCGACTGTCAAAAATAACTGCCATTTTCCGACTGTCAAAAATAACTGCCATTTTCCGACTGTCAAAAATAACTGCCATTTTCCGACTGTCAAAAATAACTGCCATTTTCCGACTGTCAAAAATAACTGCCATTTTCCAACTGTCAAAAATAACTGCCATTTTCCAACTGTCAAAAATAACTGCCATTTTCCGACAGCCATTTTCCAACTGTCAAAAATAAATCATGTTTCAACTGTCAAAAATAACTGCCATTTTCCAGCTGCCATTTTCCAACTGCCATTTTCCGACTGCCAAAAATAACTGCCATTTTCTGACTGCCATTTTCCGACTGCCATTTTCCGACTGCCAAAAATAACTGCCATTTTCCGACTGCCATTTTCCAACTGTCAAAAATAACTGCCATTTTCCAACTGTCAAAAATAACTGCCATTTTCCAACTGTCAAAAATAACTGCCATTTTCCAACTGTCAAAAATAACTGCCATTTTCCAACTGTCAAAAATAACTGCCATTTTCCAACTGTCAAAAATAACTGCCATTTTCCGACAGCCATTTTCCAACTGTCAAAAATAACTGCCATTTTCCGACAGCCATTTTCCAACTGTCAAAAATAACTGCCATTTTCCAACTGCCATATTCCAACTGCCATTTTCCGACTGCCAAAAATAACTGCCATTTTCCAACTGCCATTTTCCGACTGCCATTTTCCAACTGTCAAAAATAACTGCCATTTTCCAACTGCCAAAAATAACTGCCATTTTCCAACTGCCAAAAATAACTGTCATTTTCCAACTGTCATTTTCCAACTGTCATTTTCCAACTGTCATTTTCCAACTGTCATTTTCCAACTGTCAACAATAACTGCCATTTTCCGACTGCCATTTTCCAACTGTCAAAAATAACTGCCATTTTCCAACTGTCAAAAATAACTGCCATTTTCCAACTGTCAAAAATAACTGCCATTTTCCAACTGTCAAAAATAACTGCCATTTTCCAACTGTCAAAAATAACTGCCATTTTCCAACTGTCAAAAATAACTGCCATTTTCCAACTGTCAAAAATAACTGCCATTTTCCAACTGTCAAAAATAACTGCCATTTTCCAACTGTCAAAAATAACTGCCATTTTCCGACTGCCATTTTCCAACAGCCATTTTCCAACTGTCAAAAATAACTCATTTTTCAACTGTCAAAAATAACTGCCTTTTTCCAACTGCCATTTTCCGACTGCCAAAAATAACTGCCATTTTCCAACTGCCAAAAATAACTGCCATTTTCCAACTGCCATTTTCCAACTGCCAAAAATAACTGTCATTTTCCAACTATCAACAATAACTGCCATTTTCCGACTGCCATTTTCCGACAGCCATTTTCCAACTGTCAAAAATAACTCATTTTTCAACTGTCAAAAATAACTGCCATTTTCCAACTGTCAAAAATAACTGCTATTTTCCAACTGTCATTTTCTAACTGTCAACAATAACTGCCATTTTCCAACTGCCATTTTCCAACTGCCAAAAATAACTGCCATTTTCCAACTGCCATTTTCCGACTGTCAAAAATAACTGCCATTTTCCAACTGCCAAAAATAACTGTCATTTTCCAACTGTCAACAATAACTGCCATTTTCCGACTGCCATTTTCCGACAGCCATTTTCCAACTGTCAAAAATAACTCATTTTTCAACTGTCAAAAATAACTGCCATTTTCCAACTGCCAAAAATAACTGCCATTTTCCAACTGCCATTTTCCAACTGCCAAAAATAACTGCCATTTTCCAACTGCCATTTTCCAACTGTCAAAAATAACTGCCATTTTCCAACTGCCATTTTCCGACTGCCATTTTCCAACTGCCAAAAATAACTGTCATTTTCCAACTGTCAACAATAACTGCCATTTTCCGACTGCCATTTTCCGACAGCCATTTTCCAACTGTCAAAAATAACTGCCATTTTCCAACTGTCAAAAATAACTGCCATTTTCCAACTGCCATTTTCCAACTGTCAAAAATAACTGCCATTTTCCAACTGCCATTTTCTGACTGCCAAAAATAACTGCCATTTTCCGACTGCCATTTTCCGACTGCCATTTTCCGACTGCCATTTTCCAACTGTCAAAAATAACTGCCATTTTCCAACTGTCAAAAATAACTGCCATTTTCCAACTGCCAAAAATAACTGCCATTTTCCAACTGCCAAAAATAACTGCCATTTTCCAACTGTCAAAAATAACTGCCATTTTTCAACTGTCAAAAATAACTGCCATTTTCCAACTGTCAAAAATAACTGCCATTTTCCAACTGTCAAAAATAACTGCCATTTTCCAACTGTCAAAAATAACTGCCATTTTCCAACTGTCAAAAATAACTGCCATTTTCCAACTGTCAAAAATAACTGCCATTTTCCAACTGTCATTTTCCAACTGTCAAAAATAACTGCCATTTTCCGACAGCCATTTTCCAACTGTCAAAAATAACTGCCATTTTCCAACTGCCATATTCCAACTGCCATTTTCCGACTGCCAAAAATAACTGCCATTTTCCGACTGCCATTTTCCGACTGCCATTTTCCAACTGCCAAAAATAACTGCCATTTTCCAACTGCCAAAAATAACTGCCATTTTCCAACTGTCAAAAATAACTCATTTTCCAACTGTCATTTTCCAACTGTCATTTTCCAACTGCCATTTTCCAACTGTCAACAATAACTGCCATTTTCCGACAGCCATTTTCCAACTGTCAAAAATAACTCATTTTTCAACTGTCAAAAATAACTGCCATTTTCCAACTGCCATTTTCCGACTGCCAAAAATAACTGCCATTTTCCGACTGCCATTTTCCGACTGCCATTTTCCAACTGTCAAAAATAACTGCCATTTTCCAACTGTCAAAAATAACTGCCATTTTCCAACTGTCAAAAATAACTGCCATTTTCCAACTGTCAAAAATAACTGCCTTTTTCCGACTGCCTTTTTCCGACTGCCTTTTTCCGACTGCCTTTTTCTGACTGCCATTTTCCAACTGTCAAAAATAACTGCCATTTTCCAACTGTCAAAAATAACTGCCATTTTCCAACTGTCATTTTCTAACTGTCAACAATAACTGCCATTTTCCAACTGCCATTTTCCAACTGCCAAAAATAACTGCCATTTTCCAACTGCCATTTTCCGACTGTCAAAAATAACTGCCATTTTCCAACTGCCAAAAATAACTGTCATTTTCCAACTGTCAACAATAACTGCCATTTTCCGACTGCCATTTTCCGACAGCCATTTTTCAACTGTCAAAAATAACTGCCATTTTCCAACTGTCAAAAATAACTGCCATTTTCCAACTGTCAAAAATAACTGCCATTTTCCAACTGTCAAAAATAACTGCCATTTTCCAACTGCCAAAAATGACTGCCATTTTCCAACTGCCATTTTCCAACTATCAACAATAACTGCCATTTTCCGACTGCCATTTTCCGACAGCCATTTTCCAACTGTCAAAAATAACTGCCATTTTCCAACTGCCATTTTCCGACTGCCAAAAATAACTGCCATTTTCTGACTGCCATTTTCCGACTGCCATTTTCCAACTGTCAAAAATAACTGCCATTTTCCAACTGTCAAAAATAACTGCCATTTTCCAACTGTCAAAAATAACTGCCATTTTCCAACTGCCAAAAATAACTGCCATTTTAAATGCCAAAAATAACTGTCATTTTCCAACTGTCATTTTCCAACTGTCATTTTCCAACTGTCAACAATAACTGCCATTTTCCGACTGCCATTTTCCAACTGTCAAAAATAACTGCCATTTTCCAACTGTCAAAAATAACTGCCATTTTCCAACTGTCAAAAATAACTGCCATTTTCCAACTGTCAAAAATAACTGCCATTTTCCAACTGTCAAAAATAACTGCCATTTTCCAACTGTCAAAAATAACTGCCATTTTCCAACTGTCAAAAATAACTGCCATTTTCCAACTGTCAAAAATAACTGCCATTTTCCAACTGTCATTTTCCAACTGTCAAAAATAACTGCCATTTTCCGACAGCCATTTTCCAACTGTCAAAAATAACTGCCATTTTCCGACAGCCATTTTCCAACTGTCAAAAATAACTGCCATTTTCCAACTGCCATATTCCAACTGCCATTTTCCGACTGCCAAAAATAACTGCCATTTTCCAACTGCCATTTTCCGACTGCCATTTTCCAACTGTCAAAAATAACTGCCATTTTCCAACTGCCAAAAATAACTGCCATTTTCCAACTGCCAAAAATAACTGCCATTTTCCAACTGTCATTTTCCAACTGTCATTTTCCAACTGTCATTTTCCAACTGTCATTTTCCAACTGTCAACAATAACTGCCATTTTCCGACTGCCATTTTCCAACTGTCAAAAATAACTGCCATTTTCCAACTGTCAAAAATAACTGCCATTTTCCAACTGTCAAAAATAACTGCCATTTTCCAACTGTCAAAAATAACTGCCATTTTCCAACTGTCAACAATAACTGCCATTTTCCAACTGTCAACAATAACTGCCATTTTCCGACTGCCATTTTCCGACAGCCATTTTCCAACTGTCAAAAATAACTCATTTTTCAACTGTCAAAAATAACTGCCTTTTTCCAACTGCCATTTTCCGACTGCCAAAAATAACTCATTTTTCAACTGTCAAAAATAACTGCCTTTTTCCAACTGCCATTTTCCGACTGCCAAAAATAACTCATTTTTCAACTGTCAAAAATAACTGCCTTTTTCCAACTGCCATTTTCCGACTGCCAAAAATAACTGCCATTTTCCTACTGCCATTTTCCAACTGTCAAAAATAACTGCCATTTTCCGACTGTCAAAAATAACTGCCATTTTCCGACTGTCAAAAATAACTGCCATTTTCCGACTGTCAAAAATAACTGCCATTTTCCGACTGTCAAAAATAACTGCCATTTTCCGACTGTCAAAAATAACTGCCATTTTCCGACTGTCAAAAATAACTGCCATTTTCCGACTGTCAAAAATAACTGCCATTTTCCGACTGTCAAAAATAACTGCCATTTTCCGACTGTCAAAAATAACTGCCATTTTCCGACTGTCAAAAATAACTGCCATTTTCCGACTGTCAAAAATAACTGCCATTTTCCGACTGTCAAAAATAACTGCCATTTTCCGACTGTCAAAAATAACTGCCATTTTCCGACTGTCAAAAATAACTGCCATTTTCCGACTGTCAAAAATAACTGCCATTTTCCGACTGTCAAAAATAACTGCCATTTTCCGACTGTCAAAAATAACTGCCATTTTCCGACTGTCAAAAATAACCGCCACTTTCCGACTGCCATTTTCCGACTGTCAAAAATAACTGCCATTTTCCGACTGCCAAAAATAACTCATTTTCCAACTGTCAACAATAACTGCCATTTTCCGACTGCCAAAAATAACTCATTTTTCAACTGTCAAAAATAACTGCCATTTTCCAACTGTCAAAAATAACTGCTATTTTCCAACTGTCATTTTCTAACTGTCAACAATAACTGCCATTTTCCAACTGCCATTTTCCAACTGCCAAAAATAACTGCCATTTTCCAACTGCCATTTTCCGACTGTCAAAAATAACTGCCATTTTCCAACTACCAAAAATAACTGTCATTTTCCAACTGTCAACAATAACTGCCATTTTCCGACTGCCATTTTCCGACAGCCATTTTCCAACTGTCAAAAATAACTCATTTTTCAACTGTCAAAAATAACTGCCATTTTCCAACTGTCAAAAATAACTGCCATTTTCCAACTGTCAAAAATAACTGCCATTTTCCAACTGTCAAAAATAACTGCCATTTTCCAACTGTCAAAAATAACTGCCATTTTCCAACTGTCAAAAATAACTGCCATTTTCCAACTTCCAAAAATAACTGTCATTTTCCAACTGCCATTTTCCAACTGTCAAAAATAACTGCCATTTTCCAACTGCCAAAAATAACTGCCATTTTCCAACTGCCATTTTCCAACTGTCAAAAATAACTGCCATTTTCCGACTGCCATTTTCCGACTGCCATTTTCCAACTGCCAAAAATAACTGTCATTTTCCAACTGTCAACAATAACTGCCATTTTCCGACTGCCATTTTCCGACAGCCATTTTCCAACTGTCAAAAATAACTGCCATTTTCCAACTGTCAAAAATAACTGCCATTTTCCAACTGTCAAAAATAACTGCCATTTTCCAACTGCCATTTTCCGACTGCCAAAAATAACTGCCATTTTCCGACTGCCATTTTCCGACTGCCATTTTCCAACTGTCAAAAATAACTGCCATTTTCCAACTGCCATTTTCCAACTGCCAAAAATAACTGCCATTTTCCAACTGCCAAAAATAACTGCCATTTTCCAACTGTCAAAAATAACTGCCATTTTTCAACTGTCAAAAATAACTGCCATTTTCCAACTGTCAAAAATAACTGCCATTTTCCAACTGTCAAAAATAACTGCCATTTTCCAACTGTCAAAAATAACTGTCATTTTCCAACTGTCAAAAATAACTGCCATTTTCCAACTGCCATTTTCCAACTGTCAAAAATAACTGCCATTTTCCAACTGCCATATTCCAACTGCCATTTTCCGACTGCCAAAAATAACTGCCATTTTCCGACTGCCATTTTCCGACTGCCATTTTCCAACTGTCAAAAATAACTGCCATTTTCCAACTGCCAAAAATAACTGCCATTTTCCAACTGTCAAAAATAACTCATTTTCCAACTGTCATTTTCCAACTGTCATTTTCCAACTGCCATTTTCCAACTGTCAAAAATAACTGCCATTTTCCGACTGTCATTTTCCAACTGTTAACAATAACTGCCATTTTCCGACTGCCATTTTCCAACTGTCAACAATAACTGCCATTTTCCGACTGCCATTTTCCAACTGTCAAAAATAACTGTCATTTTTCAACTGTCAAAAATAACTGCCATTTTCCGACTGCCATTTTCCGACAGCCATTTTCCAACTGTCAAAAATAACTCATTTTTCAACTGTCAAAAATAACTGCCATTTTCCAACTGTCAAAAATAACTGCCATTTTCCAACTGTCAAAAATAACTGCCATTTTCCAACTGTCAAAAATAACTGCCATTTTCCAACTGTCAAAAATAACTGCCATTTTCCAACTGTCAAAAATAACTGCCATTTTCCAACTGTCAAAAATAACTGCCATTTTCCAACTGCCAAAAATAACTGTCATTTTCCAACTGCCATTTTCCAACTGTCAAAAATAACTGCCATTTTCCAACTGCCAAAAATAACTGCCATTTTCCAACTGCCATTTTCCAACTGTCAAAAATAACTGCCATTTTCCAACTGCCATTTTCCGACTGCCAAAAATAACTGCCATTTTCCGACTGCCATTTTCCGACTGCCATTTTCCAACTGCCAAAAATAACTGTCATTTTCCAACTGTCAACAATAACTGCCATTTTCCGACTGCCATTTTCCGACAGCCATTTTCCAACTGTCAACAATAACTGCCATTTTCCGACTGCCATTTTCCGACAGCCATTTTCCAACTGTCAAAAATAACTGCCATTTTCCAACTGTCAAAAATAACTGCCATTTTCCAACTGTCAAAAATAACTGCCATTTTCCAACTGTCAAAAATAACTGCCATTTTCCAACTGTCAAAAATAACTGCCATTTTCCAACTGCCATTTTCCGACTGCCAAAAATAACTGCCATTTTCCGACTGCCATTTTCCAACTGCCAAAAATAACTGCCATTTTCCAACTGCCAAAAATAACTGCCATTTTCCAACTGCCAAAAATAACTGCCATTTTCCAACTGCCAAAAATAACTGCCATTTTCCAACTGCCAAAAATAACTGCCATTTTCCAACTGCCAAAAATAACTGCCATTTTCCAACTGTCAAAAATAACTGCCATTTTCCAACTGTCAAAAATAACTGCCATTTTCCAACTGTCAAAAATAACTGCCATTTTCCAACTGTCATTTTCCAACTGTCAAAAATAACTGCCATTTTCCGACAGCCATTTTCCAACTGTCAAAAATAACTGCCATTTTCCAACTGCCATTTTCCAACTGTCAAAAATAACTGCCATTTTCCAACTGCCATATTCCAACTGCCATTTTCCGACTGCCAAAAATAACTGCCATTTTCCGACTGCCATTTTCCGACTGCCATTTTCCAACTGTCAAAAATAACTGCCATTTTCCAACTGCCAAAAATAACTGCCATTTTCCAACTGCCAAAAATAACTGCCATTTTCCAACTGTCAAAAATAACTGCCATTTTCCAACTGTCAAAAATAACTGCCATTTTCCAACTGTCAAAAATAACTGCCATTTTCCGACTGCCAAAAATAACTGCCATTTTCCGACTGCCATTTTCCAACTGTCAAAAATAACTGCCATTTTCCAACTGTCAAAAATAACTGCCATTTTCCAACTGTCAAAAATAACTGCCATTTTCCAACTGTCAAAAATAACTGCCATTTTCCAATTGCCAAAAATAACTCATTTTCCAACTGTCATTTTCCAGCTGTCAAAAATAACTGCCATTTTCCGACTGCCAAAAATAACTGCCATTTTCCAACTGTCAAAAATAACTGCCATTTTCCGACTGCCAAAAATAACTGCCATTTTCCAACTGTCATTTTCCAGCTGTCAAAAATAACTGCCATTTTCCAACTGCCAAAAATAACTGCCATTTTCCAACTGTCAAAAATAACTGCCATTTTCCAACTGCCAAAAATAACTGTCATTTTCCAACTGTCATTTTCCAACTGTCATTTTCCAACTGTCATTTTCCAACTGTCAAAAATAACTGCCATTTTCCGACTGCCATTTTCCAACTGCCATTTTCCGACTGCCAAAAATAACTGCCATTTTCCGACTGCCATTTTCCAACTGTCAAAAATAACTGCCATTTTCCAACTGCCAAAAATAACTGCCATTTTCCAACTGCCAAAAATAACTGTCATTTTCCAACTGTCATTTTCCAACTGTCATTTTCCAACTGTCATTTTCCAACTGTCATTTTCCAACTGTCAAAAATAACTGCCATTTTCCAACTGCCATTTTCCAACTGCCATTTTCCGACTGCCAAAAATAACTGCCATTTTCCGACTGCCATTTTCCGACTGCCATTTTCCAACTGTCAAAAATAACTGCCATTTTCCAACTGTCATTTTCCAACTGTCAAAAATAACTGCCATTTTCCGACTGCCAAAAATAACTGCCATTTTCCGACTGCCAAAAATAACTGCCATTTTCAAACTGTCAAAAATAACTGCCATTTTCCAACTGTCATTTTCCGACTGCCAAAAATAACTGCCATTTTCCGACTGCCATTTTCCAACTGTCAAAAATAACTGCCATTTTCCAACTGTCAAAAATAACTGCCATTTTCCAACTGTCAAAAATAACTGCCATTTTCCAACTGTCAAAAATAACTGCCATTTTCCAACTGTCAAAAATAACTGCCATTTTCCAACTGTCAAAAATAACTGCCATTTTCCAACTGTCAAAAATAACTGCCATTTTCCAACTGTCAAAAATAACTGCCATTTTCCAATTGCCAAAAATAACTCATTTTCCAACTGTCATTTTCCAGCTGTCAAAAATAACTGCCATTTTCCGACTGCCAAAAATAACTGCCATTTTCTGACTGCCATTTTCCAACTGTCAAAAATAACTGCCATTTTCCGACTGTCAAAAATAACTGCCATTTTCCGACTGCCAAAAATAACTGCCATTTTCCGACTGCCAAAAATAACTGCCATTTTCCGACTGCCAAAAATAACTGCCATTTTCCGACTGCCAAAAATAACTGCCATTTTCCGACTGCCATTTTCCGACTGTCAAAAATAACTGCCATTTTCCAACTGTCAAAAATAACTGCCATTTTCCAACTGTCAACAATAACTGCCATTTTCCGACTGTCATTTTCCAACTGTCAACAATAACTGCCATTTTCCGACTGCCATTTTCCGACAGCCATTTTCCAACTGTCAAAAATAACTGCCTTTTTCCGACTGCCTTTTTCCGACTGCCTTTTTCCGACTGCCATTTTCCAACTGTCAAAAATAACTGCCATTTTCCAACTGTCAAAAATAACTGCCATTTTCCAACTGTCAAAATAACTGCCATTTTCCAACTGTCAAAATAACTGCCATTTTCCAACTGCCATTTTCCGACTGCCAAAAATAACTGCCATTTTCTGACTGCCATTTTCCGACTGCCATTTTCCAACTGTCAAAAATAACTGCCATTTTCCAAATGTCAAAAATAACTGCCATTTTCCAACTGTCAAAAATAACTGCCATTTTCCAACTGTCAAAAATAACTGCCATTTTCCAACTGTCAAAAATAACTGCCATTTTCCAACTGTCAAAAATAACTGCCATTTTCCAACTGTCAAAAATAACTGCCATTTTCCAACTGTCAACAATAACTGCCATTTTCCGACTGCCATTTTCCGACAGCCATTTTCCAACTGTCAAAAATAACTCATTTTTCAACTGTCAAAAATAACTGCCTTTTTCCAACTGCCATTTTCCGACTGCCAAAAATAACTGCCATTTTCCGACTGCCATTTTCCGACTGTCAAAAATAACTGCCATTTTCCGACTGTCAAAAATAACTGCCATTTTCCGACTGTCAAAAATAACTGCCATTTTCCGACTGTCAAAAATAACTGCCATTTTCCGACTGTCAAAAATAACTGCCATTTTCCGACTGTCAAAAATAACTGCCATTTTCCAACTGTCAAAAATAACTGCCATTTTCCAACTGTCAAAAATAACTGCCATTTTCCGACAGCCATTTTCCAACTGTCAAAAATAAATCATGTTTCAACTGTCAAAAATAACTGCCATTTTCCAGCTGCCATTTTCCAACTGCCATTTTCCGACTGCCAAAAATAACTGCCATTTTCTGACTGCCATTTTCCGACTGCCATTTTCCGACTGCCAAAAATAACTGCCATTTTCCGACTGCCATTTTCCAACTGTCAAAAATAACTGCCATTTTCCAACTGTCAAAAATAACTGCCATTTTCCAACTGTCAAAAATAACTGCCATTTTCCAACTGTCAAAAATAACTGCCATTTTCCAACTGTCAAAAATAACTGCCATTTTCCAACTGTCAAAAATAACTGCCATTTTCCGACAGCCAT
Source organism: Staurois parvus (assembly GCF_062004578.1). Lineage (NCBI taxonomy): Eukaryota > Metazoa > Chordata > Amphibia > Anura > Ranidae > Staurois > Staurois parvus. The sequence continues at coordinate 467,029 of NW_028318438.1, read as the reverse complement.
TTTCCAACTGTCAAAAATAACTGCCATTTTCCGACAGCCATTTTCCAACTGTCAAAAATAACTGCCATTTTCCAACTGCCATATTCCAACTGCCATTTTCCGACTGCCAAAAATAACTGCCATTTTCCAACTGCCATTTTCCGACTGCCATTTTCCAACTGTCAAAAATAACTGCCATTTTCCAACTGCCAAAAATAACTGCCATTTTCCAACTGCCAAAAATAACTGTCATTTTCCAACTGTCATTTTCCAACTGTCATTTTCCAACTGTCATTTTCCAACTGTCAACAATAACTGCCATTTTCCGACTGCCATTTTCCAACTGTCAAAAATAACTGCCATTTTCCAACTGTCAAAAATAACTGCCATTTTCCAACTGTCAAAAATAACTGCCATTTTCCAACTGTCAAAAATAACTGCCATTTTCCAACTGTCAAAAATAACTGCCATTTTCCAACTGTCAAAAATAACTGCCATTTTCCAACTGTCAAAAATAACTGCCATTTTCCAACTGTCAAAAATAACTGCCATTTTCCAACTGTCAAAAATAACTGCCATTTTCCAACTGTCAAAAATAACTGCCATTTTCCGACTGCCATTTTCCAACAGCCATTTTCCAACTGTCAAAAATAACTCATTTTTCAACTGTCAAAAATAACTGCCTTTTTCCAACTGCCATTTTCCGACTGCCAAAAATAACTGCCATTTTCCAACTGCCAAAAATAACTGCCATTTTCCAACTGCCATTTTCCAACTGCCAAAAATAACTGTCATTTTCCAACTATCAACAATAACTGCCATTTTCCGACTGCCATTTTCCGACAGCCATTTTCCAACTGTCAAAAATAACTCATTTTTCAACTGTCAAAAATAACTGCCATTTTCCAACTGTCAAAAATAACTGCTATTTTCCAACTGTCATTTTCTAACTGTCAACAATAACTGCCATTTTCCAACTGCCATTTTCCAACTGCCAAAAATAACTGCCATTTTCCAACTGCCATTTTCCGACTGTCAAAAATAACTGCCATTTTCCAACTGCCAAAAATAACTGTCATTTTCCAACTGTCAACAATAACTGCCATTTTCCGACTGCCATTTTCCGACAGCCATTTTCCAACTGTCAAAAATAACTCATTTTTCAACTGTCAAAAATAACTGCCATTTTCCAACTGCCAAAAATAACTGCCATTTTCCAACTGCCATTTTCCAACTGCCAAAAATAACTGCCATTTTCCAACTGCCATTTTCCAACTGTCAAAAATAACTGCCATTTTCCAACTGTCAAAAATAACTGCCATTTTCCAACTGCCATTTTCCGACTGCCAAAAATAACTGCCATTTTCCGACTGCCATTTTCCGACTGCCATTTTCCAACTGCCAAAAATAACTGTCATTTTCCAACTGTCAACAATAACTGCCATTTTCCGACTGCCATTTTCCGACAGCCATTTTCCAACTGTCAAAAATAACTGCCATTTTCCAACTGTCAAAAATAACTGCCATTTTCCAACTGCCATTTTCCAACTGTCAAAAATAACTGCCATTTTCCAACTGCCATTTTCTGACTGCCAAAAATAACTGCCATTTTCCGACTGCCATTTTCCGACTGCCATTTTCCGACTGCCATTTTCCAACTGTCAAAAATAACTGCCATTTTCCAACTGTCAAAAATAACTGCCATTTTCCAACTGCCAAAAATAACTGCCATTTTCCAACTGCCAAAAATAACTGCCATTTTCCAACTGTCAAAAATAACTGCCATTTTTCAACTGTCAAAAATAACTGCCATTTTCCAACTGTCAAAAATAACTGCCATTTTCCAACTGTCAAAAATAACTGCCATTTTCCAACTGTCAAAAATAACTGCCATTTTCCAACTGTCAAAAATAACTGCCATTTTCCAACTGTCAAAAATAACTGCCATTTTCCAACTGTCATTTTCCAACTGTCAAAAATAACTGCCATTTTCCGACAGCCATTTTCCAACTGTCAAAAATAACTGCCATTTTCCAACTGCCATATTCCAACTGCCATTTTCCGACTGCCAAAAATAACTGCCATTTTCCGACTGCCATTTTCCGACTGCCATTTTCCAACTGCCAAAAATAACTGCCATTTTCCAACTGCCAAAAATAACTGCCATTTTCCAACTGTCAAAAATAACTCATTTTCCAACTGTCATTTTCCAACTGTCATTTTCCAACTGCCATTTTCCAACTGTCAACAATAACTGCCATTTTCCGACAGCCATTTTCCAACTGTCAAAAATAACTCATTTTTCAACTGTCAAAAATAACTGCCATTTTCCAACTGCCATTTTCCGACTGCCAAAAATAACTGCCATTTTCCGACTGCCATTTTCCGACTGCCATTTTCCAACTGTCAAAAATAACTGCCATTTTCCAACTGTCAAAAATAACTGCCATTTTCCAACTGTCAAAAATAACTGCCATTTTCCAACTGTCAAAAATAACTGCCTTTTTCCGACTGCCTTTTTCCGACTGCCTTTTTCCGACTGCCTTTTTCTGACTGCCATTTTCCAACTGTCAAAAATAACTGCCATTTTCCAACTGTCAAAAATAACTGCCATTTTCCAACTGTCATTTTCTAACTGTCAACAATAACTGCCATTTTCCAACTGCCATTTTCCAACTGCCAAAAATAACTGCCATTTTCCAACTGCCATTTTCCGACTGTCAAAAATAACTGCCATTTTCCAACTGCCAAAAATAACTGTCATTTTCCAACTGTCAACAATAACTGCCATTTTCCGACTGCCATTTTCCGACAGCCATTTTTCAACTGTCAAAAATAACTGCCATTTTCCAACTGTCAAAAATAACTGCCATTTTCCAACTGTCAAAAATAACTGCCATTTTCCAACTGTCAAAAATAACTGCCATTTTCCAACTGCCAAAAATGACTGCCATTTTCCAACTGCCATTTTCCAACTGCCAAAAATAACTGTCATTTTCCAACTATCAACAATAACTGCCATTTTCCGACTGCCATTTTCCGACAGCCATTTTCCAACTGTCAAAAATAACTGCCATTTTCCAACTGCCATTTTCCGACTGCCAAAAATAACTGCCATTTTCTGACTGCCATTTTCCGACTGCCATTTTCCAACTGTCAAAAATAACTGCCATTTTCCAACTGTCAAAAATAACTGCCATTTTCCAACTGTCAAAAATAACTGCCATTTTCCAACTGCCAAAAATAACTGCCATTTTAAATGCCAAAAATAACTGTCATTTTCCAACTGTCATTTTCCAACTGTCATTTTCCAACTGTCATTTTCCAACTGTCAACAATAACTGCCATTTTCCGACTGCCATTTTCCAACTGTCAAAAATAACTGCCATTTTCCAACTGTCAAAAATAACTGCCATTTTCCAACTGTCAAAAATAACTGCCATTTTCCAACTGTCAAAAATAACTGCCATTTTCCAACTGTCAAAAATAACTGCCATTTTCCAACTGTCAAAAATAACTGCCATTTTCCAACTGTCAAAAATAACTGCCATTTTCCAACTGTCAAAAATAACTGCCATTTTCCAACTGTCATTTTCCAACTGTCAAAAATAACTGCCATTTTCCGACAGCCATTTTCCAACTGTCAAAAATAACTGCCATTTTCCGACAGCCATTTTCCAACTGTCAAAAATAACTGCCATTTTCCAACTGCCATATTCCAACTGCCATTTTCCGACTGCCAAAAATAACTGCCATTTTCCAACTGCCATTTTCCGACTGCCATTTTCCAACTGTCAAAAATAACTGCCATTTTCCAACTGCCAAAAATAACTGCCATTTTCCAACTGCCAAAAATAACTGCCATTTTCCAACTGTCATTTTCCAACTGTCATTTTCCAACTGTCATTTTCCAACTGTCATTTTCCAACTGTCAACAATAACTGCCATTTTCCGACTGCCATTTTCCAACTGTCAAAAATAACTGCCATTTTCCAACTGTCAAAAATAACTGCCATTTTCCAACTGTCAAAAATAACTGCCATTTTCCAACTGTCAAAAATAACTGCCATTTTCCAACTGTCAACAATAACTGCCATTTTCCAACTGTCAACAATAACTGCCATTTTCCGACTGCCATTTTCCGACAGCCATTTTCCAACTGTCAAAAATAACTCATTTTTCAACTGTCAAAAATAACTGCCTTTTTCCAACTGCCATTTTCCGACTGCCAAAAATAACTCATTTTTCAACTGTCAAAAATAACTGCCTTTTTCCAACTGCCATTTTCCGACTGCCAAAAATAACTCATTTTTCAACTGTCAAAAATAACTGCCTTTTTCCAACTGCCATTTTCCGACTGCCAAAAATAACTGCCATTTTCCTACTGCCATTTTCCAACTGTCAAAAATAACTGCCATTTTCCGACTGTCAAAAATAACTGCCATTTTCCGACTGTCAAAAATAACTGCCATTTTCCGACTGTCAAAAATAACTGCCATTTTCCGACTGTCAAAAATAACTGCCATTTTCCGACTGTCAAAAATAACTGCCATTTTCCGACTGTCAAAAATAACTGCCATTTTCCGACTGTCAAAAATAACTGCCATTTTCCGACTGTCAAAAATAACTGCCATTTTCCGACTGTCAAAAATAACTGCCATTTTCCGACTGTCAAAAATAACTGCCATTTTCCGACTGTCAAAAATAACTGCCATTTTCCGACTGTCAAAAATAACTGCCATTTTCCGACTGTCAAAAATAACTGCCATTTTCCGACTGTCAAAAATAACTGCCATTTTCCGACTGTCAAAAATAACTGCCATTTTCCGACTGTCAAAAATAACTGCCATTTTCCGACTGTCAAAAATAACCGCCACTTTCCGACTGCCATTTTCCGACTGTCAAAAATAACTGCCATTTTCCGACTGCCAAAAATAACTCATTTTCCAACTGTCAACAATAACTGCCATTTTCCGACTGCCAAAAATAACTCATTTTTCAACTGTCAAAAATAACTGCCATTTTCCAACTGTCAAAAATAACTGCTATTTTCCAACTGTCATTTTCTAACTGTCAACAATAACTGCCATTTTCCAACTGCCATTTTCCAACTGCCAAAAATAACTGCCATTTTCCAACTGCCATTTTCCGACTGTCAAAAATAACTGCCATTTTCCAACTGCCAAAAATAACTGTCATTTTCCAACTGTCAACAATAACTGCCATTTTCCGACTGCCATTTTCCGACAGCCATTTTCCAACTGTCAAAAATAACTCATTTTTCAACTGTCAAAAATAACTGCCATTTTCCAACTGTCAAAAATAACTGCCATTTTCCAACTGTCAAAAATAACTGCCATTTTCCAACTGTCAAAAATAACTGCCATTTTCCAACTGTCAAAAATAACTGCCATTTTCCAACTGTCAAAAATAACTGCCATTTTCCAACTTCCAAAAATAACTGTCATTTTCCAACTGCCATTTTCCAACTGTCAAAAATAACTGCCATTTTCCAACTGCCAAAAATAACTGCCATTTTCCAACTGCCATTTTCCAACTGTCAAAAATAACTGCCATTTTCCGACTGCCATTTTCCGACTGCCATTTTCCAACTGCCAAAAATAACTGTCATTTTCCAACTGTCAACAATAACTGCCATTTTCCGACTGCCATTTTCCGACAGCCATTTTCCAACTGTCAAAAATAACTGCCATTTTCCAACTGTCAAAAATAACTGCCATTTTCCAACTGTCAAAAATAACTGCCATTTTCCAACTGCCATTTTCCGACTGCCAAAAATAACTGCCATTTTCCGACTGCCATTTTCCGACTGCCATTTTCCAACTGTCAAAAATAACTGCCATTTTCCAACTGCCATTTTCCAACTGCCAAAAATAACTGCCATTTTCCAACTGCCAAAAATAACTGCCATTTTCCAACTGTCAAAAATAACTGCCATTTTTCAACTGTCAAAAATAACTGCCATTTTCCAACTGTCAAAAATAACTGCCATTTTCCAACTGTCAAAAATAACTGCCATTTTCCAACTGTCAAAAATAACTGTCATTTTCCAACTGTCAAAAATAACTGCCATTTTCCAACTGCCATTTTCCAACTGTCAAAAATAACTGCCATTTTCCAACTGCCATATTCCAACTGCCATTTTCCGACTGCCAAAAATAACTGCCATTTTCCGACTGCCATTTTCCGACTGCCATTTTCCAACTGTCAAAAATAACTGCCATTTTCCAACTGCCAAAAATAACTGCCATTTTCCAACTGTCAAAAATAACTCATTTTCCAACTGTCATTTTCCAACTGTCATTTTCCAACTGCCATTTTCCAACTGTCAAAAATAACTGCCATTTTCCGACTGTCATTTTCCAACTGTTAACAATAACTGCCATTTTCCGACTGCCATTTTCCAACTGTCAACAATAACTGCCATTTTCCGACTGCCATTTTCCAACTGTCAAAAATAACTGTCATTTTTCAACTGTCAAAAATAACTGCCATTTTCCGACTGCCATTTTCCGACAGCCATTTTCCAACTGTCAAAAATAACTCATTTTTCAACTGTCAAAAATAACTGCCATTTTCCAACTGTCAAAAATAACTGCCATTTTCCAACTGTCAAAAATAACTGCCATTTTCCAACTGTCAAAAATAACTGCCATTTTCCAACTGTCAAAAATAACTGCCATTTTCCAACTGTCAAAAATAACTGCCATTTTCCAACTGTCAAAAATAACTGCCATTTTCCAACTGCCAAAAATAACTGTCATTTTCCAACTGCCATTTTCCAACTGTCAAAAATAACTGCCATTTTCCAACTGCCAAAAATAACTGCCATTTTCCAACTGCCATTTTCCAACTGTCAAAAATAACTGCCATTTTCCAACTGCCATTTTCCGACTGCCAAAAATAACTGCCATTTTCCGACTGCCATTTTCCGACTGCCATTTTCCAACTGCCAAAAATAACTGTCATTTTCCAACTGTCAACAATAACTGCCATTTTCCGACTGCCATTTTCCGACAGCCATTTTCCAACTGTCAACAATAACTGCCATTTTCCGACTGCCATTTTCCGACAGCCATTTTCCAACTGTCAAAAATAACTGCCATTTTCCAACTGTCAAAAATAACTGCCATTTTCCAACTGTCAAAAATAACTGCCATTTTCCAACTGTCAAAAATAACTGCCATTTTCCAACTGTCAAAAATAACTGCCATTTTCCAACTGCCATTTTCCGACTGCCAAAAATAACTGCCATTTTCCGACTGCCATTTTCCAACTGCCAAAAATAACTGCCATTTTCCAACTGCCAAAAATAACTGCCATTTTCCAACTGCCAAAAATAACTGCCATTTTCCAACTGCCAAAAATAACTGCCATTTTCCAACTGCCAAAAATAACTGCCATTTTCCAACTGCCAAAAATAACTGCCATTTTCCAACTGTCAAAAATAACTGCCATTTTCCAACTGTCAAAAATAACTGCCATTTTCCAACTGTCAAAAATAACTGCCATTTTCCAACTGTCATTTTCCAACTGTCAAAAATAACTGCCATTTTCCGACAGCCATTTTCCAACTGTCAAAAATAACTGCCATTTTCCAACTGCCATTTTCCAACTGTCAAAAATAACTGCCATTTTCCAACTGCCATATTCCAACTGCCATTTTCCGACTGCCAAAAATAACTGCCATTTTCCGACTGCCATTTTCCGACTGCCATTTTCCAACTGTCAAAAATAACTGCCATTTTCCAACTGCCAAAAATAACTGCCATTTTCCAACTGTCAAAAATAACTCATTTTCCAACTGTCATTTTCCAACTGTCATTTTCCAACTGCCATTTTCCAACTGTCAAAAATAACTGCCATTTTCCGACTGCCATTTTCCGACTGCCAAAAATAACTGCCATTTTCCGACTGCCATTTTCCAACTGTCAAAAATAACTGCCATTTTCCAACTGTCAAAAATAACTGCCATTTTCCAACTGTCATTTTCCAACTGTCAAAAATAACTGCCATTTTCCAACTGCCAAAAATAACTGCCATTTTCCGACTGCCATTTTCCGACTGTCAAAAATAACTGCCATTTTCCAACTGTCAAAAATAACTGCCATTTTCCAACTGTCAAAAATAACTGCCATTTTCCAACTGTCAAAAATAACTGCCATTTTCCAACTTTCAAAAATAACTGCCATTTTCCGACTGTCATTTTCCAACTGTCAACAATAACTGCCATTTTCCGACTGCCATTTTCCAACTGTCAACAATAACTGCCATTTTCCGACTGCCATTTTCCGACAGCCATTTTCCAACTGTCAAAAATAACTGTCATTTTTCAACTGTCAAAAATAACTGCCTTTTTTTGACTGCCTTTTTCCGACTGCCTTTTTCTGACTGCCATTTTCCAACTGTCAAAAATAACTGCCATTTTCCAACTGTCAAAAATAACTGCCATTTTCCAACTGTCAAAAATAACTGCCATTTTCCAACTGTCAAAAATAACTGCCATTTTCCAACTGTCAAAAATAACTGCCATTTTCCAACTGTCAAAAATAACTGCCATTTTCCAACTGTCAAAAATAACTGCCATTTTCCAACTTTCAAAAATAACTGCCATTTTCCAACTGCCAAAAATAACTGCCATTTTCCAACTGTCAAAAATAACTGCCATTTTCCAACTGTCAAAAATAACTGCCATTTTCCAACTGTCAAAAATAACTGCCATTTTCCAACTGTCATTTTCCGACTGTCAAAAATAACTGCCATTTTCCAACTGCCAAAAATAACTGCCATTTTCCAACTGCCATTTTCCAACTGCCAAAAATAACTGCCATTTTCCAACTGCCATTTTCCAACTGTCAAAAATAACTGCCATTTTCCAACTGTCAAAAATAACTGCCATTTTCCAACTGCCAAAAATAACTGCCATTTTCCAACTGCCAAAAATAACTGCCATTTTCCAACTGCCAAAAATAACTGCCATTTTCCAACTGCCAAAAATAACTGCCATTTTCCAACTGCCAAAAATAACTGCCATTTTCCAACTGCCAAAAATAACTGCCATTTTCCAACTGCCAAAAATAACCGCCATTTTCCAACTGCCATTTTCCGACTGCCATTTTCCGACTGTCAAAAATAACTGCCATTTTCCAACTGCCAAAAATAACTGTCATTTTCCAACTGTCAACAATAACTGCCATTTTCCGACTGCCATTTTCCGACAGCCATTTTCCAACTGTCAAAAATAACTGCCATTTTCCAACTGTCAAAAATAACTGCCATTTTCCAACTGTCAAAAATAACTGCCATTTTCCAACTGCCAAAAATAACTGTCATTTTCCGACTGTCATTTTCCAACTGTCAACAATAACTGCCATTTTCCGACTGCCATTTTCCGACTGCCATTTTCCAACTGTCAAAAATAACTGCCTTTTTCCGACTGCCTTTTTCCGACTGCCATTTTCCAACTGTCAAAAATAACTGCCATTTTCCAACTGTCAAATAACTGCCATTTTCCAACTGTCAAATAACTGCCATTTTCCAACTGTCAAAAATAACTGCCATTTTCCAACTGTCAAAAATAACTGCTATTTTCCAACTGTCAAAAATAACTGCTATTTTCCAACTGTCAAAAATAACTGCCATTTTCCAACTGTCAAAAATAACTGCCATTTTCCAACTGTCAAAAATAACTGCCATTTTCCAACTGTCAAAAATAACTGCCATTTTCCAACTGTCAAAAATAACTGCCATTTTCCAACTGTCAAAAATAACTGCCATTTTCCAGCTGTCATTTTCCAGCTGTCATTTTCCAGCTGTCATTTTCCAGCTGTCATTTTCCAACTGTCATTTTCCAACTGTCATTTTCCAACTGTCATTTTCCAACTGTCAAAAAAAACTGCCATTTTCCGACTGCCATTTTTCGACTGTCAAAAATAACTGTCATTTTTTGACTCAAAATAACTGTCATTTTCCAACTGCCATTTTTCAACTGTCAAAAATAACTGCCATTTTTCAACTGTCAAAAATAACTGCCATTTTACAACTGTAATAGTCACATTGCTCCAAGGTGGACCAATATAATTATGTAAAATTGGCCATACCTGGAAGTCTTCTTAAAGCTAAAAATCTTAACTAGGCACATACATACTGAAGGTGTATGTATCACAATCTGCAGTTCCTTGAGTTGCAGAGCCATTCACTTTGAATGACACCCAAACTTACTAAGGAAACGCACCTGCAGTGTAGCATTTCATGACGCATAGCAGTGTTTTACATTAAAGGGCCTGAGAGAGAAACGATAATGGTCTTCACACAGAACCGCATGCCTACATCACAATACAAACTAAGCGATTTCAGAACGCATATGTGTGAACAGAATCTAGATGGAAAGTTTTTGCCTGCACTGATATGTGCGTTGTTTTTTTGGTTTGCTTTTTTAATACAACCTTACACTCTACTCCTGTTTATTTCATAACTGGTATAGCCCTTCCATCAGCACCACGTCCCAAAGAGGATACATTAAAGAATGTAGCAAAGTATGTAGGACTTTTAAGGTGCTATAGATACCCTCAGGAAAAATATTGAGATATAGGATCTAAAAACACAAAGAAATAAACTCTCCCTGAAAAACATGATAATCATGATAATTCTTACAAATAGTGAACCCCGAAACACCTTTCTTAAGAGTAGATACATACGACAAAAATGACGTGGTTAATCTACTCGATAATTTGTTTAGGAAGGTGATCCAATAAGGCCCAACGCATGTCACCAAGTGCGCTTCTTCAGGCATTCAAATTATATGTATGTATGTATGCGCCTGAAGGATTTCTGAATGCCAGATATATATCTATCCCTTTTTGTCTTTTCCTACTTGCTTGTGATAATAATAAGTGGATCTTACCTGAACCTTAACTCTTCATCCTTCCTTTCAATCTTGCACAGTTGTACAGGCCTCTTTTTGTACTGTAATTGTGTACTGTGATTTAATGCACAATGTGAGATTCTCACAGTGTACATTAGAAGCTGCAGCAAGTCAGATAGTCAGTCTGTCTTAATTCCTGGCTGGAAGAGGTCTAACATCATCCAGCCTTTCCGAGGCCTTCCTCTTTCATTTAAATTAATTTTAGCTCTTTTAATGATGGAGGCTCAGCATGACATATGGACATTACCTAGCGTGGTCTGCATGCAAGTACAGTCTGTTAAAGACTTTGTTTGATTTTTTTTATTTTATTTTAAATAACAAAAATGTTACACTTACCTGCTGTGTGCAGTGATTTTGCACAGAGCAGCCCTGATCCTCCTCTTTTCAGGACCCCTGTGTGTGTGATAGCGGCTGCCTACATTGCTGTCAGGAGACGCTAATCTTTATCAAGCTTTAACAGGAGTCTCTTTGTGCATTCTGTTGTGGTTTTATAAACAACTTCTCAAACCCGGAGGAAGGGGTAGGCTTTTTCCCCCAACTACGTTGCTATATCTGATGCTCTTAAACACGTAGCCCTGGTTTACATTTATGCGTTCTGAAATCTCTGCATTTTTGTAGTAGTGCGATTTGTTCCCTGCATATCACATGCGGTTTGTTTGAACTCCTATGTGTTTATGATGCGATTTGGAAAGTGCTTTGTTTTTGGATCCGCTTGGTCTCTCTCTTCTATGCAAAACCGTTACTCATCCCCTGTGCAAAAGTGCCTCTGAATCGCTCATATCTGAACACTGATCTCAGAAAGGCACTGTACTCTATGGGGTGTGAATTTAGAACTCATCACTCCAAAGTTGCACAAAAACCTTTTTAAAAACGGACTGTGGTCCGATCACATGTATGTGAACCAGCTTGATAGGAACACAAGCTATCTGCCATGTCATGTGAATCAGTGTCCGTGAAAACACATGATAAAACACGTGTGAACCAGGGCTTAAGGTCTCATCCATACCATACATGCATAAAAACTCAGATTTGACTTGCATCAGCTTGTTCGCACCATGTGCAGAGACGTGTTTATTTAAAAGGTAGGTCTCTGGAAGGAAACAAAGTAAATAATTGTTTTCTATGTGCCCTGTTCACACCATAACACTGCTGTCATGCAAGTTTTTTTTCTGCACAGAAATATGTAACATAAATTCTCTACAAAAGCACACAAAATTGTTTTCCTTGACTGACTTCTATTTCTGTAAATGATTTTTATAGTCTACTATCCCAAAATGGTGTCCCATAAAAAACACTTGAATCTGGATAATGAAAATTGGGACATGTGTGGAGCATGGTTGGTTGTTGTAATATGTACAGTAGAGGACATACGATCTGTGTGGTCTATGCACACATTGGTCATTTGGGATTTAGGAGCCCATATACACTCACCAGGCACTTTATTAGGTACACCTTGCTAGTGCCAAGAAAATATGCCCGACACCATTACACCACCACCAGCCTGAACCGTTGCTACAAGGCAGGATGGATCCATAGAAATGACAAATATTGCAAAAAATTAAACAACCAATAATATTAAAAAAAATGTCATTAATATGTGAAAAAATTATATAGTGAAAAAATAGAATAATGTGAATCCAAATAAAACATCACATATTTAAATCCACCATGTGGTGAAAACAACTTCCAGTGAAAACGAAGAATATCCAGTGATGAATAAAACAGTGGTCACAGTGCGCCCCCACATGGGTGTGCACTTACCAACCACTAACTGCCATTTTCCAACTGTCAAAAATAACTGCCATTTTCCAACTGTCAAAAATAACTGCCATTTTCCAACTGTCAAAAATAACTGCCATTTTCCAACTGTCAAAAATAACTGCCATTTTCCAACTGCCAAAAATAACTGTCATTTTCCAACTGCCATTTTCCAACTGTCAAAAATAACTGCCATTTTCCAACTGCCAAAAATAACTGCCATTTTCCAACTGCCATTTTCCAACTGTCAAAAATAACTGCCATTTTCCGACTGCCATTTTCCGACTGCCATTTTCCAACTGCCAAAAATAACTGTCATTTTCCAACTGTCAACAATAACTGCCATTTTCCGACTGCCATTTTCCGACAGCCATTTTCCAACTGTCAAAAATAACTGCCATTTTCCAACTGTCAAAAATAACTGCCATTTTCCAACTGTCAAAAATAACTGCCATTTTCCAACTGCCATTTTCCGACTGCCAAAAATAACTGCCATTTTCCGACTGCCATTTTCCGACTGCCATTTTCCAACTGTCAAAAATAACTGCCATTTTCCAACTGCCAAAAATAACTGCCATTTTCCAACTGTCAAAAATAACTGCCATTTTTCAACTGTCAAAAATAACTGCCATTTTCCAACTGTCAAAAATAACTGCCATTTTCCAACTGTCAAAAATAACTGCCATTTTCCAACTGTCAAAAATAACTGCCATTTTCCAACTGTCAAAAATAACTGTCATTTTCCAACTGTCAAAAATAACTGCCATTTTCCAACTGCCATTTTCCAACTGTCAAAAATAACTGCCATTTTCCAACTGCCATATTCCAACTGCCATTTTCCGACTGCCAAAAATAACTGCCATTTTCCGACTGCCATTTTCCGACTGCCATTTTCCAACTGTCAAAAATAACTGCCATTTTCCAACTGCCAAAAATAACTGCCATTTTCCAACTGTCAAAAATAACTCATTTTCCAACTGTCATTTTCCAACTGTCATTTTCCAACTGCCATTTTCCAACTGTCAAAAATAACTGCCATTTTCCGACTGCCATTTTCCGACTGCCAAAAATAACTGCCATTTTCCGACTGCCATTTTCCAACTGTCAAAAATAACTGCCATTTTCCAACTGTCAAAAATAACTGCCATTTTCCAACTGTCATTTTCCAACTGTCAAAAATAACTGCCATTTTCCAACTGCCAAAAATAACTGCCATTTTCCGACTGCCATTTTCCGACTGTCAAAAATAACTGCCATTTTCCAACTGTCAAAAATAACTGCCATTTTCCAACTGTCAAAAATAACTGCCATTTTCCAACTGTCAAAAATAACTGCCATTTTCCAACTTTCAAAAATAACTGCCATTTTCCGACTGTCATTTTCCAACTGTTAACAATAACTGCCATTTTCCGACTGCCATTTTCCAACTGTCAACAATAACTGCCATTTTCCGACTGCCATTTTCCAACTGTCAAAAATAACTGTCATTTTTCAACTGTCAAAAATAACTGCCATTTTCCGACTGCCATTTTCCGACAGCCATTTTCCAACTGTCAAAAATAACTCATTTTTCAACTGTCAAAAATAACTGCCATTTTCCAACTGTCAAAAATAACTGCCATTTTCCAACTGTCAAAAATAACTGCCATTTTCCAACTGTCAAAAATAACTGCCATTTTCCAACTGTCAAAAATAACTGCCATTTTCCAACTGTCAAAAATAACTGCCATTTTCCAACTGTCAAAAATAACTGCCATTTTCCAACTGCCAAAAATAACTGTCATTTTCCAACTGCCATTTTCCAACTGTCAAAAATAACTGCCATTTTCCAACTGCCAAAAATAACTGCCATTTTCCAACTGCCATTTTCCAACTGTCAAAAATAACTGCCATTTTCCAACTGCCATTTTCCGACTGCCAAAAATAACTGCCATTTTCCGACTGCCATTTTCCGACTGCCATTTTCCAACTGCCAAAAATAACTGTCATTTTCCAACTGTCAACAATAACTGCCATTTTCCGACTGCCATTTTCCGACAGCCATTTTCCAACTGTCAACAATAACTGCCATTTTCCGACTGCCATTTTCCGACAGCCATTTTCCAACTGTCAAAAATAACTGCCATTTTCCAACTGTCAAAAATAACTGCCATTTTCCAACTGTCAAAAATAACTGCCATTTTCCAACTGTCAAAAATAACTGCCATTTTCCAACTGTCAAAAATAACTGCCATTTTCCAACTGCCATTTTCCGACTGCCAAAAATAACTGCCATTTTCCGACTGCCATTTTCCGACTGCCATTTTCCAACTGTCAAAAATAACTGCCATTTTCCAACTGCCAAAAATAACTGCCATTTTCCAACTGCCAAAAATAACTGCCATTTTCCAACTGCCAAAAATAACTGCCATTTTCCAACTGCCAAAAATAACTGCCATTTTCCAACTGCCAAAAATAACTGCCATTTTCCAACTGCCAAAAATAACTGCCATTTTCCAACTGTCAAAAATAACTGCCATTTTCCAACTGTCAAAAATAACTGCCATTTTCCAACTGTCAAAAATAACTGCCATTTTCCGACTGCCAAAAATAACTGCCATTTTCCGACTGCCATTTTCCAACTGTCAAAAATAACTGCCATTTTCCAACTGTCAAAAATAACTGCCATTTTCCAACTGTCAAAAATAACTGCCATTTTCCAACTGTCAAAAATAACTGCCATTTTCCAATTGCCAAAAATAACTCATTTTCCAACTGTCATTTTCCAGCTGTCAAAAATAACTGCCATTTTCCGACTGCCAAAAATAACTGCCATTTTCCAACTGTCAAAAATAACTGCCATTTTCCGACTGCCAAAAATAACTGCCATTTTCCAACTGTCATTTTCCAGCTGTCAAAAATAACTGCCATTTTCCAACTGCCAAAAATAACTGCCATTTTCCAACTGTCAAAAATAACTGCCATTTTCCAACTGCCAAAAATAACTGTCATTTTCCAACTGTCATTTTCCAACTGTCATTTTCCAACTGTCATTTTCCAACTGTCAAAAATAACTGCCATTTTCCGACTGCCATTTTCCAACTGCCATTTTCCGACTGCCAAAAATAACTGCCATTTTCCGACTGCCATTTTCCAACTGTCAAAAATAACTGCCATTTTCCAACTGCCAAAAATAACTGCCATTTTCCAACTGCCAAAAATAACTGTCATTTTCCAACTGTCATTTTCCAACTGTCATTTTCCAACTGTCATTTTCCAACTGTCATTTTCCAACTGTCAAAAATAACTGCCATTTTCCAACTGCCATTTTCCAACTGCCATTTTCCGACTGCCAAAAATAACTGCCATTTTCCGACTGCCATTTTCCGACTGCCATTTTCCAACTGTCAAAAATAACTGCCATTTTCCAACTGTCATTTTCCAACTGTCAAAAATAACTGCCATTTTCCGACTGCCAAAAATAACTGCCATTTTCCGACTGCCAAAAATAACTGCCATTTTCAAACTGTCAAAAATAACTGCCATTTTCCAACTGTCATTTTCCGACTGCCAAAAATAACTGCCATTTTCCGACTGCCATTTTCCAACTGTCAAAAATAACTGCCATTTTCCAACTGTCAAAAATAACTGCCATTTTCCAACTGTCAAAAATAACTGCCATTTTCCAACTGTCAAAAATAACTGCCATTTTCCAACTGTCAAAAATAACTGCCATTTTCCAACTGTCAAAAATAACTGCCATTTTCCAACTGTCAAAAATAACTGCCATTTTCCAACTGTCAAAAATAACTGCCATTTTCCAATTGCCAAAAATAACTCATTTTCCAACTGTCATTTTCCAGCTGTCAAAAATAACTGCCATTTTCCGACTGCCAAAAATAACTGCCATTTTCTGACTGCCATTTTCCAACTGTCAAAAATAACTGCCATTTTCCGACTGTCAAAAATAACTGCCATTTTCCGACTGCCAAAAATAACTGCCATTTTCCAACTGTCAAAAATAACTGCCATTTTCCAACTGTCAAAAATAACTGCCATTTTCCAACTGTCATTTTCCAACTGTCAAAAATAACTGCCATTTTCCGACAGCCATTTTCCAACTGTCAAAAATAACTGCCATTTTCCAACTGCCATTTTCCAACTGTCAAAAATAACTGCCATTTTCCAACTGCCATATTCCAACTGCCATTTTCCGACTGCCAAAAATAACTGCCATTTTCCGACTGCCATTTTCCGACTGCCATTTTCCAACTGTCAAAAATAACTGCCATTTTCCAACTGCCAAAAATAACTGCCATTTTCCAACTGTCAAAAATAACTCATTTTCCAACTGTCATTTTCCAACTGTCATTTTCCAACTGCCATTTTCCAACTGTCAAAAATAACTGCCATTTTCCGACTGCCATTTTCCGACTGCCAAAAATAACTGCCATTTTCCGACTGCCATTTTCCAACTGTCAAAAATAACTGCCATTTTCCAACTGTCAAAAATAACTGCCATTTTCCAACTGTCATTTTCCAACTGTCAAAAATAACTGCCATTTTCCAACTGCCAAAAATAACTGCCATTTTCCGACTGCCATTTTCCGACTGTCAAAAATAACTGCCATTTTCCAACTGTCAAAAATAACTGCCATTTTCCAACTGTCAAAAATAACTGCCATTTTCCAACTGTCAAAAATAACTGCCATTTTCCAACTTTCAAAAATAACTGCCATTTTCCGACTGTCATTTTCCAACTGTCAACAATAACTGCCATTTTCCGACTGCCATTTTCCAACTGTCAACAATAACTGCCATTTTCCGACTGCCATTTTCCGACAGCCATTTTCCAACTGTCAAAAATAACTGTCATTTTTCAACTGTCAAAAATAACTGCCTTTTTTTGACTGCCTTTTTCCGACTGCCTTTTTCTGACTGCCATTTTCCAACTGTCAAAAATAACTGCCATTTTCCAACTGTCAAAAATAACTGCCATTTTCCAACTGTCAAAAATAACTGCCATTTTCCAACTGTCAAAAATAACTGCCATTTTCCAACTGTCAAAAATAACTGCCATTTTCCAACTGTCAAAAATAACTGCCATTTTCCAACTGTCAAAAATAACTGCCATTTTCCAACTGCCAAAAATAACTGCCATTTTCCAACTGTCAAAAATAACTGCCATTTTCCAACTGTCAAAAATAACTGCCATTTTCCAACTGTCAAAAATAACTGCCATTTTCCAACTGTCATTTTCCGACTGTCAAAAATAACTGCCATTTTCCAACTGCCAAAAATAACTGCCATTTTCCAACTGCCATTTTCCAACTGCCAAAAATAACTGCCATTTTCCAACTGCCATTTTCCAACTGTCAAAAATAACTGCCATTTTCCAACTGTCAAAAATAACTGCCATTTTCCAACTGCCAAAAATAACTGCCATTTTCCAACTGTCAAAAATAACTGCCATTTTCCAACTGTCAAAAATAACTGCCATTTTCCAACTGTCATTTTCCAACTGTCAAAAATAACTGCCATTTTCCAACTGCCAAAAATAACTGCCATTTTCCGACTGCCATTTTCCGACTGTCAAAAATAACTGCCATTTTCCGACTGCCATTTTCCGACTGCCATTTTCCAACTGCCAAAAATAACTGTCATTTTCCAACTGTCAACAATAACTGCCATTTTCCGACTGCCATTTTCCGACAGCCATTTTCCAACTGTCAAAAATAACTGCCATTTTCCAACTGTCAAAAATAACTGCCATTTTCCAACTGTCAAAAATAACTGCCATTTTCCAACTGCCATTTTCCGACTGCCAAAAATAACTGCCATTTTCCGACTGCCATTTTCCGACTGCCATTTTCCAACTGTCAAAAATAACTGCCATTTTCCAACTGCCAAAAATAACTGCCATTTTCCAACTGTCAAAAATAACTGCCATTTTTCAACTGTCAAAAATAACTGCCATTTTCCAACTGTCAAAAATAACTGCCATTTTCCAACTGTCAAAAATAACTGCCATTTTCCAACTGTCAAAAATAACTGCCATTTTCCAACTGTCAAAAATAACTGTCATTTTCCAACTGTCAAAAATAACTGCCATTTTCCAACTGCCATTTTCCAACTGTCAAAAATAACTGCCATTTTCCAACTGCCATATTCCAACTGCCATTTTCCGACTGCCAAAAATAACTGCCATTTTCCGACTGCCATTTTCCGACTGCCATTTTCCAACTGTCAAAAATAACTGCCTTTTTCCAACTGCCATTTTCCGACTGCCAAAAATAACTGCCATTTTCCGACTGCCATTTTCCGACTGTCAAAAATAACTGCCATTTTCCGACTGTCAAAAATAACTGCCATTTTCCGACTGTCAAAAATAACTGCCATTTTCCGACTGTCAAAAATAACTGCCATTTTCCGACTGTCAAAAATAACTGCCATTTTCCAACTGTCAAAAATAACTGCCATTTTCCAACTGTCAAAAATAACTGCCATTTTCCGACAGCCATTTTCCAACTGTCAAAAATAACTGCCATTTTCCGACAGCCATTTTCCAACTGTCAAAAATAACTGCCATTTTCCAACTGCCATATTCCAACTGCCATTTTCCGACTGCCAAAAATAACTGCCATTTTCCAACTGCCATTTTCCGACTGCCATTTTCCAACTGTCAAAAATAACTGCCATTTTCCAACTGCCAAAAATAACTGCCATTTTCCAACTGCCAAAAATAACTGTCATTTTCCAACTGTCATTTTCCAACTGTCATTTTCCAACTGTCATTTTCCAACTGTCAACAATAACTGCCATTTTCCGACTGCCATTTTCCAACTGTCAAAAATAACTGCCATTTTCCAACTGTCAAAAATAACTGCCATTTTCCAACTGTCAAAAATAACTGCCATTTTCCAACTGTCAAAAATAACTGCCATTTTCCAACTGTCAAAAATAACTGCCATTTTCCAACTGTCAAAAATAACTGCCATTTTCCAACTGTCAAAAATAACTGCCATTTTCCAACTGTCAAAAATAACTGCCATTTTCCAACTGTCAAAAATAACTGCCATTTTCCAACTGTCAAAAATAACTGCCATTTTCCAACTGTCAAAAATAACTGCCATTTTCCAACTGTCAAAAATAACTGCCATTTTCCAACTGTCAACAATAACTGCCATTTTCCGACTGCCATTTTCCAACAGCCATTTTCCAACTGTCAAAAATAACTCATTTTTCAACTGTCAAAAATAACTGCCTTTTTCCAACTGCCATTTTCCGACTGCCAAAAATAACTGCCATTTTTCAACTGTCAAAAATAACTGCCATTTTCCAACTGTCAAAAATAACTGCTATTTTCCAACTGTCATTTTCTAACTGTCAACAATAACTGCCATTTTCCAACTGCCATTTTCCAACTGCCAAAAATAACTGCCATTTTCCAACTGCCATTTTCCGACTGTCAAAAATAACTGCCATTTTCCAACTGCCAAAAATAACTGTCATTTTCCAACTGTCAACAATAACTGCCATTTTCCGACTGCCATTTTCCGACAGCCATTTTCCAACTGTCAAAAATAACTCATTTTTCAACTGTCAAAAATAACTGCCATTTTCCAACTGCCAAAAATAACTGCCATTTTCCAACTGCCATTTTCCAACTGCCAAAAATAACTGCCATTTTCCAACTGCCATTTTCCAACTGTCAAAAATAACTGCCATTTTCCAACTGTCAAAAATAACTGCCATTTTCCAACTGCCATTTTCCGACTGCCAAAAATAACTGCCATTTTCCAACTGCCAAAAATAACTGCCATTTTCCAACTGTCAAAAATAACTGCCTTTTTCCGACTGCCTTTTTCCGACTGCCTTTTTCCGACTGCCTTTTTCTGACTGCCATTTTCCAACTGTCAAAAATAACTGCCATTTTCCAACTGTTAAAAATAACTGCCATTTTCCAACTGCCATTTTCCAACTGTAAAAAATAACTGCCATTTTCCAACTGCCATTTTCCGACTGCCAAAAATAACTGCCATTTTCCGACTGCCATTTTCCGACTGCCATTTTCCGACTGCCATTTTCCAACTGTCAAAAATAACTGCCATTTTCCAACTGTCAAAAATAACTGCCATTTTCCAACTGCCAAAAATAACTGCCATTTTCCAACTGCCAAAAATAACTGCCATTTTCCAACTGCCAAAAATAACTGCCATTTTCCAACTGTCAAAAATAACTGCCATTTTCCGACAGCCATTTTCCAACTGTCAAAAATAACTGCCATTTTCCAACTGCCATATTCCAACTGCCATTTTCCGACTGCCAAAAATAACTGCCATTTTCCGACTGCCATTTTCCGACTGCCATTTTCCAACTGCCAAAAATAACTGCCATTTTCCAACTGCCAAAAATAACTGCCATTTTCCAACTGTCAAAAATAACTCATTTTCCAACTGTCATTTTCCAACTGTCATTTTCCAACTGCCATTTTCCAACTGTCAACAATAACTGCCATTTTCCGACAGCCATTTTCCAACTGTCAAAAATAACTCATTTTTCAACTGTCAAAAATAACTGCCATTTTCCAACTGCCATTTTCCGACTGCCAAAAATAACTGCCATTTTCCGACTGCCATTTTCCGACTGCCATTTTCCAACTGTCAAAAATAACTGCCATTTTCCAACTGTCAAAAATAACTGCCATTTTCCAACTGTCAAAAATAACTGCCATTTTCCAACTGTCAAAAATAACTGCCTTTTTCCGACTGCCTTTTTCCGACTGCCTTTTTCCGACTGCCTTTTTCTGACTGCCATTTTCCAACTGTCAAAAATAACTGCCATTTTCCAACTGTCAAAAATAACTGCCATTTTCCAACTGTCATTTTCTAACTGTCAACAATAACTGCCATTTTCCAACTGCCATTTTCCAACTGCCAAAAATAACTGCCATTTTCCAACTGCCATTTTCCGACTGTCAAAAATAACTGCCATTTTCCAACTGCCAAAAATAACTGTCATTTTCCAACTGTCAACAATAACTGCCATTTTCCGACTGCCATTTTCCGACAGCCATTTTCCAACTGTCAAAAATAACTCATTTTTCAACTGTCAAAAATAACTGCCATTTTCCAACTGTCAAAAATAACTGCCATTTTCCAACTGTCAAAAATAACTGCCATTTTCCAACTGTCAAAAATAACTGCCATTTTCCAACTGCCAAAAATGACTGCCATTTTCCAACTGCCATTTTCCAACTGCCAAAAATAACTGTCATTTTCCAACTATCAACAATAACTGCCATTTTCCGACAGCCATTTTCCAACTGTCAAAAATAACTGCCATTTTCCAACTGCCATTTTCCGACTGCCAAAAATAACTGCCATTTTCTGACTGCCATTTTCCGACTGCCATTTTCCAACTGTCAAAAATAACTGCCATTTTCCAACTGTCAAAAATAACTGCCATTTTCCAACTGTCAAAAATAACTGCCATTTTCCAACTGCCAAAAATAACTGCCATTTTAAATGCCAAAAATAACTGTCATTTTCCAACTGTCATTTTCCAACTGTCATTTTCCAACTGTCATTTTCCAACTGTCAACAATAACTGCCATTTTCCGACTGCCATTTTCCAACTGTCAAAAATAACTGCCATTTTCCAACTGTCAAAAATAACTGCCATTTTCCAACTGTCAAAAATAACTGCCATTTTCCAACTGTCAAAAATAACTGCCATTTTCCAACTGTCAAAAATAACTGCCATTTTCCAACTGTCAAAAATAACTGCCATTTTCCAACTGTCAAAAATAACTGCCATTTTCCAACTGTCATTTTCCAACTGTCAAAAATAACTGCCATTTTCCGACAGCCATTTTCCAACTTTCAAAAATAACTGCCATTTTCCGACAGCCATTTTCCAACTGTCAAAAATAACTGCCATTTTCCAACTGCCATATTCCAACTGCCATTTTCCGACTGCCAAAAATAACTGCCATTTTCCAACTGCCATTTTCCGACTGCCATTTTCCAACTGTCAAAAATAACTGCCATTTTCCAACTGCCAAAAATAACTGCCATTTTCCAACTGCCAAAAATAACTGCCATTTTCCAACTGTCATTTTCCAACTGTCATTTTCCAACTGTCATTTTCCAACTGTCATTTTCCAACTGTCATTTTCCAACTGTCAACAATAACTGCCATTTTCCGACTGCCATTTTCCAACTGTCAAAAATAACTGCCATTTTCCAACTGTCAAAAATAACTGCCATTTTCCAACTGTCAAAAATAACTGCCATTTTCCAACTGTCAAAAATAACTGCCATTTTCCAACTGTCAACAATATCTGCCATTTTCCAACTGTCAACAATAACTGCCATTTTCCGACTGCCATTTTCCGACAGCCATTTTCCAACTGTCAAAAATAACTCATTTTTCAACTGTCAAAAATAACTGCCTTTTTCCAACTGCCATTTTCCGACTGCCAAAAATAACTCATTTTTCAACTGTCAAAAATAACTGCCTTTTTCCAACTGCCATTTTCCGACTGCCAAAAATAACTCATTTTTCAACTGTCAAAAATAACTGCCTTTTTCCAACTGCCATTTTCCGACTGCCAAAAATAACTGCCATTTTCCTACTGCCATTTTCCAACTGTCAAAAATAACTGCCATTTTCCGACTGTCAAAAATAACTGCCATTTTCCGACTGTCAAAAATAACTGCCATTTTCCGACTGTCAAAAATAACTGCCATTTTCCGACTGTCAAAAATAACTGCCATTTTCCGACTGTCAAAAATAACTGCCATTTTCCGACTGTCAAAAATAACTGCCATTTTCCGACTGTCAAAAATAACTGCCATTTTCCGACTGTCAAAAATAACTGCCATTTTCCGACTGTCAAAAATAACTGCCATTTTCCGACTGTCAAAAATAACTGCCATTTTCCGACTGTCAAAAATAACTGCCATTTTCCGACTGTCAAAAATAACTGCCATTTTCCGACTGTCAAAAATAACTGCCATTTTCCGACTGTCAAAAATAACTGCCATTTTCCGACTGTCAAAAATAACCGCCACTTTCCGACTGCCATTTTCCGACTGTCAAAAATAACTGCCATTTTCCGACTGTCAAAAATAACTGCCATTTTCCGACTGTCAAAAATAACTGCCATTTTCCGACTGTCAAAAATAACTGCCATTTTCCGACTGCCAAAAATAACTCATTTTCCAACTGTCAACAATAACTGCCATTTTCCGACAGCCATTTTCCAACTGTCAAAAATAACTCATTTTTCAACTGTCAAAAATAACTGCCATTTTCCAACTGCCATTTTCCGACTGCCAAAAATAACTGCCATTTTCCGACTGCCATTTTCCGACTGCCATTTTCCAACTGTCAAAAATAACTGCCATTTTCCAACTGCCAAAAATAACTGCCATTTTCCAACTGTCAAAAATAACTGCCATTTTCCAACTGTCAAAAATAACTGCCATTTTCCGACTGCCTTTTTCCGACTGCCTTTTTCCGACTGCCTTTTTCCGACTGCCTTTTTCTGACTGCCATTTTCCAACTGCCATTTTCCAACTGTCAAAAATAACTGCCATTTTCCAACTGTCAAAAATAACTGCCATTTTCCAACTGTCAAAAATAACTGCCATTTTCCAACTGCCAAAAATAACTGCCATTTTCCAACTGCCATTTTCCAACTGCCAAAAATAACTGTCATTTTCCAACTATCAACAATAACTGCCATTTTCCGACTGCCATTTTCCGACAGCCATTTTCCAACTGTCAAAAATAACTCATTTTTCAACTGTCAAAAATAACTGCCATTTTCCAACTGTCAAAAATAACTGCTATTTTCCAACTGTCATTTTCTAACTGTCAACAATAACTGCCATTTTCCAACTGCCATTTTCCAACTGCCAAAAATAACTGCCATTTTCCAACTGCCATTTTCCGACTGTCAAAAATAACTGCCATTTTCCAACTGCCAAAAATAACTGTCATTTTCCAACTGTCAACAATAACTGCCATTTTCCGACAGCCATTTTCCAACTGTCAAAAATAACTCATTTTTCAACTGTCAAAAATAACTGCCATTTTCCAACTGTCAAAAATAACTGCCATTTTCCAACTGTCAAAAATAACTGCCATTTTCCAACTGTCAAAAATAACTGCCATTTTCCAACTGTCAAAAATAACTGCCATTTTCCAACTGCCAAAAATAACTGTCATTTTCCAACTGCCATTTTCCAACTGTCAAAAATAACTGCCATTTTCCAACTGCCAAAAATAACTGCCATTTTCCAACTGCCATTTTCCAACTGTCAAAAATAACTGCCATTTTCCGACTGCCATTTTCCGACTGCCATTTTCCAACTGCCAAAAATAACTGTCATTTTCCAACTGTCAACAATAACTGCCATTTTCCGACTGCCATTTTCCGACTGCCATTTTCCAACTGTCAAAAATAACTGCCATTTTCCAACTGCCAAAAATAACTGCCATTTTCCAACTGCCAAAAATAACTGCCATTTTCCAACTGTCAAAAATAACTGCCATTTTTCAACTGTCAAAAATAACTGCCATTTTCCAACTGTCAAAAATAACTGCCATTTTCCAACTGTCAAAAATAACTGCCATTTTCCAACTGTCAAAAATAACTGTCATTTTCCAACTGTCAAAAATAACTGCCATTTTCCAACTGCCATTTTCCAACTGTCAAAAATAACTGCCATTTTCCAACTGCCATATTCCAACTGCCATTTTCCGACTGCCAAAAATAACTGCCATTTTCCGACTGCCATTTTCCGACTGCCATTTTCCAACTGTCAAAAATAACTGCCATTTTCCAACTGCCAAAAATAACTGCCATTTTCCAACTGTCAAAAATAACTCATTTTCCAACTGTCATTTTCCAACTGTCATTTTCCAACTGCCATTTTCCAACTGTCAAAAATAACTGCCATTTTCCGACTGCCATTTTCCGACTGCCAAAAATAACTGCCATTTTCCGACTGCCATTTTCCAACTGTCAAAAATAACTGCCATTTTCCAACTGTCAAAAATAACTGCCATTTTCCAACTGTCATTTTCCAACTGTCAAAAATAACTGCCATTTTCCAACTGCCAAAAATAACTGCCATTTTCCGACTGCCATTTTCCGACTGTCAAAAATAACTGCCATTTTCCAACTGTCAAAAATAACTGCCATTTTCCAACTGTCAAAAATAACTGCCATTTTCCAACTTTCAAAAATAACTGCCATTTTCCGACTGTCATTTTCCAACTGTTAACAATAACTGCCATTTTCCGACTGCCATTTTCCAACTGTCAACAATAACTGCCATTTTCCGACTGCCATTTTCCAACTGTCAAAAATAACTGCCATTTTCCAACTGTCAAAAATAACTGCCATTTTCCAACTGCCAAAAATAACTGCCATTTTCCAACTGCCATTTTCCAACTGCCAAAAATAACTGCCATTTTCCGACTGCCATTTTCCGACAGCCATTTTCCAACTGTCAAAAATAAATCATGTTTCAACTGTCAAAAATAACTGCCATTTTCCAGCTGCCATTTTCCAACTGCCATTTTCCGACTGCCAAAAATAACTGCCATTTTCTGACTGCCATTTTCCGACTGCCATTTTCCGACTGCCAAAAATAACTGCCATTTTCCGACTGCCATTTTCCAACTGTCAAAAATAACTGCCATTTTCCAACTGTCAAAAATAACTGCCATTTTCCAACTGTCAAAAATAACTGCCATTTTCCAACTGTCAAAAATAACTGCCATTTTCCAACTGTCAAAAATAACTGCCATTTTCCAACTGTCAAAAATAACTGCCATTTTCCAACTGTCAAAAATAACTGCCATTTTCCGACAGCCATTTTCCAACTGTCAAAAATAACTGCCATTTTCCAACTGCCATATTCCAACTGCCATTTTCCGACTGCCAAAAATAACTGCCATTTTCCAACTGCCATTTTCCGACTGCCATTTTCCAACTGTCAAAAATAACTGCCATTTTCCAACTGCCAAAAATAACTGCCATTTTCCAACTGCCAAAAATAACTGTCATTTTCCAACTGTCATTTTCCAACTGTCATTTTCCAACTGTCATTTTCCAACTGTCAACAATAACTGCCATTTTCCGACTGCCATTTTCCAACTGTCAAAAATAACTGCCATTTTCCAACTGTCAAAAATAACTGCCATTTTCCAACTGTCAAAAATAACTGCCATTTTCCAACTGTCAAAAATAACTGCCATTTTCCAACTGTCAAAAATAACTGCCATTTTCCAACTGTCAAAAATAACTGCCATTTTCCAACTGTCAAAAATAACTGCCATTTTCCAACTGTCAAAAATAACTGCCATTTTCCAACTGTCAAAAATAACTGCCATTTTCCAACTGTCAACAATAACTGCCATTTTCCGACTGCCATTTTCCAACAGCCATTTTCCAACTGTCAAAAATAACTCATTTTTCAACTGTCAAAAATAACTGCCTTTTTCCAACTGCCATTTTCCGACTGCCAAAAATAACTCATTTTTCAACTGTCAAAAATAACTGCCTTTTTCCAACTGCCATTTTCCGACTGCCAAAAATAACTGCCATTTTCCAACTGCCAAAAATAACTGCCATTTTCCAACTGCCATTTTCCAACTGCCAAAAATAACTGTCATTTTCCAACTATCAACAATAACTGCCATTTTCCGACTGCCATTTTCCGACAGCCATTTTCCAACTGTCAAAAATAACTCATTTTTCAACTGTCAAAAATAACTGCCATTTTCCAACTGTCAAAAATAACTGCTATTTTCCAACTGTCATTTTCTAACTGTCAACAATAACTGCCATTTTCCAACTGCCATTTTCCAACTGCCAAAAATAACTGCCATTTTCCAACTGCCATTTTCCGACTGTCAAAAATAACTGCCATTTTCCAACTGCCAAAAATAACTGTCATTTTCCAACTGTCAACAATAACTGCCATTTTCCGACTGCCATTTTCCGACAGCCATTTTCCAACTGTCAAAAATAACTCATTTTTCAACTGTCAAAAATAACTGTCATTTTCCAACTGCCAAAAATAACTGTCATTTTCCAACTGCCATTTTCCAACTGTCAAAAATAACTGCCATTTTCCAACTGCCAAAAATAACTGCCATTTTCCAACTGCCATTTTCCAACTGCCAAAAATAACTGCCATTTTCCAACTGCCATTTTCCAACTGTCAAAAATAACTGCCATTTTCCAACTGTCAAAAATAACTGCCATTTTCCAACTGCCATTTTCCGACTGCCAAAAATAACTGCCATTTTCCGACTGCCATTTTCCGACTGCCATTTTCCAACTGCCAAAAATAACTGTCATTTTCCAACTGCCAAAAATAACTGTCATTTTCCAACTGTCAACAATAACTGCCATTTTCCGACTGCCATTTTCCGACAGCCATTTTCCAACTGTCAAAAATAACTGCCATTTTCCAACTGTCAAAAATAACTGCCATTTTCCAACTGCCATTTTCCAACTGTCAAAAATAACTGCCATTTTCCAACTGCCATTTTCCGACTGCCAAAAATAACTGCCATTTTCCGACTGCCATTTTCCGACTGCCATTTTCCGACTGCCATTTTCCAACTGTCAAAAATAACTGCCATTTTCCAACTGTCAAAAATAACTGCCATTTTCCAACTGTCAAAAATAACTGCCATTTTCCAACTGCCAAAAATAACTGCCATTTTCCAACTGCCAAAAATAACTGCCATTTTCCAACTGTCAAAAATAACTGCCATTTTCCAACTGTCAAAAATAACTGCCATTTTCCAACTGTCAAAAATAACTGCCATTTTCCAACTGTCAAAAATAACTGCCATTTTCCAACTGTCAAAAATAACTGCCATTTTCCAACTGTCAAAAATAACTGCCATTTTCCAACTGTCAAAAATAACTGCCATTTTCCAACTGTCATTTTCCAACTGTCAAAAATAACTGCCATTTTCCGACAGCCATTTTCCAACTGTCAAAAATAACTGCCATTTTCCAACTGCCATATTCCAACTGCCATTTTCCGACTGCCAAAAATAACTGCCATTTTCCGACTGCCATTTTCCGACTGCCATTTTCCAACTGCCAAAAATAACTGCCATTTTCCAACTGCCAAAAATAACTGCCATTTTCCAACTGTCAAAAATAACTCATTTTCCAACTGTCATTTTCCAACTGTCATTTTCCAACTGCCATTTTCCAACTGTCAACAATAACTGCCATTTTCCGACAGCCATTTTCCAACTGTCAAAAATAACTCATTTTTCAACTGTCAAAAATAACTGCCATTTTCCAACTGCCATTTTCCGACTGCCAAAAATAACTGCCATTTTCCGACTGCCATTTTCCGACTGCCATTTTCCAACTGTCAAAAATAACTGCCATTTTCCAACTGTCAAAAATAACTGCCATTTTCCAACTGTCAAAAATAACTGCCATTTTCCAACTGTCAAAAATAACTGCCTTTTTCCGACTGCCTTTTTCCGACTGCCTTTTTCCGACTGCCTTTTTCTGACTGCCATTTTCCAACTGTCAAAAATAACTGCCATTTTCCAACTGTCAAAAATAACTGCCATTTTCCAACTGTCATTTTCTAACTGTCAACAATAACTGCCATTTTCCAACTGCCATTTTCCAACTGCCAAAAATAACTGCCATTTTCCAACTGCCATTTTCCGACTGTCAAAAATAACTGCCATTTTCCAACTGCCAAAAATAACTGTCATTTTCCAACTGTCAACAATAACTGCCATTTTCCGACTGCCATTTTCCGACAGCCATTTTCCAACTGTCAAAAATAACTCATTTTTCAACTGTCAAAAATAACTGCCATTTTCCAACTGTCAAAAATAACTGCCATTTTCCAACTGTCAAAAATAACTGCCATTTTCCAACTGTCAAAAATAACTGCCATTTTCCAACTGCCAAAAATGACTGCCATTTTCCAACTGCCATTTTCCAACTGCCAAAAATAACTGTCATTTTCCAACTATCAACAATAACTGCCATTTTCCGACTGCCATTTTCCGACAGCCATTTTCCAACTGTCAAAAATAACTCATGTTTCAACTGTCAAAAATAACTGCCATTTTCCAACTGCCATTTTCCGACTGCCAAAAATAACTGCCATTTTCTGACTGCCATTTTCCGACTGCCATTTTCCAACTGTCTAAAATAACTGCCATTTTCCAACTGTCAAAAATAACTGCCATTTTCCAACTGTCAAAAATAACTGCCATTTTCCAACTGCCAAAAATAACTGCCATTTTAAATGCCAAAAATAACTGTCATTTTCCAACTGTCATTTTCCAACTGTCATTTTCCAACTGTCATTTTCCAACTGTCAACAATAACTGCCATTTTCCGACTGCCATTTTCCAACTGTCAAAAATAACTGCCATTTTCCAACTGTCAAAAATAACTGCCATTTTCCAACTGTCAAAAATAACTGCCATTTTCCAACTGTCAAAAATAACTGCCATTTTCCAACTGTCAAAAATAACTGCCATTTTCCAACTGTCAAAAATAACTGCCATTTTCCAACTGTCAAAAATAACTGCCATTTTCCAACTGTCATTTTCCAACTGTCAAAAATAACTGCCATTTTCCGACAGCCATTTTCCAACTGTCAAAAATAACTGCCATTTTCCGACAGCCATTTTCCAACTGTCAAAAATAACTGCCATTTTCCAACTGCCATATTCCAACTGCCATTTTCCGACTGCCAAAAATAACTGCCATTTTCCAACTGCCATTTTCCGACTGCCATTTTCCAACTGTCAAAAATAACTGCCATTTTCCAACTGCCAAAAATAACTGCCATTTTCCAACTGCCAAAAATAACTGCCATTTTCCAACTGTCATTTTCCAACTGTCATTTTCCAACTGTCATTTTCCAACTGTCATTTTCCAACTGTCAACAATAACTGCCATTTTCCGACTGCCATTTTCCAACTGTCAAAAATAACTGCCATTTTCCAACTGTCAAAAATAACTGCCATTTTCCAACTGTCAAAAATAACTGCCATTTTCCAACTGTCAACAATAACTGCCATTTTCCAACTGTCAACAATAACTGCCATTTTCCGACTGCCATTTTCCGACAGCCATTTTCCAACTGTCAAAAATAACTCATTTTTCAACTGTCAAAAATAACTGCCTTTTTCCAACTGCCATTTTCCGACTGCCAAAAATAACTCATTTTTCAACTGTCAAAAATAACTGCCTTTTTCCGACTGTCAAAAATAACTGCCATTTTCCGACTGTCAAAAATAACTGCCATTTTCCGACTGTCAAAAATAACTGCCATTTTCCGACTGTCAAAAATAACTGCCATTTTCCGACTGTCAAAAATAACTGCCATTTTCCGACTGTCAAAAATAACTGCCATTTTCCGACTGTCAAAAATAACTGCCATTTTCCGACTGTCAAAAATAACTGCCATTTTCCGACTGTCAAAAATAACTGCCATTTTCCGACTGTCAAAAATAACCGCCACTTTCCGACTGCCATTTTCCGACTGTCAAAAATAACTGCCATTTTCCGACTGTCAAAAATAACTGCCATTTTCCGACTGTCAAAAATAACTGCCATTTTCCGACTGTCAAAAATAACTGCCATTTTCCGACTGCCAAAAATAACTCATTTTCCAACTGTCAACAATAACTGCCATTTTCCGACAGCCATTTTCCAACTGTCAAAAATAACTCATTTTTCAACTGTCAAAAATAACTGCCATTTTCCAACTGCCATTTTCCGACTGCCAAAAATAACTGCCATTTTCCGACTGCCATTTTCCGACTGCCATTTTCCGACTGCCATTTTCCGACTGCCATTTTCCAACTGTCAAAAATAACTGCCATTTTCCAACTGTCAAAAATAACTGCCATTTTCCAACTGTCAAAAATAACTGCCATTTTCCGACTGCCTTTTTCCGACTGCCTTTTTCCGACTGCCTTTTTCCGACTGCCTTTTTCTGACTGCCATTTTCCAACTGTCAAAAATAACTGCCATTTTCCAACTGTCAAAAATAACTGCCATTTTCCAACTGTCAAAAATAACTGCCATTTTCCAACTGTCAAAAATAACTGCCATTTTCCAACTGTCAAAAATAACTGCCATTTTCCAACTGCCAAAAATAACTGCCATTTTCCAACTGCCATTTTCCAACTGCCAAAAATAACTGTCATTTTCCAACTATCAACAATAACTGCCATTTTCCGACTGCCATTTTCCGACAGCCATTTTCCAACTGTCAAAAATAACTCATTTTTCAACTGTCAAAAATAACTGCCATTTTCCAACTGTCAAAAATAACTGCCATTTTCCAACTGTCAAAAATAACTGCCATTTTCCAACTGTCAAAAATAACTGCCATTTTCCAACTGTCAAAAATAACTGCCATTTTCCAACTGCCAAAAATAACTGTCATTTTCCAACTGCCATTTTCCAACTGTCAAAAATAACTGCCATTTTCCAACTGCCAAAAATAACTGCCATTTTCCAACTGCCATTTTCCAACTGTCAAAAATAACTGCCATTTTCCGACTGCCATTTTCCGACTGCCATTTTCCAACTGCCAAAAATAACTGTCATTTTCCAACTGTCAACAATAACTGCCATTTTCCGACTGCCATTTTCCGACAGCCATTTTCCAACTGTCAAAAATAACTGCCATTTTCCAACTGTCAAAAATAACTGCCATTTTCCAACTGTCAAAAATAACTGCCATTTTCCAACTGCCATTTTCCGACTGCCAAAAATAACTGCCATTTTCCGACTGCCATTTTCCGACTGCCATTTTCCAACTGTCAAAAATAACTGCCATTTTCCAACTGCCAAAAATAACTGCCATTTTCCAACTGCCAAAAATAACTGCCATTTTCCAACTGTCAAAAATAACTGCCATTTTTCAACTGTCAAAAATAACTGCCATTTTCCAACTGTCAAAAATAACTGCCATTTTCCAACTGTCAAAAATAACTGCCATTTTCCAACTGTCAAAAATAACTGCCATTTTCCAACTGTCAAAAATAACTGTCATTTTCCAACTGTCAAAAATAACTGCCATTTTCCAACTGCCATTTTCCAACTGTCAAAAATAACTGCCATTTTCCAACTGCCATATTCCAACTGCCATTTTCCGACTGCCAAAAATAACTGCCATTTTCCGACTGCCATTTTCCGACTGCCATTTTCCAACTGTCAAAAATAACTGCCATTTTCCAACTGCCAAAAATAACTGCCATTTTCCAACTGTCAAAAATAACTCATTTTCCAACTGTCATTTTCCAACTGTCATTTTCCAACTGCCATTTTCCAACTGTCAAAAATAACTGCCATTTTCCGACTGCCATTTTCCGACTGCCAAAAATAACTGCCATTTTCCGACTGCCATTTTCCAACTGTCAAAAATAACTGCCATTTTCCAACTGTCAAAAATAACTGCCATTTTCCAACTGTCATTTTCCAACTGTCAAAAATAACTGCCATTTTCCAACTGCCAAAAATAACTGCCATTTTCCGACTGCCATTTTCCGACTGTCAAAAATAACTGCCATTTTCCAACTGTCAAAAATAACTGCCATTTTCCAACTGTCAAAAATAACTGCCATTTTCCAACTGTCAAAAATAACTGCCATTTTCCAACTTTCAAAAATAACTGCCATTTTCCGACTGTCATTTTCCAACTGTTAACAATAACTGCCATTTTCCGACTGCCATTTTCCAACTGTCAACAATAACTGCCATTTTCCGACTGCCATTTTCCAACTGTCAAAAATAACTGTCATTTTTCAACTGTCAAAAATAACTGCCATTTTCCGACTGCCATTTTCCGACAGCCATTTTCCAACTGTCAAAAATAACTCATTTTTCAACTGTCAAAAATAACTGCCATTTTCCAACTGTCAAAAATAACTGCCATTTTCCAACTGTCAAAAATAACTGCCATTTTCCAACTGTCAAAAATAACTGCCATTTTCCAACTGTCAAAAATAACTGCCATTTTCCAACTGTCAAAAATAACTGCCATTTTCCAACTGTCAAAAATAACTGCCATTTTCCAACTGCCAAAAATAACTGTCATTTTCCAACTGCCATTTTCCAACTGTCAAAAATAACTGCCATTTTCCAACTGTCAAAAATAACTGCCATTTTCCAACTGCCATTTTCCAACTGTCAAAAATACTGCCATTTTCCAACTGCCATTTTCCGACTGCCAAAAATAACTGCCATTTTCCGACTGCCATTTTCCGACTGCCATTTTCCAACTGCCAAAAATAACTGTCATTTTCCAACTGTCAACAATAACTGCCATTTTCCGACTGCCATTTTCCGACAGCCATTTTCCAACTGTCAACAATAACTGCCATTTTCCGACTGCCATTTTCCGACAGCCATTTTCCAACTGTCAAAAATAACTGCCATTTTCCAACTGTCAAAAATAACTGCCATTTTCCAACTGTCAAAAATAACTGCCATTTTCCAACTGTCAAAAATAACTGCCATTTTCCAACTGTCAAAAATAACTGCCATTTTCCAACTGCCATTTTCCGACTGCCAAAAATAACTGCCATTTTCCGACTGCCATTTTCCGACTGCCATTTTCCAACTGTCAAAAATAACTGCCATTTTCCAACTGCCAAAAATAACTGCCATTTTCCAACTGCCAAAAATAACTGCCATTTTCCAACTGCCAAAAATAACTGCCATTTTCCAACTGCCAAAAATAACTGCCATTTTCCAACTGCCAAAAATAACTGCCATTTTCCAACTGCCAAAAATAACTGCCATTTTCCAACTGTCAAAAATAACTGCCATTTTCCAACTGTCAAAAATAACTGCCATTTTCCAACTGTCAAAAATAACTGCCATTTTCCGACTGCCAAAAATAACTGCCATTTTCCGACTGCCATTTTCCAACTGTCAAAAATAACTGCCATTTTCCAACTGTCAAAAATAACTGCCATTTTCCAACTGTCAAAAATAACTGCCATTTTCCAACTGTCAAAAATAACTGCCATTTTCCAATTGCCAAAAATAACTCATTTTCCAACTGTCATTTTCCAGCTGTCAAAAATAACTGCCATTTTCCGACTGCCAAAAATAACTGCCATTT
Source organism: Staurois parvus (assembly GCF_062004578.1). Lineage (NCBI taxonomy): Eukaryota > Metazoa > Chordata > Amphibia > Anura > Ranidae > Staurois > Staurois parvus. The sequence continues at coordinate 432,187 of NW_028318438.1, read as the reverse complement.
TCCAACTGTCAAAAATAACTGCCATTTTCCGACTGCCAAAAATAACTGCCATTTTCCAACTGTCATTTTCCAGCTGTCAAAAATAACTGCCATTTTCCAACTGCCAAAAATAACTGCCATTTTCCAACTGTCAAAAATAACTGCCATTTTCCAACTGCCAAAAATAACTGTCATTTTCCAACTGTCATTTTCCAACTGTCATTTTCCAACTGTCATTTTCCAACTGTCAAAAATAACTGCCATTTTCCGACTGCCATTTTCCAACTGCCATTTTCCGACTGCCAAAAATAACTGCCATTTTCCGACTGCCATTTTCCAACTGTCAAAAATAACTGCCATTTTCCAACTGCCAAAAATAACTGCCATTTTCCAACTGCCAAAAATAACTGTCATTTTCCAACTGTCATTTTCCAACTGTCATTTTCCAACTGTCATTTTCCAACTGTCATTTTCCAACTGTCAAAAATAACTGCCATTTTCCAACTGCCATTTTCCAACTGCCATTTTCCGACTGCCAAAAATAACTGCCATTTTCCGACTGCCATTTTCCGACTGCCATTTTCCAACTGTCAAAAATAACTGCCATTTTCCAACTGTCATTTTCCAACTGTCAAAAATAACTGCCATTTTCCGACTGCCAAAAATAACTGCCATTTTCCGACTGCCAAAAATAACTGCCATTTTCAAACTGTCAAAAATAACTGCCATTTTCCAACTGTCATTTTCCGACTGCCAAAAATAACTGCCATTTTCCGACTGCCATTTTCCAACTGTCAAAAATAACTGCCATTTTCCAACTGTCAAAAATAACTGCCATTTTCCAACTGTCAAAAATAACTGCCATTTTCCAACTGTCAAAAATAACTGCCATTTTCCAACTGTCAAAAATAACTGCCATTTTCCAACTGTCAAAAATAACTGCCATTTTCCAACTGTCAAAAATAACTGCCATTTTCCAACTGTCAAAAATAACTGCCATTTTCCAATTGCCAAAAATAACTCATTTTCCAACTGTCATTTTCCAGCTGTCAAAAATAACTGCCATTTTCCGACTGCCAAAAATAACTGCCATTTTCTGACTGCCATTTTCCAACTGTCAAAAATAACTGCCATTTTCCGACTGTCAAAAATAACTGCCATTTTCCGACTGCCAAAAATAACTGCCATTTTCCGACTGCCAAAAATAACTGCCATTTTCCGACTGCCAAAAATAACTGCCATTTTCCGACTGCCAAAAATAACTGCCATTTTCCGACTGCCATTTTCCGACTGTCAAAAATAACTGCCATTTTCCAACTGTCAAAAATAACTGCCATTTTCCAACTGTCAACAATAACTGCCATTTTCCGACTGTCATTTTCCAACTGTCAACAATAACTGCCATTTTCCGACTGCCATTTTCCGACAGCCATTTTCCAACTGTCAAAAATAACTGCCTTTTTCCGACTGCCTTTTTCCGACTGCCTTTTTCCGACTGCCATTTTCCAACTGTCAAAAATAACTGCCATTTTCCAACTGTCAAAAATAACTGCCATTTTCCAACTGTCAAAATAACTGCCATTTTCCAACTGTCAAAATAACTGCCATTTTCCAACTGCCAAAAATAACTGTCATTTTCCAACTATCAACAATAACTGCCATTTTCCGACTGCCATTTTCCGACAGCCATTTTCCAACTGTCAAAAATAACTCATGTTTCAACTGTCAAAAATAACTGCCATTTTCCAACTGCCATTTTCCGACTGCCAAAAATAACTGCCATTTTCTGACTGCCATTTTCCGACTGCCATTTTCCAACTGTCAAAAATAACTGCCATTTTCCAAATGTCAAAAATAACTGCCATTTTCCAACTGTCAAAAATAACTGCCATTTTCCAACTGTCAAAAATAACTGCCATTTTCCAACTGTCAAAAATAACTGCCATTTTCCAACTGTCAAAAATAACTGCCATTTTCCAACTGTCAAAAATAACTGCCATTTTCCAACTGTCAACAATAACTGCCATTTTCCGACTGCCATTTTCCGACAGCCATTTTCCAACTGTCAAAAATAACTCATTTTTCAACTGTCAAAAATAACTGCCTTTTTCCAACTGCCATTTTCCGACTGCCAAAAATAACTGCCATTTTCCGACTGCCATTTTCCGACTGTCAAAAATAACTGCCATTTTCCGACTGTCAAAAATAACTGCCATTTTCCGACTGTCAAAAATAACTGCCATTTTCCGACTGTCAAAAATAACTGCCATTTTCCGACTGTCAAAAATAACTGCCATTTTCCGACTGTCAAAAATAACTGCCATTTTCCAACTGTCAAAAATAACTGCCATTTTCCAACTGTCAAAAATAACTGCCATTTTCCGACAGCCATTTTCCAACTGTCAAAAATAAATCATGTTTCAACTGTCAAAAATAACTGCCATTTTCCAGCTGCCATTTTCCAACTGCCATTTTCCGACTGCCAAAAATAACTGCCATTTTCTGACTGCCATTTTCCGACTGCCATTTTCCGACTGCCAAAAATAACTGCCATTTTCCGACTGCCATTTTCCAACTGTCAAAAATAACTGCCATTTTCCAACTGTCAAAAATAACTGCCATTTTCCAACTGTCAAAAATAACTGCCATTTTCCAACTGTCAAAAATAACTGCCATTTTCCAACTGTCAAAAATAACTGCCATTTTCCAACTGTCAAAAATAACTGCCATTTTCCGACAGCCATTTTCCAACTGTCAAAAATAACTGCCATTTTCCGACAGCCATTTTCCAACTGTCAAAAATAACTGCCATTTTCCAACTGCCATATTCCAACTGCCATTTTCCGACTGCCAAAAATAACTGCCATTTTCCAACTGCCATTTTCCGACTGCCATTTTCCAACTGTCAAAAATAACTGCCATTTTCCAACTGCCAAAAATAACTGCCATTTTCCAACTGCCAAAAATAACTGTCATTTTCCAACTGTCATTTTCCAACTGTCATTTTCCAACTGTCATTTTCCAACTGTCAACAATAACTGCCATTTTCCGACTGCCATTTTCCAACTGTCAAAAATAACTGCCATTTTCCAACTGTCAAAAATAACTGCCATTTTCCAACTGTCAAAAATAACTGCCATTTTCCAACTGTCAAAAATAACTGCCATTTTCCAACTGTCAAAAATAACTGCCATTTTCCAACTGTCAAAAATAACTGCCATTTTCCAACTGTCAAAAATAACTGCCATTTTCCAACTGTCAAAAATAACTGCCATTTTCCAACTGTCAAAAATAACTGCCATTTTCCAACTGTCAAAAATAACTGCCATTTTCCGACTGCCATTTTCCAACAGCCATTTTCCAACTGTCAAAAATAACTCATTTTTCAACTGTCAAAAATAACTGCCTTTTTCCAACTGCCATTTTCCGACTGCCAAAAATAACTGCCATTTTCCAACTGCCAAAAATAACTGCCATTTTCCAACTGCCATTTTCCAACTGCCAAAAATAACTGTCATTTTCCAACTATCAACAATAACTGCCATTTTCCGACTGCCATTTTCCGACAGCCATTTTCCAACTGTCAAAAATAACTCATTTTTCAACTGTCAAAAATAACTGCCATTTTCCAACTGTCAAAAATAACTGCTATTTTCCAACTGTCATTTTCTAACTGTCAACAATAACTGCCATTTTCCAACTGCCATTTTCCAACTGCCAAAAATAACTGCCATTTTCCAACTGCCATTTTCCGACTGTCAAAAATAACTGCCATTTTCCAACTGCCAAAAATAACTGTCATTTTCCAACTGTCAACAATAACTGCCATTTTCCGACTGCCATTTTCCGACAGCCATTTTCCAACTGTCAAAAATAACTCATTTTTCAACTGTCAAAAATAACTGCCATTTTCCAACTGCCAAAAATAACTGCCATTTTCCAACTGCCATTTTCCAACTGCCAAAAATAACTGCCATTTTCCAACTGCCATTTTCCAACTGTCAAAAATAACTGCCATTTTCCAACTGTCAAAAATAACTGCCATTTTCCAACTGCCATTTTCCGACTGCCAAAAATAACTGCCATTTTCCGACTGCCATTTTCCGACTGCCATTTTCCAACTGCCAAAAATAACTGTCATTTTCCAACTGTCAACAATAACTGCCATTTTCCGACTGCCATTTTCCGACAGCCATTTTCCAACTGTCAAAAATAACTGCCATTTTCCAACTGTCAAAAATAACTGCCATTTTCCAACTGCCATTTTCCAACTGTCAAAAATAACTGCCATTTTCCAACTGCCATTTTCTGACTGCCAAAAATAACTGCCATTTTCCGACTGCCATTTTCCGACTGCCATTTTCCGACTGCCATTTTCCAACTGTCAAAAATAACTGCCATTTTCCAACTGTCAAAAATAACTGCCATTTTCCAACTGCCAAAAATAACTGCCATTTTCCAACTGCCAAAAATAACTGCCATTTTCCAACTGTCAAAAATAACTGCCATTTTTCAACTGTCAAAAATAACTGCCATTTTCCAACTGTCAAAAATAACTGCCATTTTCCAACTGTCAAAAATAACTGCCATTTTCCAACTGTCAAAAATAACTGCCATTTTCCAACTGTCAAAAATAACTGCCATTTTCCAACTGTCAAAAATAACTGCCATTTTCCAACTGTCATTTTCCAACTGTCAAAAATAACTGCCATTTTCCGACAGCCATTTTCCAACTGTCAAAAATAACTGCCATTTTCCAACTGCCATATTCCAACTGCCATTTTCCGACTGCCAAAAATAACTGCCATTTTCCGACTGCCATTTTCCGACTGCCATTTTCCAACTGCCAAAAATAACTGCCATTTTCCAACTGCCAAAAATAACTGCCATTTTCCAACTGTCAAAAATAACTCATTTTCCAACTGTCATTTTCCAACTGTCATTTTCCAACTGCCATTTTCCAACTGTCAACAATAACTGCCATTTTCCGACAGCCATTTTCCAACTGTCAAAAATAACTCATTTTTCAACTGTCAAAAATAACTGCCATTTTCCAACTGCCATTTTCCGACTGCCAAAAATAACTGCCATTTTCCGACTGCCATTTTCCGACTGCCATTTTCCAACTGTCAAAAATAACTGCCATTTTCCAACTGTCAAAAATAACTGCCATTTTCCAACTGTCAAAAATAACTGCCATTTTCCAACTGTCAAAAATAACTGCCTTTTTCCGACTGCCTTTTTCCGACTGCCTTTTTCCGACTGCCTTTTTCTGACTGCCATTTTCCAACTGTCAAAAATAACTGCCATTTTCCAACTGTCAAAAATAACTGCCATTTTCCAACTGTCATTTTCTAACTGTCAACAATAACTGCCATTTTCCAACTGCCATTTTCCAACTGCCAAAAATAACTGCCATTTTCCAACTGCCATTTTCCGACTGTCAAAAATAACTGCCATTTTCCAACTGCCAAAAATAACTGTCATTTTCCAACTGTCAACAATAACTGCCATTTTCCGACTGCCATTTTCCGACAGCCATTTTCCAACTGTCAAAAATAACTCATTTTTCAACTGTCAAAAATAACTGCCATTTTCCAACTGTCAAAAATAACTGCCATTTTCCAACTGTCAAAAATAACTGCCATTTTCCAACTGTCAAAAATAACTGCCATTTTCCAACTGCCAAAAATGACTGCCATTTTCCAACTGCCATTTTCCAACTGCCAAAAATAACTGTCATTTTCCAACTATCAACAATAACTGCCATTTTCCGACTGCCATTTTCCGACAGCCATTTTCCAACTGTCAAAAATAACTCATGTTTCAACTGTCAAAAATAACTGCCATTTTCCAACTGCCATTTTCCGACTGCCAAAAATAACTGCCATTTTCTGACTGCCATTTTCCGACTGCCATTTTCCAACTGTCTAAAATAACTGCCATTTTCCAACTGTCAAAAATAACTGCCATTTTCCAACTGTCAAAAATAACTGCCATTTTCCAACTGCCAAAAATAACTGCCATTTTAAATGCCAAAAATAACTGTCATTTTCCAACTGTCATTTTCCAACTGTCATTTTCCAACTGTCATTTTCCAACTGTCAACAATAACTGCCATTTTCCGACTGCCATTTTCCAACTGTCAAAAATAACTGCCATTTTCCAACTGTCAAAAATAACTGCCATTTTCCAACTGTCAAAAATAACTGCCATTTTCCAACTGTCAAAAATAACTGCCATTTTCCAACTGTCAAAAATAACTGCCATTTTCCAACTGTCAAAAATAACTGCCATTTTCCAACTGTCAAAAATAACTGCCATTTTCCAACTGTCATTTTCCAACTGTCAAAAATAACTGCCATTTTCCGACAGCCATTTTCCAACTGTCAAAAATAACTGCCATTTTCCGACAGCCATTTTCCAACTGTCAAAAATAACTGCCATTTTCCAACTGCCATATTCCAACTGCCATTTTCCGACTGCCAAAAATAACTGCCATTTTCCAACTGCCATTTTCCGACTGCCATTTTCCAACTGTCAAAAATAACTGCCATTTTCCAACTGCCAAAAATAACTGCCATTTTCCAACTGCCAAAAATAACTGCCATTTTCCAACTGTCATTTTCCAACTGTCATTTTCCAACTGTCATTTTCCAACTGTCATTTTCCAACTGTCAACAATAACTGCCATTTTCCGACTGCCATTTTCCAACTGTCAAAAATAACTGCCATTTTCCAACTGTCAAAAATAACTGCCATTTTCCAACTGTCAAAAATAACTGCCATTTTCCAACTGTCAACAATAACTGCCATTTTCCAACTGTCAACAATAACTGCCATTTTCCGACTGCCATTTTCCGACAGCCATTTTCCAACTGTCAAAAATAACTCATTTTTCAACTGTCAAAAATAACTGCCTTTTTCCAACTGCCATTTTCCGACTGCCAAAAATAACTCATTTTTCAACTGTCAAAAATAACTGCCTTTTTCCGACTGTCAAAAATAACTGCCATTTTCCGACTGTCAAAAATAACTGCCATTTTCCGACTGTCAAAAATAACTGCCATTTTCCGACTGTCAAAAATAACTGCCATTTTCCGACTGTCAAAAATAACTGCCATTTTCCGACTGTCAAAAATAACTGCCATTTTCCGACTGTCAAAAATAACTGCCATTTTCCGACTGTCAAAAATAACTGCCATTTTCCGACTGTCAAAAATAACTGCCATTTTCCGACTGTCAAAAATAACCGCCACTTTCCGACTGCCATTTTCCGACTGTCAAAAATAACTGCCATTTTCCGACTGTCAAAAATAACTGCCATTTTCCGACTGTCAAAAATAACTGCCATTTTCCGACTGTCAAAAATAACTGCCATTTTCCGACTGCCAAAAATAACTCATTTTCCAACTGTCAACAATAACTGCCATTTTCCGACAGCCATTTTCCAACTGTCAAAAATAACTCATTTTTCAACTGTCAAAAATAACTGCCATTTTCCAACTGCCATTTTCCGACTGCCAAAAATAACTGCCATTTTCCGACTGCCATTTTCCGACTGCCATTTTCCGACTGCCATTTTCCGACTGCCATTTTCCAACTGTCAAAAATAACTGCCATTTTCCAACTGTCAAAAATAACTGCCATTTTCCAACTGTCAAAAATAACTGCCATTTTCCGACTGCCTTTTTCCGACTGCCTTTTTCCGACTGCCTTTTTCCGACTGCCTTTTTCTGACTGCCATTTTCCAACTGTCAAAAATAACTGCCATTTTCCAACTGTCAAAAATAACTGCCATTTTCCAACTGTCAAAAATAACTGCCATTTTCCAACTGTCAAAAATAACTGCCATTTTCCAACTGTCAAAAATAACTGCCATTTTCCAACTGCCAAAAATAACTGCCATTTTCCAACTGCCATTTTCCAACTGCCAAAAATAACTGTCATTTTCCAACTATCAACAATAACTGCCATTTTCCGACTGCCATTTTCCGACAGCCATTTTCCAACTGTCAAAAATAACTCATTTTTCAACTGTCAAAAATAACTGCCATTTTCCAACTGTCAAAAATAACTGCCATTTTCCAACTGTCAAAAATAACTGCCATTTTCCAACTGTCAAAAATAACTGCCATTTTCCAACTGTCAAAAATAACTGCCATTTTCCAACTGCCAAAAATAACTGTCATTTTCCAACTGCCATTTTCCAACTGTCAAAAATAACTGCCATTTTCCAACTGCCAAAAATAACTGCCATTTTCCAACTGCCATTTTCCAACTGTCAAAAATAACTGCCATTTTCCGACTGCCATTTTCCGACTGCCATTTTCCAACTGCCAAAAATAACTGTCATTTTCCAACTGTCAACAATAACTGCCATTTTCCGACTGCCATTTTCCGACAGCCATTTTCCAACTGTCAAAAATAACTGCCATTTTCCAACTGTCAAAAATAACTGCCATTTTCCAACTGTCAAAAATAACTGCCATTTTCCAACTGCCATTTTCCGACTGCCAAAAATAACTGCCATTTTCCGACTGCCATTTTCCGACTGCCATTTTCCAACTGTCAAAAATAACTGCCATTTTCCAACTGCCAAAAATAACTGCCATTTTCCAACTGCCAAAAATAACTGCCATTTTCCAACTGTCAAAAATAACTGCCATTTTTCAACTGTCAAAAATAACTGCCATTTTCCAACTGTCAAAAATAACTGCCATTTTCCAACTGTCAAAAATAACTGCCATTTTCCAACTGTCAAAAATAACTGCCATTTTCCAACTGTCAAAAATAACTGTCATTTTCCAACTGTCAAAAATAACTGCCATTTTCCAACTGCCATTTTCCAACTGTCAAAAATAACTGCCATTTTCCAACTGCCATATTCCAACTGCCATTTTCCGACTGCCAAAAATAACTGCCATTTTCCGACTGCCATTTTCCGACTGCCATTTTCCAACTGTCAAAAATAACTGCCATTTTCCAACTGCCAAAAATAACTGCCATTTTCCAACTGTCAAAAATAACTCATTTTCCAACTGTCATTTTCCAACTGTCATTTTCCAACTGCCATTTTCCAACTGTCAAAAATAACTGCCATTTTCCGACTGCCATTTTCCGACTGCCAAAAATAACTGCCATTTTCCGACTGCCATTTTCCGACTGCCATTTTCCAACTGTCAAAAATAACTGCCATTTTCCAACTGCCAAAAATAACTGCCATTTTCCAACTGCCAAAAATAACTGCCATTTTCCAACTGTCAAAAATAACTGCCATTTTTCAACTGTCAAAAATAACTGCCATTTTCCAACTGTCAAAAATAACTGCCATTTTCCAACTGTCAAAAATAACTGCCATTTTCCAACTGTCAAAAATAACTGCCATTTTCCAACTGTCAAAAATAACTGTCATTTTCCAACTGTCAAAAATAACTGCCATTTTCCAACTGCCATTTTCCAACTGTCAAAAATAACTGCCATTTTCCAACTGCCATATTCCAACTGCCATTTTCCGACTGCCAAAAATAACTGCCATTTTCCGACTGCCATTTTCCGACTGCCATTTTCCAACTGTCAAAAATAACTGCCATTTTCCAACTGCCAAAAATAACTGCCATTTTCCAACTGTCAAAAATAACTCATTTTCCAACTGTCATTTTCCAACTGTCATTTTCCAACTGCCATTTTCCAACTGTCAAAAATAACTGCCATTTTCCGACTGCCATTTTCCGACTGCCAAAAATAACTGCCATTTTCCGACTGCCATTTTCCAACTGTCAAAAATAACTGCCATTTTCCAACTGTCAAAAATAACTGCCATTTTCCAACTGTCATTTTCCAACTGTCAAAAATAACTGCCATTTTCCAACTGCCAAAAATAACTGCCATTTTCCGACTGCCATTTTCCGACTGTCAAAAATAACTGCCATTTTCCAACTGTCAAAAATAACTGCCATTTTCCAACTGTCAAAAATAACTGCCATTTTCCAACTGTCAAAAATAACTGCCATTTTCCAACTTTCAAAAATAACTGCCATTTTCCGACTGTCATTTTCCAACTGTTAACAATAACTGCCATTTTCCGACTGCCATTTTCCAACTGTCAACAATAACTGCCATTTTCCGACTGCCATTTTCCAACTGTCAAAAATAACTGTCATTTTTCAACTGTCAAAAATAACTGCCATTTTCCGACTGCCATTTTCCGACAGCCATTTTCCAACTGTCAAAAATAACTCATTTTTCAACTGTCAAAAATAACTGCCATTTTCCAACTGTCAAAAATAACTGCCATTTTCCAACTGTCAAAAATAACTGCCATTTTCCAACTGTCAAAAATAACTGCCATTTTCCAACTGTCAAAAATAACTGCCATTTTCCAACTGTCAAAAATAACTGCCATTTTCCAACTGTCAAAAATAACTGCCATTTTCCAACTGCCAAAAATAACTGTCATTTTCCAACTGCCATTTTCCAACTGTCAAAAATAACTGCCATTTTCCAACTGTCAAAAATAACTGCCATTTTCCAACTGCCATTTTCCAACTGTCAAAAATACTGCCATTTTCCAACTGCCATTTTCCGACTGCCAAAAATAACTGCCATTTTCCGACTGCCATTTTCCGACTGCCATTTTCCAACTGCCAAAAATAACTGTCATTTTCCAACTGTCAACAATAACTGCCATTTTCCGACTGCCATTTTCCGACAGCCATTTTCCAACTGTCAACAATAACTGCCATTTTCCGACTGCCATTTTCCGACAGCCATTTTCCAACTGTCAAAAATAACTGCCATTTTCCAACTGTCAAAAATAACTGCCATTTTCCAACTGTCAAAAATAACTGCCATTTTCCAACTGTCAAAAATAACTGCCATTTTCCAACTGTCAAAAATAACTGCCATTTTCCAACTGCCATTTTCCGACTGCCAAAAATAACTGCCATTTTCCGACTGCCATTTTCCGACTGCCATTTTCCAACTGTCAAAAATAACTGCCATTTTCCAACTGCCAAAAATAACTGCCATTTTCCAACTGCCAAAAATAACTGCCATTTTCCAACTGCCAAAAATAACTGCCATTTTCCAACTGCCAAAAATAACTGCCATTTTCCAACTGCCAAAAATAACTGCCATTTTCCAACTGCCAAAAATAACTGCCATTTTCCAACTGTCAAAAATAACTGCCATTTTCCAACTGTCAAAAATAACTGCCATTTTCCAACTGTCAAAAATAACTGCCATTTTCCGACTGCCAAAAATAACTGCCATTTTCCGACTGCCATTTTCCAACTGTCAAAAATAACTGCCATTTTCCAACTGTCAAAAATAACTGCCATTTTCCAACTGTCAAAAATAACTGCCATTTTCCAACTGTCAAAAATAACTGCCATTTTCCAATTGCCAAAAATAACTCATTTTCCAACTGTCATTTTCCAGCTGTCAAAAATAACTGCCATTTTCCGACTGCCAAAAATAACTGCCATTTTCCAACTGTCAAAAATAACTGCCATTTTCCGACTGCCAAAAATAACTGCCATTTTCCAACTGTCATTTTCCAGCTGTCAAAAATAACTGCCATTTTCCAACTGCCAAAAATAACTGCCATTTTCCAACTGTCAAAAATAACTGCCATTTTCCAACTGCCAAAAATAACTGTCATTTTCCAACTGTCATTTTCCAACTGTCATTTTCCAACTGTCATTTTCCAACTGTCAAAAATAACTGCCATTTTCCGACTGCCATTTTCCAACTGCCATTTTCCGACTGCCAAAAATAACTGCCATTTTCCGACTGCCATTTTCCAACTGTCAAAAATAACTGCCATTTTCCAACTGCCAAAAATAACTGCCATTTTCCAACTGCCAAAAATAACTGTCATTTTCCAACTGTCATTTTCCAACTGTCATTTTCCAACTGTCATTTTCCAACTGTCATTTTCCAACTGTCAAAAATAACTGCCATTTTCCAACTGCCATTTTCCAACTGCCATTTTCCGACTGCCAAAAATAACTGCCATTTTCCGACTGCCATTTTCCGACTGCCATTTTCCAACTGTCAAAAATAACTGCCATTTTCCAACTGTCATTTTCCAACTGTCAAAAATAACTGCCATTTTCCGACTGCCAAAAATAACTGCCATTTTCCGACTGCCAAAAATAACTGCCATTTTCAAACTGTCAAAAATAACTGCCATTTTCCAACTGTCATTTTCCGACTGCCAAAAATAACTGCCATTTTCCGACTGCCATTTTCCAACTGTCAAAAATAACTGCCATTTTCCAACTGTCAAAAATAACTGCCATTTTCCAACTGTCAAAAATAACTGCCATTTTCCAACTGTCAAAAATAACTGCCATTTTCCAACTGTCAAAAATAACTGCCATTTTCCAACTGTCAAAAATAACTGCCATTTTCCAACTGTCAAAAATAACTGCCATTTTCCAACTGTCAAAAATAACTGCCATTTTCCAATTGCCAAAAATAACTCATTTTCCAACTGTCATTTTCCAGCTGTCAAAAATAACTGCCATTTTCCGACTGCCAAAAATAACTGCCATTTTCTGACTGCCATTTTCCAACTGTCAAAAATAACTGCCATTTTCCGACTGTCAAAAATAACTGCCATTTTCCGACTGCCAAAAATAACTGCCATTTTCCGACTGCCAAAAATAACTGCCATTTTCCGACTGCCAAAAATAACTGCCATTTTCCGACTGCCAAAAATAACTGCCATTTTCCGACTGCCATTTTCCAACTGTCAAAAATAACTGCCATTTTCCAACTGTCAAAAATAACTGCCATTTTCCAACTGTCAACAATAACTGCCATTTTCCGACTGTCATTTTCCAACTGTCAACAATAACTGCCATTTTCCGACTGCCATTTTCCGACAGCCATTTTCCAACTGTCAAAAATAACTGCCTTTTTCCGACTGCCTTTTTCCGACTGCCTTTTTCCGACTGCCATTTTCCAACTGTCAAAAATAACTGCCATTTTCCAACTGTCAAAAATAACTGCCATTTTCCAACTGTCAAAATAACTGCCATTTTCCAACTGTCAAAATAACTGCCATTTTCCAACTGCCAAAAATAACTGTCATTTTCCAACTATCAACAATAACTGCCATTTTCCGACTGCCATTTTCCGACAGCCATTTTCCAACTGTCAAAAATAACTCATGTTTCAACTGTCAAAAATAACTGCCATTTTCCAACTGCCATTTTCCGACTGCCAAAAATAACTGCCATTTTCTGACTGCCATTTTCCGACTGCCATTTTCCAACTGTCAAAAATAACTGCCATTTTCCAAATGTCAAAAATAACTGCCATTTTCCAACTGTCAAAAATAACTGCCATTTTCCAACTGTCAAAAATAACTGCCATTTTCCAACTGTCAAAAATAACTGCCATTTTCCAACTGTCAAAAATAACTGCCATTTTCCAACTGTCAAAAATAACTGCCATTTTCCAACTGTCAACAATAACTGCCATTTTCCGACTGCCATTTTCCGACAGCCATTTTCCAACTGTCAAAAATAACTCATTTTTCAACTGTCAAAAATAACTGCCTTTTTCCAACTGCCATTTTCCGACTGCCAAAAATAACTGCCATTTTCCGACTGCCATTTTCCGACTGTCAAAAATAACTGCCATTTTCCGACTGTCAAAAATAACTGCCATTTTCCGACTGTCAAAAATAACTGCCATTTTCCGACTGTCAAAAATAACTGCCATTTTCCGACTGTCAAAAATAACTGCCATTTTCCGACTGTCAAAAATAACTGCCATTTTCCAACTGTCAAAAATAACTGCCATTTTCCAACTGTCAAAAATAACTGCCATTTTCCGACAGCCATTTTCCAACTGTCAAAAATAAATCATGTTTCAACTGTCAAAAATAACTGCCATTTTCCAGCTGCCATTTTCCAACTGCCATTTTCCGACTGCCAAAAATAACTGCCATTTTCTGACTGCCATTTTCCGACTGCCATTTTCCGACTGCCAAAAATAACTGCCATTTTCCGACTGCCATTTTCCAACTGTCAAAAATAACTGCCATTTTCCAACTGTCAAAAATAACTGCCATTTTCCAACTGTCAAAAATAACTGCCATTTTCCAACTGTCAAAAATAACTGCCATTTTCCAACTGTCAAAAATAACTGCCATTTTCCAACTGTCAAAAATAACTGCCATTTTCCGACAGCCATTTTCCAACTGTCAAAAATAACTGCCATTTTCCGACAGCCATTTTCCAACTGTCAAAAATAACTGCCATTTTCCAACTGCCATATTCCAACTGCCATTTTCCGACTGCCAAAAATAACTGCCATTTTCCAACTGCCATTTTCCGACTGCCATTTTCCAACTGTCAAAAATAACTGCCATTTTCCAACTGCCAAAAATAACTGCCATTTTCCAACTGCCAAAAATAACTGCCATTTTCCAACTGCCAAAAATAACTGTCATTTTCCAACTGTCATTTTCCAACTGTCATTTTCCAACTGTCATTTTCCAACTGTCATTTTCCAACTGTCAACAATAACTGCCATTTTCCGACTGCCATTTTCCAACTGTCAAAAATAACTGCCATTTTCCAACTGTCAAAAATAACTGCCATTTTCCAACTGTCAAAAATAACTGCCATTTTCCAACTGTCAAAAATAACTGCCATTTTCCAACTGTCAAAAATAACTGCCATTTTCCAACTGTCAAAAATAACTGCCATTTTCCAACTGTCAAAAATAACTGCCATTTTCCAACTGTCAAAAATAACTGCCATTTTCCAACTGTCAAAAATAACTGCCATTTTCCAACTGTCAAAAATAACTGCCATTTTCCGACTGCCATTTTCCAACAGCCATTTTCCAACTGTCAAAAATAACTCATTTTTCAACTGTCAAAAATAACTGCCTTTTTCCAACTGCCATTTTCCGACTGCCAAAAATAACTGCCATTTTCCAACTGCCAAAAATAACTGCCATTTTCCAACTGCCATTTTCCAACTGCCAAAAATAACTGTCATTTTCCAACTATCAACAATAACTGCCATTTTCCGACTGCCATTTTCCGACAGCCATTTTCCAACTGTCAAAAATAACTCATTTTTCAACTGTCAAAAATAACTGCCATTTTCCAACTGTCAAAAATAACTGCTATTTTCCAACTGTCATTTTCTAACTGTCAACAATAACTGCCATTTTCCAACTGCCATTTTCCAACTGCCAAAAATAACTGCCATTTTCCAACTGCCATTTTCCGACTGTCAAAAATAACTGCCATTTTCCAACTGCCAAAAATAACTGTCATTTTCCAACTGTCAACAATAACTGCCATTTTCCGACTGCCATTTTCCGACAGCCATTTTCCAACTGTCAAAAATAACTCATTTTTCAACTGTCAAAAATAACTGCCATTTTCCAACTGCCAAAAATAACTGCCATTTTCCAACTGCCATTTTCCAACTGCCAAAAATAACTGCCATTTTCCAACTGCCATTTTCCAACTGTCAAAAATAACTGCCATTTTCCAACTGTCAAAAATAACTGCCATTTTCCAACTGCCATTTTCCGACTGCCAAAAATAACTGCCATTTTCCGACTGCCATTTTCCGACTGCCATTTTCCAACTGCCAAAAATAACTGTCATTTTCCAACTGTCAACAATAACTGCCATTTTCCGACTGCCATTTTCCGACAGCCATTTTCCAACTGTCAAAAATAACTGCCATTTTCCAACTGTCAAAAATAACTGCCATTTTCCAACTGCCATTTTCCAACTGTCAAAAATAACTGCCATTTTCCAACTGCCATTTTCTGACTGCCAAAAATAACTGCCATTTTCCGACTGCCATTTTCCGACTGCCATTTTCCGACTGCCATTTTCCAACTGTCAAAAATAACTGCCATTTTCCAACTGTCAAAAATAACTGCCATTTTCCAACTGCCAAAAATAACTGCCATTTTCCAACTGCCAAAAATAACTGCCATTTTCCAACTGTCAAAAATAACTGCCATTTTTCAACTGTCAAAAATAACTGCCATTTTCCAACTGTCAAAAATAACTGCCATTTTCCAACTGTCAAAAATAACTGCCATTTTCCAACTGTCAAAAATAACTGCCATTTTCCAACTGTCAAAAATAACTGCCATTTTCCAACTGTCAAAAATAACTGCCATTTTCCAACTGTCATTTTCCAACTGTCAAAAATAACTGCCATTTTCCGACAGCCATTTTCCAACTGTCAAAAATAACTGCCATTTTCCAACTGCCATATTCCAACTGCCATTTTCCGACTGCCAAAAATAACTGCCATTTTCCGACTGCCATTTTCCAACTGCCAAAAATAACTGCCATTTTCCAACTGCCAAAAATAACTGCCATTTTCCAACTGTCAAAAATAACTCATTTTCCAACTGTCATTTTCCAACTGTCATTTTCCAACTGCCATTTTCCAACTGTCAACAATAACTGCCATTTTCCGACAGCCATTTTCCAACTGTCAAAAATAACTCATTTTTCAACTGTCAAAAATAACTGCCATTTTCCAACTGCCATTTTCCGACTGCCAAAAATAACTGCCATTTTCCGACTGCCATTTTCCGACTGCCATTTTCCAACTGTCAAAAATAACTGCCATTTTCCAACTGTCAAAAATAACTGCCATTTTCCAACTGTCAAAAATAACTGCCATTTTCCAACTGTCAAAAATAACTGCCTTTTTCCGACTGCCTTTTTCCGACTGCCTTTTTCCGACTGCCTTTTTCTGACTGCCATTTTCCAACTGTCAAAAATAACTGCCATTTTCCAACTGTCAAAAATAACTGCCATTTTCCAACTGTCATTTTCTAACTGTCAACAATAACTGCCATTTTCCAACTGCCATTTTCCAACTGCCAAAAATAACTGCCATTTTCCAACTGCCATTTTCCGACTGTCAAAAATAACTGCCATTTTCCAACTGCCAAAAATAACTGTCATTTTCCAACTGTCAACAATAACTGCCATTTTCCGACTGCCATTTTCCGACAGCCATTTTTCAACTGTCAAAAATAACTGCCATTTTCCAACTGTCAAAAATAACTGCCATTTTCCAACTGTCAAAAATAACTGCCATTTTCCAACTGTCAAAAATAACTGCCATTTTCCAACTGCCAAAAATGACTGCCATTTTCCAACTGCCATTTTCCAACTGCCAAAAATAACTGTCATTTTCCAACTATCAACAATAACTGCCATTTTCCGACTGCCATTTTCCGACAGCCATTTTCCAACTGTCAAAAATAACTGCCATTTTCCAACTGCCATTTTCCGACTGCCAAAAATAACTGCCATTTTCTGACTGCCATTTTCCGACTGCCATTTTCCAACTGTCAAAAATAACTGCCATTTTCCAACTGTCAAAAATAACTGCCATTTTCCAACTGTCAAAAATAACTGCCATTTTCCAACTGCCAAAAATAACTGCCATTTTAAATGCCAAAAATAACTGTCATTTTCCAACTGTCATTTTCCAACTGTCATTTTCCAACTGTCATTTTCCAACTGTCATTTTCCAACTGTCAACAATAACTGCCATTTTCCGACTGCCATTTTCCAACTGTCAAAAATAACTGCCATTTTCCAACTGTCAAAAATAACTGCCATTTTCCAACTGTCAAAAATAACTGCCATTTTCCAACTGTCAAAAATAACTGCCATTTTCCAACTGTCAAAAATAACTGCCATTTTCCAACTGTCAAAAATAACTGCCATTTTCCAACTGTCAAAAATAACTGCCATTTTCCAACTGTCAAAAATAACTGCCATTTTCCAACTGTCATTTTCCAACTGTCAAAAATAACTGCCATTTTCCGACAGCCATTTTCCAACTGTCAAAAATAACTGCCATTTTCCGACAGCCATTTTCCAACTGTCAAAAATAACTGCCATTTTCCAACTGCCATATTCCAACTGCCATTTTCCGACTGCCAAAAATAACTGCCATTTTCCAACTGCCATTTTCCGACTGCCATTTTCCAACTGTCAAAAATAACTGCCATTTTCCAACTGCCAAAAATAACTGCCATTTTCCAACTGCCAAAAATAACTGCCATTTTCCAACTGTCATTTTCCAACTGTCATTTTCCAACTGTCATTTTCCAACTGTCATTTTCCAACTGTCAACAATAACTGCCATTTTCCGACTGCCATTTTCCAACTGTCAAAAATAACTGCCATTTTCCAACTGCCATTTTCCGACTGCCAAAAATAACTCATTTTTCAACTGTCAAAAATAACTGCCTTTTTCCAACTGCCATTTTCCGACTGCCAAAAATAACTCATTTTTCAACTGTCAAAAATAACTGCCTTTTTCCAACTGCCATTTTCCGACTGCCAAAAATAACTCATTTTTCAACTGTCAAAAATAACTGCCTTTTTCCAACTGCCATTTTCCGACTGCCAAAAATAACTGCCATTTTCCTACTGCCATTTTCCAACTGTCAAAAATAACTGCCATTTTCCGACTGTCAAAAATAACTGCCATTTTCCGACTGTCAAAAATAACTGCCATTTTCCGACTGTCAAAAATAACTGCCATTTTCCGACTGTCAAAAATAACTGCCATTTTCCGACTGTCAAAAATAACTGCCATTTTCCGACTGTCAAAAATAACTGCCATTTTCCGACTGTCAAAAATAACTGCCATTTTCCGACTGTCAAAAATAACTGCCATTTTCCGACTGTCAAAAATAACTGCCATTTTCCGACTGTCAAAAATAACTGCCATTTTCCGACTGTCAAAAATAACTGCCATTTTCCGACTGTCAAAAATAACTGCCATTTTCCGACTGTCAAAAATAACTGCCATTTTCCGACTGTCAAAAATAACTGCCATTTTCCGACTGTCAAAAATAACTGCCATTTTCCGACTGTCAAAAATAACTGCCATTTTCCGACTGTCAAAAATAACCGCCACTTTCCAACTGTCATTTTCTAACTGTCAACAATAACTGCCATTTTCCAACTGCCATTTTCCAACTGCCAAAAATAACTGCCATTTTCCAACTGCCATTTTCCGACTGTCAAAAATAACTGCCATTTTCCAACTGCCAAAAATAACTGTCATTTTCCAACTGTCAACAATAACTGCCATTTTCCGACTGCCATTTTCCGACAGCCATTTTCCAACTGTCAAAAATAACTCATTTTTCAACTGTCAAAAATAACTGCCATTTTCCAACTGTCAAAAATAACTGCCATTTTCCAACTGTCAAAAATAACTGCCATTTTCCAACTGTCAAAAATAACTGCCATTTTCCAACTGTCAAAAATAACTGCCATTTTCCAACTTCCAAAAATAACTGTCATTTTCCAACTGCCATTTTCCAACTGTCAAAAATAACTGCCATTTTCCAACTGCCAAAAATAACTGCCATTTTCCAACTGCCATTTTCCAACTGTCAAAAATAACTGCCATTTTCCGACTGCCATTTTCCGACTGCCATTTTCCAACTGCCAAAAATAACTGTCATTTTCCAACTGTCAACAATAACTGCCATTTTCCGACTGCCATTTTCCGACAGCCATTTTCCAACTGTCAAAAATAACTGCCATTTTCCAACTGTCAAAAATAACTGCCATTTTCCAACTGTCAAAAATAACTGCCATTTTCCAACTGCCATTTTCCGACTGCCAAAAATAACTGCCATTTTCCGACTGCCATTTTCCGACTGCCATTTTCCAACTGTCAAAAATAACTGCCATTTTCCAACTGCCATTTTCCAACTGCCAAAAATAACTGCCATTTTCCAACTGCCAAAAATAACTGCCATTTTCCAACTGTCAAAAATAACTGCCATTTTTCAACTGTCAAAAATAACTGCCATTTTCCAACTGTCAAAAATAACTGCCATTTTCCAACTGTCAAAAATAACTGCCATTTTCCAACTGTCAAAAATAACTGTCATTTTCCAACTGTCAAAAATAACTGCCATTTTCCAACTGCCATTTTCCAACTGTCAAAAATAACTGCCATTTTCCAACTGCCATATTCCAACTGCCATTTTCCGACTGCCAAAAATAACTGCCATTTTCCGACTGCCATTTTCCGACTGCCATTTTCCAACTGTCAAAAATAACTGCCATTTTCCAACTGCCAAAAATAACTGCCATTTTCCAACTGTCAAAAATAACTCATTTTCCAACTGTCATTTTCCAACTGTCATTTTCCAACTGCCATTTTCCAACTGTCAAAAATAACTGCCATTTTCCGACTGTCATTTTCCAACTGTTAACAATAACTGCCATTTTCCGACTGCCATTTTCCAACTGTCAACAATAACTGCCATTTTCCGACTGCCATTTTCCAACTGTCAAAAATAACTGTCATTTTTCAACTGTCAAAAATAACTGCCATTTTCCGACTGCCATTTTCCGACAGCCATTTTCCAACTGTCAAAAATAACTCATTTTTCAACTGTCAAAAATAACTGCCATTTTCCAACTGTCAAAAATAACTGCCATTTTCCAACTGTCAAAAATAACTGCCATTTTCCAACTGTCAAAAATAACTGCCATTTTCCAACTGTCAAAAATAACTGCCATTTTCCAACTGTCAAAAATAACTGCCATTTTCCAACTGTCAAAAATAACTGCCATTTTCCAACTGCCAAAAATAACTGTCATTTTCCAACTGCCATTTTCCAACTGTCAAAAATAACTGCCATTTTCCAACTGCCAAAAATAACTTCCATTTTCCAACTGCCATTTTCCAACTGTCAAAAATAACTGCCATTTTCCAACTGCCATTTTCCGACTGCCAAAAATAACTGCCATTTTCCGACTGCCATTTTCCGACTGCCATTTTCCAACTGCCAAAAATAACTGTCATTTTCCAACTGTCAACAATAACTGCCATTTTCCGACTGCCATTTTCCGACAGCCATTTTCCAACTGTCAACAATAACTGCCATTTTCCGACTGCCATTTTCCGACAGCCATTTTCCAACTGTCAAAAATAACTGCCATTTTCCAACTGTCAAAAATAACTGCCATTTTCCAACTGTCAAAAATAACTGCCATTTTCCAACTGTCAAAAATAACTGCCATTTTCCAACTGTCAAAAATAACTGCCATTTTCCAACTGCCATTTTCCGACTGCCAAAAATAACTGCCATTTTCCGACTGCCATTTTCCAACTGCCAAAAATAACTGCCATTTTCCAACTGCCAAAAATAACTGCCATTTTCCAACTGCCAAAAATAACTGCCATTTTCCAACTGCCAAAAATAACTGCCATTTTCCAACTGCCAAAAATAACTGCCATTTTCCAACTGCCAAAAATAACTGCCATTTTCCAACTGTCAAAAATAACTGCCATTTTCCAACTGTCAAAAATAACTGCCATTTTCCAACTGTCAAAAATAACTGCCATTTTCCAACTGTCATTTTCCAACTGTCAAAAATAACTGCCATTTTCCGACAGCCATTTTCCAACTGTCAAAAATAACTGCCATTTTCCAACTGCCATTTTCCAACTGTCAAAAATAACTGCCATTTTCCAACTGCCATATTCCAACTGCCATTTTCCGACTGCCAAAAATAACTGCCATTTTCCGACTGCCATTTTCCAACTGTCAAAAATAACTGCCATTTTCCAACTGCCAAAAATAACTGCCATTTTCCAACTGTCAAAAATAACTCATTTTCCAACTGTCATTTTCCAACTGTCATTTTCCAACTGCCATTTTCCAACTGTCAAAAATAACTGCCATTTTCCGACTGCCATTTTCCGACTGCCAAAAATAACTGCCATTTTCCGACTGCCATTTTCCAACTGTCAAAAATAACTGCCATTTTCCAACTGTCAAAAATAACTGCCATTTTCCAACTGTCATTTTCCAACTGTCAAAAATAACTGCCATTTTCCAACTGCCAAAAATAACTGCCATTTTCCGACTGCCATTTTCCGACTGTCAAAAATAACTGCCATTTTCCAACTGTCAAAAATAACTGCCATTTTCCAACTGTCAAAAATAACTGCCATTTTCCAACTGTCAAAAATAACTGCCATTTTCCAACTTTCAAAAATAACTGCCATTTTCCGACTGTCATTTTCCAACTGTCAACAATAACTGCCATTTTCCGACTGCCATTTTCCAACTGTCAACAATAACTGCCATTTTCCGACTGCCATTTTCCGACAGCCATTTTCCAACTGTCAAAAATAACTGTCATTTTTCAACTGTCAAAAATAACTGCCTTTTTTTGACTGCCTTTTTCCGACTGCCTTTTTCTGACTGCCATTTTCCAACTGTCAAAAATAACTGCCATTTTCCAACTGTCAAAAATAACTGCCATTTTCCAACTGTCAAAAATAACTGCCATTTTCCAACTGTCAAAAATAACTGCCATTTTCCAACTGTCAAAAATAACTGCCATTTTCCAACTGTCAAAAATAACTGCCATTTTCCAACTGTCAAAAATAACTGCCATTTTCCAACTGTCAAAAATAACTGCCATTTTCCAACTGCCAAAAATAACTGCCATTTTCCAACTGTCAAAAATAACTGCCATTTTCCAACTGTCAAAAATAACTGCCATTTTCCAACTGTCATTTTCCGACTGTCAAAAATAACTGCCATTTTCCAACTGCCAAAAATAACTGCCATTTTCCAACTGCCATTTTCCAACTGCCAAAAATAACTGCCATTTTCCAACTGCCATTTTCCAACTGTCAAAAATAACTGCCATTTTCCAACTGTCAAAAATAACTGCCATTTTCCAACTGCCAAAAATAACTGCCATTTTCCAACTGCCAAAAATAACTGCCATTTTCCAACTGCCAAAAATAACTGCCATTTTCCAACTGCCAAAAATAACTGCCATTTTCCAACTGCCAAAAATAACTGCCATTTTCCAACTGCCAAAAATAACTGCCATTTTCCAACTGCCAAAAATAACCGCCATTTTCCAACTGCCATTTTCCGACTGCCATTTTCCGACTGTCAAAAATAACTGCCATTTTCCAACTGCCAAAAATAACTGTCATTTTCCAACTGTCAACAATAACTGCCATTTTCCGACTGCCATTTTCCGACAGCCATTTTCCAACTGTCAAAAATAACTGCCATTTTCCAACTGTCAAAAATAACTGCCATTTTCCAACTGTCAAAAATAACTGCCATTTTCCAACTGCCAAAAATAACTGTCATTTTCCGACTGTCATTTTCCAACTGTCAACAATAACTGCCATTTTCCGACTGCCATTTTCCGACTGCCATTTTCCAACTGTCAAAAATAACTGCCTTTTTCCGACTGCCTTTTTCCGACTGCCATTTTCCAACTGTCAAAAATAACTGCCATTTTCCAACTGTCAAATAACTGCCATTTTCCAACTGTCAAATAACTGCCATTTTCCAACTGTCAAAAATAACTGCCATTTTCCAACTGTCAAAAATAACTGCTATTTTCCAACTGTCAAAAATAACTGCTATTTTCCAACTGTCAAAAATAACTGCCATTTTCCAACTGTCAAAAATAACTGCCATTTTCCAACTGTCAAAAATAACTGCCATTTTCCAACTGTCAAAAATAACTGCCATTTTCCAACTGTCAAAAATAACTGCCATTTTCCAACTGTCAAAAATAACTGCCATTTTCCAGCTGTCATTTTCCAGCTGTCATTTTCCAGCTGTCATTTTCCAGCTGTCATTTTCCAACTGTCATTTTCCAACTGTCATTTTCCAACTGTCATTTTCCAACTGTCAAAAAAAACTGCCATTTTCCGACTGCCATTTTTCGACTGTCAAAAATAACTGTCATTTTTTGACTCAAAATAACTGTCATTTTCCAACTGCCATTTTTCAACTGTCAAAAATAACTGCCATTTTTCAACTGTCAAAAATAACTGCCATTTTACAACTGTAATAGTCACATTGCTCCAAGGTGGACCAATATAATTATGTAAAATTGGCCATACCTGGAAGTCTTCTTAAAGCTAAAAATCTTAACTAGGCACATACATACTGAAGGTGTATGTATCACAATCTGCAGTTCCTTGAGTTGCAGAGCCATTCACTTTGAATGACACCCAAACTTACTAAGGAAACGCACCTGCAGTGTAGCATTTCATGACGCATAGCAGTGTTTTACATTAAAGGGCCTGAGAGAGAAACGATAATGGTCTTCACACAGAACCGCATGCCTACATCACAATACAAACTAAGCGATTTCAGAACGCATATGTGTGAACAGAATCTAGATGGAAAGTTTTTGCCTGCACTGATATGTGCGTTGTTTTTTTGGTTTGCTTTTTTAATACAACCTTACACTCTACTCCTGTTTATTTCATAACTGGTATAGCCCTTCCATCAGCACCACGTCCCAAAGAGGATACATTAAAGAATGTAGCAAAGTATGTAGGACTTTTAAGGTGCTATAGATACCCTCAGGAAAAATATTGAGATATAGGATCTAAAAACACAAAGAAATAAACTCTCCCTGAAAAACATGATAATCATGATAATTCTTACAAATAGTGAACCCCGAAACACCTTTCTTAAGAGTAGATACATACGACAAAAATGACGTGGTTAATCTACTCGATAATTTGTTTAGGAAGGTGATCCAATAAGGCCCAACGCATGTCACCAAGTGCGCTTCTTCAGGCATTCAAATTATATGTATGTATGTATGCGCCTGAAGGATTTCTGAATGCCAGATATATATCTATCCCTTTTTGTCTTTTCCTACTTGCTTGTGATAATAATAAGTGGATCTTACCTGAACCTTAACTCTTCATCCTTCCTTTCAATCTTGCACAGTTGTACAGGCCTCTTTTTGTACTGTAATTGTGTACTGTGATTTAATGCACAATGTGAGATTCTCACAGTGTACATTAGAAGCTGCAGCAAGTCAGATAGTCAGTCTGTCTTAATTCCTGGCTGGAAGAGGTCTAACATCATCCAGCCTTTCCGAGGCCTTCCTCTTTCATTTAAATTAATTTTAGCTCTTTTAATGATGGAGGCTCAGCATGACATATGGACATTACCTAGCGTGGTCTGCATGCAAGTACAGTCTGTTAAAGACTTTGTTTGATTTTTTTTATTTTATTTTAAATAACAAAAATGTTACACTTACCTGCTGTGTGCAGTGATTTTGCACAGAGCAGCCCTGATCCTCCTCTTTTCAGGACCCCTGTGTGTGTGATAGCGGCTGCCTACATTGCTGTCAGGAGACGCTAATCTTTATCAAGCTTTAACAGGAGTCTCTTTGTGCATTCTGTTGTGGTTTTATAAACAACTTCTCAAACCCGGAGGAAGGGGTAGGCTTTTTCCCCCAACTACGTTGCTATATCTGATGCTCTTAAACACGTAGCCCTGGTTTACATTTATGCGTTCTGAAATCTCTGCATTTTTGTAGTAGTGCGATTTGTTCCCTGCATATCACATGCGGTTTGTTTGAACTCCTATGTGTTTATGATGCGATTTGGAAAGTGCTTTGTTTTTGGATCCGCTTGGTCTCTCTCTTCTATGCAAAACCGTTACTCATCCCCTGTGCAAAAGTGCCTCTGAATCGCTCATATCTGAACACTGATCTCAGAAAGGCACTGTACTCTATGGGGTGTGAATTTAGAACTCATCACTCCAAAGTTGCACAAAAACCTTTTTAAAAACGGACTGTGGTCCGATCACATGTATGTGAACCAGCTTGATAGGAACACAAGCTATCTGCCATGTCATGTGAATCAGTGTCCGTGAAAACACATGATAAAACACGTGTGAACCAGGGCTTAAGGTCTCATCCATACCATACATGCATAAAAACTCAGATTTGACTTGCATCAGCTTGTTCGCACCATGTGCAGAGACGTGTTTATTTAAAAGGTAGGTCTCTGGAAGGAAACAAAGTAAATAATTGTTTTCTATGTGCCCTGTTCACACCATAACACTGCTGTCATGCAAGTTTTTTTTCTGCACAGAAATATGTAACATAAATTCTCTACAAAAGCACACAAAATTGTTTTCCTTGACTGACTTCTATTTCTGTAAATGATTTTTATAGTCTACTATCCCAAAATGGTGTCCCATAAAAAAACACTTGAATCTGGATAATGAAAATTGGGACATGTGTGGAGCATGGTTGGTTGTTGTAATATGTACAGTAGAGGACATACGATCTGTGTGGTCTATGCACACATTGGTCATTTGGGATTTAGGAGCCCATATACACTCACCAGGCACTTTATTAGGTACACCTTGCTAGTGCCAAGAAAATATGCCCGACACCATTACACCACCACCAGCCTGAACCGTTGCTACAAGGCAGGATGGATCCATAGAAATGACAAATATTGCAAAAAATTAAACAACCAATAATATTAAAAAAAATGTCATTAATATGTGAAAAAATTATATAGTGAAAAAATAGAATAATGTGAATCCAAATAAAACATCACATATTTAAATCCACCATGTGGTGAAAACAACTTCCAGTGAAAACGAAGAATATCCAGTGATGAATAAAACAGTGGTCACAGTGCGCCCCCACATGGGTGTGCACTTACCAGAGCTTTATTGTCCTCTGCTTTTGGCAGGTGAAAAAAAGAAGAGGGCTTTAACCTCCCTAGCGGTCTGATTATGTCCATATTTCTGTGCTCAAAGCGGTACATTTTTTTGCATGGAAATATATAGTTTTTTTTATTGTAGGCCTGTAATTTTTAGGAATAACTCACTGAAATCTGTCCGAACAAGAGTCTAGTAAACATCCCGGGTATGATAAAATTTGAAACACAAAATCATAAATTATAATTTAATAAATCATAAAAAATAATATAATAATAATAAATTTAATTCAATAATATAATCAAACCAAAAACACTGAAATTTGAAATATAGCGCCAAGTTCGCACATCACTGAGCAAAGTCGCAAAATCGTTTTCAGTGTCTGATGACGAATCTCCCCACGAATCATTATCACTCAATTCTGCAAGTGGTTCTGATTTACTATCGCTGTTCTCTAGCTGGTCTAAAACCGATTTTGACCTAAAGGGACGCTTTTTGGACGCCATGGACGTTTCTCAGTTTCCAGGCATAAAGAACAGTACAAATGCAGGCAGGGCACAGGACAAAGCACTCGGGACAAAATGTATGTGAAATGGTTTGATACATTAATGTTTTACTATGTGATTTTAGTGTATTGAGTGAATGTCACTTTTGGTCATTTTCAAATTTCCCGCCGTTCCGTCCCCCGTACGTCCTGACGCTTGCAGGGGACGGAACCTAGATGACAGATGCCAGCATCCGCCGGATTACATTGCCGGGGACACTGCAGGAGGGACATCGCGGGAGCGCAGGACAAGGTAAGTAAAGAACAGATGCCGGAGCAAAGCTGCATGGTAAGCCCGAGTGTAGCTCGGGGTTACCGCTTTTGGTGCTGAAACTTTACCCCGAGCTACACTCGGGAATACCTCCAGGGAGGCTACCTGGTAAGCGATGATACAAGAGGGAAAGGAGTCCCCAATATCCACTTGTTCAGCCACCTATGCACAAGGATCTCACACGGTATCCGATGTCACTCCGTGAACAACCATATCCTGTAAATAGAAGAAAGAACAAGACCCGCTCCAATGGTGTAGTACAAATATATAGATAGCTTTATTGCTTTAAAAGTTGCACTTACAATGTGTACAAAAACTACAAGCCAAATGCAGTGTTCTCACCATGTCAGGGACCCGACGGCGAAAGATCCCTTCGGGTTGCGGCTATATTAAACCTGCAATTCAGTACAATCGATGCCTTCTGGTCTACAACGTCCCTGCACTTATTACCTGATCTTGTTGCTTGTATTCTGATCTGACCTGACTAAGAAAGAACTCCGCCTGCACCGACCTCCGCTATCCCTGACCATCCGCTTGCCTGCTCCCTTGTACTTGATCTGCCCGCTTAATACTGACCCCGTTTGTCTGACTCTGCTGCATCTATTTATCTGCCCCTGGCTTGCATCCTGAAGGCTGCCATACTTAGCTGCCGCTGCACCCACTGTCCTGCACCTGGCCTGCATCCTGGTCACTGCCATACCTGCCTGCTACCGCATCCACGCTTTGGTGTCCAGTCCCAGTCTGAATCCTGATTGCCGCCATACCTGCCTGCTGCTGCACCTACGTTCCTGCATCTGCACCTTGCCTGCATCCGGATCGCCTGGGTCTTCAGCTACCTGCCGCCAGCTCCAGATCCACCCGGCACTCGTGCCACTGCTGGCTCTGCGCCCTCTGTTCCCACGATCGGGCTCCGAGCGGGAGTCGTAAGAGGACACCTTCTCTCCATATCAGACTCCCCAACCAGGTACGTGACACACCACCTCCAGAACAAACAACATCAGACGCCGTCGCATCACTTCTGGTTATGGGCCCGCGTCCCTTCCGGTTTGCCACACCGTCACGCCTGACGCGTTTTGTCATTTCTGACTTACTGATAGGGGTGACGGTGCGATGCGGCTTAACTCTTATGTACGGAAGTTATAATTGGAGTCACCAGGCTATTAGGACATTGATCCTAATTGATCCTAATTTGTCCACACACACCTCACAGGATGTGATGTCAACAAATCGCAGAAACTGACTCCATATATCAACCAAAAAGGGCAATCGGGTACAATACTCATAAATTAAAATAGAACCATCAGTATAATTTAAAAGAAAGTAAAACAAATAATGATTACTATACACACTAAAAAATCAGTAATATGTTCATCAATAATGTATTCATATCTAAAAACATGATAAACTCTAAAAAAAAATAAATCTAAAATATGATCAAAGCCATCACAAATATAATAAATCTGTTCATCCACCTATAATAACTGAAATATTATTAAACATGTGCATTAACCCAAAATACTCCTACGTATCGCTTATAAAACAATTGATTTCTAATTCTACATTCAAACCTCCCGGTATTAGGGACTAAAGTCATTTATATCCATTTTGTCTCCCTCCGTGACAGATCTCTAATTCTATTGGAGCCCCTCCAATTAAGAGATACCCAATCTACCCCCCAAAATGTAAGTACTGTAGGATCCTTTTGATGGAATTTTGCAAAATGATCAGATACATTATGGTGAGTGTAGCCCTAATATTTTTCATATGTTCCACAATCCTCTCTATAAGAGGTCGGTTTGTGTATATAAATTAGATCACAAGGGCACTGAATGGCATACACCACAAAAGTTGTGTCGCGTGTGATGAATTCTGCTATTTTAAATTCATGTTTAACTGTATTAGAAGTAAAGGATTGGAGTTTAATTACATTACCATCAGCAGTGCAACATGCTTTGCATTTTCTACATGCATTAAATCCCTTTTTGGAGGGAACCATATAAATAGTTCTTGGAATATCTCTTTGACTACCTTTTCCCCCAAAGTTGGTGCTCTTTTATAGATAAACTTAGGCCGTTCGGTTAAGACTTTATTTATCAGGAGAACATGCCAATATCTCTGAAATATAGATTCTACCTCTTTTTGTACTGACAATGAAAATTTGATAAATTCCATTGATGTTTATTATCATTCTCCTTCCCATAAAGTATTGGGTCCAGTCTTACCAGAATGGCCTAAGTTTATCTATAGAAGAGCACCAAATTTGGGGGAAAAGGTAGTCAAAAAGATATTGGATATTCCAAGAACTATTTCTGTTTCCCTCCAAAAAGGGATTTAATGCATGTAGAAAATGCAAAGCATGTCGCACTGCTGATGGTAATGTAATTAAACTCCAATCCTTTACTTCTAATACAGTTAAACATGAATTTAAAATAGCAGAATTCATCACATGCGACACAACTTTTGTGGTGTATGCCATTCAGTGCCCTTGTGATCTAATTTATATAGGTCGCACAAAACGACCTCTTAAAGTGAGGATCGCTGAACATATGAAAAATATTAGGGCTACACTCGCCATAATGTTTAAGATCATTTTGAAAAATTCCATCATAAGGATCCTACAGTACTTACATTTTGGGGGGTAGATTGGGTCTCTCCTAATTGGAGGGGCTCCAATAGAATTAGAGATCTGTCACGGAGGGAGACAAAATGGATATATTGACTTCAGTCCCTAATACCGGGAGGTTTGAATGTAGAATTGGACATCAATTGTTTTGTAAGCGATACTTAGAAGTATTTTGGGTTAATGCACATGTTTAATAATATTTCAGTTATTATACGCGGATAAACAGATTTATTATATTTGTGATGGCTTTGATCATTCACTTTTTTTAGATTTTTAAAAATGTTTTTTAGAGATTATCATGTTTTTATATATGAATACATTACTGATTTTTCAGTGAGTATAATATTGCTGGTTTATGTAATAATGTTTGTCTTCATTGGTGATTGCATATGTTCTTTAAATATGTTTATATGTAATCATTATTTGTTTTACTTTCTTTTAAATTATGCTTACGGTTCTATATTCATTTTATGAATGTCTGTGATTGCCCTTTTTTGTTGATACATGGAGTCCGTTTCCGCCATTTGTTGACATCACATCCTGTAAAGTGTGTGTGTGGACAAATTGGGATGAATTCGTAGCCTGGTGACTCCAATTATAACTTCCGTACTTAAGAGTGAAGCCACACCGCACCGTCACCCCTATGAAAAAGTCAGAAAAAGACGAAACGTGTCAGAAGTGACACGACGACGTCTGATGTTTGTTTCGGAGGTGGTGAGAGCACCTAAGCGGTCTCCGCTTTTCCACACTGCATTTGGCTTGTAATTTTTGTACACATTGTAAGTGCAACTTTTAAAACAATAAAGCTATCGATATTTGTACTACACCATTGGAGCGGGTCTTGTTCTTTCTTCTATTTACATGATATGGTTGTTCATGGAGTGACATTGGATACCGTGTGAGATCCTTGTGCAGAGGTGGCTGAACAAGTGGATATTGGAGACTCCTTTCACCTCTTGTATCATCGCTTACCCGTTAAAGCCCTCTTCTTTTTCTCACCTGCCAAAGCAGAGGACAATAAAGCACTGGTAAGTGCATACCCATGTGGGGGCGCACTGTGGCCAGTTTTTTTTCATCACTGGATATTCATCGTTTTCACTGGAAGTTGTTTTCATCACATGGTGGATTTAAATATGTGATGTTTTATTTGGATTCACATTATTTAATTTTTTCACTATATATTTTTTTCACATATTAATTTTTTTTGGAATTTTATTGGTTGTTTCATTTTTTTTAATATATTGTCATTTCTATGATTAGTTTATCACTGCTAAGTGTGTGCGCCACTTTTTCACCATCGCTGTGGTTTTAATTTTTTATTGGATTTATTTATATAGTGGCAGAAAGGGATGTTATGATATTGGTATTTTCACATATGATTTAATCTATTTCTGCATCCAGCGCGATATTGTGTATTTCACTATTGATTTCATACACTTGGTTTTGATTAAGGATGGATCCATGTTTTCATGTTATTTACACCAGGTTCTGACCCTACCATCTGAATATTGCAGCAACCAGTCTGCCCCTTCTCCTCTGATCTCTGACATCAACAAGGCATTTTCATCTGCACAACTTCCGCTCACTGGATATTTTCGGATTATTCTTTGTAAACCTTAAAGATGGTTGTGCTTGAATCTTCCAGTAGATCAGCAGTTTTTGAAATACTCAGACCAGCCCGTCTGGAACCAACAATCATGCCATGTTCAAATCACTTAAATCCCCTTTTCTTCCCCATTCTGATGCTCAGTTTAAACTTTAGCACGTCTTCTTCACCACCTCTACATGCCTAAAATGCATTGAGTTACTGTCATGTGATTGGCTGATTAGCAATTTGTGTTACCAAGCAATTGAACGGGCTTACCTAATAAAGTGACTGGTGAGTGTATACTAGATGTGGATGGATGCTGGGACCCCTGCCATTGTCACCAGGACACAGCTCACACCTGTCTAGCTGTCAGTTGATACACAATGAAAGGCCAGTTATTGATTGGGGTGCCCAAACATTTCATGACACAGGGGCTCTTTGGTGACACCGCAATACCTTTCTTTCTGTGTAATACATGCAGTAAGCAAGTGTTGACTTTGCTGCAAGCTGTAGGGGGTCTCCAAACTTTTCAAACAAATGGCCAGTTTACTGTCATTAACATTTTAGGGGGGGCAGACAGTGGCAGGTGGGAGTAGAAAATGTCCTGGAATTAGTGGGAATAAACATTGTTCCATCTTTAGTATTGGGTGGAGGAAGAGTGTGCCTTAACTAGTATCAGTTGAAAGAATAGTGCCCTACCATTAGTGTCAATGGGTGGAATAGTGCCCCATTGTTGGTGTCAGTGGGTGGAATAGTGCCCCATTGTTGGTGTCAGTGGGTGGAATAGTGCCCCATTGTTGGTGTCAGTGGGTGGAATAGTGCCCCATTGTTGGTGTCAGTGGGTGGAATAGTGCCCCATTGTTGGTGTCAGTGGGTGGAATAGTGCCCCATCGTTGGTGTCAGTGGGTGGAATAGTGCTTTGTATCAGTGAAAGGTAAAATGCCTGAAGAGCCAGATAAAAGTAAGCCCATCTGGCCCCCGAGCCACAGTTTGGAGACCACTGGTTTAGACTATTGTCTTTCCATGAAGCCTCATACTAGTCCACTCTTTTCACTAGCTTTGAAAATGACTCGTCTGCATCTGATTACTCACAAACCTAAAAAAGGGCTTAGAAAATAATACAGCACTTCTGCGTACATAAAATTACATGTTTAAAGGCAGTGAAAGTATTCAGTAAGTGTACGTGTTTATTCGAGGATTTTGCTAATAGATTTTGCCATTGGAGAGCCATTAACTGGAGTCGGTGGCTTCACTTGAGTTCCATTATAGGGGACCTATGTCCTTGGGCACTAATATTTCCTTTCCATTCTTCAGTTAGGGAGGTTGGTTGGATGAACAGGAGTCTGCTTTGCAGCCGGGGAATGCTGCTGCTGCTCCAGGGAGACTTAACAATAAAACCTGCCACCATAACGGCAGCAACCATCTTAAACATTAGCAGGATATTTAATGGATCTTTCAGAACAACCGTTAACATTTAAAACCGCCAATTGTAAACAACCCCATGGGTCGTAATGAAATGCAAGTGTTTGTAGATTTACTGTAATATACTTCTAACTCCTCCTAATACCAGAAATCTGTTCCACTCAAATAAATGACATTTGTTTCCCTCTTTTATTAATCTCTAAATAAAGGTCACATAGTATAAGTTTGAGCGTGCTGTGGAAATCATAATAAGAGAGCCTACTGAGTGTCAGGACCCAAGAGGATGTTCAGAGCTTGTTTATGTGCATGTGTCTCTTGAGCCATTGCTGAACGTTTCTTGGTGTGAAGTGAGCCTTCAGAGGACATTACAGCCATTGTGAATGATGCTGTTTCCTTGCCTGTCATAAGGTAATCTGCCATCTAATCTTCTAATTGTGTCTCCAGCATGAGAGCGGACCGGATACAATTTGTGCATTTTCTGTATTGATATTTCTTGGTATTTCAGTGTCCTTTTATGAAAGTAACCTTTGTGAAGGATGCTAGCCCTCTTGTGCTGAACTAAAATATAAAAACAATAGAAGGCTGTGGTTTCTGGGTTTTTTTTTTTTTTTTCTGTGGAACTATTCAGGTTGCTCTTAGCCCTTCATATTTGAAACAAGAAGGCTGCAAGTGGTCCTGATTCCACCTTCCTGCAGTATAGCTAGGCTCACAAGAAATGAAAAGGTAAGCTAACGCCCTACAGCCTAACCTCACCCCCCCCCCCCCTGTTCCCTACTGCGCTTACAATTGTAAGTGATTAGCTGTTACCTTCAGCTTTTTAAAACCTCTTTTAACCACTTGCCCTCCAGAGGATTTGCCCCCCTTCCTGACCAGGCCATTTTTTGCGATACGACGCTGCGTTACTTTAACTGACAATTGCGCGGTCATGCAACGCTGCACCCAAATGACATTTACGTCCTCTTTTTTTTCCCCCACAAATAGAGCTTTCTTTTGGTGGTATTTGATCGCCTCTGCTTTATTTTATTTGTTTGCGCTATAAACAAAAGAAGACCAACAATTTTGAGAAAAAAACTATATTTTTGACTTTTTGCTATTAAACATGTCCAGTAAAAAAAAAAATTTAAAAATCAAATTTCGGCAAATTTAGGACAAAATGTATTCTGCTTCCTGTCTTTGCTAAAAAAAAAAAAATATCCCAATACGTGTAAATTAATTGGTTTATGTGAAAGTTATAGCGGTTTTATTTAGTTTTTTTTTTTTACTAGTAATGGTGGCGATCAGTGACTTATAGCGGGACTGAGACGGGCATTCTGACACTGAGGGGAACGGACTTGGTGTCACTGACATCCCCAGTGACACCAATACAGTGATCAGTGTTAAAAGCACTGACACTGTACTAATGGCACTGGGCAGGAAGGGGATAACATCTAGGACGATCAAATGGTTAACTGTGTGTGTGCTTTACACTGTAAGCACACTGCTTTTGTATGGCTCTACTCCCCCCGTATAAATACATGATTTTGCTCGAGGAAGTGGTTAAGTAAATAAAGGGAAGAAAAGTGCGGCTTTCAAATCCCCTGACCGCTGCACCAGCCATGTGAGCAGTGACAGCTAATCACCCACAGAGGTAAATGGGAGGAAGGACCAGGGGTGTGGGCAGGGTGTAACCTGTTAGTTAATCTTTTAATTTATTTGTGAAGAGGCGATCTTACACTTTAAGGCTCCATTCACGCTGAGCGTTTTTCAGGCTTTTTCCAGCTTTTTTTTTTTTTTTTTTTTTCCAGATTTGCAAATATTATAGGTTTTTTCAGGCATTTTTTTTTCATTTAGGTGTTTTTGCTTTGGCCAATAGAGATATCTGCTGTTTGAGCTGAAAATGCCTGAAAAAACACTTAAAATGCTCATTCCCAGTGTTCAGGTGTTTTCCATTCAAGTCTAGGGGCACAAAACGCTCAGATCTGCCTGAAAAGTAACGCACATGCTTTTTTGAGCGACAGGCGTTTTGCTATAGGTGAGGAAACACTCATATGTAAACAAGGGCCATAGAATTGATTTGGATTTTGCTTGTTGAGCATTTCTGAGCGTCCAGCTGATAAATGCCATAGTGTGAATGGAGCCTAAAGCTAAAATCTGGGATAAGCAAATGTTTTCTTTCTAAAGACAAGAGGCATGTGTCTTATTTGAAACATGGAGATGTATTAAAAAGAGAATACATTGTAATTCACCCAGTGAAACCGCATGTACATTTGTTCTGTGTGAGTCTGGCAAAAAACAAATGTTATTAGGTTATTACTTTTGCTGGTCCAATGTTTTTCATTGATTTAAAGGGGAAGTGTGGGGACAGTAAAAAAAAATAAACATACATACTCGTGCTGCAGTATCACTGTGTCGCTGCACCCAGAGGCGTATTTGCCTAGGGTGGCATTTATTAGGGGGCAACACTGCCCCCTGGAAGAAGGGACATATGCAGCATGGGGACCTGGTGGGATCTGAGAGAGGCTGTGGGCTGCTTGATGGTGTATGCAGAGCCCGATTGGCTCTCTCGGGTGAGGGAACGATGGGGCAGGGGTGTTGTTGGTCACTGTCAGGCTCTCTCCGCGGGAAGGGGGGGCGAGGGGGAGGTCTGGTGTTGGTTGGTGTCAGGCTCTCTATGCCGGGGAGGAGGGGCGTCTGTTTTTTGTATTGCCTAGGGCAGCGCAGAACCTAAATACACCAGTGGCTGCACCCCCACCAACTCTTAGCCTGAGAACTGAGCAATCACATGACCCCCTGTTCGCTCAGTTCCCGGTCTGTTCTGAGCGGAGAGCAGTGACTATCAGTCACCGGTCTGTGCTCTGCCCCTTCAACTGTTCTACTGTTTTCTTTTCTTACTTTTGTTTTGAAAAATAAGCCTATTTATGCTACTTCCTCTGAGCGGTGTGCAGCAAGGCAAATGCTTGGCATGGAACCTGGAAGATTGTGGCGATTGCTGTAGTAGTGCCAACTACTACAGTAATGTCCAGCTTAAACAATGGTCCCTCAGGTATGAGATATACATATTTACATTGGTTTAAGCTGGATTCTTTGAACTCTGCAATTAAAGTGTTACTGAAGTCACATTGTTTTTTAAAATAACAAACATTTTATACTCCTCTGCTCTGTGCCATAGTATTGCACAGAGTGGCCTCAATCCTCCTCTACTCGAGTTACCCGGCAGCGATCTTGGCTCCTCCTCTTCTTCGTGGGTTTCCATAGCAAGCCGTTTGCTATGGTGGAACACAGTGTCTGCTCGCTTCTGAGCTGTGTCTATAGAGCTGTGCTCCATAGACATTCACAGTAGGACTTAGCCCCACCCCCATGTCCTCACTGCATTTGATTGACTGCAGCAGGTACCAATGGCTCCTGCTGCTGTTCGAGTCCCTGTATGAAGAGGAAGCGAAGGGAGAAGAGATGCAGCCATGCACAGCACTGGATCTATTTCCCCCTCTTCACTCAGGGCAGGGGGAGGACAGAGGAATATAAAAAAATTGTTATCTTAATGGAAGGAATGCATTAAGGTAAAAAAGCATGTTTAGCTTATTACTTTAAGATCATACCTGGAGTTCTGCTTTAAATGTGTTTTTATTTCTTGTATTTATGCAGTGCTGATTTTATTACATTGTATAAATTGTTTTTTCTTCCCTTGATTTAAAGTGTTACTAAAGGCACATCTTTTTAAAATAAAATAATAAATGTTATACTCACCTGCTGTGTGAAATGGGATTGTAAAATGTTTTTCACCTTTTTATGGAAGGTAAAAAAAAAAGTTTTGGCTTTAGAACCACTTTTATAAGGTTTTCATGTAAATGTTAATAATAGTCTCTGGTGTCACACTAATACACAGAGCAGTCCTAAGACTTATTGAAACTATATGTAAGACTTATTGGCACACATATTTTGGATACAGCTTTTCAGCCTGTCAGTGGGCTTCACTTGTATAACTGAACTTCTCCCTCTCAGTAATCTGACACTGCTCATGAATTCTTTCTGACTGACAGAGCAGGCTGTGGATCATCTCGCTGGTTCTGTGACATGAGCAGTTTCATACGGCTGGCCACAGTAACATTACCGTTTGGATTCCTGTTCTCAAGGGCCATGGCTTGGACATCAAGTGGAAAAACACACAGCGATCTTGTTAGCAATCTTAGAAGTAAGTCATAGTCTGTTTATTTGAATAATAAAGTCAAATTAGGATCAAATGTATCTAATGTGTGAATTAATTAAAGAACAGAATGTTCTGCACTGCGACCCTGTAACTGCTCTGACAAAAATAAATGATCAGTTTGATAGATGAATTGTACAATCTTGTGCCTGAGAATCTCTGTGTGAAATGATTAGTTATTTGGTAGGATTTATTGCTGTTTTTACCTATTTTTATAGTAACTCACTGATTTTAGGAACAAAGAACATACTAGGCTACAGGTGAAATCAATGAACTGATAATGCTCTCCAATACCGAAGGCAACTAAGCTCTAAGGGCTCATTCACACTTGACTGTTTTACCAACGCTTGCCAAACGCCCCTATAGTGTTTGGCAAGCGTTGGTCCGGCGTTTGCGGAGCGTTTTTTTTAAAGCGCCGCATGCGCGGTTTAGCGGAGGTTGCTAGGCGGCAGCAGGTCGCATGAACGGGGTGCGACTATGATGTGGTGTGGAATTCGCACAGAAACGGGTGCGAATTCCGCACCGCATCAGTGTGAACCCAGGCTAAAGCTGAACTCCAAGTGTACTTAAGTCTTGCTCAGTTGCACAGGCCCTCTCCTGTACTAAAATTGTTTACTCTGATTTCACTGGGCACAGTGAGCTTTTTACAGCGTGCATTAGAGGCACCACAAACCATTTAGAGCCTGCCTCATTTTCTGATTTTAGGATGTCCATCATATACAGTTGTGACCAAAATTATTCAACCCCCAATGCTGTAAAGGGGTTTAGGGACTATAGTGTACATTTGGAATTGTATTCAGAATCAAATCCTACAAGGACGTTGTAACTACCCAAATGCAACTAAAATGACATCAATTGTTTATGTAATACAGTAGTAAATGGTTCTTATGTGGTTTCTTCATTGCCACAATTATTCAACCCCTTAAAGACTACCACTCTGAAGAACAGAGGTTCATACAGGTGCTTTCCATCAGGTATTGAAAACACCTGTGGATGTCACCGAGCAGCAATCAAGCATAATAAGCACCAATTAGGCAGCTTTAAAATGACTGTGATACTCAGCTCCTTCTAGACATTTACTGGTGTGGTTACAAACATGGTGAAGGCAAGAGAATGGTCCAGGAAGACAAGAGAAGAGGTGATTTCTCTTCACAGGAAGGGCAATGGCTATAAGAAGATTGCAAAGATGTTAAACATACCAAGAGACACCTTAGGAAGCATCATTCGCAAATTCAAGGCAAAGGGCACTGTTGAAACGCTACCTGGTCGTGGCAGAAAGAAGATGCTGACTTCGACTGCTGTGCGCTACCTGAAGCGTAGAGTGGAGAGAAGTCCCCGTGTGACTGCTGAGGAACTGAGAAAAGATTTGTCAGATGTGGGTACAGAAGTTTCAGCCCAGACAATAAGACGCACACTGCGTAATGAAGGCCTCCGTGCCAGAACTCCCAGGCGTACCCCCTTGCTGTCTCCAAAGAATAAGAAGAGTCGACTGCAGTATGCCAAAAGCCATGTGGACAAACCACAAAAGTTGTGGGATAGTGTTCTGTGGACTGATGAAACAAAATTAGAACTGTTTGGGCCCATGGATCAACGCTATGTTTGGAGGAGGAAGAACAAGGCCTATGATGAAAAGAACACCTTGCCTACTGTGAAGCATGGTGGAGGGTCAATCATGCTTTGGGGCTGTTTTGCTTCTGCAGGTACAGGGAAGCTTCAGCGTGTGCAAGGTACCATGAATTCTCTTCAGTACCAGGAGATATTGGATGGAAACGTGATGCAGTCCGTCACACACCTGAGGCTTGGGAGACGTTGGACCTTTCAACAGGACAATGATCCCAAGCATACCTCCAAGTCCACTAGAGCATGGTTGCAGAGGAAAGGCTGGAACATTTTGGAGTGGCCATCGCAGTCACCAGACTTAAATCCGATTGAGAACCTCTGGTGGGACTTAAAGAAAGCAGTTGCAGTGCGCAAGCCTAAGAATGTGACTGAACTGGAGGCCTTTGCCCATGAAGAATGGGCGAAGATACCCGTAGATCGCTGCAAGACACTTGTGTCAAGCTATGCTTCACGTTTAAAAGCTGTTATAACTGTAAAAGGATGCTGTACTAAGTACTAAGATTGAATGTCACTTGGGGGTTGAATAAAACTGATAATGCTGTGAGCACAGAAAAGACATTTGTGGTTATTTCATTATAACTGTTATGTTATATTTGTCTGACCTACAAGTGCCTCTTTAATGTAAATGTAAGCAAGATGACTGAATGATCAAAAGCAATGTCAAACTGGCCAAAACACTCAATTTCAGTGGGGGTTGAATAATTTTGGTCACAACTGTAGCTCTTTCTTCCATAGCTGAATGTTCCTAGCACTCACATTTTATTATTGGTTTGGACCCTCACAGGAAACTGCATTAGGTGGGCTCCAGTGGCAGGATCAACTGGTGTTTGTAGGACTTTGCAAGGGAACTAAGATAAAACAGTAAGTGCAGATGCACTTCTATATTTCAGCAGCACATATTTGGTGGAAAGGCACAGTTCCACTTTAAGGGGCATATTGAAAAAAGTAGTGAATCCGAGATTCTCGAAACATTCAACATATTCACTATTTAACCTAAAAAGAAACATATAACATGTTGCTGCTTACCAGTCCAAGCTACTCCCACCAGTTTACAGTGGTCCCAGTCTTTGTGGAGGAACAGGACAGCCCCAAAACTGCAGCAGGTTTGAGGTAGGTGGCGCGTAACTCCCGAGTGCAGTAAAAGGGATCGGATCACTTTTACTGAAAAGCTACATGTGTGCCATTCTGTTTAGGTCTCTTCCATTCACCCAAGCTGCTGCTGACTCCCCTGGTTTCTGTGCCACTCCCAGATTCTTTGCAATCGCTATGGTCATGGGACGGTTTGGGAGATCTCTGTGTTGTCATGGGTGGATATGGGACACTGAAGTGCCTCCTGACAGTTGAACACCCATCTCCGACTCGCAAGACACCACAAAAGTGAGCACCTACCCCCAGCACTGGGCTCAAAGGGGTAGGGAGGAGGAATGGGTTTCAGTTCAGGGGCACATGACCAACATAACACACTGGCACTAATAATATGATATCTGATCTGTTGGGTGAAATCCTCCTCCCTCTATTCTATTCTATGTCCCACCGCACCCCAAATGTCGTAATCGTCTGAAGTGGTGGGGCTTAATAGAGTGTCCTGTGTCCTAAAATTGACACTCCATTCATAGAAGCTGCATAAAACAGGATCTATGAATGGAAGGGGGTGGACCTTTGTTCTAATAACCCCTGGTGATGCGGAAGATTACGGCAGTGGAGGTGGGGTGGCATGGAGGGAGTAGAAGTTCACTTAACAGAGGAGACATCAGCACAAGGAACACATCCTACTGACTGTAATGCCTAGTACAAAACATACCGCTTTCAAAGTGATGGTACAATAATCTGATCGTTGGTACACAATTGATTTATTCAAAATGTCCCTAATGCAGGGGTTCCATTCTCCATTTTTTTTGAAGATCCCTGATAAATATACATAATCCGCAATTGTTAGCATGAGTTTATAATGGCAGCACCTGTTACCATTCATAAATCCTAGACACTGATGAGGGAGATTGCTGGCCTTGTCTCCTGCACAACCTGCATGCTAGCACACACCACAGACTTCCTTTGGAACATCTTGTATGTCACATTGCACGCAGATCCAGCCTATAGCACAGTATTGACAGTATATACACTATACATTATAGCTGCCATTGCCATGATAGCAGGCTGTCACTGGGCTGGATCCACTGTGCGTTGAGACAGAAGAGTTTGAAGGTTAATTTAATATAGTTCAAATTCAGTATAGTAAATTCAGGTACTTTGATTAAAGGAAAAAGAGCAGGGAAGATAAAACAAAAAGGGTTGAGTGAGAGGGCGGAGTTTAAAAGCAATCAAGTGACTTTGACCCTGTTGCTGACACCTGGCAAGTTGATTTTGTTTTAATGGATTATTATTGGATCAACCATTGTTTGTTTGCTGGAATCCTAACTTCTGCAGTGTGGCATATCACATGAGAGATTCGCACAGGAACCGCATCGCATTCCTGTGCAAATCACATGCGAATTCTGTGCGGCGCAATTTCAGCCATACATTTTGTATGGCTGAAATCGCACCGCATCAGCTCCAAAAAGGTGCAGGACTCCCTCCTCGTCCTCCTAGTCTTCTTCGTCCTCCCTTTTCTTTTTTTTTTTCCCCGCAGTACAGTAGAATTGGATCGCATGTGTATTCACACCCATGCGATCCGATTCTGCACATCACACCGCTTTTCGCAAAACAATATCGGGTGTTGTTAACTTCAGATACACAAACGCAGCAGTTCGCATGAACTGGGTGCGAAACCGGTGCAAATTCCGCACCACATAAGTGTGAACCTGGCTTAGGGCTCATTCATACAGGCGCTCAGCCTTGCCGTTTGCTTACTTTTTGTGCTAGCACAGAGCTGTGCAGGCAGCCCATATCACAAGAATGGATATGCACAGGCTCTGTGCCTGGGTCCGTGCACCTGTCCTTGTGTATCTGTTGTACTTGGCTGTGTGGGTTAGTCCGTAAAGCAAATGCATATCCATTCACTTTATATAGACTGCCTGCACGCAGCTTAGTGCTAGTACAAAAAGTAAACAAATGGCTCTTCACTCCACATGACGCTGAGTGCCTTTGTGAATGAGCCCTAAAGGAAGATGTTAGAGTTTTGCATGAGGAGCAAACAATTAAGGTATGTCCTAAAATTGACACTGTAGATAGAAACTGCAATGACAGATGAATCTCACGCTCCGCATCTACTACATCGAAGAACTGTAAGCAGCTAGCAAATGTACAGAGCAATGAACTCTTTCTACTACAGCTGAGCTGGGCAGACTATCTGATCATATTTATACATGTTAACCAACCACAGTGCAGAATTTTGTGAATTTCAGACCATTCTCAGATTCTATCTTCTTTTTTTTTTTTTCTTTACTTTTAGAGAATGGAGTGATTCGGACTCAGCGTGTGTTTGATGCTTTAATGGAGACAGACCGAGCACATTATATCCAAAACTTCCCTTATATGGACTCCCCACAGAGCATAGGTAAGACAACTGACTATTAGACACTGGGGGGAATTCAGCAAAGTAGCAGTGCGTTATAAGTATTTGGCGTTACTTGTGAATGTGTTGTGCCTATTCAAAAAACATTTGCGACAGCTTTGGTTCTTACAGTGACACATGCACCAATTTCAGGTAGTTCTAATTTTGCTCCACCTTTATTCATTGTGGCACAACACCTGCAGAAATTTTAAAATAAAATGTAGTGAAACTGTAGTCCGAAAATTAAGTTTTGCTATATCACTACAGGCTGGTCCCTTTTGCAGGTATAGCTATATAAAATATTAGAATATTATAAGTGCCTATACGGTTTAAAATCCAGTAATACACTGTCTCACCCGGCTCTACACATGCTCAGTTGCTCTATATTTTTAGGCACTGTGCCGAAAATGTAGAGGCTGATCTGCTGACAGTCTAAAGATTAGTGCTGTTCAGGAGTTTTGGGCTTCAGCAAAATGGCTGTCTCTGACATGGGAGCAATGCTGGAGGCATTTTACAAAACACACTAATTTTGGTAGCATAATTAGCAAGGAACATACATTCCACATTAATACAGAGCATTATTTTTTACCATGTTGTTACTGGTAAAGTTCCACTCTAAGAAAGTGGAGCTGTACAACCCCTGCTTCCAGACCTTATACATACTGATCAGGTGGGGTTTGTGCAGGGTAGGGAAGCCTGTGATAACACTTTGAGCATGGTTCATGATCAAGAGTGTTTTCAATCTGTGGGAATTCCTGCTTGCCTATTATCTGTTGATGTTGAAAAGGTATTTGATAGGCCTATTTGGGAAAGCGTTTGAGCCAAAAATGACCACCCCACTCTGAGTCCTGGTTTCCAACAAAAGTTTCTTGCTCTTTATTCCTCTCCTTCTGCCAGAAATTTGTCTTAACGGTTCTTTGACAACACGCTTCCCTATCGCTAACAGAACGTGGCAAGGTTGCCCATTGTCCCCTCTCTTATATGTTCTGATCATGGAGCATTTGGCAATCGCACTTCGCAACAATCCCAACATAACGGGTGTATCTGTGGCTTCAGTGGAGGTTAAACTGGCCCTTTTCGCGGATGATCTCTTACTCTGTCTCCTATCCTCAAGTGTCTCTGTCATCTATTTTGTCGGAATTCCAGAGATTCAGTGAGTTTAGCAATTTCAAGGTCAACTTAACGAAGATGGTGATTCTTAACGTTTCTGTGTCACCTCCCCGGTTCCATAAGCTTGGGGATAACTTTCCTTTCAAGTTTTGCCCTGGCTCCCTCAAATATCTGGGTATTAAAATTCTTACTAATCTCTCTATTTTCTCTGAGAATTATACTCCTCTACTAACGCACGTTACAGGACCTCCAGAATTATGTACAAAAGAAAAAAATGCCATCATTAGGGGCGTGACCACCCATCAAAGGGATCTCTCTGACTCGCCCTATTTTGGGGTGT
Organism: Staurois parvus; assembly: GCF_062004578.1. Lineage (NCBI taxonomy): Eukaryota > Metazoa > Chordata > Amphibia > Anura > Ranidae > Staurois > Staurois parvus. The sequence continues at coordinate 388,470 of NW_028318438.1, read as the reverse complement.
GGATTATTAACCTAATAAAGCATATTAGAAAAAGGTTAGTAGCTGAATAGAGCAGACTGCAAAAAAAGCGGTATTTTTAAATCCAATGCAGAGTAAACAATAAACATCAATAGTAGATGCAAATAATTACTTTATTTTGATCATGAAGATCTTTTGAAAGGATGGGCATTAGACATGGTGAACACACAGTCAATCAAAAAAATAAAAACCGCGAATATAAAAACAAAAAGACGTCCTGCGCATTCATTTAGCTGCATAATGTAGATTTATTAAATGGCTGGGAAACTGTTATATTGATAAGAAGTATTCATCATATATGGAAGATAATAGTGATGTATGGAGAGTCCACTTTCATAGTATTCTGAGTGATTTTATCTTCACAATTTCGATTCTTTGTTCTTTTCCAATAGTGGCATAACTTTAGATGGATACTTCTTTGCACTTCCCTCATGTAATCATCAATGTTGAATATAGGGGTAGCAAGTGAAAAAAAAAACCTAAATAATCAACGTGAGCAATGAATAATAAATCTAAGAGTCAATATATATATATATATATATATATATATATATATATATATATATATATATATATATACAGTGGGGATCGAAAGTTTGGGCACCCCAGCTAAACATTTGTATAAAGAAGCCAAGGAAAGATGGGAAAATCTCCAAAAGGCATCAAATTACAGATTAGACATTCTTATAATATGTCAACCAAAGTTAGATTTTATTTCCATCATTTACACTTTCAAAATAACAGAAAACAAAAAAATGGCGTCTGCAAAAGTTTGGGCACCCTGCAGAGTTAATATCTTGTACTGCCCCCTTTGGCAAGTATCACAGCTTGTAAACGCTTTTTGTAGCCAGCCAAGAGTCTTTCAATTCTTGTTTGAGGTATCTTTGCCCATTCTTCCTTACAAAAGTCTTCCAGTTCTTTGAGATTTCTGGGCTGTCTGTCACGCACTGCTCGTTTTAAGGTCTATCCATAGATTTTCAATTATGTTGAGGTCAGGAGATTGTGAAGGCCATGGCAAAACCTTCAGTTTACGCCTCTTGATGTAATCCCCCGTGGATTTCGAGGTGTGTTTAGGATCATTAGCCATTTGTAGAAGCCATCCTCTCTTTGACTTCAGCTTTTTCACAGATGGCATCAAGTTACCATCCAAAATTTGCTGAAATTTTATTGAATCCATTTTTCCTTCTACTCGTGAGATGTTCCCTGTGCCACTGGCTGCAACACAACCCCAAAGCATGATTGATCCAACCCCATGCTTAACAGTTGGACAAAGGTTCTTTTCATTAAATTCTGTGCCCCTTCTTCTCCAAACGTACCTTTGCTCATTCCGGCCAAAAAGTTCAATTTTAACCTCATCGGTCCACAGAACTTGTTTCCAAAATGCATCAGGCTTGTCTATATGTTCATTTGCAAAGTTCAAACGATGATTTTTGTGGTGAGGACGTAGAAGAGGTTTTCTTCTGATGACTCTTCCATGAAGACCATATTTGTACAAGTAACTCTTTATAGTGGAATAGTGTACCACAACTCCAGTGTCTGCCAGCTCTTTCTGGAGGGATCGTGCAGTCAAACGTGGGTTTTGAATTGTTTTTCTCACAATCCTGCGAGCTGTGCTGTCTGATATTTTTCTTTGGTCTTCCAGATCTTGCTTTAACTTCCACTGTTCCTGATGACTGCCATTTCTTAATTACATTCCGAACAGAGGATATTGACATCTGAAAACGCTTTGCTATCTTCTTATAGCCTTCTCCAGCTTTGTGAGCGTCAACTATTTTTAGTTGCAGTTTTCTAGACAACTGCTTAGAAGAACCCATGGTGCTGATTGTTGGGGCAAGGTCAGATGAGTCTGGGCATTTAAAACCTTTGAGATTGACATCACCTGATCTTCCCAGACGATGATTGAGAACAATCCATGACACTGGCAGGTCTCAGCTTTGCAAAGGGGGGCAGTGCATGCTATAAACTCTGCAGGGTGCCCAAACTTTTGCAGACGCCATTTTATTTGTTTTCTGTTATTTTGAAAGTGTAAATGATGGAAATAAAATCTAACTTTTGTTGACCTATAAGAATGTCTAATCTGTAATTTGATGCCTTTTGGAGATTTTTCCATCTTTCCTTGACTTCTTTATGCACATTAATACAAATTTTTAGCTGGGGTGGCCAAACTTTCGATCCCCACTGTATATACAGTCAGGTCCATAAATATTGGGACATCGACACAATTCTAACATTTTTGGCTCTATACACCACCACAATGGATTTGAAATGAAATGAACAAGATGTGCTTTAACTGCAGACTGTCAGCTTTAATTTGAGGGTATTTACATCCAAATCAGGTGAACGGTGTAGGAATTACAACAGTTTGCATATGTGCCTCCCACTTGTTAAGGGACCAAAAGTAATGGGACAGAATAATAATCATAAATCAAACTTTCAATTTTTAATACTTGGTTGCAAATCCTTTGCAGTCAATTAAAGCCTGAAGTCTGGAACGCGTAGACATCACCAGACGCTGGGTTTCATCCCTGGTGATGGTCTGCCAGGCCTCTACTGCAACTGTCTTCAGTTCCTGCTTGTTCTTGGGGCATTTTCCCTTCAGACTTGTCTTCAGCAAGTGAAATGCATGCTCAATCGGATTCAGGTCAGGTGACTGACTTGGCCATTGCATAACACTCCACTTCTTTCCCTTAAAAAACGCTTTGGTTGCTTTTGCAGTATGCTTTGGGTCATTGTCCATCTGCACTGTGAAGCGGCGTCCAATGAGTTCTGAAGCATTTGGCTGAATATGAGCAGATAATATTGCCCGAAACACTTCAGAATTCATCCTGCTGCTTTTGTCAGCAGTCACATCATCAATAAATACAAGAGAACCAGTTCCATTGGCAGCCATACATGCCCACGCCATGACACTACCACCACCATGCTTCACTGATGAGGTGGTATGCTTAGGATCATGAGCAGTTCCTTTCCTTCTCCATGCTCTTCTCTTCCCATCACTCTGGTACAAGTTGATCTTGGTCTCATCTGTCCATAGGCTATTGTTCCAGAACTGTGAAGGCTTTTTTAGATGTCTTTTGGCAAACTCTAATCTGGTCTTCCTGTTTTTGAGGCTCACCAATGGTTTACATCTTGTGGTGAACCCTCTGTATTCACTCTGGTGAAGTCTTCTCTTGATTGTTGACTTTGACACACATACACCTACCTCCTGGAGAGTGTTCTTGATCTGGCCAACTATTGTGAAAGGTGTTTTCTTCACCAGGGAAAGAATTCTTCGGTCATCCACCATAGTTGTTTTTCGTGGTCTTCCGGGTCTTTTGGTGTTGCTGAGCTCACCGGTGCGTTCCTTCTTTTTAAGAATGTTCCAAACAGTTGTTTTGGCCACGCCTAATGTTTTTGCTATCTCTCTGATGGGTTTGTTTTGTTTTTTCAGCCTAATGATGGCTTGCTTCACTGATAGTGACAGCTCTTTGGATCTCATCTTGAGAGTTGACAGCAACAGATTCCAAATGCAAATAGCACACTTAAAATGAACTCTGGACCTTTTATCTGCTAATTTGTAATTGGGATAATGAGGGAATAACACACCTGGCCATGGAACAGCTGAGAAGCCAATTGTCCCATTACTTTTGGTCCCTTAACAAGAGGGAGGCACATATGCAAACTGTTGTAATTCCTACACCGTTCACCTGATTTGGATGTAAATACCCTCAAATTAAAGCTGACAGTCTGCAGTTAAAGCACATCTTGTTTTTTTCATTTCAAGTCCATTGTGGTGGTGTATAGAGCCAAAAATGTAAGAATTGTGTAGATGTCCCAATATTTATGGACCTGACTGTATCTGTGCATGTATGTATGTATGTATGTGTGTGTGTATATATGTGTGTGTGTGTGTGTGTGTGTGTGTGTGTATATATGTGTGTGTATATATATATATATATATATATATATATATATATATATATATATATATATATATATATATATATATATATATATAATTATTTCATCAAAGTGAGTCCAATGCAAGGATGATTACTTTAAAGGAAAAATGTTTTGTAGTCTGTGATTACCTTCATTGTATCTCGTCATCATATTGGCTGACAAAAAAGATTGAACCATGTATAGCCGACCTCGATATTACTTTAACAAGATGATCTCTATAGATGGCACTATTTAGCTAAATCTAAAATAAATGACATAAATATTAGTGAAATGAAAAAGATCATTAACAAATAATGAATATATCAAATAAGGTGATTACCCTAATAGAGATCAGAGTTGTTTTCATTTTGAAAAATTTGGATCTTGAGATCCATGATCAAAAAATGAAGGTTTTCCTCTTATGCATAAAAAATATGTTAAGGCTGTAAAAAGTATATGGGTGACTGGAATCTCAATCCTGTGATGGCATGGATTCATATAGATGAAAATAGCCTTTGGTAGGCCCAAAGGCTTTTAAGTAAGAGCAAGATGGTTCCTGAAGAAAATTGTGGACAAAAGGCCTGTTTTTGCATATCGATGCTTAACTCATATCATATGTATAGTTGTCACCTTAATTTTTTCCACTTGCTACCTCTATATTCAACATTGATGATTACATGAGGGAAGTGCAAAGAAGTATATATCTAAAGTTATGCCACTATTTGGAAAACAGCAAAGAATCGAAATTGTGAAGATAGAATCGCTCAGAATACTATGAAAGTGGACTCTCCATACATCACTATTATCTTCCATATATGAAGAATACTTATTATCAAAATAACGGTTTCCCAGCCATTTATTAAATCTACATTATGCAGCTAAGTGAATGCGCAGGACGTTTTTTGTTTTTATATTCATTGTTTTGATTTTTTTGATTGACTTACTGTGTGTCAGGGTCCTGTCCATGGCCAGAGCTCTGGAAGATCTGGCGTTTCTGCCAATACTCTACATGGCCACAGAAGTACACATCAGCCTCAGTCTGGTGCCAGACGGCCTTTATAAGGAGGCTCATCACTTCCTCTAATTGCTGGATGATCTCTAGCTCCCCGTGCCCTGTTCCTGTTTCCTGTGATTCTGACTTGTGATTTCCTGTTACTGACTCGGCTTGCTCATGGACCTGTCTACTCTGATTTACCCCTGATCTGACCTCGGCTTGGCTTACGGATGCTCTCTCTCTCTCGCTCCTCTGTGAATGACCTCTGCTATACCATCTGACTACGTCTGCTCTGATTCCCACCTGGTACCTGACCTTGGCTTGAACCAACTACCCAGTAAACATCCAAATCCCAGAAGGGCTTGCATACCATGCACAGGCACCTCCTGTCTGCAGACCTATCTCCATGCACCAGCTGTGCTTCTGAGTGGACCACCAACCAGCACTCCTACAGGTGACCTGTGCAACTTTGGGCTAGACTCCCGCTGTCCCACTCTCAGGGGAGTCCGGAACTTAGCCGCAAGGGAAGCCCTCTCTCCATTGGCCTCCATCACCAGGTACGTGATACTGTGTGTTCACCATGTCTAATGCCCATCCTTTCAAAAGATCTTCATGATCAAAATAAAGTAATTATTTGCATCTACTATTGATGTTTATCATTTACTCTGCATTGGATTTAAAAATACCACTCTTTTTTTGCAGTCTGCTCTAGTCAACTGCTAACCTTTTTCTAATATCCTCCAGAATCATGACCGTTCCTTGTACTCCTGGTTTGGCCGGATCAGTATATTGAAAATGAATGTTGCCCCCTGCTTTCTATTGCCATCCCCAGGCCCTTCTTCAGGTTCTTACAAACTGCTTTTACAAGATTTATCTGGGGTCCTCGAAGGCCGAGATTACATAGAATGATCTTGACGCTTCCCAAGCAGCGGGGCGGTGCGGAGGCTCCCAATATGCGTCTTTATCATGCAGTGGCGGTTCTTACTCATTTGTCAAACTGGTTTCATCACACCTCTTCGAAGCAGTGGGTTTCTTTGGAACGGGTCATGGTACCGTGTGATCTGTTGACCCTTCCCTGGATAGTTGCTACATCTTGGTGTCCATCTTCTTCCTTTCCGTTTCTGACTGTTCAGCTTCTGCGAACTTAGGATAGTGTGGTACTGTGGCTTGGGGCCTCTTCCCTGGTTGGTCCCATGATCCCTCTGTTTGGAAACCCCCAGTTTCCCCAACTCAGTCTCGTGGACATTTCCTTCATTGGAGCAGGGCCACTCACGGGAGTTTGGTGCAGATACTTAGTCGTGGGTGTCTTCCATCCTTCCGACAATCTTGCTCTTCCGATTGGGCCGATTTTGCCCAGTGGATGGAGACAGCTTAGCTCTTTTCCTTGTTTCTTTTGGGATCTTCTCCCTTTGCGCCCTCTCTCTGAGATTTATCAGATCCTTCTGGCTATGGTTCATCCGGACCTTCCTCCGTATACCTCCAGTTGGGCTGGGACCCTTGCCGTACAGATATCGGATGAGGACTGGTTGAAATCCTTTACCCTTACACACTGTTTGTCTCTGACCAGTAGGGCTCAGGAAACCAAGTACAAATTGCTCACTTGGTGGTACAGATGCCCCACCTTCCTTCATAGGATCTTCCCTTCCACCTCTGATCTCTGTTGGCGCTGTCAGGCTGCCCATGGCTCCCTTCTTTATATCTGGTGGGAATGTCCCCTTATTTACGCGTTTTGGGATCTTATCTTGCGAGTTTATGCGGAGGTTACGGACCAGACGGTCTACAATATGCCTCAAATTGTTCTATTTTCTATCCTGCCTGGCTCTTTCAAATGTATCAAACACGGCCTTCTTTGCCATTGCTTGACTTCTGCCAGGCTGGTTATACCTCGTCATTGGAGAACTAGCAGTATCCCGACTCTTTTGGAGTGAGTTGAGGAGATGGATCACATTGGAAGTATGGAGTTGCTCTTGGCTCAGGAATTTGGGTACTGCGGAACGCTGTCGTCAGACTTGGCTCTCCTGGCATATGTATAGGGAGTCCTCTGCACTCTGCGTTCTCCTCGATACTTGCATGGTAACTGTCCCTTTTTTTTCTCTTATTGGTTCATGTTGGTTTGTCTTACTGGGTGCTTTTTCTCAGGTGGATCTATTCTTGTTTATTTTTTTTTTCCTTTTCTTCCTTCTCTGCCTTTCTCCCTTCCCTCCCCCCCACCTTCTTTTTTTTTTTTTTTTTTCTCTCAAACTGATTTCAATTCTTCTGTATGGTTCACTGTCCCTTTTAGGGTTTGTGCTGCTTTTATTATGGTTTTTCTAGTCTTTATCTGTACCCTTTGGGAGCTTGATATTGACTGTACAACAAGACTATTCACACTTTATCCTTGGGTCTGTATTTGGAGCTACTTAGTGCCAGACTGTTATTGTTTATTATTTTTTCATGTTCTCTCAAATACGCTTATTCTCCCCCCCCCCCCCCCCTTCCTTTGCCCTTCCTTAGTCTTTTTTTGTTGTATTCCCTACGATTGTATTTTTTCTATGCCAGTTTGATTTTTCTTTTTGTACAGTTCCTGAAAAGCTTTATTAAACTGAGATTGATCATAAGAAAGTGGAGCTAATTAGGACCAGAGACAGATTGTACAATAGTGTCAGTTCAGAATTTGTATTTAATATTCAAGAATTAAAAACATAAAAAAAAAATAAATAAATAAAATAAAACACCTCATGCTTGTTATATAACTAGTATGTCAAAGCAAACTTAAAAAAAAAACATATTTACAGTGCCTTGAAAAGGTACTCGTACCTCTTGAAATTTTCCACATTTTGTCATGTTACAACCAAAACCATAAATGTATTTTATTAGGATTTTATGTGCTAGACCAAAACAAAGTGGCACATAATTGTGAAGTGGGATTTTTTTATAACCTAACCCTTCTTTAAACTTCTCAATTTTATCCCTGACCTGTCTGGTGTGTTACTTGGCCTTCATGATGCTGTTTGTTCACTAATGTTCTCTAACAAACCTCTTAGGGCTTCACAGAACAGCTGTATTTATACTGCTATTAATTTAAAGCAGTGGTCTCTCTGCAGAGATCTTGCATGCCTTCCATTAAGTCAGAGGTAGAACTTTTTGGATTGCGGAGCTATAGGTCTGACTCATTATGTACAAAAACATCAAAACAAAGAAGGTGCAAACGCCTAGCGCATTACCTTTAAAACAATTTATTGAAAATGAAAGACACAGGTTTTACTCACAAACCAAGTAGGTAATTGGCATGTGGTTGCATAAACACACAATGTGGACCACTGTTCACCTCCAACTGAAGGCAAGATGGTGTGAGCTTCTGACGTGTTTCGGGGACCCTGTCCTCTTCCAAAGGCTGGTGTCCCCCAGGACTCAAAACTCTTAAATAGAATGTGTGAATCCCATGGCCCACCAGGGGGCGGGGGAGGAAAAGGGGGTGGGAGTTCTTTAAAGGGGACACAGACATATTCATTCTCTATGTGAATGGATAGTAAGAACATACAAACATATAATTAGCCTACCTCACCACCACAAGGAAAATCCGTAAAAATCACAGATAAAATGAGAGAAATGTGTAAAAATGCTAATGCAAGAAATTAATATAATAAAGCCAAATAAAAGTATATATACATTTGTAAACATGACCTACTTAGTGGTATATTGCATTGGCAGCCCTATTAACATAATCACAACCACTGATAAAGACTACTAATCTGTTCCCGGCCAGTGATTACTCACCCTCGATATATGGGACTGGACAGTGTCCATCTTTAGGGACACCCGATGAACACTGCTAAATGAGACATGAACGTATGCGTGATTGCAATAAGCAATCATGACCGCTGCCACCTGTTGCTGGAAATCTGCTGTCAGGATAAGCAGGCTGCGTGCTTCCTTGTAGTGGAATGCATGCTAGCCGAGCTTCCTGATGCTGGAGCGCAAACCACTGGCCCGCTGGAACCGGATGTCTGGGACCGGAAGTACTTCATATCGGAGGCCCCACAGATAATAACAAGAGGAATACTCTTGCATTATAGCAAATATAAAACCGATCAATATTGTCAGGGTCTGGCTGCCATGGAGGTACATATAAATATGTTAAATGGCAAAATGTGTATAAAACTCTAATAACAATAAATATTATACTCCTATTATACAGTACTTGGGCTTGAAAACCTAATTACAATGAAAAACCACAATATACTTTAATAAATAAAGGGAATAGAGGACTAAGTATTTCATTAAAAAACAAAAGGAAGTTGTATCTGTTTACCACCAGATGGATGAATTATGCCTCCAATATCTCACATATTAAAATAGGTGGTAAAAAGCTATTCAACATATCAATTCTTATCATACTAGGGGATCTCGTTGGTAACGAGTATCGTTCTCACAATTTGAAAAGAAAGTAAAATATGGCGTATGTGGGACATACAAATTGTATTGTAACTGTAATGTCTACCTTCATTTTGTAAAGCGCTGCGCAAATTGTTTATAATAAGATACTAAAACACAAATGGGACAACAATCCAAGATAGGGTGTGTAAACTGCGATCCATAAAGGAATGGATAAAAAAAAAAAAAATACAATAAGCAGACTAAATGGTGTACCTTTCCTAACGAGAAAAAAAAACATCCACCCCTGCTGTCTGTAACCCAACCTGTCTTAACTGAAAAATTGCACTAATGATGCCAGGCGGATGAATATCACCCTTGGCCAGAAATGGAATTGGGGTCGGTATTCTTACTTAAACCACTGCATGAATGTCCAGGTCCTTGTTCAAACCATTCGGTGTCATTGAGCCCAATTGGTGAATCCAGAATACCTCCTGGTTGCTGACCCTTTTGTGTTTCCTACCAGAATCTGCATCTCTAATGGCTTCAATTGCGAACAATTTTAGGCCCTCTGGTTTCTTGTCACTTCTGAAAACTGGCGGAACAAAGAATGCTTGTCAAATCCTTTCAAAATGTTCCTTTTTATGCTTTCCAAATCTGGTCCTGAGAGTGCGGGATGTGCGGCCCACATAAAGGATACTACATGGACATATGAGGCCATAGACCACATATTGGACACGCAGTTAATAAACTGTTGTCTAGAATGGACCTTCCCATTAGTACCAATTTATTTATTCCTATGCCACATGAATGAACAGGCTCCACAGTTGGCTACCTCACAGAAATGGTTCCCTTTTATGATTAAACAGGGTTCTCCAGGTGGATATGGACTTTTTCATGACTGGTTTCACCCTACTGGGAGCAATGTGGCTGCATAGATCCCTCAGCCTTCTGAACACCACACAAGGTCTGTGTGGGATAGATGGTGTGAGGTGAGGGTCCAGTTTGAGTATGGACTAATATTTTTTCAACACCCTCTGTATATCAAAGGCCTTGCTCATATACCTGGTACTGAATGGAACTAGGCCTAGTGTAGTCATCTCTCTGGCTGGTTTTTCCTGAGGCACATATTCGCTATCGTAGCTTGCTCGATATTTCTTGAAGGCTGCTTGGACCACCCTGGCATCATAAACTTTATCTGAAAACTTCGTCTTGAGAATCGGGCTCTGTTCTTCATAGTCTTCCACTCTGGTGCATGTTCTCTTTAGTCTTCAAAACTGTCCAAATGGGACATTGCGGATCCATCGGGGATGATGATGGCTATTGCATGCAAGAATTAATTACCTGCTGTTGCTTTAAAATGGGTCCTAGAAATGATTTTCAGTTCCACATCAAAGCCTAACTTCAAATCAAAAAAAAAAACGACTTGTGACAGTCAGTCACATGTAGCAATAATGGTGTGACCCTCCTGCGCTCCAAATGTGTGTTTAGACAAACTAAAATAATAAATGAACCCCAAACAGCTGCTAACATTAAATCATATACCAGTGATCAAGTGAATATAAACCATATAAATGCTGCGCTACATTCAAACTAATTTAAGTGAATGTGGAATTCAATATCTCAAATTAAAATAATAACAATAATAATATAAATGTAGATGTGCTTAGTGATAACAAAAATGATGACAAAACACAAACTTGAATCCATACGCATGTGCATAAAAAAATGCACATACATATATTACATCACACGTGCAAAAAATGTGAAGTGAAATGATATCTAAATAATAAACGCAAACTCAAAGTCCAATAATGGAATATTAAAGGTGAAAAAAAGTCCAATAATGGAATATTAAAGGTGAAAAAAAGTCCAATAATGGAATATTAAAGGTGAAAAAAAAAAATGGCACGATTAGGGCAATACGTGGATATGTTTCTCCAACCATTGGTGAGAGAAACTAGGTCGTATCTGAGAGATACTAAGCACCTAATACAATTGTTGGAGAAAATAGATGGTAACGATGTGATCTTGGCAACAGCTGACGTCTCATCGTTATATACAATTATTGGTCATACAGAAGGGGTGGAAGCTACAGAATGGGGTCTAAGAAAATATGGAAATCTGAAAAGAGGGCAGAGAAAATATATTTTGGATTGTCTAGAATTTTGCTTAAAACATAATTACTTCTGGCATATGAACGTGTTTTATAATCAAGTTAAGGGTGTAGCCATGGGAGCCCGTTTTGCTCCCAGTGTGGCAAACATGTTCATGGCACACTGGGAAGAGATGGCAGTTTATTTGAGTCCCCCGAAAGAATTAATTTTGTTTAAAAGATACATAGATGATATTATAGTAATATGGAAGGGAAGAGAAGAAGATTTATTATGTTTCTGTGAGAATTTAAATAAGAATACTAAAAATATTGTTCTTACATGGGAACATAGTCGTGAGCGGATCAGCTTCCTAGATTTAGATATTAACATCATACAAAATAAAATCATCACAAAGACATTCTTTAAGAGTGTTGACAGGAATGGATACATTCCTCGAGACAGCTGCCACTTCCCGCCGTGGTTATTGAATATACCTAAAGGTCAAATGATTAGACTCAGAAGGAATTGTACGATGCAGGAGGACTTTCTGAGTCAAGCAAAAAATATAGGCCAGAGGTTTGAAGCCAAAGGTTACCAGCAAGATTCCATTAGTAACACAATCCAGGAAGTTGGGAACACAAATAGAGACGTGTTGTTGGTGGATCGAGAGAAAAATGAGGAACAAAAAGACCAACTTGTAATATGTTTGGATTTCAATGTCCATTATAAAAAAGTGGAAACTATCTTTAGAAAAAATTGGTCACTATTGAAAGCCGATCCAGCCCTGAAAGGGATAATATCAGATTTCCCTAGTTTTAGATATAGAAAAGCCCCATCTTTAAGAGACAAAATTGTTAAAAATGTTCTTGATCCACCCAATAAAAATGTCACTTTTTTGGATATAAATGGGTTTTTTCCATGTAGAACATGTTATGCATGCAAAGCTACAAAAGGCAAGAATAAGAAATTGATGACTTTTTCTTCATCTGTGAGTGAGAAAGAATTCAAAATTGAAGAATGTATCACTTGTAGGACAGAGGGAGTTGTGTACGCGCTGCAATGTAGTTGCGGAATGCAATATATAGGGAGAACTAAACGACCACTTTGGGTCAGGCTCCGGGAACACGTACAAAATATAAAGAAGGGGTTCCCGAAGCATAGCGTCTCTAAGCATTTCGCCAAGTGTCACAACAAAGACCCTAGTGAATTAAAATTTTGGGGTATCACGAAATACAAGAGACATTGGCGAGGCAGCCATAAGGTGCGTACGTTGAGCCAATTAGAGTCTAAGTGGATTTATAGTATGCACACTTATTTCCCTAATGGTTTGAACATCGAGTTTGATGTAAATTGTTTCATTTCTGATTTCTGAGGTAGTTTGAGATTGTGCTATGGGTATATATTATGTTTGACTATGTAAACTCATGCTTTCAGATAGAATATATGTGTGTGTTTTTATTCGGAGTTGTCCTTTATGGGCTGGTGAAGGATGGAATTAATGAAGATTAAAATAAATATTTTCTCTTATAAAATACTCTCAATAATTAAATATCATTTTTAAATATATTTTTCAATATAGTTTTAAATATTTTTATGTTTATTTACCATTTAGGATTATATATATACGGATGCGTTTTTATACGCAGAAGTATGTGTATGTTTCCGGTTAATGGTATATATATATATATATATATATATATATATTAATAATTACGGGCTTTATATTGGTATATATAATGAGAGAACACTCGATTTTTGGCGTAAATTAAGTGAGATATGATCTATTTTATATATTTTTATTTTATTTTTTTATTAATAAAATAAAACATTTTATTTAAATGGGAATGGGTATTAAGGTTTTCTTGTTTAATATATTTTTGTTGTTTTTAATTTAGATTGCGGTTTGGTGCATTATTATACACTTTTTCTATGTAAATGTGCCCACTGCTGCTATTAGTGTATATATCTCTGCAATATTCCATTTTGGTGCATCATTATACACTCCTCGTTTTTTTCTGTGTAAATGTGCCCATTGCAGATATTAGCTTATGCATTCCTGCATAATAGTCCCCAGTGGTCTTCAGTTTAATGGCCGCAGGAAGTATCGATGTGATGAGGTTGAAGCAAACACCTGCATGTGGGTGGTTCCTTCTATCCTGGCCGGGTATATAAAGAGCTATCGTCACTGTGATTGACAGCCCTGATGAAGTCACGTGATATTGTGACGTAACGCGTCGGCGTAGCGCGGTGACGTATTTCCGGCGTGGCGGCCATCTTGGTACACCTGTGGATGCAGCTGTACACCCTACAAACATAGATATATCCTCATTTGAGAGCATGAGGGTCTAATGTGGACTGGCTGCTACGTAAGTGCATTTTTACTAAAGATTTGATGTTCCTATGGTATATTAAACATACTACACTATGGGAGGATCCCTCTGTTTTGTTCTGAGAAATTGATATTTCACCTATACCTGGAGAAGAGCTGAGTGGGAATATTATATCCTGAGAAGTGGTTTTGGAGTGCTTTGGTGCCTGGAGGATCTGTGAGAGGGATCCATTACTGCTCTTTGACCCGCAAGGGTCGAAGTGATGAGGTGAGAGGCTAATCCAGAAGGTGGTTGGATTCACAAGCTCTATCTACACTCAGATATCTGCACGATTTGTTTCACCTGTGGTCACTTTACAGTATTATTGGAAACACAGTTTACAGTTTTTTTTCACCTTTAATATTCCATTATTGGACTTTTTTTCACCTTTAATATTCCATTATTGGACTTTGAGTTTGCGTTTATTATTTAGATATCATTTCACTTCACATTTTTTGCACGTGTGATGTAATATATGTATGTGCATTTTTTTATGCACATGCGTATGGATTCAAGTTTGTGTTTTGTCATCATTTTTGTTATCACTAAGCACATCTACATTTATATTATTATTGTTATTATTTTAATTTGAGATATTGAATTCCACATTCACTTAAATTAGTTTGAATGTAGCGCAGCATTTATATGGTTTACAGTCACATATGTGAATTCGATGTTGAATGGGTTGGCTTGGCAGTAGGCTATAAATTCCTGTAGTTGTAGATCAGAACCTTCCCATATGATGAGACTGTCTTCTATATAGTGGGCATAGAGGACCAGGTTTGCCCCAATTGGGTTATTTCTCCAAATGTGCAAGTGTTCCCAATAATTATGGGTTAGAGTATACTCTATGCTTTGCACAATGAATTCTGCCTGGGCATGGTGAATACTGTTATCTTGTGCCAGAAAGAATTGCACCGCCTGTAGGCCAAAATGACAATGAATCAATGTGTATAGAGAGGAAACATCCAGAGGTAGCCATTTTGTATGATGTCCACCAACTATAATTGGATAAAATATCCAACATGTGGCCTGAATCCCTTAAGTAAGATGGTAATTCTACCACTATTTTCTGTAGAAAATGATCTATATAGCTACCAATGCTGCTGGTTAGACTATCTATACCTGCAATAATAGGTCTTCCAGGTGGACTGGTCGCATGTTTGTGAATGTTGGTGATGTGGTAGAAGTGAGGTGTTTGAGGGTAAGGGCTCAAAATAAATTGCCACTCTTGTTTTTTCAGAATCTTTCTCTCCAGATCTTGATCCAACAATACTTTCAATGACTGCTTATATGTAGCTACAGAGTCTCATGATAGACTCTCATAGATGTTGGTGTCTCCTAGGAGTCTTCTTGCTTCTTCCAAGTAGGCTTGTCTCTGCTGTATGACAAGCCCCCCCCCCCCCCCCCGCTTGCCTGATGATGATGATAGAAGTGTTGTTTTTCAGGCCTTGTAGCGTGTCCTTCTCCTGTGGTGACATGTATCTTTTTAGCACCCTCACAGATTTTGATCAAATCCGCATAGAACACTTCATAAAACATAGAAATGAAGTTGCCCTTAGCTCCATGAGGGTAAAAGGAGGACTTGGGTCTAAAGTGTGTGTACTGCATTTCCCCAATACTAAGACTCTCCCAAGGAGAGTATTATGATATCTTTTAAGAGTCAGGTTTCTAACAAATATGTTCAAGTCTACAAAGAGTTCAAATAGATTGGGAGGATTCTGTGGTTTAAAATTTTAAACCCTTTTGTAGAAGACAAATTTCATTTTCTGTGAGGGCATGTTCAGACAAATTGAAGATCTTAATCGTAGATGATTTAGAGTCTATATTTTTCCTCTTTTTGAACTTGCTTCCACCTCAGGTGCCTCTTTGGGTTCTTTTTCTCTTTTTTCCTCCTGTTGACCCTCCCAGTTGCAGGGGTTTGGTCTCTTTAAGGGGTTTGAGTCCTGGGGGACACCAGCCTTTGCTCTGAAGAAGGGGACAGTCCCTGAAACACGTCAAACTCACACCATCTTGTCTTCAGTTGGAGGAGGAGAGCGGTCCACATTGTGTGTTTTCTGCAACCATATGCCAATTACCTACTTGGTTTGTGGGTAAAACCTTTTGTCTTTCATTTTCAATAAATAGTTTTTAAGGTAATGCGCTAGACCATTTGTGCCCTCTTTGTTTTCATGTTTTTGTGCAGTGTTGGATTTCCCCAGTCTGAAGACGGCTGCACCGCCATTTCTTTCCAGTCCTGGTTGTGAAAAATCCATGGGATTACACCTAGAGTGATGGTATCCATTTCTGAGTGCCAAGTGTCAAGTTTGACGGTCTTTGTACCTCACTCATTATGTGGTTTTCTGACCTCTACCAAGACAACACTGCTTCCATATAAAGAGCATGGGTCCTTCTCTGCAGCACGCTGACGGGGGGAAGGCTGTGGCTGTTTTCCAAATAAATTTGAACTGTAAGGCCTCAGGCACACCAGACACAAAAAACACTGTTTTTACTGGCATTTTACTTTTTTTTTTTTTTTTTTTTTTCCTTCTGTGTGGCCATGCACACATAGGCATTTACAGATGTATTATAAGAGGAGTATTTAGAAAAAAACATCACTTGTGCATTCAGAAGAGGAGCATTTGAGCAGAAAAAAACACTTGATGCGCCTAAGCACCTGTAGAAACGCCTAAATGCTAGGCGCATTGAGCCTTTTATTAATTCCAGTGGCCAGACTAAATTTAATATTTTGGCCAATGGAATGAATGAACACCTAAAACATGTTTGTTTGCAAAATATGGCTTTAGGCGCGGTTTTTGTTGTTTTTTTTTTTTTATTTTTGTTTGTTTTTGTTTTTTTGTTGTGTGTTTTTTTTTTTTTTTTTTTTAGCTGCTTTTCTCTTGCCAGGAAAAAAGATGTTCAGAGGAGCTGGGTGCATGAGGTCTAAGAATTTTGCAAGTTTTAAAGCACTTAGATTGTATTTACCTGATTTTAAACAGAATGTTTAATTCCACTATATTGCCAAAAGTATTGGGACGCCTTTACAAGCACATGAACTTTAACGGCATCCCAGTCTTAGTCCGTAGGGTTCAATATTGAGTTGGCCTACCCTTTTGTAGCTATAATAGCTTCAACTCTTCTGGAAACGCTGTCCACAAGGTTTAGGAGTGTGTCTATGACCATTCTTCCAGAAGCGCATTTGTGAGGTCAGGCACTGATATCAGACAAGAAGGCCTGGCTTGCAGTCTCTACTCTAATTCATCCCAAAGATGTTCTATCAGGTTGAAGTCAGGACTGTGCAGGCCAGTCAAGTTCCTCTACCCCAAATTCGCTCATCCATGTCTTTATGGACTTTGCTTTGTGCACTGGTGTGCAGTCATGTTGGAACAGGAAGGGGCCATCCCCAAACTGGTTCCCACAAAGTTGGGAGCATGAAATTGTCCAAAATGTCTTGGTATGCTGACGCCTTAAGAGTTCCCTTCACTGGAAGTAAGGGACCCAACCACTGAAAAACAACCCCACAGCAATACCCCCTCCACCAAACTTTACACTTGGCACAATGTAGTCAAGCAAGTACCGTTCTCCTGGCAACAGCCAAACTCAGACACATCCATCAGATTACCAGACAGAGAAGTGTGATTTGTCACTTCATAGAACACGTCTCCTTTGCTCTAGAGTCCAGTTGCAGCATGCTTTTACACCACTGCATCCGACGATTTGCATTGCACTTGGTGATGTAAGGCTTGGATGCTGCTGCTCAACCATGGAAACCCATTATATGAAGGAATGCACTTTTGTTGTGCTCATCTGAAGGCCACAGGAAGTTTAGAGGTCTTTAGCTATTGACTCTGCAGACAGTTGGTGACTTCTGTGCGCTTCAGCATGCGCTGACCCCACTGTCATTTTACTTGACCTACCACTTCTTGGCTCTTCTTCTCAGTTGCTTCCACTTTGTTGTAATACCAACAGTTGACCGTGGAATATTTAGTAGCAAGGAAATTTCACTTATGGAGTTATTGCACAGATGGCAACCTATCACGGTACTACACTTGAATTACCTGGGCTCCTGAGAGCGACCCATTCTTTCACAAATGTTTGTAGAAGCAGTCTGCGTGAATAGCTGCTTGATGTTCTACATCTGTGGCCATGGAGGTGATTGGAACACCTGAATCCAATGATTTGGAGCGTGTGTCAATACTTTTGGCAATATAATGTAGGCTTTAACAGTTTGAGACACATCTAGATATACCTTAGGCCCCTTTCACATGGGGTGGGCACTGTTTTTGATCAGCAGAGGATCTGTCCGGTGATCCCCTGCTCATCAGAGCAGTGGGCAAATGATAGGTCTGTGTCTGCTCAGTTTATGCAGAGCTGGCACAGGCAAAGACGATAAAGTATTGATAGGTGAGCACTGCCCAGTTAAATCCTAATAAGCAAAATAAACAATAATGTGCAGTGACACTAATTCAAGTCCATAAATAAACTTGTGCAATAAAGTGTAGTCTCTTTTATTATTATTATTATTATTATTATTTTTTTTTCTTATTGCACAAGTTTTATTTTATGGACTTTTGTTTATTATGATTTATCTGGGCAGTGCTCACCTATCAATACCTAATAGTCTTTGAGGGTCAGAACCCTATATAGGAGCAGCAGCCAATCATTTGTCATTATTATTTGTTTGAGTCTTCACTGTAATTTTCACAAGCACAAGGTATAATCCATAGCGCAGGATGTGTCTCAGTACTGACAGACATAGCCCGCTATGCTCTATGGGGGTCGGCGTAAACTGACTCCACTGTTCGTTTACACCTGACTGCCCTCCGATCCCATCTGCCTAGATGGAGGAGAGTGGATCCCCTTCTGCTTCTTTAGCAGACCAGACCGCACTGGAGGTAGGTCCATAAGAGTGAATAGAAGGTCTGATCAGGTCTGCCTGAAAGGTGGACCTGTTCAGACTCTGTTGAAAGGAGCTTTAAGGATACACTGTTGATCACTAAACTCTACAAATCCAGTCAAAATTTGGAATTATAAATTTATTATAGTTGCCTTTTTGCTATTTTTATCAATGAGTTCACTTTCAAATTATTCTCTTTTGAACATTTGTGTTGGTTATCACTGATTTAATTGATTTTAACACTGCCCATCTTTTCTTGCCCACAGGATACAGAGCTACAATTAGTGCACCCCATATGGTGAGTTCTCAATGCATTATTATATTTTTAACTTTTACTGTTGAAAATAAGTAGTATTAGTACAGTTTTAATAAGGATTTTTTCTGGTACAAAAATTTAAAATCCTTAACTGTATTTTTAGACGGGTAAAGTGGATCCAGCATCATATTTTTAATATAAAGTGCATGCATGATAACTAAAGAACAGGTATACCAGATATGTGTTTCTTCTCACAGAGACCACAGTACACTCTGTACTCCCTATCAATGTCTTCATCTGTTGTTCTTTCCTGAAATAAAGAGCCATCTTTGTTCTGGTACTATCCAGGGTACTGCATACACATTTACTTCTGGACCAAAATACTAGCTCAGAAATTATACAATACTGTATATAAATTCTAACACCTGTGCAGTTCTTGGCTGTTTCACAAGTGTCTGACAGAAATATGCCCCTGATGCAGTTTTTCACTTTGCAACATGCTAAAAAGATATAATATTGCGGTCTGATCACTGCCTGCAGCTGACTGATGACATCATCTCAACCTTTGTAAAGGGTAAAGTCATTCAACTGGGGCTTAACGACTGTTTTATAATGATGAAAGGTAGAGCTTTTTTTCTTTTTTTTTTTTTTCTTTTCTTTTGGAAAAAAAAATTATACTGGGTCGGTATATTTTGACATGTATACAATGTGTTAATGCAAAATTGTAAAGTTACAGAAAGTTCCACTTTTAATATGTTTTATAACTGCAGAAAGAAGGTTTCATTGTATTATGAATATTTTAATGCCATAAGGACACAAAAACTACAATAAAATCAGAATTCTATGTGACTATTTCTTAAACTAGTTATGAATATAAAACTAGTACTTTATGATAGCTGAATACTGCTATGTTATTGAAACGTTTGTAAGAGTAAAAACTAAATAAACAATGTCATTTTATGTGTTCCCAAAGGCAATTTTCTAAAAGGAAAAAAAAAAACAGAAAAAGTGCTCTGTGTTAAAGGCAATGTAAACTCCAGTGCCTGTAGAGTGATCCACTAGCTTGTATTTATTTATTACAGATTTTGCTCTATATAGCACCGACAATTCACACAGCATTTTACAGAGACCCAATGGACCGGAAGATATTTAGGTTTCCTGAAGTTCAGCGTTAAGAATGCCTTTTAGAAACTAACATACACTGTACAGCAGGAGTTGACAGGAGTCACTTTGGGTGGGGGGCCCATGGAACCCAGCTCACTTTGGAGAGGTGGGGATACCCCTGTCTCAGCTCCCCATATCCCTCTTATGTGTAAATCACCCTGTGCCTGTTAGGGATAAAGGGTGATCTGTCCTAATATTGTTTGGGCTTTGTCTCAGACTGTGTAGACATGTTTAGGAGATAGGTGGGGTGGGGGTTGTTGATTGTTTAATGTTATGTGGCTGCATCCCATTGTTCTATTGTTTTGTCTGGCTTGGGAGCAAACTATTATGGGATGTATGTGTTTGTGTATTAGCTTAGTGGGGGGATGTCTCCAGCTGCCCTCCCTCCTGATGGGACTGTCTGCTGGTGTGAAGTACCTGTGTGTCTCTTGTTACTAAATGTAGATTGCCCCGCCCAGTGTCATGCAGGGAGGGGGTATTGTTCCCTGAGTGTATATATCTTGTATCTGTGTTCAAATAAAGTAGTCTACCTCTGGTTTACTTCAAATCTGGTGTCGTCTGGATCTTGGGGTAACAATAGCCAGATTCACTGGTCTCGTGTTCCAGAGCCTGAGAAGCAGCTTCTTGACTGAGATACCCATTCGTGGATGTCTGGGGTCCGTTACAGGGGTGTCCAACCCGTGGCCCACGAGCCTCATGTGGCCTAACACAAAATCATAAACTTATTTAAAAAACTTTGATTTTGGGGAGATATTTTGTAAAAACATGTTTTACACTTAGCAAAAACATGCAGTTGAAGAAATATTTGACAATGTCTCTTTATGGGACTTTTATAAGTCTTGTCTTTCCAATGAAAAATCTCCTACTCTTCACAATCGTGCCTTATTTATGTCATCAGTTTTTGTCAGCAGCTATCTTTTGTGAGCAACTGTTTTCAAGGATGAAGCACACGAAGGGCAAAATTAGAACCAAAATATCTGATGAGCACTGTTAGAAACAATTGAGAATTGCTACTACATCCATAGAACCAGATATCTATGTGTTTTTGTTTATGTAAGATTTTATATTGCCCTCCTTTTTTTACTTTTAAGATAAAAAAATTACAACTAAAATAAAGTTTTATTGCTCAGAGAGGTACATTATCTAAATCAATTTCTGTTTAATGTGATTCTGGTATGGAAAGCTTATGCTTTATCATTATGCAAGGTTTAGCAAATGCATAAGATTTTTAGTTAGACATAATGAATCATAAGCCAAATATTAATCTGAGTCTCTGTGGTGTTCCTGTGTCTTACAGCATGCACATGCCCTGGAGGTATTAGAAGATAAATTGGTCGAGGGTGCTAAGGCATTGGACGTTGGCTCGGGGAGTGGATATCTCACTGCCTGCTTTGCCAGAATGGTTAGAGTTTTCATAAATATTTTTTTATAAATAAGTAAAACTGGTATAAATCAGAGATTGTTCAATAAAATGATCATTTAGAATGACCGTAGGTAAGCAGATGTCTGAGACTGACTGACTGACAGTGATTTATTTGCATGGTCTTGAAGTTGTTAATAAGTGATCAGCCCCATCATTCTGAATATTTACCGCAGATTTTTTGTTATGTGAAGTCCTCATTATTGCCCCCAGGATGTCTTACACTGGCCATCACTCATCTGATCTGTTCAATCATTAGGCAGTTGAGGTATATATAACCAAACCTGGGCTGGCAATAGACTGGAAAATGCCCCACCAAGTATGACTGGTGGTGAGCCATCTGCCTAGCTATGACCAGGCTACATTTGGCCATGTTTAATCAGATTCCCTTAGTAGATCAAAAACAAAATAAAATTTTCTACTGCTCGAATAATGTTTGCATGTGCTTGTCGGGTTGAATACTGGGTTGTCAGGAACATCAAGGACTACTACACAATGGCACCCATCTGCACATTGCCTGGGCATATAGTCAACTCCTCCTTTTGTAAAAAAAAAAAAAAAAAAAATTCTTTAGCTTGGTGCTTTTTCTTGCTCATCTGCTACCCATGCTTGGGATACTTTAACAATTAATGGCACCACAAGCTTTACTCTCGTTTGCAGCATATTTCCATAATGCACAGCAAAATGCATATTTTCTGTGCACTTTATGTGAATGTGGGGTGAACGTTTAGTACTCCTTAGCTAGGAGAACACTTAGATTTCAGTATTTGTGCAATCCAGGAGTTTTTTGAGTAGATCTCAACCTCTGTACAGCCCTGCTGTTGAGAGATAAATGCTTGATGCATTCTCAGTGAAATTCACGAAAACCTTTAAAGTTAAAGTATAACCAAAACCAATTTTGTACATTTGCATGAAAAAATAAGTTGCCTCCAATGAAGTGTGCACTATATTTAGGCTGCTGCAGTGTTTGTTTTAACTTTTACCTTTATTCAGCCTATACTCTTCTGTCTGGTGCCAAACTTCTGGAACTGAGAATTGTAGGTACGACTGTACTGGAGTACAGATATCACAGGATTTCACATATATTTGCAAATGTGTACAATTAAACCTTCTGTTTTTAACCTGAATTGTTAGACTGGGTCAGTTTGTTTTGGTAAGTATGCTGGGAAATTGTTTGAGATTTCACAGGAGGTCATTCGCTCAGTGCCTCCTACATTCATAAAATGTTTTGCAATGCATCCTGTGTTTGGAGGAGAGAAATTGTGACATTCATCCCCTCCTCCATTCACAGAACACAGTAAAAAGAACGCAAGACTTTCTGTATAGAGAAAATTCTGAACAAGCGACCTCTTGTGTATGTGCTACAGTCAACGCTACAAGTCTCAGCACAGCATGTTCAGTGCCAGTGGGAGTGCAGGCTAAATAAAATGTGTAAAATAGATTAAATGTATGCATACAATATTATAAATACGTGCTATTATCGTAAACACCTTGCTTTTATGCATAGTTTGTAATTTACATTACTGGGCAGCTACATTTGCTTATTACGTATGGAACAGTTCTATTTAATTTGTTGTGTTTTTTTAATTTTGCTCACAATACAAGGCTATGGTGTTAATTTACTAAAGGCATATAGGCTGTTCTCTTTGTAGGGAATTTTCACTTTCACTTTGAAAGCGATTGTAAAGATGAATAAATTGAATTGAATGTTTGCTCACTCACAAAGAAATGATCAGTCTAAAAATCGAATGTTAGGTGTATTGTAACACTGAGAGACAGAATAGCAACAAAAAATTCAAAAGAAATGCATATCTAACAAATGATGCACTGATTTGCATGTTCATGAGGGAAATAAGTATTTGATCCCCTTCACAAAACATGACTTAGTACCTGGTGGCAAATCCCTTGTTGGCAATCACAGAGGCCAGACGTTTCCTGTAGTTGGCCACCAGGTTTGCACACATCTCAGGAGGGATTTTGGCCCACTCCTCTTGGCATCAGATCCTCTCCAAGTCATTAAGGTTTGGTGGCTGACGGTTGGCAACTCGAACTTTCAGCTCCCTCCACAGATTTTCAATCGTTGTAAGGTCAGAAGACTGACTAGGCCACTCCAGGACCTTAATGTACTTCTTCTTGAGCCACTCCTTTGTTGCCCTGGCCGTATGTTTTGGGTCATTGTCAGGCTGGAACACCCATCTACGACCCATTTTCAATGCCCTGGCTGAGGGAAGAAGGTTCTCACCCAAGATTTGATGGTACATTGTCTCGCCCATCGTCCCTTTGATGTGGGGCAGTTGTCCTGTCCCCTTAGCAGAAAAACACACCCAAAGCAGAATGTTTCCACCACCATGTTTGACAGTTGGGATGGTGTTCTTGGGGGTCATAGGCAGCATTACTCCTCCTCCAAAAACCCAGTGGTGATCAAATATCGCCAAAATAAAGCTCTATTTGTGTGAAAATAATTACATAAATTTGAAAACTGTATTTGCATATGGTGTTGCATGATCGCACAATTCCCAGTTAAGGTAGCATAGTGCTGAATATAAAAAAATGCCCTGATCATGAACTCAAATTGTTTAAAAAAAAAAAAATGAATTTAAAGAATAAATATTTTCGATTACATTTTTGAGTATATGTCATAAAATATATATATATATATTTTAATCAAAATTTAGTTATGCTAGCTAGTCATAAAATAAGAGCAATCTCTCCCTTGTGGTAACACACTGTACAACACGTGCATTACTGCAGCACCCAATAACACAAGAACTGCAGTGTAATGGTAGCGCCATTTATTTTGAATACAACCCCAAGCACGTTCCCAATGCATCATAATTTTCAAATTAACTGAAATGTAGCCTGGTCAATTAGGTTTAAATGACCTTGGGTGACAAAAATGTTAAAAAGACAAGATTTCTTTCCATATGTTAACCACTTCCCCTCTGGAGCAATTTTTACATTTTTGCACACATGTTAAAAGCATGTTTGACTTTAGCTTTAAATTTTTTCCATACACAGAAGCCCTATAGAATAAAAATATGGTAGTTTCAATTTCTATGTTGCATGATATTTGCACAGTTGTTTATCCAATCCTATATTTTCAAGAACAAAATACACTAAAATGAACTTCAGTCCACCAAACGCACAATTTAATCCCCAATTTTTGTACAAAATAAAAGATAAGGTTGTGCTGGTAAATAGATACCAATTATGTCTTGCCACGTTTGCCCTTGAAATGGCAAAACATTAGTTTACTCAAAAATTTACAATAGATGATGTTTTAAATGCCGTTACAGCTCATCCGTTTGGAATTCCCCATAAATGAGGGACCTACAATTTTTACTGCTCTCACTCTGGTCTGAGTGACAACAGCATGTGTGGAGCAATCCTTTACATACACGTGTGCTCTACATATGCGTTTTTGCATTCATATTTGGAAGCACAGGACAATGGGGGTGATAATTTCTTTCTTATTTATTTTGCTATAGTTTACATTTTTTCCACTCTTCTTTCTTTTTTTTTTTACATTTAACTTTATTGTTATCACAAGGGGATTACGAGCTCCCTGTTTGATAACATTCAGTAGGTGACAGGTACTCCTTGTTGAGATACCAGTGGTCTTTTAGACCCCTACTGTCTCCCTCACCATTCACTGTGCAACTGGCTTTTCAGCCAGGATTTTGACAGCCCTGAACCTGAAAACACTGCAAAGGTGATGGTGAAAGGCATGTGTCCTTCTTTTAACCTCTTCAGACTCGGGACGTGCTAGATATGTTCAAAGGATTGAAGAGGTTAATCTCATTCAGAAATTATCCAAGGTGTTTTATTTATTTACACCAGAGTTTTGCATCTCTTGTATAACACTTGTCCCACAAACTCTATTTTCCTGACAGCTCTATGTCAGCGTACAACCGCATTTGTGCTGACATGGAGCTCATCAGGAAAGGAAAATTGTGGTAAGTATTTGATATTCAGTTTTCTGTTAGCTCTATATCAGCACAAACATGGTCGTAGGCTGACATAACAACTGACATTGTCAAGAAAGGAAAATTGCAGTAAGTATTTGATATTCAATTTTCCATTTTTCCATGAAGACAATAAAATGTCTGTAGATTTCAGCAGAGAAAGTGTTTCCAGGCTGCTTAAAATATATTGAGACACATGCAGTGATAATTTTTATACTTTATATTTGTACATCCTGATCTGAACATCAACAGCGACATGAGTAGTAGTTCAGTATATGGTCTGTAGGGCATGGATGGTATGTACATACAGTAAAGTCCCTGACTTGCGTACATTCGAGTTGAGAACTTTCACAGATACGAAAAGGACCTAGCATTACAAACATTATAGATGCGAACAAAGCGCCGGACGTAGCTGATGTGTTGGCCAAACATTGTCACGGCTGTGCTGCTGTGTGCTTACTGTATAGTACAGTGCAATAGTGTACTGGACAGAGCCCAGGATGTCCGGAAGCAAGAGGAAAAGCACTGGTGATGTGGAGGGGACTGTTAGGAAGCGCAAAGCAATAACTATGAAAACAAAATTGAAAATAATGGAGAAATTGGACTGTGGCGAAAAGATGGTAGACTGCTCGTTCTTATAACATGGCACGACCATTGGCACAATTCTAAAGAACAAGGCCAAGGTCATGGAACATGGTGAAGTCTGCTGTGTCTATGAAGTCAACAATAATATAAAAAAAAAGTGGTAAAGTAATAGAGGAGATGGAGAAACTTCTCATTGTGTGGATGCAGGATCAGCGTCGAGTCCCACTCCACTTAATGCTTATTCAAGAAAAAGATACAAGCCTGTTTGAAGACTTGAAGAAAAAAATGGGGTGAACAGTGTATCTTTTACCGCCAGCCATGGATGGTGTAACAGATTCAAGGCTAGAGCCAACCTTCACAACGTAAAAGTAAGTGGTGAGGCTGCGAATGCGGATACGATAGCTTCCCAAGAATTTCCAGCAACACTTGGGGTAAATAAGCACCTTCGTCAATTTCTCTAACAGGTTTTTAACGTCGATGAGACAGGACTGTAGTGGAAGAGGATGCCGGAATGATTACATCAGTAAAGAGGAAAAGTTGATGCCAGGCTTCAAAGCAGCAAAGGACAGACTTGCTTTGTTGTTTGGTGGCAATGCTTCCGGTGATATGAAACTAAAGCCTCTCTTAGTTTACCATTCAAAGAACCCAAGAGCTCTCAAAAACCTAGCCAAGGGCTCTCTACCTGTTGTGTGCAAGAGCAACTCCAAAGCCTGGGTTACACAGGCCATTTTCCAGGACTGGTTTTTGCACCACTTTTATCCAAGAGATATAGAATTATTGCTTGGTGAAAGATATCCCATTCAACAGTCTTTTGCTGCTTGACAGTGCACCAGGTCACCCCCAATTCATGGATGACTTTCGTCCCAACGTCAAAGTAGTGCATATGCCACCAAATACTACGGCGCTCATCCAACCTATGGGCCAAGGAGTTATTGCGACTTTCAAGAAATATTATTTATGTCACACTTTTGGTCAGGCAGTGAAGGCTATTGATGAAACAGGAACAACCTTGCAACAATTTTGGAAGGACTAGAACATCTACAAGACCATAAAAAACATCAACTTTGCTTATTGTGAAGTTTCGGCTGTCACCATGAATGGGGTTTGGAACAACCTTTGCCGCAGTTTGTTCATGCAGTTCATGGACTTGAGAAGATGGGTAAGGAGTCCAAAGAGGTCTTCAACAACTTAGTGACCCTTAGCATGAAGCTGGAGCTTACTGATGAGGCCCTGATGGAATTAGAGTCCCAGTGAAAAGACGAAGAGAACCAAGAGGAAGATGTAACTGAAGAACCAAGGAGATTCACAACACGGGAAATAAGGGGATTTTCTTTACTTGAAATAGAACTGTTAGTTTTTGAGGCACAGGACCCCAACGTAAAACAATACACAAAGGTTGCAGCAGCCATTCAGAATGCCATCCAGTACTACACAGTCATCTATGATGAGAAAAAAAGAGCTACTACTCAGACATCACTGGATCATTTTTTCCATAGGGTAGACCGAATTGAATCCATCAAAAAACCTGTCATCAACATTAGGTGTGAGTGAAATGCCATCTTTCCCTCCATCTCCTATGGTTGATGATCCTTTAGCTCCATCAACATCAGGTGTGGGCCAAATTCCATCTTGCCCTCCATCTCCTATTGCTGATGTTCCTTCAGCTCCGCCAACATCCAGTGTGGGCCAAATTCCATCTTGCCCTCCATCTCCTATTGCTGATGTTCCTTCAGCTCCGCCAACACCGGTTGTGGGCCAAATTCCATCTTGCCCTCCATCTCCTATTGCTGATGTTCCTTCAGCTCCGCCAACATCAGGTGTGGGCCAAATTCCATCTTGCACTCCATCTCCTATTGCTGATGATCCTTCAGCTCCACCATTTCATACCTACCCTCCCTCCTCCAGTTAGTAACTCTCTTCCAGTATATGCCAGTTGTGGTACTGTACTATACCACCATTTTAAGGTAAATATAAAAGCAAAAACTATTTACAGGTGTATGTACCACAATTTTAAGGAAACTGTAAATGTAAAAATAGTTTACTTACAGTATTTTTGTGTGTTTATGAATAAGTAATTTAAACATGTTTTTTTATTTTTTACAGTATCTCACAAAAGTGAGTACACCCCTCACATTTTTGTAAATATTTTATTATATCTTTTCATGTGACAACACTGAAGAAATGACACTTTGCTACAATGTAAAGTAGTGAGTGTACAGCTTGTATAACAGTGTAAATTTGCTGTCTCCTCAAAATAACTGAACACACAGCCAATAAATGTCTAAACCGCTGGCAACAAAAGTGAGTACACCTCTAAGTGAAAATGTCCAAATTGGGCCCAAAGTGTCACTATTGTGTGGCCATCATTTTCCAGCACTGCCTTAACCCTTTTGGGCATGGAGTTCCCCAGAGCTTCACAGGTTGCCACTGGAGTCCTCCTACATGATGACATCACGGAGCTGCTGGATGTTAGAGCCCTTGCGTTTTCTCCACCTTCCATTTGAGGATGCCCCACATTTGAGGTCTGGAGACATGCTTGGCTAGTCCATCACCTTTACCCTCAGCTTCTTTAGCAAGGCAGTGGTTGTCTGGAGGTGTGTTTGGGGTCGTTATGTTGGAATACTGCCCTGCGGCTCAGTCTCCAAAGGGAGGGGATCTTGCTCTGCTTCAGTATGTCACAGGACATGTTGGCATTTATGGTTCCCTCAATGGCTGCTTTGTTTTCGAACAGTCCTCCTCCTTGTTGGCTCAGGCACACTGCTCTGGATGGCTGAAAAAAAAATCCAGTATATATACCGCCATTTGTAAATGCTATAACTTTCACGTAAACCAATTAATTTACACGTATTGGGATTTTTTTTTTCTAGCAAATATATGTAGCAGAATGCATTTTGTCCTAAATTTATGACGAAATTTGATTTTTTAAAAATATCAAATATTGTTTTTTTTTCTCAAAATTGTCGCTTTTTTTTTTTTCATATAGCGCAAAAAATAAAAACGCACAGGCGATCAAATACCACCGAAAGAAAGCTCAATTCGTGGGGAAAAAAGGACGTAAATTTCATTTGGATGCAGCATTGCATGACCGCGCAATTTGGCAGTTATAGTAACGCAGCGTCGTAATGCAAAAAATTTCCTGTTCAGAAGGGGGGTAAATCCTCAGAAGGGCAAGTGGTTAAATGACGTTTATTGACATAAATATCATTTTTACAATGCAAACACCAATAAACAATGTAAACTGGCAAAATAGACGTGAAAGTGCAGCAACCCAAACGATAACCTAACTAACTATATAGAAATGGAGGGAGCACACATAAGCAGGGCAAGGTCAGAAGTAAGATGGGAAGCAAGCAGCAGGGAGTAAAGTACTGGGAGAGCAGGATGAAGGATACAGGGAGTAGGTCACAGGAACAAGAATCGGGAACAGGGATAGGGATCAGGCAGAGACAGCTTGCAGGAAGAACACTGAAGCACTGAACTTCAAGGATAACTTCACCTTTTGTAACATGTTACGTTATACCCTTATTCAGGCTGTAACATGTTACGAATGGACAGGCCCCCCCAACCCCTGATGCCCATTGTGACAGCTAGCGGGGGATCTTCTCCCCCCAGCAGCATCACTCATTCACATTATTCTGTGAATGAGAGCACTACAGGTTCAAGCGCCATGGTAGTTAATTGAGTCTTCCTGTCAGTAAGTATCTGCTTGCCTGTATGAGATGTACAGGCGCACAGATACACTGACAGGTCTGCAGGAGACCTGCACGGCACCAGCGATCTGCTGATTGCTGGTGCAATGCTTTAGAGGCTTCAGAAAGAGAAAATGATAAATGCACATTTTTTTTACCTGCAAAATAAAGGTGCATTTATTATTTGTTGTTAAAAGGTGAACTTATCCATTCAGTCGGGGGCAGGATTATATACCTCCCAGCAGCCCACGTCAAGTGCAGCCTAATTACTTGGACAGCCCAGCAGCTGGGAGACACCTGCTGGTGGTCACTGAAACTGCACCCTTTGACTCTGGGAACAACAGTGCCACCAGCAGGTGACCCAAGTAATGACACAGGTTCAGACAAAAGCCATCAAACTCCCAAGTACCTACATTTCAATTACTCGCAGAATCTTGTAGGAGTAGTACATCCATCCCATCCCTATATCCCTAAATTTGTTTGTTTTTTAAGATTGTGAATCCAGTGTTCAGCTTCAATTATAATATCTTCCATTCTGAGATGGTGGGACAAGCAGTTTGTTTCCTAATTCTTGGAATCAGGCTTTTAGCTGCAATAAGTAAATGCTGAGTAATACTGTTTTTTAAAAGACTTGAAAGACAAGGGCATGTCATGAAAGAGGTGAAGGTTATACTCCTAAATGTTTTAAAGATGGGCTTCTGAATCCGAGGAGAGATTGAGTCCCAAAATGTTTGCGCTAAATGGGAAGGCATTTTATAGCATCTGACTAAAAACTTGCATCAAGACTCTTAAATTTTAGAGCTTATGGTTGAGACTTGGGAGAGTCAAAACATTTTTTTTGGAGTCGAGGGGGTGAGAATTCAATATTGAGTTCTTTCTCCCACTTTCTAATAAAGTAGGAGATCTGTATAGAGTATGATATGAGAAAGAAGATTGTGACGATCTCGGTGTCAGACCCCAGCCTTTCTTGCCAAACGTGACCGAAGGACTAGCCAATCTAAACCTGCACTGTCACATGCGTAACAATGCCACACCCAGCTGCACCCTGCACAAAGATTTTCTAGCTAATGGACCACAATCTGTTTACTTGCAGCCTGAGAGCGATTGTTACTGAGTCACGTTAATTACGCAATTAACCCTTCACACTGCCACCACCTCCTTTTTGTACAGAGAGAGGAAACTCGGCAAAATCAGCAATAACACTATGATGTTGAATAATCGTTTGTATACCACTGTCACCGCAGGCAGGGTATACAGAAGTTTAAAGACACACAGTAGCGCTCTTCAGAGACAGGGGTTCTTAGTTGCATTAAAGAGCTTTAGAAACTGTTCAACACTTTCAGAAAGTAAGATTTATTACTAAAAGGTCAAAAGGGTGCAATAAAAATATTTACAGAAAAAGATGTGATGTGTATATATATATATATATATATATATATATATATATATATATATATATATATATATATAAGCAATAATACAGCAAAGAGATAACAGAGGTTTAGAGGGATAAAGTACTTGCCGTCAGCCTTGGTTTAAGCAGTTTTCAAGTGTAAGAGCAAAAGGGCCTTATCTCCCAGTTAGTTCCGATGTTAAAAGGGAGCTTCTTCAACTTCAACTCAGCTCAGCTTAACTTGCTTCAAGCATAACAGCCTTTTTCTAGGAACTCAGCAGGGTGTCTCCTTAAAGCAGAGAACCAATCGCGTCATTTGGGAAGGGATGTTGTAGGCGGGGAGCTCAGGCTATGACCAAATCCCTGCCAAATTATACTATGATCAATAACGTTTCCTAGGTACATGTAACATTCTATCCACGGGTAGATTACTACGGAGAATCATCTGCTGAACGTCTAGATATGAAATATGACATACCAGCTGGGATGGTTAAGGAGATATCAATTCTGCTCTCCTGTTTGTGTCAGCTAGGGGGTGTAATATATCAGACGACTTGTATTAAAGTGACCGGTCTGAATATATGCCTGGTTTTTATGTAAGTCTTTCATATTCCAAGATATGTAATCATAGGGGAAAATGGATGTTGAATGTGATGTCTGGTTTACGACTACCTGGAATGTCTTTGAGCTCAGTGAAGGTAGGGTGTAGCTGATTTGGGAGTAGAGAATTGATAGAAGATGGAGGCCTTTGCCAAAATGGAGGTTTGCATCCAT
This sequence comes from Staurois parvus, assembly GCF_062004578.1. Lineage (NCBI taxonomy): Eukaryota > Metazoa > Chordata > Amphibia > Anura > Ranidae > Staurois > Staurois parvus. The sequence continues at coordinate 356,597 of NW_028318438.1, read as the reverse complement.
CTGTGTGCACGACTGCTACAAAGATATCTTGTGTCCTGGGCTTTAACGCAGGGACCTCAATTTGTTGTGGTATCAGCTTTTTGCAGCCCCTGTACAGCAGACTTCAGACTGAGGAAGGGATTAACAGCACAAGGCTGTCAGTTGTGTTGCAGTGCTCCATGTGCTAGCAATAAACATGCTGATAGCAGGAGAGATAGCAGAATGATGGAGAGGTAAGCTCATCAGTTTGCTGCTTCTTGCTTCACTGTCCACTCACTGGCTGGACTGATAAAACCTGTGTTACCTTACTGCTAAAGAGAAAAAGCAGTACCCCTTCCCTGCCTGACAGGGCTGTCATGTGAATGTTGTGTTTAGCTGTTTGCCTGGCATTTAACTTGAAAGGTGAACTCCAAGCCAACAGCTTAAAGTCCCTTCACACTGCCCCACTGCCGTTCATCCACAGCGCAGTGTACCCATGGACCTGAGATTTCTACAACCCTACCCGGCCAGATTAAAGATCCAGACGGTTGCTGTTATTCAATGCAGTTGTTCAATTCCATGCCCTCAGCTAGTGTTTGGACGATGAAGGAGCAGCAGAACACTGAGAAGTCCTCCCTCTTTACTTTTTTCCTTATTTCAGCGTATTTCCTGTCGGCACACGGTCTCTGCTCACCAGCCTGATTGACTCCAGGTGCTGCCACTCCCTCTCTCAAGTTTAAAGTGTTACTAAACCCACAACCGTAAAAAATTAGTCTGTATATGCAGTAAAGCATGCTTGTTATACTCACTGTGGAACCTAAGGGGTTAATCCTCTGCATTGTGTAAAAAGGCTGTTTGATCCTGACTTTTCTGATCCTCCTCTTCTTCCAGTGTCTCCCCCTTATCTCCTGATAAGACCTATCATATGGAGACACTCTGCACATGCTCAGTTTGGTGTGTATTGCTAGAGGGTTTTTTTTTTTTTTGCTTGGGAGCGTGCATTTGATCAGCACAGGACCAATCGGGGGTTCTGCATCCTCCTAGAGCAGAATGAAAATGCCTCCTACAAGCTTTAACCAGTGCTCAGCTGGACACTGATAGAAGTCACAATATTGCTCTAACTGCTGATGAGAAAAGGTATTTAGCAGTTTATATTTACTAAAATAATTGCATTTCCATGTCCTGTGTACTGTGGTAGACCAGATATAGTGAATGCAGGGTCCTGGGTTTAGTAACACTTTAATAATAGGAGGCCGATCTCAAGACAGATTTAGTTATGTCAGTATTTGTGGACTTATTTTTGTAATGAATACATAACCATATGTTTTATATAAATGTGATTAACATATAAAGCATATAATCTTTAACCGGTTATGATTTCTAAAGAGTTTTTTAAATCTTCAGCATAAATAATATTTGGTGAGTTTGTCATGATGGTCTATGTTCACTCATGTAGGGCAACAGTGCTCTCTTCCTGTCTCCCTATTTATTGTCTTATCACCCTGTCACATGGGCTTCTGATTGAAACTGCAAGTGGCTCTTTCAACACACTTTACACAGTCATGGTCTACTGTTGTTACCATCAGGAAACCCACCCTCAGAGAGGTCATGCATTGTTGGAGTGCATGCATGTAGATTGGAAGTGGCTGCAAAAAGCCTGCAACAAATCAGCAGTACATAGATGCAGCAAATAATGAACAAAGGTGAAACATTTTTTCTTTTTTTAATTGCAATTGTTTATGATGCACAGTGCTTCAGCAAATTAAATGTCATTCAGTTAGGGTTTAAATCTACTTTAACTGTTATTTTTTTATTTGCCTGGAGTTCAGCTTTAACTTATGATATTGTGTCTCAAGACAAGCTTAGTGAAAGGTTAAACATTTGTTTCTTAATATATTACAAAGATTTTCTTCTTTTAAACATGAAATGCATTCCTATGTTCAGCACTGTAATCTATGATCGTAACAGTATCAATATATACTACCATGATCTTATAAATTTTACTTGAGGTTTAAGGGTGGTGACTTGGTTGGGAATAAGGGATAAGTGTATGGGGTTAGGTTAAACGTTCGGTTTAGGTTAAAAATACAAATGCATTTTATTAATTTTCTTTATTAATGTAAATCTGAAATATTGCATATGAAGGGTCATTTATACCAATTGCATCCAGCAAATGGAGCTCTGTGTAATAGCAGGAGCTCTGTAAGAGATCTTTCTGCTGCTATGTTAGAAATAGACCAGAATAGCAAACTTCCCATAAAATCACGTTCAACTGTCATAGTTCAGCATGTTTTTCAAACTGAATGTCATGATATATCCCTTTTTTTGTAAAAAAAAAAGTTATACAAATGAACAACATGATAAACCCATTATGTTATAAACGATTAACCATTAATTTGTAAATGTTAATAAAAATAAAATAAAGTTGCTGAAAAAAATAGCTTCCCTTGAAGGTCAAGTAACATACTATTTGTTTTTAATTAGTAATAAATGTATATTTCGGGTGTGATAGTTTTATAGTGATGTATACCACACAAGACAAATGGCAAAAGTGACGGTGCAAATCACACATTGGCAATGAAAAGGTACTAGTTATTAGTGCTCAAATTTCTCAAGCCAGTTTTAAGATGAACAAAACAAAGTTACCACAACAATCTAGTTTTTAGACTGACAAGCCCATTGATAAATGTTCTTTCTTCTTAGGTAGGCCCCTCAGGAAAAGTTGTTGGCATTGACCATATTGATCAACTTGTCCAGGATGCAACTGAGAATGTCAAAAAAGATGATCCAACATTACTGAGCTCTGGACGCATTAAATTTATAGGTGAGTTCATGTCTACAATTAAATTTAAAGGAAATTCATGGTCGCAGCTTACACTCTAATTTTATAACATTAGCATTTTATTAGCAATACAATCAATAGTTATTGTTGACAATCCAATATAAGCATGCGTGAAAAATCTCCTTTCGTGTTGTGAGTGTTGCCTATCTTTTGGCCATATTTTTACACAAATTTCTGGATTCTCCTCTGCTCATACCTTTTTTTGATTTTTAGATTTTTAAGAATTACATATCCCATGGTACCTTGCTACCTGCAAGCAGTGATTTCTGTACTGACTCTGCCTCCTGAAACTCTCAGCACCTCTGCAGTTCAGAAGGCAGGCTCTGTGAATTCTGTGACACAGCTATGTCTACACACAGGGCATAGTGAATACATATCACAGAATTTGGAGAAATGAAATGTTTCAGATTCTACAAAAAGTACGTTTACAAACATCAAGACCATTCAGATTAAAAGGAGTAGGCTAGAAATAATTGAAGTATAATGTATAAATTATTATATGATTTTACAGTTTGACTATAGAGACACTATAAACAACTCTATTTAAAAAAAAAAAACAACAAATTGTCTACCTGCCAAAGTAACAAAAGATTTTGCTCCCTTCGGTAACATTATTTGTTTTTTGGGGTTTTCTTAATACATCATTTCAAATTGACATAACCTCTTTCATGGGGGCATATATATATTATAACTACATGTTTTCTATTCAAGAAAACTTTTGTATTCATAGATTCTTTAACAAAGGCCCAAGTCAGGATAGTTATTTTAAAATGTGACCCTCTAGCTATAGTAATAATAAATGTGTGCTTTATACATTGCATCACAAATACAGGGATCAGTAAGTGAGTTGTACCATTTTATTTTAAAAGCAGAACTGCTTGCAAAAACGTCTTTACATGTCCTTGTTGCTGATTTTCTTACCTTCACTCAATATGTAATATTCTGGTTCACTCAGTGGTTGCTCTGAAATAGCCTATTCATATTCAAATCAAACAAATACAAGGACTAAAAAGGTTAACCAAGGGCCTGAACAGCCGATATAGAAGGGATTAAATTCAAAATCACCCAGCATTAATATCAGCTATCATATGATCGTATGACCCATGTAAAACATAAAAGTTAATGGGTGTGGTCACTGAAACTCATACTCGATACATATGTGCATAGGGAAAAGCATTCCCCGAACAAAGATAGTATCTTAGTATCACATACATGGTGTTGGAGGCCACGGGAGAGAGGGCTTCCCTTGTGGCTAATTTCTAGACTCCCCTGGATATGGGACAGCGGGAGTCGGGCCCAAAGTAGCACAGGTCGCCTGTAGGAGTGCTGGTCAGAGGTACACCCAGGAGCACAGCTGATGCACTGGAATGGAGTCTGCAGACAGGGGACGCCCGTGAGAGGTATGCAAGCCTTCAGGGAAACAGAGGACCACAGGATAGTCGGTTCAAAGCCAAGGTCAAGTGCCAGGTGGAGATTGGAGCAGACGTAGTCAATAGGATAGCTGGGGTCATACACAGAAGAGCGGGGGAGAATATCCGATAGCCAAGCCCGGGTCAGGTCAGGCGTCAGGCAGAGAAGACAGGTCCAAGAGCAAGCCGAGTCGGTAACAGGAAATCATGATAAGGGAACACGGACAATGGTACTGGGGAGCCCGAGATCAACCAGCAATTTGAGGGAGTGATTAGCCTCCTTATAAAGGCCGTCTGGCACCAAACTGAGCCAATGCGTGCGCAACTATGCATCAGTGCACCTTCGTGTTCCGCGTCCGTGCACCAATGCGCATAGATTTTCGCCAACATGCACTTCTGCGGCCATGCAAGGTACTGGCAGGAGTGCCAGGTCTCCTAGTACTTCTGCTGTGGACAGAGCCCTGACAGACCATTTTATGTGGGACCATGCAGCTTTATCAAAGGGCTTTTATTAGAAAAAACAAATGTGCATTGCACAAGTATACACAAAGAAACTAAACACACCACCACCATAATGTCACCAAACTAAAAAGACCACATTGTCTCGTCATCTTAGCAGCTGCTCACACAACCTCCAACATACACACTTCGGGGAAGAAGGCAAGAGGGCTAAAGGTGCAATTTGGGAACATATGGGGCAAGAAACCATGTATAGAATGTAAGAGTTGGATGATTGTCATTCAGTAGTGCCCCATATAGTACAGATAGAAGTCAGGTAGAAGACCGGTTGTCTCATAACTATATATAATGTCTAATTATAGGATGAATCCAATTACATTTGCAAGTGAGGCTTGCCGGTCATAATCTGGATATGAATGTTCAATTAGTTGGCCAGTTTAGGCCATATAATGTGCCACCATCCGCTCCATTAACCACTAGGGGACCGCCCACAGTGCATATACTGCAGAAGGCAGCCCCTGTGCGCATTCGGGGTAGGGGACACGCGACCGCCCTACCCAGGGCACCGATTGCCAGCAAACACTGACTGGGAGGAAGGCTGCATTGTTTTCAATGGAGCTCTCCTCCCTGTCAGTTTTCAACACACTGTTCTGGATCGCTGGACATAGCCTTCCGGAACAGAGTGTAACAGAGAAGCATACACCCCCCACCCCCTAGTGAAACACTCCCCTCACACAGTTAACCCTTTCATTGCCTCCCAATGTTAACCCCCTTCCTCCCCAGTGCCAGTAGTACAGTGTAAGTGTTTTTTGTTTTTGTTTTTTTCTGCGCTGATCACTGTATTGGTGTCACTGGTGATGTCAGTGACCCCAAATCAGTTCCCCCCCAGTGTCAGAATGTCCGCCGCAGTCCCGCCATTAGTCGCTGATCGCCGGCATAAGTTGCTGATCGCCACTACTATGAGTAAGAAAAAAAAAATCCAATATCTATACCGCCATTTGCAAACGCTATAACTTTCACGTAAACCAATTCATTTACACGTATTGGGATTTTTTTTTTTAGCAAAGACATGTCGCAGAATACATTTTGGCCTAAATATATGATGAAATTTGATTTTAATTTTTTTTTTACTGAACATGTTTTATAGCAAAAAGTCCAAAATATTGGGGGTTTTTTTCTCAAAATTGTCAGTCCCTTTTTTTTTTTTTTTTTTTTTTTTTTTTTTTTTTTTTTTTATAGCGCAGAAAAATAAAAAATGCACAGGCGAACAAATACCATCAAAAGAAAGCCCAATTCATGGGGGGAAAAACGTAAATTTCATTTTGGTGCAGCGTTGCATGACCGCGCAATTGTCAGTTAAAGTGACGCAGCTCCATAACACAAACCGCTTATGTAACCGCTTCCTGACCACCCTATAGCAGAAATACTGCTACAGGGAGGCAAAATCAAAATTTTTTTATATATATATATATATATATTATACATATACGTGATTTACACTCCCGTGGTTTTCACGCCCTTTAACACCTTGATTGCCAGGAACACTCATACACAATAAACCTCCATTTGTAGTATAGTGCCTGAACGGATCCATATCTTTGATCAGATCAGCTCTATACCAGCGTTCACATTAGTATAGCATCCCCAAAAATGCAGCGTTAGTTAGATCAGCCCCGGAACCTGCCAGCACCTGCATTTAGCCCCTTTGCTTACCCCCCCAAGTGCAGTGTCAGTAGGTCACTGTCACTTGATACATTGCACACAAAACCGCAGTGTTGGCAGAATCAGCCCTGATCTCTGTTAGCACTTTCCAGCAAATTTTGATGACTCTCATATGCAGCAGAGTGCCAGTACTAGTGCCGCGCTACCTTTTGGTGAACTGGCGAGCACCAGTGGCCTAGTACATCCTGGTCTTTCACATACCAGCACTGCAGTATGACATGGTGACGTGGCAAGTCCCATAAGTGCAGTATAAGCTCGTGCAGAGGCAAGCACAAGTATTGTCCCACAACCACCAAGAATTCGCACACAGGCCCATAGAGCCCCTAGTATCTTTCCGGATGTGCTTGCAAATCCCTATTGGTAGCCCACAAATTCTGCAGCACCCGTACTTCCCCCATTCCCTGACCAACCCTGAATTCAGGTGGAAACCGCAAATTTAACTCTTCCCCTTGATTTTTTTGGAGCTGTTTTTCATGGAAGATCTGTATGCATTGATTGTGGATCAAAGCATTTTATATGCACAACAATTTATCGCCGCCAACCCAAGTTCAAACCTCGCCAGACCATTCACATGGAAACTCATTACGGTTTCCGAATTTACATTTTTTTTGGACCTAACCCTCAACATGGGCATTACTAAACAAAATGAATTGCGGTTGTATTGGTCCATAGACCCAATTCATCATATGCCGTGTTCTCTGCTGCCATGGCCAGGCATAGATATGAGAGTATGTGTTTAATGCATTTCAACAACAATACACGGTCATCCTTGAGGTGACCCTGAATTTGACCAACTCCAAAAAATTCGGCCCCTTGTAAATCACCTTAACCAAAAATTTGCAGATGTCTATACTCCCCAGCAAAAAATCTGCGTTGATGATTCCCTCATTAATGTTTCTGGCCACCTTGCATTCAAACCATTTCTCCCCACCAAGCGTGCCAGATATGGGGTCAAGATGTATACAAACTGTGAGAGGGCAACAGGGTATACATATAATTTTCAGATTTACGAGGGAAAAGATAGTCACGTGGAGCCCCCTGGGTGCCCAGACTACATGGGGAGCAGTGTCAAGATAGTTTGGGACTTGGTGTCATCCTTTTTCCATATGGGGTACCACTTATACGTGGACAATTTTTATTCAAGTGTGCCACTATTTAGACATTTGTTCAATCTTGGAACTGGCGCATGTGGCACCGTGTGACCTAATGTGTGGATGCAGGGTGGTACATTCTAATGGTGGGCATACCACACATTTTTTCTGGCAGAGATTTCTTCTCTTTTTTTAATTCAGCCCACAGGCTGCATACAAAAAAAAAAAAGAACATAGCATATATATCCAACAAGGACCAGTGACGTACTGGTACATCACTGGACTTTGAATGGTTATACCAGGATGATGCCTACAGCTGCAGGCATCATCCTGGTATAATTTTTTTCAGACGGCGATTGGCTTTCATGTAAAAGCAATCCTAGTGGCTAATTAGCTGCAGGATTGCTTTAACAAGCAGTGGAAGACGATGCTCCCCCCCTCCACTGCCTTCCACGGCCTTCTCGGGCAGTCCCATGCCATCGGGGCAACCTGAGAATACAGCCGGTGTTTCTGCTAGCTGACCATAGAGCTGATTGGAGACCAGAATGGTGTCAATCATCTCTATTGCCTAAGAAATCGGAAGCTACGAGCATTTCATCACTTCAGTTTTGCAGGATATAAACAGCACCATTTGTAAATTGGGAAAGCATCTGATCACACCGATCTTGGTTTGATTAGATAATGTAAGGGCAGAGGAGAGATCTAGAGTCTGATAGAACCCAGATTTCTCAAAAAAGAATATGACAATGCCAATTGAAGTTTTAGGGGATATTTTGCATTCCCTACGATAGCATTAAAAGTGATAAAAAAAAATGACAGGAACAGTGTAAAAATAATTTAAAAAATCAAAATAACTTAATAAAAAAAAAGTACCCACGCACCTGTGTTTTGTGAGCGTTGACCCTGTGCCAGTATGGAAACAGCAGTTGCACCATGCATATGAGGTATCGCCACGAACGTCAGATCAAGGGCAGTAATTCTAACACTAGAATTCCTCTGTAAATCTAAAATGGTAGCTTGTAAAGGCTTTTAAAATGTTGCCTATGAATATTAAAAATGTATGCAGTTTGTCGCCATTGCAGGGGCCATGCGCAGTTTAAAAGCATGTCATGTTTGGTATCTATTTACTCGGCATACTATCATCTTTTATATGTTACCAAATAATTGGTAGGGTGTTCGCTTTAAAATATATATATAATATTTGGGGGTTTCAATTATTTTCCTAGCAAAAAATACTTTTTTTTTTTTTTTTTTTTTCATGTGAACAAAAAGTGTCAGGCTTGGTCTTCAGGTGGTTAGAGTGAGTGATGTGTGGCATAAACCTCTAATGCTGGGCATAGAATGTCCCCACCCCCCAAAACAACCCCTTTTTGGAAATTAGACACCCCAAACTATTTGCTGAGAGGCATGTTGATTCAATATTTAAAAATGTACAGAAAATTGTCATTTAAATGATTTATTGCTCTCACATGCCATGGGTATATGTGGAATTACTCCCCAAAATACATTCTGCTAAGTCTCCCAAGTATGGGGGTACCACATGTGGGAGACTTTTTGGTTGTCTAGCCAAGTACAGGACCCCAAAATCCAATAAGCACCTTCAGGCTTTTAAAGGGCTTTATTTCCTCATTACACTTCCTGACTACCTATCACAGTTTCAGAGGCCCTGATATGCCAGGACAGCACCAAACCCCCCCAAATGACCACTTTTTGGAGAGTAGACACCCCAAGGAATTTTATAAGAAGCATGGTGAGTATTTAGCAGATCTCGTTTGTTGCCACAAGTTTTTGGAAAATGGAGAAAAAAAACAAACATTTTTTCTTTTCTTTTTTTATATTTCAAAACCTTGTGAGAAAAAATTAGATGGGGTGTCTACTTTCCGAAAAGGGGCAATTTGGGGGTGTTTGTACTATCCTGGTATTTTAGCACCTCAAGAAATGTGATGGGCAGTCAGAAAGTAAAAGCTGTGTAAATTCCATTATCTATACCATAGTTTGTAGACGCTATAACTTTCACACAAAGCAATCAATGTACACTTATTGGGATTTTTTTTAACCAAAAACATGTAGCAGAATACATTTTGACCTAAATTTATGACAAAATTTTCGTGATGTGTTTTTTTTTTTTTTTTTTTTTTTGGATATTTTTTATGACAGAAATTAAAAAATATTGTTTTTTAAAAAAAAAAACATTTTTTTCTAAATTTTTTGTTTATAGTGCCAAAAATAAAAAGCGCACAGGTGATCAAATACCACCAAAAGAAAGCTCTATTTGTGTGGAAAAAAAGGAAATAAATTTAATTTATGTACCGTATTGCATGACCGCGCAATTGTCAGTTAAACTAGTGCAGCACTGTATAGCAAAACAATGGCGTAAATTGCAGTATCTATACCATAGTTTGTAGACGCTATAACTTTCACACAAAGCAATCAATATATACTTATTGGGATTTTTTTACCAAAAACATGTAGCAGAATACATTTTGGCCTAAATTTATAACCAACTTTGAGTTTAATATATATTTTTTTATACCCAAAGGTAAAAAATATAGTTTTTTTCTTCAACATTTTCCGTCTTTTTTTGTTTATAGCGCGAAAAATAAAAAGTGCACAGGTGATCAAATACCACCAAAAGAAAGCTCTATTTGTGTGAAAAAAGGACAAAATTTTGTTTTGGTAGAACATTGCATGACCGTGCAATTATCCGTTGAATTACTGCAGCGCCGAGTAGCAAAAAGAGGCCTGGTCATTAAGGGGGGTAAATCCTCTAGAGGGCAAGTGGTTAACACACAGTTACCAAGTAGCCAGATTCATGAATAGTAGTGTAAATACACAAGTGTTCCATTTCTCACCAACCCTTAGGTATTCACTGGGCTTAGCTCCAGCAAGCCACATGTAATTCCATAACTATACCAGTAGATGGCGTCAGGGTCCGTTTTTCATAAGCTGTACATAGCTGCAGTAGTGAAAGTCTATCCAGTATACTGTAAACATGACAGGAAGTGCTCGGTGCCAAGTTCTGTAGGGAGGTGCTGTCCAACATGTTTTGCCCAATGAGCTTGGGCTTCTTCAGGCTTCTTTTCTCGACCCCTTCCCCTAAGTATGTATGTTGGAGGTTGTATGAGCAGCTGCTAAGGTGACGAGACATTGTTGTATTTTTAGTTTGGTGAAGTTATGGTGGTGGTGTGTTCAGCTTCTGTGTGTATACTTGTGCAATGCACATTTGTTTAGTTTTTTCTAATAAAAGCCCTTTTGATAAAGCTGCATGGTCCCACATGAAACTATCTTTGTTCGGGGAACGCTTTTCCCTATATACATATGTATCATTTTCAAATCAAACTGTTTAATTCTCTTTGGTTTGATGTTTGTAGGACTGGTGGCTGCTATTCCTTCTATTCCCCCAGCCACTAGTCTTGGCACGTCCCTTCTGTAGTTCTTTCTCCAGGAAGCAGTGATCTAATTCAACCCCACTTACAGTGGTGGGCGGACTGAGACTCTCACACACATTCAACATGCACAGACCTAATGTACCCACCCACATTCACTACAATTCCCTGTGGATGCTGGGAACTCTGTAGTTTCCTTTTACTGCAGAGAGACAGGAGAGGATGTGATATAATCACTGCTGTCACACCACCTCCTTGGCAGAGCAGATGCTGTTCTCTTTGTTAAGCAGATGCTGTTATCAAAAGGTTACATGTATGCCTAACAGTGCTTTGCGTGTGTAGAGTGTGATGCTTTTAATAGGGGATAAGCCGGTTTTTATTCCTTGCTTTGCAGGGAAACCAAGACCTGCACATCCCTGCTGACAGGGCAGAGCTCTGTATTGTTTATATACACAGAGCTCTGTCGTGTCAGCCTCTTCGCCAATCACTGGGTCCTGGCCGTTAGTCATTGGCCAGGACTCGCTGAACGCGCTTGCATGACCCCACCGTCACCCTTGAAGAGCTGGATTGCGTACTTGGTATGCAATCCAGCGCAGGAGAGCCACCGTACATCTAAGTGATGCGGTTGGCAAGCAGCTAAAAGAAGTACAGCCAAAGCTTGTGTGGCTGTTCCTCTCCTGTGGATCACAGGAGTGCAGTTTCATTCAGCACTCCTGTGACCCGTTTTCAGCTCACAGCAGGATAAAGAGCGCTGTCCACTGATGTCACTCAGCTGGTCCATGTTTGGTAAAGATCCCGACCATATGGTCGGGATCCACCCAGGAGCATGGACTGGCACCTGGCTCAGTCTCTCAGTGAGCCGCTAAGAGTCTGAGCCAGCCCCCTCCACAGTCCAGTGCTCCAATGAGCACTGTGGGAGGGCAGAGCAGACAGCGGTGACTTTCAATTCAGAGTGGAAGGGAGAACTGAGCGTTCAGTGGTGTCTGATTGCTCAGTTCTCACCCTAAGAGCCCATGGGGAACAGATGCAGCATCGAATCAATGCTGTATCCATCTAGGTAAGTATGATTTAAAATTAACAAAACAAAAACTTCTCTTTTTAACAGCTGTCAACCAGTATAATATTGCTTTAATGGGTACATATTGACTTTCATTCTTTTATTATATGGAAAAATGGTATCTATCATTGGCACTATTTTGGCTGTAACCACTAAAACTCAACATAACGGGGCTTATTTACGAAAGGAAATAGAACATATTCACTTTGCAAAGTGAATTTTCTCCTAGCTTAGTGATGATTTAATTCCTTAAATCGTGAATCCTGTTGCTTTTTTTTAAGCAAGCACAGGGGCAGCGGAGGCATGTAGAAAAGGAGATGAGTGTCAGGAACTGTGGTGAGAGTTGAGGTTACTTTGCAGGTGTGGTGTAGGGGCTTCTCCTGCACTACAAGGGTTAAATGGTTGTTTTAAAGTATGTGAACCCTCACCTAGTAAAACAAACCATTCAGTTTAAAATAGAAATAAAAGGAAAAACATTTTTGTATATGTATCAAAAACATTATAAATACCTTTTTTTTCCCCCTTTTTATAAGTGATCACATTCCCTCTGTTCTCCGCTGCATATGGAGCTCAGAGTGGAGAAACAGCATACACTGGTCTTGCAAGTGAAGGGCTGTGCAAGGAAGACATGTCAGCAGAAGTCTGATCATTGGAGGAGAGCAGGCTGAGTTCCAGCACAACTAGAGAACTGGCCACGCTGTGGTCTCATGATTAGTGTGGTCAGCTTTTAACAGGAAAGCAGAGGGACTGGCAGGGACACCAGGGATTTCACACAACGGAAGCAATACAAAGAGAACAGAATAAAAGTGGTCCAACGAGCGCTAAAGCAATAAGAACATGGGCAGCTGATACACTAAAAGGAAACCATAAAACCTCTCAAGCATAAAAGATATGAAATGTGCAGCGCTAATGAACAATATGTCTATAATGGATCTGAGGCTGACCACAACCTCAAATAGAACCGTTTGAAGGCCAAAGAAATAATGTCCAATAATAACAAATGGATAAAGCGGTGACTTCGTTACTCCCAGTGAGGCACTCACTAGATACCGTGCAGGAAATATAAGCAATGCGCACTCACCAGAAGTGCGATCTGAAAGCGCATCAATATAAGCCAGAGGTCCCCTTTTGTCCTATGGAAGGTGCAGCTCACACTGGGCAGGCTCTCACAATAATGGCGCCTTTAGAGGTCTTCTTTACTGGTGGAGGCTGCGGTGGGGGTCAGCACAAATGAGTCACTCTCCTCTGGGCTTCTGCGTAGTCACCATTGGGTCCTCGGGGATTAAATGCCCGTCGTGGAGCATAGAATAGTGGCCATAGTGTAGTAGATCAAAATCTCAGATTTTTATTAATAATTCAGAGTAGTCAACATACATAAAAAGAACTTGGATGCCTTCGCCAGTAAAGTATATGTAAGGTATACAGCAAAACTGTTTAAAACTGTTCAATACACTAACCTGTTGGATAGTTATGGAGGCCACCGGACCTCCTTGATCCGGTGGCGTGACTTCTCAGGCGTGTGTGGCTCCTCAACGCGTTTCGCAAACAAAGAGCATTCTCAAAAGGGGTGATGCCAAAGCAGCCTGGACGTCTGTGCTGCGCTATTTATAGAAGTGTTTGGCGCCATTTTGCCTGTGACCGGCATGAACTGAGCATGTGCAGAAAGTTCGGGCCCCATTTTCTTGTAGCCTTCTAAAGCACTGAGCAGCTGACAGCTCATAAAAGTGTGCACCGGCCCAATGGTTGAGTTGGTCACCCTAGGGTAGTGCCCATACATCAACAAGGCTGGATATGGTGGTTATATAGTGGATGACTGAGTCCTGTGAGGGCTCAGTATCCGCGATTGTGGTAATCCGTAATGCGCATGAGGGAAAATAGGCGGGCGCCATTTTCCTAGGGTCCCGGGACAGATTATACAGAGCACACACACTGGATGACCATCGCCAGCAACTACTTAAAATATGAACCAAAAGTCCTCAACAAAGGTTAAAAGTATGCCCCCAAAGTAGGGCTTAACAAGTTTCAAACCTATGTCGATGTAAATAGGTTTACGAGAAAATTAGCTGTCAAAAAATATTTTTTGAGCAAACCTAAGGTGCATGATGTTAACAGAGTTCCTAATTCCAATCTTAGAAATGCGTCCCTTTTTAATCCCCCTCCACAAACGCAATCCCATGTCAACATTTTTAAGGAGTTGATCCTAAAAGATGTAGAATCAGTTAAGGTCAAACGTCCTTATAACCAAAAGGACATAAACCTAGGACTAAATATGCTGTTGGAAAAGAAGGACCTAGTAGTCAGCCCCGCAGATAAGGGAGGGGGTGTGGTTGTCTTGAGTAAGAGCAACTACATGTCTGAAGTGTATAAGATTTTGAGTGACAAAGACACTTACCGAATTCTATCTAGTAACCCACTGATTGGTTACAAGAGGGCCTTGAAGAATCTGATAAATAAAGGATATTCCAAAGATATTATAAATATAAAAGAAAAGGATTTTCTATGTCCTAAGGCACCCAGACTTCCTATTTTGTATTGTCTCCCCAAAATACATAAGGACCCAATCAACCCTCCCAGCCGTCCCATAGTCAGGGGGATAGGCTCTCTGTGTTCCAGAATAGGTCAGTACATCGACCATTATTTACAACCTTTAGTTCTGACCACCCCATCGTATATCAAGGACACAAAACTGGTATTAAATGAAACTAGCACTCTAACCTGGGATCCACAGTATGTAACCTACTTAGTTACTGCAGACGTCACCTCCCTTTTTATAGCAACATCAATCATGAAGATGGTATGCTGGCTGTCGAATATTATCTCAACACCACTGACAATATTTCGACAGCGCATAAATCCTTCATGCTGGAATTATTAGACTTCGCAAAGCAGAAAAATTATTTCTGGTTCGATGGGAAATTCTATTTGCAAACCAGAGGCGTCGCGATAGGTGCAAAGTTCGCTCCCAGCCTGGCCAACCTCTTTATGGCCAGGTGGGAGGAGGACTCCAGAGAATGGCCGGAGCTCCTCTTCTATAAATGGTATATAGATGACATATTCCTCCTTTGGCAAGGAGAAGAGGAAGCCTTGATTATTTTTTTCGGCACATTGAACAACAACCACAATATTAAATTAACATTTAACTATTGTACCATCGAAATTAATTTTCTGGATATAACTCTAGTCAATAAAGGAGGATACCTTATATCAGAAGCCTTCTTTAAGACAACTGACTGAAACCGTTATATCCCAATAAATAGTTGCCACCACCCCTCATGGCTGGCGGGATACCTAAAGGCCAGTTCATGAGGGTAACAAGGAACTGTGCAGAGAACACTACATATCATGCAAAAGCAAATATCTTAAAACAATGGTTCCTAGAAAAAGGGTACAAAGAAGAGACATTAGACAAGGAATTAAACTCTGTGGCTGCCTTAAATAGGGATACCATGCTGTCCAATGTGACGAGCCAAGAAGACGGAATGTTTTGCCCTTTTATTACATCCTTCTCTATCCAACACAAAGTGATACTTAACATCATAAAGAAAAATTGGGATGTCCTTAAAGCAGACCCTGTCCTCTCAAAGGCCCTTCCAGACAAACCGGAGATTGTGTTTAGGAAGGCACCCACATTAAGGAACAGAATCTCTCCGAACATCATTGATCTGCCCCCTAGGACTACTCTGTTTTTCCAATTTGAAAGGCTTCTTCCCATGCAAAAAATGTATAATATGCAGACAAAGCAAGAATCCTCTAAAAAAAAAAAAAAAAAAAAAAAAAAAAAAATGGAAACATTCACATCCTCCAAAACTGGGAATAAATTTGACATCTCAACATTTATAACGTGCAATAGCCGTTACGCAGTATATCTTTTAGAATGCCCTTGTCGGTTGCAGTATATCGGCCGCACCACAAGAAGGCTTTGGGACTGCTTCAGGGAACATGTTAATAATATTAAAAAAGGGTTTTAAAGACCAATCTCTTTCAAGACACTTTAGATACCACCATCAGAGAGATACATCCCATTTAAAATTTTTGGGCATTGACTTCGTTCAGAGCCATTGGAGGGGTAATAATAAGAAAAGGCTGGTCTCACAGATGGAGACCCGATGGATATATAACATGAAGACCTTGACCCCCTCCAGCCTGAACATCGAAATAGATATCAACTGCTTCATATTGGCGCCCGCCCTTATTCGCGCATGCGCATTACGGATGACCACGATCGCGGATACTGAGCCCTCACAGAACTCAGTCATCCACTATATAACCACCATATCAAGCCTTGTTGATGTATGGGCACTACCCTAGGGTGACCAACTCAACCATTGGGCCGGTGCACACTTCTATGAGCTGTCAGCTGCTCAGTGCTTGAGAGGGCTACAAGAAAATGGCGCCCAAACTTTCTGCACATGCTCAGTTCATGCCAGTCACCGGCAAAATGGCGCTCGCTCGTTTTTAGTGCCAAACACTTCTATAAATAGCGCAGCACAGACGTCCAGGCTGCTTTGGCATCACCCCTTTTGAGAATGCACTTTGTGTGCATTAAGGAGGAGCCACACACGCCTGAGACGTCACGCCACCGGATCAAGGAGGTCCGGTGGCCTCCATAACTATCCAGCTGGTTAGTGTTTTGAACAGTTTTAAACAGTTTTGCTGTATGCCTTACATATACTTTACTGGTGAAGGCCTCCAAGTTCTTTTTATGTATGTTCACTACTCTGAATTATTAATAAAAATCTGAGATTTTGATCTACTACACTATGGCCACTATTCTGTGCTCCACGTCGAGCATTTAATCCCCCAGGACCCAATGGTGACTACCCTGAGACCCAGAGGAGAGTGACTCATTTGTGCTGACCCCCACCGCAGCCTTCACCAGTAAAGAAGACCTCTAAAGGCGCCATTATTGTGAGAGCCTGCCCAGTGTGAGCTGCACCTTCCATAGGACAAAAGGGGACCTCTGACTTATATTGATGCGCTTTCAGATCGCACATCTGGTGGGTGCGCATTTCTTATATTTCCTGCACGGTATCTAGTGAGTGCCTCACTGGGAGTAACAAAGTCACCGCTTTATCCATTTGTTGTTATTATTGGACATTTTTTCTTTGGACTTCATACGGTTCTATTTGAGGTTGTAGTCAGCCTCAGATCCATTATAGACATATTGTTCATTAGCGCTGCACTTTTTAATACAAAGAGAACAGGATAATTTTTTATGCAAATGCAAGGTAGATCCGGAATAGGAAATGTTGGGTTTACATACTCTTTAATCCAGGAGGAAAACAGGAAAGGCAGTTATACTTTACCTTATGCCTCACTCCCACAGTCTTTCTCACAGCTGTACACCCAGTCCCCTTGAAGCTGCTTTTCTTCGACACTTTGTGAGTCACAGGCACTGTGGCATCATTGCAAACAATGGAGGGACGAGGAGCCGGAGAACCTTGAAGGCCTGCCCACAACCTGGAACATCGAACAACACTTGCTGCCAGGGGAGCAAAAGGCTAAGGTAAGTATACCTGCTTTTTCTGTTCCCCATAGACAAAAACTAGCATATAACCCTTGCAGTCCAGAAGGCAGGAGAGCCACACTGCAAGGGTCATTTTTTTTTATTTTACTGGGAGTTGATCTTTAAGGTAAACACAACACAGCCACAACCCAAACTAAGTAGTTAATGAGAACTCCTTGTGGTTTCCCTTTAATTGTGCGAGTATGTGTCATGTTGCATGTGTGATTTCCGTATAAATTGGCTGTTTATTTGCTTTCAAAAGAAACCTAAAAAAAATCAGTTGACGTCACAGCACTACTGTGTTAATCACAATGCAGGAGCATTGTGTTAGAGTGCTCAGCTATGGAGTGCTCTTATTCATAAGAAACAGCTGTGGTCCAGCGCTAAGCCTAGAGGATAACTTGATCAGCTTCTGGGCTTTGTACTGGACTGTAACTGGTACTGATAGCTGGTGGTGCCAACACTGATTTGTAACTTGGACCTGCTGCGAGCAAGTGCCATTTTAAAAATGCACTGGAACAAATAACTGCTAAACCTGCATCATTCTTGAACCGCACCTGGGACTCTAACAGTTAAAAAAAAAAAAAGTCCACTGTGTTTAAATAAATATATCTCTATAATTGCTATTCAAGCTAATTCAGTTCTGTATAAAATTTTCATTGCAAATCAGTCTGCCATACGACTTACAAATCACAGCCTATTGTCCGCAATTAGAGCGGTCATATAAATGCAGTTCCAACTTGGTCAGAGCTGTACCGATTTTCTAAAGTAGTACATGCACTACTTTTGGTGCGATTTGCATAGACATCTGTGTCAGATGTCTTGCAATCGCACCTGAATTCGGCATGTCATCCGATTTTGAAATCGTGCGACTTACAGTAAAGTAGGGTTTTATGTGACCGGGGTGTAAAGGTGTCAAAATTGCAAGGAAGCAACATTTGCAAACAAGAGGATACAATGTGTGGAACACACTAGGAGGTTTCTGAAGAGTACAGTTTTAAGCTTCCACAACAAAGCTGTGAGCTTTTCATCTCTGGTGATGAGAGACAGACTCTCTACCACTCAGTTTAGGAAACAATAGGATGTTTCATAATCCATTTCTTTTCTGACCCGGAGAGGATTGTTAATTTATATAGTTTTAAAAACCACTTCAGCTCCAGTGACGTACCAATATGTTGCTGGAGTTTGAACCACCAGCTGCAGGCATCCCATTACCGTTTTTTAAAGTCAACGGTTACTTCTCTTGTATTAGCAGTCAGCGCAGTTTACTAGCCACGCGAATGGTTTCTTCACAGTGAGAGATGTGGAATAGACTCCCTCAAGAGTTGGTTCTGGCCAGCTCAGTGGATTGCTTTAGAAAAAGGCCTGGATTATTTCATAGATACACAGAATACAACTGGATGCTAACATTTATAGGTAAAGTTGATCCAGGGAATATCCGATTGCCTCTCAGGGGGATCAGGAAGGAATTTTTTCCCCTGCAGGAACAAATTGGATCATGCTTTGCTGGGCTTTTTTGCCTTCCTCTTGATGAACTGTGGGTGTAGGATTATAACTTTTTTTTTTTTTTTTTTTTTAATGGTTGAACTGGATGGACTTTTTTTGTCTTTTTTGAGCCAGACTTAGGCTACGTTCACACTAGCCTTGTGTGCAGGCGGCAGAGAGGCGTTTGGGAAGCGTTTTTACCGCTTCCCAAATGCCTCTGCCAATTCTGCACATTACAGCACATGGTGCTATTCTAACGGGAGCGTTTGCGTCGCGTCGCGTTGCGTCGCGGCAAAACGGACGCCTCTGGACGAGTCAGGAGGCTTTGAAGCCTCCTATTCTCGTCTATGGTGCCGCTCCGCAAACGCCCGGCCTGCGTTTGCGGTGCGGTTGCGACGCGGTTGCGGGGCGTTTGCGGAGCGGTAACACCACTCAAACTGCATTATAGGCGTTTGTGGGGCGTTATTAACGCTCGGCAAACGCCTAGCAACCGCCGCTAAACCGCGCATGCGGCGTTTGCGGAGCGTTAAAAAACGCTCCGCAAACACCGGACCAACGCTTGCCAAACGCTATAGGGGCGTTTGGCAAGCGTTGGCAAAACAGCCTAGTGTGAACGAGCCCTAATAGTGAATGCTTGTAATAGCATTCATAGCTACATAGTTAAAGCGTTTGTAAAAAAATTAATTAATAATCGCAAAAAAATTAGTTCAAGCCCCCCTGCCCCCCTGTGCTTGTGTGCAATGTTAAAAGCATGTGTCGGTCCTGTACACACGCAAACAGATATCATCCCACACATGTGAAGTATCTCCGTGAATGGCAGATCATGCGCAGTCATTCTAGCACCAGACCTCCTCTGTATATCTAATGAGGTAACCTATAAACACTTTTAAAGCATCACCTATGGATAGTAATATTTACGTTGTTTTGTCGTTGGTGCATGGGTTTGTGCAGTTTTAAAACGTGACATGTTTGTTATCTATTTACTCGGCATAACATCATCTTTTATATATTACAAAAAATTGGGTTATGCATTGTATTTTTTTTGCATTAAAGTTGTTTAATAAATGTATTTTTTTCCCAAAAAAATTGCATTTGAAAACCGCTGCTCAAATACCATGTGACAATAAAAAAAAATTGCAAAACCCACCAACTTATTCTCTCGGGTCTCTAATATATAATGTTTGGGGGTTCTAAGAAATTTTCTAAAAAAATACTAATTGTTATGTAAACAAAAGTTCCAGAAAAGGCCTGGTATTCAAGTGGTTGAAGAGTAGTTTCACTTTAACAACCCCCCACCCCCAAATAAAAAATGTGTAAAAAAGATTATCAAAGCAAATGACAGCTTCTTGTTACTACACTTTTATTAAAAAAAACTTTTTTATTTTTAACCCTTGATTTAACCACATGCCTACAGGGCACTTATACCCCCTTCCTGCCCAGGCCAATTTCCAGCTTTCAGCACTGTTGCAACACTGTACCCATATGAACTTTTTATCATTTTTTTGTGACAGAGCTTTATTTTGGTGGTATTTAATCACCTCTGGGTTTTTTATTTTTTCTTAAACCAAAAACCACTGAGAATTTTGAAAAAAAAAAAGTTTTCTTAGTTTTTGTTATAAAATTTTGTAAATAAGTGATTTTTCTCCTTCACTGATGTGCGCTAATGAGGCTGCAGTGATGGGCACTGATAGGCTGCACTGATGGACACTGATAGCTGGCACTGACGAGGTACTGGTAGGTGGCACTGATGGGCATTGACAGGCATCACTGATGGGCACTGAAAGACAGCACTCATATATGGCACTGTTAGGCGGCACTGAATGGCACTGTTAGGTGGCACCGATAGGCAGCACTGATGGGCACTGAAAGGCAGCACTCATATATGGCACTGATAGGTGGCACTGAATGGCACTGTTAGGTGGCACTGATAGGCAGCACTGATAAGTGGCACTGACTGGCATTGATAGGTGACACTGACTGGCACTGATGGGTGACACTGAAAGGCAGCTCAGATGGGCACTATGTGGCACTGATGGGCACTGAAAAGTGGCACTGATGGGCACAGGCAGGTGGCATGGATGAGCACTGAGAGCTGGCACTGATGGACACTGACAGGTGGCACTGCTGGGGCTACACAGATCATCAGGGCATACTGATCATCAGTGCTCTGATGATCTGTGTACATGTCCCCTCCGAAGAATGCAGATTTACCGGCTCTCCTCTCCTCACAAGTTGTCAGCGTGACAGCTCGTGAGGAGAGAAATGCCAATAACTGGCATTTCCCTGTTTACATGTAATCAGCTGTGATTGGACACAGCTGATCACATGACCGAGCTGACATCTTCGGCTCTTTCCGTGGATCGGTGATCCGCTGTGTCCGAGGGACACAGCGCACCGCCGATCGCCACGCTGCGTGCTCCGGGAGCCGCGCATGTGCGGTTAGAATGGGAGGACGTCATATGACGTCCTCCCAGAACAAGAGAACCGCCTTGCGTCCGTCATATTACTATATGGCGGGCAGGAGGTGGTTAAGTTATCACATTGCCAGCACAGGTATGTAAATAGTATAGACTACAACACATTTCAAAAACTTTACAATTAGGAGAAATACAGAGCTGCACAAACAATATCAGGTATGAGCTTAACCTAGACTCGATATACACAATTTCCAACAGTGTGTCAAAACTTTAAGTGCAAGACCTACAACATGAGTAAAATATTTGCTAACTAATAAATGAGGTAGGGTGGCTTACTGAGCAACACGACAATGGGGGTAGAGATTGGCTATGAACAACCCAAAATGAAGTAGGACTGAGGAGTTAGATAGAGGTGGAGGGGTGCATGGAGGATGAACAATAACAGGATATGGGCCAAAAAGTTAGAGAGGTGACAAAGGGGCTAAGGGGGTAAAGTCAGTTGCTACAGTAGATACCAGCCAACATTTGGCCTGTGTGTACAGGTCCTTGTTTGACAGATGCCGATCTCACGACCAGCTTCTGTCCAACGAGCATGCTGGAAAACAAGCAGCCGATTGCCATCCGATCAGCGAATAGTTAGTACAGGCTGAATGCAAAAAAACTTACCATGTGTACCAGGCTTAACAGACAAGAGCTTTTGCTGCTTCCCAAGAAGCCCCAGGTGGGAAAAAAGTTTAATGCTGCCTGAGATCCTGATGATCATATATGGATGTTTGCAAACTTTACAGTCATGTTCCCGTGACCTTTATGTTGAGGGGATTGAGTCTCACTTTTAAGTATGTATCTGTAAAGTGTGAAGATGTGAAGTAGTTTTTAAGGTAAAACCAAATTTCTTTAATGTCACGTGGAACTGGAGTCAAATGTCAGTTCCTAAAAGTGTATTTTAAAAAATCATTTTTCTGTGTAAAGAAGGTGGTTTGGGGTTCTGTGCATGCAGGTTCCAGAGTATTTAGTGCAATAAATTTAGCCCTGATTGTAGAAAAAAAAAATAAAACTTCATGTGACTTTTAATTATCCAATCTTCTAGTGGGCGATGGTAGATTTGGCTATCCTCAGGAAGGTCCATATGATGCAATTCATGTAGGTGCAGCAGCTGCCAAGATACCACAGGCGGTAAGTATAAAAAGAATGTCATGTGTAATTGATAATGAATTGTGTCTGTAGAGCATAATGCTCTATATTTTGTCTTTTTAACCTTGAGCATCAAAATATTTCCTCCTGGAAACCTGAAACTGTAGATGGCAGCAGAAACATTACATGTGAGCAAGGCTTTATAAGTATGGAGCTGAACATAGCCCTTCAAATATATTCCAGAACAGCCCTAACTAAAATTTCACGTTAGTACTTATATTTCCCACCCTATATTTTTGCAGAATAGTGCTTTCCTCAACAGTATCAATGTATTTTAACCTTCCTCCTCATTAAGTGTAGCTCCTGCCAAACAGTTCATTTTATTCATACAGTACAGGACTATGCATATCTCTTCTACAATAAAGAGCCTGCCTGCTTTGACTTGAAGACCTTAGTTCTTCTTTAACTCTTTCCTATTCCAGGTATGCTTCGAATGATAACTGTTACAGTTACTAGTGTGCTTATATTTTATCCTGTCAAGCCATCAAACTTCTGGTGTCCATAGATGATCACATGGGCAGCTGCAGATCAGAGGTTGGGATGGCAGCTTCCTTGGCTGTAAAGTAGGGCTTAGTTCCACTTTAAAGGATAAGTTTACCTTTTAAAAAAAGTAAATAAATAAATGCACATCTTTTTGTAGGTAATAAAAATGTGCATTTATTATTTTTTTGTACTTGGAGCCTGTAAAGCATTGCATCCATGAGATTCATCAAATTACAGGTGTCATGCAGGACTCCTGCAGACTGCCAGTGTATCTGTCTGCTCGTACCTCATGTAAGCAGGCAGTTTCACACTGACAGGAAGAGACAATTGACTACCAGAGCGTTCAACAGCGCCATGGTAGTTCATTGAGAGCTATAAGCCAACTACCGTAAAGGCTGTCAGTACTGTGAATAAATGACACGGTGGGACGGGTGGAGCCCTGCACAGCCGCGTTATTTTATTTTTTTTTATAAATCGTGACAGCGAGCAGGGGAAGAAGATTCCCTGCTAGCTGTCAGTAGAGGCAGCAAAGCGGGCAGTGGCTGCAGGGGTGGGGACATGTTACATGCTCCACCCATTTCTAGGGTGGAATATGTAACATGTTCCCAAAGGTGAATTTATCCTTTAATCTCATGCATATACAGTGCCTTGAAAAAGTATTCATAACCCTTAATTTTCCACATTTTGTCACGTTACAATCAAAAACCTAAATGTGTTTTATTGGGATTTTATGTGATAGACCAGTGGTCGGCAAGCCGCGGCTCGCGAGCCACATGCGGCTCTTTACAAGCTTAAATGCGGCTCTTCTGTGTGCCGGGCGCCCACTCCCCTCCCTCCCTCCCCTCCCTCCCTCCCCTCCCTCCCCTCCTCTCCCTCCCCTCCCTCCCCTCCTCTCCCTCCCCTCCCTCCCCTCCCTCCCCTCCTCTCCCTCCCCTCCCTCCCCTCCTCTCCCTCCCCTCCCCTCCCTCCCTCCCTCCTCTCGGACGGGCGTGTGCCGGGCGGCCGCCCCCTCACCTCCCCTCCCCTCCCTCCTCTCGGACGGCCGCCCGCTCCCCTCCCTCCTCTCGGGCGGCCGCCCCAAAAGTCAGGACTCTGCAGCTGTCAGGATGTAGGCGGGGCAGCCAGGATGTAGGCGGGGCAGCGTGACGAACTCCTCTCCTCTCACAGTCCGCCCTGAAGACCAGAACGGCGCGGGAAGCACGACGAGAGGAACGCGCGGAGCAAAGGTAAGTGAATTGACACAGGGGGGACTTACTATATGGGGGATGAATTACTATATGGGGGGGGACTTACTGTATGGGGGGGGACTTACTGTATGGGGGGGGACTTACTGTATGGGGGGGGGACGAATTACTATATGGGGGATGAATTACTATATGGGGGATGAATTACTATATGGGGGATGAATTACTATATGGGGGATGAATTACTATATGGGGGATGATGAATTACTATATGGGGGATGATGAATTACTATATGGGGGATGATGAATTACTATATGGGGGATGATGAATTACTATATGGGGGATGAATTACTATATGGGGGATGAATTACTATGGGGGATGAATTACTATATGGGAGATGTATTTTCAGTTTTAAAAATGTGGCTCTCAAAATAAATTTCAATCGTGGTTTTGGCGAGATTTGGCTCAGTTGAAAAAAAAGGTTGCCCACCACTGTGATAGACCAACACAAAGTGGCACATATTTGTGAAGTGGAATGAAAAAAATAAATGTTTTTCAAAGTGTTTTAAAAATAAATAGCTGAAAAGTGTGGCGTGCATTTGTATTCAGACCCCTTTACTCTGATACACCTTACTAAAATCTAGTGAAACCAGTTGCCTTCAGAAGTCACCTAATGAGTAAATAGAGTCCTCCTGTGTGTAATTTAATCTCAGTATAAATACAGCTGTTCTGTGAACCCCTCAGAGGTTTGTTAGAGAACATTCGTGAACAAACAGCATCATGAAGGCCAAGGAACACACCAGACAGAGGTCAGAGGTTAAGTTGTGCAGACGTTTAAAGCAGGGTTCGGTTATAAAAAAAAAAAAATATCCCAAGCTTTGAACATCTCACAGAGCACTGTTCAATCCATCATCCAAAAATGGAAAGAGTATGGCATAACTGCAAACCTACCAAGACAAGGCCGTCCACCTAAACTGACAAGCCGGGCAAGGAGAGCATTAATCAGAGAAGCAGCCAAGAGGCCCATGGTAACTTTGGAGGAGCTGCAGAGATGCACAGCTCAGGTGGGAGAATCTGTCCACAGGGCAACTATTAGTCATGCATTCCACAAATCTGGCCTTTATGGAAGAGTGGCAAGAAGAAAGCCATTGTTGAAAGAAAGCTATAAGAAATCCCGTTTCTCAGTTTGTGAGAAACCATATGGGGGACACAGCAAACATGTGGAAGAAGGTGCTCTGGTCATGTCAGGGATCCCGGCCGCTCAGCGTCGCGCGCATGCGCAGATCGCCGACTCTTCCTGGCCGGCGAATACAGAGATCGCGGCGGCGGCCGCGCATGCGCAGTAGCGATCGCGGCCGCGCCAATGGAAACTCAGGGCGCCCTATTTAAATCTGCCTTGTGCATTTCCAAAGTGCCGCAAGGTCTTGTTCCTGTTCCTGTGTTCCTGCTAGTACGTTTCCTTGTTGCCAAACTCTGCCTGTTCTGATTTCGCTGACCCTCTCCTGCTCTGACCCCGGCTCGTTCCTGACCATCCCTCTGACCGACTCTCTGTACCACGCTGCCCGCTACCTGCTGAACCTGGCTTGTGACCCCGACCATTCTCCGCTTGCTCCCTCTGTACCACGCTGCCTGCACGATACCGACCCGGCTAGTCTGACCTCGCTCACTCCTAGCAGTCGTCCATCCATCCCGCTCGGATCGGGATCTGTCATCCCATCCATCCCGCTCGGATCAGGGTCTGTCATCCCCTTCACAGCAGACTCATCCCGGGCACATACCCTCAGCGGGACCCCTCTGCCACCGCCGGGGGTGCCCAGGGACGCGACCTGGTTCCAGTCTTGCACCAAGTCCATCCCCACCATCAGGGGCTCTGGTGAAAAGGCAGACTGGGACTTAGACTCCGCGTCCTGGGAAACCCCGTGCCGTGGACCACTAGAGATCCCGCTGGGCGGAGCCTGACAGGTCAGATGAGACCAAAATGGAACTTTTGGCCTAAAAGCAAAATACTATGTGTGGCAGAAAACTAACACTGCACATCACCCTGAACACACTATACCCACCGTGAAACAAGGGAAGCTGGTCAGAGTTGATGGGAAGATGGATGGAGCCAAATACAGGGCAATCTTAGAAGAAAACTGTTGGAGTCTGCAAAAGACTTGGAGGTTCACCTTCCAGCAGGACAATGACCCTAAATATACAGCCAGAACTACAATGGAATGGTTTAGATCAAAGCATATTCATGTGTTAGAATGACCCAGTCAAAGTCCAGACCTAAATTCAATTGAGAATCTGTGGCAATACTTGAAACTTGCTATTCACAGACACTCTCCATCCAATTTGACAGAGCTTGAGCTATTTTGCAAAGAAGAATGGGCAAAATTGTCCCTCTCTAGATATGCAAAGCTGTTAGAGACATCCCCAAAAAGACTTTCAGTTGTTATTGCAAGGAAAGGTGGTTCTACAAAGTATTGACTCGGGGGGCTGAATACAAATGCATGCCACACTTTTCACATATTTATTTGTAATAACTTTTAAAAAATATTTATCATTTTCTTTCCACTTCACAATTATGTGCCACTTTGTGTTGGTTGATCATATAGAATCCCAATAAAATACATTTTATGTTTTTGGTTGTACCATGACAAAATGTGGAAAATTTCAAAGGGTATGAATACTTTTTCAAGGCACTGTATAGGCAAATAGAAAATATTTTGAAACATTATGAATCAGCAACTGCAGAGGGTGAACATCTATACAGAATTTATACAGTATTATAGAGACTTTTTTGCTGTAGCCATCAAGCAAAGCATCGTAGCTGTGGCATGTGTACATCCCTAAGCGGCTGCATGTCCTTCTCTAGGTGGCTGGCTGGGGAGCGGTACAACTGCATCCATGCTCCAGTTTTTACCGCCACCTGTATGAATGAGCCCCTAGAAATGTGTATGTCCTGGTTATGTAAAACAAAAGAAGGCGGCTGCTGCTACACTTGCCCAAAGTAAGTTAGGTATCAAAATTACAGACTATTCTGTAGTAATATTTTTTTCACTTGCAGTACATAACTTTCGTTTTTATGTTTGGTAGCTGCTGAACGAGTTGAAGCCAGGAGGAAGATTGGTCTTACCTGTGGGTCCAGAAGGTGGAAGTCAGCATCTGGAACAGTATGACAAGGATAGTGATGGGAACATCACAAGAGTTCGCTTAATGGGTGTGATGTATGTTCCTCTAACAGACAAAAAGAGACAATGGCCGCTGTAAGAGATTTTATATACATTTCTACAAACATACAATGCAGTAACTTTAAGCAAAAATCACCATCATTGTTCTGATAGATCCTAACTGGCAAAAGCTGAACTTTGTTTGCCATTTCTAAATCTTTATTATTGCTTCTTTGCACTTGTTAAATAAAAGAGGGGAGAAAAAAAAATATATAAATTATATATATTTATGTTCAGTATTTGCAAAACAATATTATGCTTGCACTATTTCTGAAGAAATATCTTTCAGCTTTTCTGAACTGAGAATTAAAAGAGTTTACTTTTTTATCTTGCTGAGTTTTCATTCATTCTCCAAGGGACACGTTTCCAAAGCACTACAATATGATTCGTCTACGTTCTATAATTACATGCCCTGACTCTTTTGCAGATTATACATGATTCATAGACCAGATATTAGGAAAAACACTTTTGCTTACACTTGTATTCTAGGTGTCATTCCTCCAGTGCAGATTCACCTAATGAAAGTTAAAGTCTAAGGCAGGCCATAAATGATGCGATTCCTTTTGCTCTTTTGCCTAGATCTCTGGGTGAACACTTTTGGCCTTTCAGGTGTAGAGAACCGGCCTGTTGTCTACATCTAAAGTGCCACAAGTGTTCACCCAGAGATATAGGCAGTTCTGTCACCCTTGAATTGATTTGATGAGCCTGTAACCTGTTTTTAACATGTGAGTTGCCTAACCTCTTTTACTGATATTAAATATCCCATGAAGTCTACATGTCAGGAATGGACTTGCCAGTAATGGTGGGACTCACCTGCCTTGTGGGCTGCAGTACCAGGGCTGGCCAGCGGGTGCTCTCAGCAATCAGAGACTCAACCCTGCAGTCAGCCAAACACCTGAAGCTGATTACGGAGGTGTATTTAAGGGATGGCCAGACCTGCAGTCTAGGCCTTGGTGTGTGTTTTTCTATGGGCCCCTGTATCTTGTTACCTGCGTTCCTGTTCCTGCCTGACTGACTCGTTGCCGACCCTGCCTGATCCTGACCTCTGCTGACTTCTCCTGTTTGATCCCTGGCTTGTGACCCCGACCATTCTCTGCCTGACCCCCTGTACCTACCTGCCCGTTAGTTGCTGTACCCGGCTCGTGACCTGACTACTCTCTGCCTGCTCCTCCTGTTCCTACCTGCCCGATTGTTATTGACCCGGCCTGCCTGACTACACTTGCATTGTATGTATTGTTATCTGTGGGTGGTTTGGTTCGTTTACACTTTGTTTATGTTTTAGTATTGCACTGCGTTTTGTATTGTTAGTATTAATAAATTTATATTGTTTATAACTTATCTGAAGCCTGCATTTCCCTGCGTCAGTTCACATACCTCTGGTCATACTCGGAGCCCTGACACTACACTTCAGGCGCTGTGTTTTCTCTTCTTTGTTACCAGATTCTGAGTGCTTCAGCTTTAGTAAATCTCCCCCACAGTCCCAGCTGGGGGAATTCCTTCATTCATTTTGTTTATGTGGATGGAGACGTCTGTGTTGTTGATTTACTAAAACTGGAGCGTGCAATGGTAGCCAATCAGCTTCTAACTTCAGCTTGTTCAGTTAAGCTTTGACAAAAAAACTGGAAGCTGATTTGTTTCTATGCAGAAGCTGCACCAGATTTTGCAGATCGCTGGTTTTAGTAAAGCAATCCCTGAATAGCCAATTATAGGTGAAATGAGTTTGTATTAAGCTAGTGGCAGTCGGTAACATTCATCTGTGCTATTGAAGATATTTTGTAGCTTCTCTAAGCCAGCAGCTATGAAATGTCTTCAACATTACAGAGCAAGTCCAGCTAAATGTGACTAACTGCCACTAGCTATACCATGACCTATAAAATTTCTAGCTTGCATGGGTTTATTCCAAAAAGATATAGTTAAATTGGCTCTAAAGACTCAATGTTTTTTTTTTATCTTTATGTATTCTATGCATGAAGGTTAAAAAAAACCTTCTGTGTGCAGCAGCCCCAGCTACCACTAATACTTACCTGAGCCCCATCGCATTCTGCACGAGAGCCTCGGTTGTCTGGAGACTGTCTGTCCTCATTGGCTGAGATAGCATTGGGAGCCATTGGCTCCTGCTGCTGTCAATCATAGCCAGAGAGCCAATGAGAGAGGGCATGAGAGCAGAGCCACAGCGGTGTGTGAATGGACACACAGAGCAGCGGCACAGGAGCGAGCCTGCTTTGGTGCCCCCATAGCAAGCTGCTTGCTCTGGGGGCACCCAGTGGGAAGGGGAGGGCCAGGAGCGCCGATGGGGGACCTGAGAAGAGGAGGATTGGGCTGCTCTGAGCAAAATCACGGCACAGAGCAGGTAAGTATAACTTTTGGTTTTGTTTTGTCTTTTTTAAGAATTGCCTTTTAATATCACTTTAAGCTTGGTATTTAGTTTCATGTGTGCATTACACTGAAGAGTATGACGAATTGTAAGCGCTTTCTGAGCAAAACATGGGATTTTGTTCTATTTAAATATGTAATATATTGTCACAAGATCAATGCAGGAAATGAACAATCCTTTTTGTAAAGTTATACATTTAAGTTGGTAGTTATCTTAAATATGTTTTTTTCCTTCTTCTATAGGAATGAGCTGTGAAAATTGCTTGGTGACCTTCAGGATAACAAGTTGATGAAAAGAGTAGTTTTCACATTTTGGAGATGGTAAAAAGATATGTCTCAGGAGGCAACACTAAAGTCCTTGCTAAGAAACACAGCAGGGTCAAAGATTATGCAGGGCTGCACAATTTCCACATCTAGAAATCTGTCTATTCAGGGGATGCACCCAATAAACTGAAAAGTGTAATAATTAAATAATTCAGCAAATGAAAACATTTAAAAATAGAAATAACCCTTTTTGTTTTTAAATCTTAAAAATGGCTTCCCAAGCAGAGGTGGTCCTCTTGAGTAAACTGTGTACATTTGTATAAATTAATAGCATGGGTAATTTACATGCAAACTATAAATGAATCATAAATATGCTGCAACAGTTTTATATAACGTATAGGTCTGTATGACACAAAGGCGTCTTCCATTTTCAAAATGTCAGCAATGATAGTCTTTCTGCTCTTTTTCTAAGTTCATATTTTCTTAAAATAATGTTAATATCTAGTTACTGATGAAACCTGTATCCAAATAAATGCAACATTTTCTGGCTTGTTTAAAAGACCTTCCAACAGATGTTTGAAATGAGTTTAGCATTGCAGGTAACTGGGGTCTTAAAGGCAGATGTGTACAGACTATGTGTATATAGCTTGTGATCTCATAAGATCTCAGGGGTTTTTAGGATCCATAGAATACTATATATAAGCAGCAATGTATTAAAGTATATGTGAATCCTCACCTTGTAAAGCAACATTTTCCGTTTAAAATAGAAATAAAAAGCAAAACATCTGTGTATACATATAAAAAAAACATTATGAATACTTTTTTTTTTAATTCTTTTATTATAAGTGATCACATACCCTATGTTCTCAGCTGCATAAGGTGTTCAGAGAGCTAGGGGAGGAGAAACAGCAGTACATTGCCATTCCTGGGGAATGGCTGTGCAGCAGGGGTGTGTCAGCACATGCCTGATCATTGGAGGAGAGCAGGCTGATTTCCCAGCACACAGCCAGAAAACTGACTATGCTGTACTCTCATACCTAACCATTGTAGATGAGCAGACTGGGTTCTCAGCACAGCTAGAGAACTGATAACGCTTTGCTCTCATTCCTAGTGTGGTCAATATGAACACAGCGATTTCACACAAAGGGAATACTAAGAGAGCAGGATACATTTTACATGGTACAGCAGGTACATATCAGGAATATTAAATGTTGGGGTAACATATTCTTTAAGAACAGCATCTTTTGGGGTCTATTAAGAAAAACATAGTTTGCAAAATGATTGGTGTCATATATTTACAATAATTAAGAACCACCATGTCACCTTGCCTATAAAGTTATGGTATGCCAAAGAGCCTTCGATATGAAATTCTGCTGCTTACGTAATTCCATT
Source organism: Staurois parvus (assembly GCF_062004578.1). Classification (NCBI taxonomy): domain Eukaryota; kingdom Metazoa; phylum Chordata; class Amphibia; order Anura; family Ranidae; genus Staurois; species Staurois parvus. Next base: position 325,161 of record NW_028318438.1, on the reverse strand, counting down.
CTGCTTGTCACTGCATCAAATAGTTTTTCCAAGAAAAGCGATGCACCTGACATGCACATTAAAGAGACAGAGTTTGGACATGTGCTGAGCTCTTAAGTGTATTGTGCAGATGCAAGTATGGGTATTGAACCTTTCTCACTCAATCAGCTCTATTCAATAAAGTTTCTTTAGTACTCTCTGCATTTCTAATCTGTATAGCAATTAAAATTTTCACAATTTCTTGAAATCATTTTGTGATCTGCTCCTGTTCCAAGGTCTAAAGGTGCTTTTCATTTATCCTCCTAGTTACCAAGCAACTCCTTATTACCTAGCAACTATGTTTTGTTTTGTTTTTTTTGTTAAGTGACAGTCAAGTCTTAGCTTGACTGCTGCGTTATGGGTTTGTGGGGCTCCACACTGAAGCTAACGGCCGTGCATTGCAGGACCTTTCAACACCTCGAGTATAATACTGGTCACACACATTACAGTCTACTTGGACAGTTCCTTCTAGACATATTAACTCTTTCCCATGAAATGCCAATCTCACAAGTTACAATCTAACTGAACGATTTCCTAAATTTGCCTATAACTGTGTAGTGTGAGAGTCTACCTGATTGGATATAAGGTCCTCTCAATGCATAGTTTTGGCAAATCTAAAGGGGTTGGTACATTGGGGTTGATTTACTAAAGGCAAATAGTCTGTGCCCTGCAATGCAGTTGTTCTAGGTCTGAGGGGAAGCTCTGCTGATTTCAATCATCCAATTAAGCTGTGGAGCAACTGCCCTTCCTGGGCGCAGTATATAGTATTTGTCTTTAGTAAATCAACCCAAATGTGTGCTGCAAGCATCAGTACTCCATCACTGCTGATATCAGTGAAAAAAAAAAGGGGAGGGGGAAAATCCTAAAACTTTGCACACATGCAATAAGATGGTACAGTTTTCTGTAGATATGCATAGAGTGCAAATCTAAAGGCAACTGTACAGATTGTAAGTTATTTGGCTAGCTTAAAGCGATTCTAAAGGTTCCTTTTTTTTTTTTTTAAATAACAAACGTGTCTATAATCACCTACTGTGGTTTTGCACAGAACAGCCTGGATCTCCTCTTTTCGAGTTCCCCGCAGGCTCACCTGGCCCCTCACTCCTGTTAGGTGCCCACACAGCAGGCAGCTTGTTATGGGGGCACCCACTGCTCTGTATACCCATTTACACATGGACCCGCAGCTTGCCCCCCCCTCCCCCCTCATTGGCTGATTGACAGCAGCAGGAGCCAATGGCTTCTGCTTGCTGTCTCGGCCAATGAGGAAGCAGTGACCTAGGACAGCCGAGGTTCATGGTTCACCACACAATACTGAAATGCATAGATCTGAATGGGGCCTTAAAATATATGAAAGTACAGTTAGGTCCATATATATTTGGACACAGGCACAACTTCAGTTTTTTCAGGTATTGACCAAAACATATTCAAGCTATAGTTATGTAATGGATATGTGCTGAAAGTGCACACTCTCAGGTTTAATTTGATGGTATGTATATCCAAATTGGAGGAAGGGTTTAGAAATTACAGCTCTTAAGTTTAGCCAAAAGTAATTGAACAATTGAATCAAAAGCCGTTTCATGGCCAGGTGTGGGCTACGCCTTTGTCATTTCTTCATCAATTAAGCAGGCAAAAGGTCTAGAGTTGATTCTAAGTGTGGTATTTGCATTTGGAATCTATTGCTGTGAACCTACATCATGCGTTTAGAGGAGTTGTCTATGCAAGTGAAACAGGCCATTGTAAGGCTTAAAAAATGAAACAAATCCAGCAGAGAGATAGCAGCAACATTAGGAGTGGCCAAATCAACAGTTTGGTACATTCTGAGGGAAGAAGAACGCACTGGTGAACTCAGCAACATAAAAAGTCATGGACGTCCATGGAAGACAACAGTGGTGGAGAATCGCAGGATCCTCTCTATGGTAAAGAAAAACCCATTCGCAACATCCAAACAAGTGAAGGACACTCTCCAGGAGGTGGGCGTATCATTGTCAAAGTCTACAATCAAGAGAAGACTTCACAAGAACAAATACAGAGGGTTCACCACAAGGTGCAAACCATTCATAAGCCTGAAGAACATAAAAGCCAAATTAGACTTTACTAAAAAACATCTAAAAAGTTAGACCAGTTCTGGAAAAGCATTCTTTGGATGGATGAAACTAAGATTAATCTGTACCAGAATGATGGGGAAAAAAAAGTGTGGAGAAGGCTTAGAACAGCTCATGATCCAAAGCACACAATGTCATCTGTAAAGCATGGTGTGATGGCATGGGCATGCATGGCTTCCAGTGCCGCTGGGTCATTGGTGTTTATTGATGCTGTGACCAAAGACAGAAGCAGCCGGATGACTTCTGCAGTGTTTAGAGATATACTGCCAGCCCAGACTCAGCCAAATGCAGCAAAGCTGATTGGACGGCGCTTCACACTACAGATGGACAATGATCCAAAACAATGATAATTGCTTCACTTTTTATCACATCTATATTTTCAGTAGAAAATACACTCAAACTAGTTGTCTTTATCACTTACATAGTTAGTAAGTCTGGCTGAAAAAAGACAAAAGTCCATCCAGTTCAACCATAAAAAAAAAAAAGTTATAATCCTATACCCACAGTTGATCCAGAGGAAGGCAAAAAAAAACAACAAAGCATGATCCAATTTGCTTCTGCTGAGAAAAAAATTTCTTCCTGATCCCCCGAGAGGCAATCGGATATTCCCTGGATCAACTTTACCTATAAATGTATCACTCTTTGAGAGACGCAGGATCCGGTTATTTAGACTCTTATTCTATTACCTACAGGAGGTTTTGGATACTGTCAAACAAAAATAAAAGCCATTAGCTAGACAGTTATAACCACTCCCAGCATGCTCAGCAGGGGTGGACTGACTATTTGGAAACTCGGGCACCGCCCGAGGGCCCAGGGTCAGTAGGGGGCCTCATGAGATGCCCCTGGTACCTTTTTCATAGGCTTTTTTGAGTTTGGGCAAGGACACAGGGGCCCCATGATCCCCTCTATTGTCCGGGGGCCCCATGAGTTGTCAGTCTACCCCTATGCTCAGTTTTTGCTATTTTCCACAGCTATGCTGGATTTCATGGGAAAAATTACAAATATCATTGCTGACTCTAAGCACAGAACCTGCAAGCACACTTCTACACCTTCCCCTCCAGGATCTTTTTTCAGACATTCCTGCAGCTGTAGTGGCCTGTAAACCTTCTGCTGTGGATGAAGTCTTGCAAATCATCATTGGACTGGTTTGTTTCTGAGAAACCTCAATCAGCTTATCTGGGTTCTAGGCTTAGTTTCTTTTTCTCTGTTGTCTGAACTTGATGGACTTGTGTCTTTTTTTTAACAAGATTAACTACGTAAATTAAACCTTCACAGAGACCTTCGTATTCTATGAGTGGATACAAAGCTTCTGATTGGCTGAGGCAGAGATCATGACATCATCCTCCCACCCACCTCTCTTCCATTAAATTTTCAGTTCCCCCTTTCCCTGTTGTGAGAGGAAGTGAAGGGCTCCCCAATGTAAACAGTACTATAGTGGTCAACACTGAAACTGGTCATCAAAGGAGATGGACGGCGACTTCTAAAATGTTTAAAGCACACAGGCAGCATAGTCAAAGAAACTAAAAGCTGTGCAAACTGTTGGCACTATATAAATACCGTATAAAAAGTATAATAATGATAAAATAATAATAATGACTAAGCAGTTGTGTGCATGAAATGTGTTAGAAATCTCTGCTGATCTCCTGTGCATTTGATTTTATGGATCAATAAAGAAGCCATTTTGGAATATGCCAGTGTTCTATTCCATCTCCCAATAGTCCTGGATTGTGCGGGACTGTGCTGCTTTTATATCCCTCCCCCTCTGTCCTGTGTACAGGGGTTGAATCCTCCTGAACACTGTGTTTGTTTACAACTCATACATAAATTGCCAAAGGATTTGCATATGAATGAACACTTGTATAAATGACCCAACAGCTGCATTTGCATATACATGCACTTTACTGATTTATTCATATGCAAATCCCACTGCAAGTCATTGATATAGCAAGCTCCCTGTAGCTTCAGCCAAGAGAAGGACTCCCTGCTGCTGCATATTTCCAGTCCACCAGTGAGTGAGCTTAAGGGGGGGAAGAGTTCTGTACTGGAGATGGGAGCTCTATACTAGAGTGGGACTTGGTGGGGAGGTATGTACTGGTTGAGAGGGGGTAGTTCTGTACTGGAGGGGGGTCTGTACTGAAGTGGAGGGAGAAGTCTGTAGTGAGAAGAGGCTGGAAGGAGGTATGTGCTTTGGGGGCTGGTTTGTACTGAGAAAGGGTTGGGGGGGGTCGGTACTAGGGTGGTCTGTACTGAGAAAGGGTTGGGGGGGTGGTCTGTACTGAGAAGGGGCTTGGAGAGGGGTCTGTGCTGAGGGAGGTTAAGGGCTGTGAGTGGAAATCTGTATGGGGGGGTATCTGGGTGTAGATTTGCGGTTGTGGGGGGAAATCTGTATGGGGGATATATACTAGGAGAAGGGGGTAATTTTTTGGGTTGTACACTGGGCTGTGCATTACACAATTGTGAACCCTGCACTCCTGAGACCTGTGAGATAGACATTATGAGGTAGATTTTCTAAAACTGGAGCACTCTGAATCTGGTGCAGCTGTGCATGGTGGCCACTCAGCTTCTAACTTCAGCTTGTTGAATTAAGCTTTGACAATAAAAACTGGAAGCTGATTGGTTTCTATGCAGAGCTGCACCAAATTTTTCATGCTCAAGTTTTAGTAAATCTCCCCCTATATTGTACATTTGTTGGTGTTTATCACTGCAAGAGCTGTTGGGTTGCCATACTGTAATTAGACTATACTAAAAGTTGTAGCTACAAACAATATCTTCTTAGATTTGTTTCTGACCTTTTATGATCAATCTTCCAGATCCAGGTGGAATTCTTACCAACGCTTCTGCAAAAATAAATGTAATCCAAACCAAAATGGTCACACCCACTTTTCAAAATGGTGCCATATACGTACCACATTGTGCCCCATTTAAACATTGATCCTTTGGGGTTTATTTACTAAACCTGGTTGACTCAGAATCTTGTCCACTTCTGCATAAAAACCAATCAGCTTCCAGGTTTTATTGCTGAAGCTTAACTGAACATGCTAAGGTTAGAAGCTAATTGGCTACCATGCACAGGTGCCCAAGATTCTGAGTCAACCAGGTTCAGTAAATAAACCCCTTTTTGTCAAGTTCAAAAGTTGGGAGGTATGACCATTATCCATATTTTCTGTAATGGTGATTGCTAGTGACAAAATTTATGAGCACCTGACTGAAGTGGGCTATCAGGAGGTGCCAATGTTCCCTCCACTTGAGCCCCCCACCACATTAAGTGACTAGAGCAATGACGCAGAAACCAGGAGCAGGAAGGAGACGAAATGAGTCAGAGGCAAGATGGTCAAGTAGAGGAGACCTTCACTGAACAACACACACCCACTACATGGGTATAGGATTCTAAAGCACTCATACAGTATGTGCCTTTGTGGAGTTATCGTGTCGGAGATGTGTGCAGGATGGGCTGGCTGGGACATCCTGATTCAAGAGTGACACTACTGTCACTGCCCCTCCATATTCCCCTTCCTATATGCATATAAACATAGGACTGTGCCAAAATGCCAACCACCTGATCCTACTCATTGTAATATTTCACTGGAGTGCTGTTATCACAGTAAGTGATCTGTAGCTGGACAGATGTGTCCCTGCCTAGTGCTTGCTATGTACAGTTATGTTTATTGATCTACCTTACAAAGTGAGATAAAATGTGAGAGAAAAAAATCATAATAGCCTTCTTTTTAATTAATTGAATTCAACTTTTAATTAATAATCCATTAAAGATCACTTCAGAACTTTAAGATTAACAGTGCCATAACAATATACTTTGTAAAAAGGATCACTCCGCAATTGTGCTCTGTTAACCTGCATTGATATTGCTTGTATGGTGTCCTCCACAAGCTGGCCATTGATAAGTAGTATTTTTTTTCGTTCAGAAGTTGATCTAACTTTAACTATGGACTTCTATCGAGTGAACATGTTTGTTTAGTTTCTAACCAAAATTTGGACCAAATTCTTGTTATTTGGAGATTTGGATGTATCCATATTTCCAAATTAAAATAGTAACAAATTTAAATGAATCCGAAATATTGAACAAAATTTTGTTCGAAATAATGAATTATTCAAATCAAATTCAAAGCAAATTAAAAAACAAACCAGAATTTAAAAACAGATTTGACTTGTAAACATATTGCTGACTATACAATATTTAATAAAAATGGGAAGGATTTATTTAGGTCTTAGCATGTTAATAGGGGGACCAGGAGACCAAACTGTAAGCAGTCTAAACTTCTTTATTGAAGTGAAACTGGCCTGAATTAAAATAACAGGGCTGGAGTGTGTGATACCTGCAAGTACCTGTGTTATTTTTACAGTCAATCCATTGGGAGCACCTAGTACAGGCTGCACATAAGGCTATGGCTTCTCCCAAGTTAAGACTGAAGTGACTGACAGCACAGGGTCACCTGCACAGAACTGTGCTGCCATGGCCACTTTAAGACCTCATGCTGGTGGATACAGCAGGGGACAGACTGAGCTGCTGCTCGACTGAGAGGACTTCATATAACACCAACCCAGGATGGGAACACTCCCATTTGGCCATCTTTTTTTGCCATAGGCCAGGAGGGAAGCATTTAAGGGACCCTTGCAGTGTTATACCATAGCACATTATGACAGACGTACCTCTCAAAGGAAGACATCCAGCCCTGTGCTGTCAGTTCATTGGCACTTCCATCTTCTCCCAGTTTCCCTTTTTGGTTCACACTGTTTGACGGTTTGAATGGCCGGGCCATGGTGACTTAAAGCAGAACTCCTGCCAAAACTTCTTTACATATCCTTGTTGCTGATTTTCTATCTCCACTGAATATGTCATTTGTCTTCTGGTTCACTCAGTAGCTGCTCTGAAATAGCCTATTCATTTTCAAATCAAACAGTTAATTATCTTTGGTTTCCTGTTTATAAGACAAGTGGCTGCTATTCCTCCAGCCACTGGTCTTGGCACATCTCCTCTGTAGTTCTTTCTCCAGGAAGCATAAAAATTCTACTGATCGGTGTTTATGTCTTGTTGTTTTTTTTTAATTCTGATGTAATGGCCCTGCAATCTATTGTTCATGAAAGTGTTACTGTCTTGCTGTCTTTTTCTGCCTCCTTTCTACATCCTTGAGCTCCTGGACCTCTCCTTTTCCACTCACTTCTGTTTGCTGGAATGAGTGACATTATGACAATAGCGCAGTCATGTATGTACGCTGCTCTATGCACACAAATCCTATAGTTCATCACAGGAGCATGCAAGGAATCAGATCACAAGAGCAAAAAAAAGACTTTTGGAGATCTGTAGGAGGCTGATAGTACAGGAAAGGATTTTTTTTTTTGAGTCAAGAATACAAATTTGAATACAATATATTTTTTTGAACCAGAGTTTAGTGTCACTGTAACTGGAAATTCCTGGCTTGTGTAAACAGCAAACAGCCCGAGACTGCCGCTGGGTGCTGCCGCCTTCCATGTAATGTCAGCTATTGCAGCAAACTCTGCTGTGACCCAAGTGGCACCCTAAACCGGTATCAGGCAGTTAGCTGACAGGTAGATCATGAACATGGCCCTGCTTCCCCCAAGCCTCCGCCGTTCCTATCTTCACTGCAGAGCAGAGAGCAGGAGGCAGCACAGTGCTGGATGGAGGGCGGGAGCTACCCGTTAACAAGCAGGTGATTGGTTGCTAGGACACCAGGCGGTCTCAACAACCAATCACCAACTTGTGTTGTCTCCTGCTCTCTGCTGTACACACGCTGTCAGGTAGGAGAGTGCTACCTACACAACGTTCTGTGTGTGTGTGTGTGGGGAGGGGTTGATATGAAGGGAACAGAGGACACTAGAATTGGGGGGTGAAGTGAAAAGGACAGAGGACACTGCTTTGGAGAAATGTGCTCTTCATTTCATTCTTAAACTAAATTCGGATGAAATTTTCGTTATACAAAGATTCTCATGTATCCGAATTTCTGAATTACAATAGTAAAGCATTTTAAAAATCCAAAATAATGAAACTAAATGTTGTCCAAAATATTTAATTATCCAAATTCTAATAGAATTCTATTACAATTCTAAAACAAATTCAAAATGTAAACATTGCTGACTATTGCTGATTTCCATTCCTGTGTGTTAGAATATGATATTAGAATAGTACTTGATGGTGACTTGCATGTGGAATTTGTGAAGAAAAGTGGATGGTTAGAAAGCCGGAGTTGAAAACGGGAGTTAAGTCTTCTAACCTCTAAGTGGCATCTTAAATTTCCTATAAGTAATTATATTGTAACAGGGATAATGGGTGCTAGCAAGGTTGAAGGTTGTGCTCAGGGCACAGTGGGTCATATATGTATGCAAAAATGGTGCAACAGCTCCAGGATGCATACTGCTGTGACAGATGTAAGCAGGTTGCCATTCTAGAAGCTCACATTAAAGATCTGGAAAAGCAAGTTGCAAAACTGAGCAGAAAAGACAACCTTGAAAGGGGCCTTCTGCTCACGGAGCAGGTGGTTAATGGGGTTGATGTAGAGGGTGGAGGGGTAAGTCAGGGTTATCAGGTAGGAAGATGAATTACTGTAGTTGGAGTGGTAGGGGCTCAAAGAAAAGGAAGGCCAGTCCTGTGTTTATGCACCCAAACCAAAAACCAATTTAAGGAACTAGGCTGCAAGTTGAAGGGAAAGACCTCCAAGGTGATATTCTCTGAAATATTGCCTGTGCCATGTGCAACACAAAAAATGGGAGAGATTCGAGAACTGAATGCATAGCTAAAGACTTGGTGTAACAGGGAAGGTTTTGGGTTTCTAGAGAACTGGTAGACTTTTCATTGGGGTATAATCTACAGTATATTCTAAAGATTGTTTGCACCTTAATGGAAGGGGTCTGCTGTGCTGGGGGAGAAGTTTATGGGAAGGTTGGAGGAGTATTTAAACTAGGATTGAGATGGGAGGGTGAACTAGAATCCAGTGAGGCAAACAGGTCAGTTAGGGATCAGACAATAATGGAGGGTGGACTGGGGATAGATGGATGGAGGGTTATGGCAAGGGATAAGAAGGTCCCCATGTTACAAACTATTGGAAACTATGGTACTATTTGTACTACTAAGAAAGATATGCAAAACACAAGAGCAAAATGTGATAATGAATTAAAGTGTTTGTTCACCAATGCCAGAAGTCTGCCAAGCGAATTAGGTGAATTGGAAGCTTTGGTGCACAAAGAGAACTATGATTTAATTGGTATTGCTGAATCTTGGATTCATTCTTCACAGGGCTGGGCTATCAATATGCCTGTATATGCTCTCTTTCGGAAAGGGTACAGGGTAAAACGTAAAGGTGGCTGTGTCTGTCTCTATATGAGAAGTGATCTCAAAGCGTGTGTGAAGGAGGATCAGGTTGATGGAAAGTGTAAAGAGGCTTAAGCATTTTGGATGGAACTGCATATGGATCTGCAAAGTTCAAAGTTAATCATTGGAGTTTGTTACAGACCACCAATTGTTAATGAGGAGGTGGTGACTCAGCTCCTTGCACCAATGGAAAAGGCTGGGACAGTGATAATAATGGGGATTTTAACAACTTTATGGTATAGTTCATAGAGGCACCAACTAGGAATGATGCTCTGCTGCATCTGGTAATCTCAAACCATGCAGAGCTTATTACTAATGTTCATATAAAAGAACATCTGGATAGCAGTGACCAAAACATGATTTCATTTATTGTTATCTGTAAATTACAAACACAAACCGGAAAGATAAAAACACTTAGAGCGGAGTTCCACCCAAAAGGGGAATTCCCGCTTTAAGAACTGGTCCCCCACTCCCCGTTAAGGATTGGTACTTTTAGGAAGCAGAGGGGGTGTGGGTAGTACCTGCTCCCACTTCTGCTGCGATCGCCTAGGCGATCGGAAGCAAAATGTAGTCCTCCCTCCTCGTAGTCTTCTGGGACACGTGACAGGTCCCAGAAGACAACGGGACCAGTCACAAAACGCAGTGCTGCTCATGCATGTGCAGTGAGCACCCGACAATGAAGCCGCACTGAAGATGCCAATGCCTGGAACACAGGGCAAAACAGGCTGCAGGGGGGACACCACGGGATCGAGGGACAGGTAAGTGTACATTTTTTAAAAGTCGGTAGCTACAGTTTGTGTAGCTGCTGATATTTATTTTTTTAAATTTTCAATGGAACTCCGCTTTAACTTTAACCACTTGAGCCCCAGAGGATTTACCCCCCTTAATGACCAGGCCTTTTTTTGCTGTTTGGCGCTGCACTAATTCAAATGATAATTGCGCGGTCATGCAATGCTGTACCCAAACGAAATTTACGTCCTTTTTTTCACACAAATTCTGCTACATGTTTTTGGTAAAAAAAATCCCGTGCATTAGCGGGCATTAGCGGGCAAACTGGCGCTATCTAGGAGGGGCGCTAACACTATCGGAAGTCACCAGTGACACTAATACAGTGATCAGTAAAAATCTGTTCACTGATCAATGACACTGGTGACAGGGCAGTGAAGGGGTTAACTGGGGGGGGGGAGGGGGGCGATCAAGGGGTTGAATGGGATTTCTGGTGCACTAGTGGGCAAACTGGCGCTATCTGGGAGGGGCGCTAACACTATCGGAAGTCGCCAGCGACACTGATACAGTGATCAGTAAAAATCTGTTCACTGATCAATGACACTGGTGACAGGGCAGTGAAGGGGTCAACTCAGGGGGGGGGGCGATCAAGGGGTTAGACGGGATTATTGGTGTATTAGCGGGCAATCTGGCGCTATCTGGGAGGGGCGCTAACACTATCGTAAGTCGCCAGTGACACTGATACAGTGATCAGTAAAAATCGGTTCACTGATCAGTGACACTGGTGACAGGGCAGTGAAGGGGTTAACGGGGGGGGGGGGGGCGATCAAGTGGTTAAACGGGATTACTGGTGTACTGGCGGGCAATCTGGCGCTATCTGGGAGGGGCGCTAACACTATCGGAAGTCGCCAGCGACACTGATACAGTGATCAGTAAAAATCTGTTCACTGATCAATGACACTGGTGACTGATCAATGACACTCGTATCACCCGCGGGTCGGCGGGAGCGCGCGCGCGCCCCCTACCCGTGAATGTGTCGGGAGCGCGGAGCACGTTTTAAAACATGCTTTTGCGCTCCACTGCCGCCCTGCACATGTTTATACACAGTGGCAGGGCGGCAAGCGGTTAAGAGAGCTAATTTTCCAAGGCTGAGAGCTGCTCTCTAAGGCTTAGACTGGGAGGGAATATTGGCATCGAAGAACACAGAACAGAAATGGGAGTTCTTCAAAAAAGACTGTATGTGAACACACTGCAAAATATATTCCCATGGGCAACAAGTTTAAAAGGTTAAAAATCAAACCTATGTGGCTTACAGCCAAAGTTAAAAAGCTATAAATAATAAGAAAAGAGCTTTTAAAAAATATTAAAATGAAGGAACGTTATCATCATTTAAAAATTACAAAGAATATAACGCAATATGTAAAAAGGAAACCGAGCCCACAAAAATTCAAATTGAAAGACAGATTGTAAAAGAAAGTAGAACAAACTCCAAAAAAAAAAAATTCTTCAAATATATTAATAGTAAAAAGGTCCGGTCCGAGCATGTAGGCCCTTTACAAAATAATCTAGAGTGGGTGACTGGGGATGAAGAGAAGGCAAATTTATTAAATACCTTCTTCAGCTCTGTGTATACAAAGGAGCATGGGAGAAATCTTGTCCATAATGGGCATGGTATTAATACAGCTCCAGATGATCTACATTGGCTCACAACTGATATGATCCAGAAATATTTAGACAGAATAAAGGTGAATAAAGCACCTGGACTGGATGGCATACATCCACGGGTTAAAGAATTGAGCTCTGTCATTCTAAAGCCATTGTTTCTAATTTTTAGGGACTCTTTAATGTCTGGCATAGTACCACTGGATTGGCATAAGGCCAATGTGGTACCTATATTTAAAAAGGGGTCAAAGTCTTTACCAAGTAATTATGGACCTGTTAGTTTAACTTCTATAGTTGGGAAGATACTGGAGAGTTTAATAAAAGACCACATAAATGAGTTCTTTCTTTTCTGAGGAGATAAAGAGTGCCCCCTTGTCCCCTGTGATGACCTCAGGGTGAATAGCTCTACACCGAGTTCACTATATGAACCACTGATGTATTTATACATGTTGATCATATCCCCCCATAATCTCCTCTTCTCAAGAGAGAATAAATTCTGTTCCTCTAATCTTTCCTCATAGCTGATCTCCTCCATGCCTCTTATCGGTTTAGTTGCCCTTCTCTGTACTTTCTCCAGTTCCCCAATGTTCTTTTTGTGAATTGGTGCACAAAATTGAACTGCATATTCCAGATGAGGTGTTACTAATGATTTGTATAGGGGTAAAATGATATCTCTCTCTCTGGAGTCTATACCTCTTTTAATACAAGAGAGGATTTTGCTCACTTTAGAAACTGCAACTTGGTATTGCATGCCATTATTAAGCTTATGATCTACCAGAACTCCCAGATCCTTCTCCACCATTGATTCCCCCAGTTGTACTCCCCCTAGTATGTATGATGCATGCATATTCTCAGCCCCCAAGTGCAGAACCTTACATGTATCAACATTAAACCTCATTTGCCACATAGTTTCTGTCAAGGTCCTACCTTTTCCCAGAGGTTATGTTACTCCATGTGCTGGCATCCATCTTGGATTTCTGCTGAGCATGGTGGGAATCCTTTATGCCTTCAGGTCTCTGAGGTCCATCCTCCAGAGGGGCGTGGCTGATGACATATAAGCCTGTGGTCCACACATGCTCTTTGCACTTGTGTCTTGTGTCTTTGTGTCGCTATTACTCTGTTCTGACTCTCGTGACTCTCCTGGTATCTGACTCGGCTTGTGACTCGACTATTCTTGTGGTCTCCTTTGATCTGACCCTCTGTTGCTGAACCCGGCTCGTGACCTGTGATTCTCGTCTGCTGTCCTGTACTGTTTTGTCCCGTTGTTGTTGACCCGGCCTGCCTGACTACTCTATTGTCTTTTCCACCAGATACACGCCATTGGCGGTGGCCATTACCGCAACTGAGGTGTCTCGGGGGCCGTGACCTGGTTCTTGGCTGCGTCAAGTCCATCCCCACCATCAGGGGCCCTGGTGAAGGGCAGCCTGGGACTTAGACTCTGCGCCCTGAGGGACTTCGGTCTGTGGGTGGTGGTTGTCGTCAGCCAGTGCGTTACATTGTTTAGGCCTGCCTGCCCAGCTCCTGCCCTGACAGTTGCCCAATTAAACAGTGCATTGAGGTTGGCTTGTAAATTGAGGACATACTGTAAGGATGTTATTCCACTGCACAGCTTGGTGTCATCTGCAAAGACTGAAATGGGATTTTTAATCCCAGACCCTATATAGTTTATAAATATATTAAAAAGTAATGGTCCCAACACTGAACCTTGGGGTACACCACTGACAACCCTAGACCATTCGGAGTATGAATCATTAACCAATTCAATACCGTGCAATTTACACCTTCCTGCCCAGGCCATTTTTCAGGTTTCAGCGCTCTCACATTTTGAATGACAATTGCGCAGTCATACAACATTGTACCCAAACTGTTATCATTTTCTTCACACAACTAGAGCTTTCTTTTGCTGGTATTTAATCATCTCTGAGGCTTTTATTTTTTGCTAAATTAACAAAAAAGACCGAAAATTTAAAAAAAAACACGTTTTTCTATGTTTCTGTTTATAAAAGTTTGCAAATAAATAATTGTTCTTCATAAATTTAGGCCAAGATGTATTCTGCTACATGTCTTTGGTGAAAATAACCCAAATTAGGATGTATTTTTTAGTTTGTAGGAAAGTTATAGAGTTCACAAACTATGGGATAGATCTGAATATTAATCAATCCTGAAGTACTGACAGCCAATCTAATTTCTTGAGGTCCAAGAATGTCAGAATAGTACAGATATCCCCCAAATGACCCCTTTTTGCAGAGTAGACAGTCCGACATACTTCATAAGAGGCATGGCGAGTTTTTTGAACTTATATTTTTTTGTCATAATTTTTCGGAAAATGAAAAAATAAAAAAAAAATTTTTTAACTTTTTTTTTTACATGCTGTCACCAGTGCAGTACAGCTTCATCATATAACTGGCATGGCGGTGATCAAGGACACTGACTGGTGACAGTGTGAAAAATATATATATATATATTTATTTATTTATTTTTAATTTTTTATTAAATTTTTTTTCTTTTTTTTAAGATTTTTTTTTTCATATTTCACTATGTCCAAAGTAGTACAATGTTAACATAGTAACATTGTACTACTTTGGGGAAGTGATCAGTATTTTTTTTTTTTTTTTTTTTACACAATTTGCTTATAGCAAAGAATTATTTTGCTATAAGCAAGCATTTACCTGAATGACATCGATTCATTCAGGGATTTTTTTTTTTTGTGCTTAGCTGTGATTTGGCCACAGCTAATCACATGACATGTGCATGTGATTAGCTGTGACCATTCACAGCTAGACACTAGTATACAATGGATGGCATGAATGAAGCCATCCATTGTATACAACTGTCATGTGACCTGCTGTGATTGGTCACAGCAGGTCACATGGTACCGGCAATGGGGGCCGGTACTCAGATCTCTCATCAGCCGTGTCCGAGGTACACGGCCGGTGACAGATCGTGCCGCTGCGCGGCTCTGCAAGCGCGTGAACTGCGCATGTGCGGGAGGACGCCATATGGCGGCCTCCCAGAAAGCTAATGCATTTTTGCGGACGCCATTTGGCCATAGGCCGGGCGTCAAATGGTTAATCACTACTCTCTGAATACGATCTTTTAGCCAGTTTTCTATCCATTTTCATACAGATTTTTCCAAGCCCGTAGACTTTACCTTACACATTAGCCTTGTGTGGGGAACTGTGTCAAATGCTTCTGCAAAATCCAAGTATACCACGTCCACCACCACCCCTCTGTCCAAGGTTTTGCTCACCTCCTCATAAAAAGAAATGAGATTTATTTGACATCTTCTGTCTTTCATGAATCCTTGCTGTCTTTTGGTTAAAATATATTTTTCCAGCAAGAACCATCCATGTGGTCTTTTATTAAACTCTCCAGTATCTTCCCAACTATAGAAGTTAAACAGTTCTATAATTACTTGGTAAAGATTTTGACCCCTTTTTAAATATAGGCACCACATTGGCCTTACGTCAATCCAGTAGTACTATGCCAGTAATGAAAGAGTCCCTAAAAATTAGAAACAATGGCTTTGAAATGACAGAGCTCAATTCTTTAGGGACCCGTGGGTGTATGCCATCTGGTCCAGGTGCTTTATTCACCTTTATACTGTCTAAATATTTTTGGATCATATCAGTTGTGAGCCAATGTGGATCATCTGGAGCTGTGTCAATACCATGCCCAATATGGACAAGAGCACCCCATGCTCCTTTGTAAACACAGAGCTGAAGAAGGTATTTAATAATATTTGCCTTCTCTTTATCCCCAGTCACCCACTCTAGATTATTTTGTAAAGGGCCTACATGCTCGGATCGGACCTTTATACTATTAATATATTTGAAGATTTTTTTGGGGTTGGCAATGCTATCTTTTGCAATCTGTTGTTTTCTATTTGTGCGGCCTTTATTTCTTTTTGCATATTCTGTTATATTATTTGTAAGTTTTAAACAATGATAGCGTTCCTCCATTTTTATATTTACTAAAAGCTCTTTTCTTATTATCTATAGCTTTTTTAACTTTGGCCATAAGCCACATAGGTTTAATTTTTAGCCTTTTGTATTTCAATGATTTTTATTAGTTTATAAACATTTGAAAAAAAACAGGAGCAACAAGACACGCCCACGCAGAGGCCAATTGCACATAAATGACAAAGACATTAGTATAACATCGACAGTAACTCAAACCAAAGGCAGCTATCCACCGCCACATCAAAAACAAACAGAAATAGAAAAGGAAGGAGGAGTACAAAAGGAAAAAGATGACAAGACCATGGCCGGGGTTTGGGAACACCAGTACCGAGCAACATCACAACCCCAGACTAGCCGGGGGGAGCGTGGGAAGGGCATATTGCAAGCACGACTCCCATATTTTAAAAAATTTACGCTGGGAGTCATCACAAATCCTCGACATGTGTTCATTAAGCATCATAGTGGTCATATGGTCCCGCATCCCCTGAAGAGAGAAAAATTGGCGCTTCCATGTCTGAGCAGTTGTTCTAGTTGCCGACAAAAACAAATAGGAAGCCAACTTCTGCTGGTGAGCCAAGAGGCCACGGTATGGGACAATGAAGCAGAGCGTACTGAGCATCCCGGCGTATGGGGAGATGGAACAAGGTAAAAAGGAGGCCAAACACACGAGACCAAAAACTAATCAGTCTTGGGCATGACCAACAGATATGCAATACATCACCACGATGGCCACAACCCCGAAAGCATCGATCACCGCAGGCAGGGTTTGCCTGGGCCAAATGAGCTGGAACCCAATACCAGCAAAACAACACCTTGTATGCCGCGTCCAGCGTGGTCGTATTAAAGGAACATTAAGCTATAAATGACCAGGTGTCAGGGCTCCGGGAATGACCAGAGGTGTGTGGACCGACACAGGGACACACAGACTTCAGGTATAACGTGTAAACAAGATAATTTATTAAGGAAAACACAAACATAAACGCAGTGCAACAAACCAAACCCAAAACTAACACAAGTACATACAACAAGGTGAAACATACCCAAACCTAAACTGATATACTGTATATATATGTATATATATATGGAGCACAACGTAGTCAGGCAGGCCGGGTCGGTAGCTAACGGGCAAACGGGGTAAGAGGAGTGAGCGGAAGAGTGGTCAGAAATAGCCGAGGTCAGGACAGGCGGAGTTCGTTCAGAGTCAGGATCAGGCAGGAAGCAGACATGATGCAGGTACAGGGGCTCATGGGAAACATACACCAAGGCACTGATCACAGGCCTGGTCCTGCTTAAATACACCTCCTGCAATCATCCTCAGGTGATGGCCTGACTGAGAGAAGTATGAATCGAGCGTCTGTTCAAAGCTGTGTAAAGAAGGGAAATAAGGCCCAGGGTGCCCGGACGCTGTTGACAAAGCTGTTCAGAGGCAGATTTCCAATACAGGAAAGCAGAAGTGCCCAGCAGTGAGGTCAGCCAATGCCGCAATTGAAGGTAATGAAAAATTCCGCCGGAGGTACATCCCGTGACTCCCGAAGAGAATTCCAGGTGGGGAAGGACCGAGAACTCAAAAAGTGGCGCACCTGCGAAAAACCATTGGCAAATCACCAAGAAAACACCCTTGGTTGATCTAAACCTGGTGGAAAAAGAGGGTACTTAACAGTTAGGAGCAAAGGTAGGAAAGGTGACATCAGGCCACTGGAGTAACATACTGAGTCCCACAGTTGTAAGCCATGGAGCAAAATCGGACTCAGTGCCACAGGGTACTGGGCAGGGTGAAGCCATAGAAGCGTCAATGTCGCAATAGGGGCACAATTAGGTAGTTATAGCAGGACCCAGAGAGGAACATCAGAGGAAGCATGCAACATAGACAGCGGGGCAATCTGGCTCGCCTGATAATACTTAGTTACATTAGGCACCCCAAGACCACCCTGGAGTCTATGAACAAAAAGCATATTTCTGGAGACTCTGGGGCGCTTATCGGCCCAGATAAAACGCATAATCATCACCTGTATCAAGATTTTTAGACTTTTAAACTTGTTGCCCATGGGAATATACTTTGCAGTGTTTGCATACAGTTTTTTTTAAAAACTTCCATTTCTGTGTTGTGTTCATTGATGCCAATATTCCCTCCCAGTCTAAGTCTTGGACAGCAGCTCTCAGCCTTGGAAAATTAGCTCTCTTAAAATTGAGTGTTTTTATTTTTCCCTGTTTACAGCTAACAATAAATGAAATCATGTTATGGTCACTGCTACCCAGATGTTCTTTTATATGGACATTCATAAAAAGCTCTGCATGGTTTGAGATTACCAGGTCCAGCAGAGCATTATTCCTAGTAGGGGCTTCTATGAACTGTACCATAAAATTGTCCTGTAGTAGGTTTAAGAACGTTTGCCCTTTAACTGTTCCTGCAGTACCATTACTCCAGTCAATTTCTGGGTAGTTAAAATCCCCCATTATTATCACTGTCCCAGCCCTTTCGATCTGTGCAAGGAGCTGAGTCTCCACCTCCTCATTAACACTGGGAGGCCTATAATAAACTCCAATGATTACCTTTGTAGTATGCACCCCCATGTGCAGTTCCACCCATAATACTTCAGTCTCATCACACTCTCAATCAACTAGGTCCTCTTTCACACTCGCTCTGAGATCACTTCTCACATAGAGACAGACACCACCACCTTTCCTATTTACCCCGTCTCTCTGAAAGAGAACATAGCCAGGAATATTAATGGCCCAGTCATGTGAAGAATGAAGCCAAGATTCAGCAATACCAATTAAATCCTAGTTCTCTTCATGCACCAAAGCTTCCAACTCACCGATTTTGCTTAGCAGACTTCTGGCGTTGGTGAACAAATACTTTAAGTTATTGATACCTTATTCACACATATTTTGCATATTTTTTATTTTCGTACAAATGGTACCAATTCCACCGGTTGTTTGTAACATGGGAACCGTCTTATCTGCCATAGCCTTCCCCCCCATCTTTCCCCATTCCTCCCACCAATAAGTACTGGGTCTGTGCACACAGCTGTGTAAACGTCTGCTGCGTATAGATCAGTAAAATGTTGTGAAGTATCTGTGTAGCTACTCAGTATTTTTACACATAAATCTGCACCGCGTTCTTCTGCACGTGTACATCTTAATATTCACAATTTCTATATAGTCCATTTCATTTCTGCATTTGTCCTGCCAGGAACGTCCACTTTTCATACGTCAGTAACGTGTGCAAGTGTCCTAAGGTGTTTGGGTGAGGTGGTGATCCGCTCGTTCAATCAGAGAATGTCTTGCATACATACTGGACATTTCCTGAATGGTGGAGGTGTGGGAGCAAAGGAGCCCCAGTGGTCAGTATACAGAATGCACGTTGCTTATCACCATATAGACCACTACCTCCCAGCAGCCCTCCCTCTGGATGCATGAAGGGTGGACCAAGGTTGACCACCATACACTTCCTTGAGTTCAGATTTATCATCTTTATTAATGACGTCATCATCCTGCGTCCTGGGCTCGCCGCCCCCCCCCCCCCACCCCCACGTGTGATGCGCGGTGTATGGCATTGGCTCTGTAGCGGAACTCTGATATCACGGGTCCGGGATCGGCCGCTGTTTGTCACTAACATGTCAGCAAAGAGGAAAGAGCCAGAGGGGAAGAGCGGAGGGCCGGAGGAGGAGGAAGAAGCAACGGGGGACGAGGCCGGGGAGCGCTATGTACGGCACCCACTAAGCGGAGAGTCGGTGTGAGCTTCGGGGAGGAACATTTCCGGGAGACCGAGTCCTATGTGGAGGATGGGCTGCGCAGAGTCCGGCCTTATTATTTCCACTTCGAGACTTACTGCAAGGGGCGCTGGGTGGGCAAGAGCCTGCTGGAGGTGTTCAGCTCGGAGTTCGCTCAGAGCCTGTGGAGTACTACAAGAGGGCGGCTCAGGCCGGGAGACTGCGGCTCAACCACGAGCTGCTCACCGATCTGAGCACCGTGCTCAAGGTGGGGAGCTGTACAGGGGGGTGCATTAACCACTGACCCTTCACATGTATGGGGATCTGTACAGGGGGGACGTGACCACTGACCCTTCACATGATGGGGATCTGTACAGGGGGTGCATGACCACTGACCCTTCACATGATGGGGATCTGTACAAGGGGGTGCATGACCACTGACCCTTCACATGATGGGGATCTGTACAAGGGGGTGCATGACCACTGACCCTTCACATGATGGGGATCTGTACAAGGGGGTGCATGACCACTGACCCTTCACATGATGGGGATCTGTACAAGGGGGTGCATGACCACTGACCCTTCACATGATGGGGATCTGTACAGGGGGGTGCATACCACTGACCCTTCACATGATGGGGATCTGTACAGGGGGGACGTGACCACTGACCCTTCACATGATGGGGATCTGTACAGGGGGGTGCATGACCACTGACCCTTCACATGATGGGGATCTGTACAAGGGGGTGCATGACCACTGACCCTTCACATGATGGGGATCTGTACAGGGGGAGGTGCATGGCCACTGACCCTTCACATAATGGGGATCTGTACAGGGGGGGGGGGGTGCATGACCACTGACCCTTCACATGATGGGGATCTGTACAGGGGGGGGGGGATGCATGACCACTGACCCTTCACATGATGGGGATCTGTACAGGGGGGGGGGATGCATGACCACTGACCCTTCACATGATGGCGATCTGTACAGGGGGGGGGGGGTGCATGACCACTGACCCTTCACATGATGGGGATCTGTACAGGGGGGGGGGGGGGGGGTGCATGACCACTGACCCTTCACATGATGGGGATCTGTACAGGGGGGGGGGGGGGGGTGCATGACCACTGACCCTTCACATGATGGGGATCTGTACGGGGGGGGGGGGGTGCATGACCACTGACCCTTCACATGATGGGGATCTGTACAGGGGGGGGTGCATGACCACTGACCCTTCACATGATGGGGATCTGTACGGGGGGGGGGGGGGGGTGCATGACCACTGACCCTTCACATGATGGGGATCTGTACGGGGGGGTGTGCATGACCACTGACCCTTCACATGATGGGGATCTGTACGGGGGGGTGTGCATGACCACTGACCCTTCACATGATGGGGATCTGTAGGGGGGGGGGGGGTGTGACCACTGACCGTTCACATGATGGGGATCTGTATGGGGGGGGACATGACCACTGCCCCTTCACATTATTATTATACAGAATTTATAAAGTGCCAATAGTTTGCTCAGCGCTGTACAATACAATGGGGGACAGAACAATACCAATACAATGCAAGACATGAGGGGATTGAGGGCCCTGCTCCTTGGAGCTTACAATCTAGGAGGGAGGGGATGGTGGCACAGGAGGAAATAGCTGTGGGGGATGGAGTGGTGGGAAGAGTGGAGGAGGTTGGCAAGTTAGCAGGGGGTGGGGTAGGCTTCCCTGAATAGATGGGTTTTCAGGGTGCGCCGAGAGGAGAGTAGGTGATAATCTGATGGGTTGGGGCAGGGAGTTCCAGAGGATGGGTGACACCCTGGAGAAGTCCTGGAGGTGGGCATGGGAGGAGGAGACCAGGGAACTAGAGAGAAGGAGGTCTTGTGAGGAGCGGAGTGTGCGTGCTGGGCGGTACTTGGATATTAGGTCAGTGATGTAGTTCGGGGCAGTATGGTGGACGGCTTTGTACGTCAGCGTTAGGATTTTGAATTTGATCCGTTGCGCAATCGGAAGCCAGTGGAGGGATTGGCGGAGACGGAGCGGTTGGAAAGGTGAATGAGTCTGGCAGCCGTATTCAGGATCGACTGAAGCGGGGATAGCCAGCGGCGAGGCAGGCCAGTGAGGAGGGAGTTGCAGTAGTCCAGTCGTGATATGATGAGGGAGTGGATGAGCTGTTTAGTGTTTTCTGGGGTTAGGAACGTGCGGATTTTGGCGATGTTGCGGAGGTGGAGTCTGCACGAGTTTGTTAAAGATTGGACTTGGGGCTGGAAGGATAGATTGGAGTCCAGAATGACACCAAGTACTCTGGCCTGCGGGGCGAGTTTGATGGTAGCATTGTTGGACGTGACAGAGAAGTCAATGGGGGGTGGTGTCCGGGCTGGGGGGAAGACAAGAAACTCGGTTTTGGAGAGGTTCAGTTTAAGGAAGTGGAGCGACATCCAGTCTGATATGTCGCTCAGTAGGTGTGTGATTCGGGCAGAGACCGAGGGGGTGAGGTGGGGGGTTAGAGATAGATTTGTGTGTCGTCGGCATAGAGGTGGTAGTTGAAGCCGTGAGAGTGTATGAGTCGGCCAAGGGAGGAGGTGTAGATGGAGAAGAGAAGGGGCCCAAGGACAGAGCCTTGAGGGACCCCAACAGAGAGGGGGAGTGAGGGGGAGGTGGTAGCATTATAGGTAACGCTGAAAGAGCGTTGTGACAGGTAGGATGAGAGCCAGGAGAGAGCAGAATCTCTGAGGCCGAGGGAGTGTAGTTTTTTGAGGAGGAGGGGGTGGTCGACTGTGTCGATGATGGGGATCTGTACGGGGGGGACTTGACCATTGACCGTTCACATGATGGGGATCTGTATGGGGGAGGCCATGACCAGTGACCTTTCACATGATGGGGATCTGTACAGGGGAGGGCATGACCAGTGACCTTTCACATGATGGGCATCTGTACAGGGGGGTGCATGACCACTGACCCTTCACATGATGGGGATCTGTACAGGGGGTGCATGACCACTGACCCTTCACATGATGGGGATCTGTACAGGGGGTGCATGACCACTGACCCTTCACATGATAGGGATCTGTACAGGGGGTGCATGACCATTGACCCTTCACATGATGGGGATCTGTACAGGGGTGTGCATGACCACTGACCCTTCACATGATGGGGATCTGTGCAGGGCAGACATGTCAACTGACCCTTCACATGATGGGGATCTGTACAGGGGGGTGCGTGACCACTGACCGTTCACTTGATGGGAATTTGTACAGGGGGGACGTGACCACTGACCGTTCACTTGATGGGGATCTGTACGGGGGGTCTTGACCAGTGACTGTTCACATGATGGGGATCTGTACCGGGAAGGGGGCATGACCAGTGACCCTTCACATGATGGGGATCTGTACAGGGGGGTGCATGACCACATGATGGGGATCTGTACAGGGGGGGGGTGCATGACCACTGACCCTTCACATGATGGAATCTGTACAGGGGGGGACGTGACCACTGACCCTTCACATGATGGGGATCTGTACTTGGGGGTGCATGACCACTGACCGTTCACATGATGGGGATCTGTACGGGGGGGGACATGTTCAGTGGGGCGGGGGCATGATTATCAGCCCTACACAGGGGAGATCTGTATAGGGGAACAAGACTACTGAACCTTCACAGTGGGTGGGGTGATCTGTACAGGGGACACGCTTACTAACTCTTCACAGGAGGGAATGACTACTGACCCTTCACAGGATGGGGGGGGGGGGACTGTACAGGGGGACATGGCTACTAACTCTTTACAGGGGAGATCTGTACAAGGAGTATACCAACCCTACAGAGGGGAGATCAGTAATGGGCAGCATGACTTCTAACCCTTCACAGAGTGGGTCTATACGGGTGAGACATGACTACTGACCCTTCACAGGGGTGAGGGGGATGGGGACTATACAGGTGAGGCATGACTACTGACCCTTCACATGATGGATGGTTGGGGGTAATCTGTACTGGGGCGACGTGACTACTAATCCTTCAGAGAGGAGATCTGTACAGGGGTGGCATTTGCTGATTACTTAACTATTGCCACTGTTTTAGCAAGTTAGGTATCCTTAAAGCGGAGTTCCACTCAAAAGTGGAAGCTCCGCTTATTTGCCTCCTCCCTCCACTGCCATATTTGGCACCTTTGGGGGGGCAGGGGGGAGCGGGTACCTGGTTTTTACAGGTACCCGCTCCCACTTCCGGCTCAGTTCACCGCAGCAAAGTGAGCCAGAAGTTTGGCCCCCTCCTTCCTCCTGCAGTCTCCTGGGAGCTTTCCAATTAGGAGGCGCAGCACAATTCGCGTGTGTGCAGTGGGCACCAGGCTGTGAAGCCGCAAGCTGTCACAGCCTAGTGCCCAAAATTTAGATTCCGGCTCTGGAGGAGAGAAGGGGAGAGCGGACGGCACGGGTGAGAACATCGCTGGACTCTGGGACATGTAAGTGTGTGTGTATTAAAAGTCAGCAACTACAGCTGCTGACTTTTAATAAACGTAAAAACGGCTGGAACTCTGCTTTAAAGCAATATTAAATCCTCAAAGATTAAGCTAATATATTGTGTTGTCTATGAGGGAAACGTTCTCTAATACATGACATAATTATCACGTCTCCATGTTTTACATTTTTTTTAAAAACTATGCTGGCTCTGTCTCTTATTTCCTAAGTGCAGCTTCCCCAAACGTCCTGTCAGGTGGGAGTATGCACTGTTTACCTAGTGAGAAGGGACAGCATGGATTCCAAATGCATCAGTCAGAAGGAAGGAGATGAAAATAGGGAAATGGCTTGCTTTGGGGCTGTGAGTACGAATGGACAGGGACAGTTTCAGGAGCGCGCATGCATGTATGGTGCCAAAGATCTCTGCAAAGGGAGATGTGCCACTTTACCCAGGAAGCGGGTCATACACTGAGGGGTCCAAGCAAAACAGGAAGGGCACATTAAATGATGAACCAGTGTTCAGAAAGAGGCTTTAAAGGTTAAGTTCAAATATAAACAAAAACAAATAAGTGTACGTTTTTTCTTTTTTGTCAGGTAAATGCATTTATTTATTAGGAGCCTGCAGAGCATTGCACCCATGATCAGATCATCGCACGTGCAGTGTCAGGCTCCTGTAGCCTCTCAATACAGTTGTCTGCCTGTACGTCCAATACAGACAAAGTTACTGAAGAGCAGAAAGATCAGTGAACTACAAGAGCGCTCATCTGTGCCTCTCAGTTCATTGAGAACTACAAGCCATCAGCTGCGGTGGCAGATGGGACTTGTAGTTCATTCATTCACAGAACTTTGAATAAATGATGCAGCTGTGTGGGTGGAGTCCTGTACAGTTGCACTGGTTTTTTATTGTGACAGCTGGTGTGGGGAGAGGATTTCCTGCCAGCTATCACAATGAGGGATCGGGGGGTGTGAGGCTGCTGCCTTTAATATCACTTTGTAGGACTAGTTTTTATTTGATGTACTGCCCAGCTTCCAATGAAAGTTATTGTAAGGCTCTTTTCTTTTCTCTGTAAAATAACAAACATGTCATACCTGCTCTGTGCATGAGTTTTGCTTTGAGCAGCCCCGATTCTCCTCTTCTTGGGTCCCCTGCCATCGCTCCTGGTCCCTCCCTCCTGCCAAGTGCTCTCTTGCCGCTGCTCTGTGTCCATCCACACACAGCTGTGGCTTGACCCCGCTCTTTCTTCACTGACTGTGATTGACAGTAGCGAGAGTCAATTGCTCCTGCTGCTGTCTTAGCCAACGAGGAGGGAATGACCTGGGACAGCTGAGGCTCTTATGCACACTGCTGGATTGAGATGGAGCTCCAGTAAATATTTGGGGGGCTGCTGCCAGGGTGGATTTGATTTAAATCAAACTGATTTAAATCAATAGTCAGTAAGGCTTGATTGAAATCCTAGTTTTCTACATAAAGACTAATTCTTGCTGGTATAACTTTAATATGCAAGTAGATGAAGATTTTTAGACTTTTCATATTAGTTTTTTTATCCCCAGTTTAATAGGTTAATCATTCATATTTGGACAACTTTTCTGTAGTACTTAGGAAGGAGAAAAATAATCATTACCTTAATAATAACAATTTAAATAGATTTATTCAACTGAAACAATAACATTCCAGCATATGTTATTTGCTTAAACAAACATCCATGTTTCTTAACTAATTTGGCTCAACAAAATATTTATATTTCAAGAAACTGTCAGCCCCTTCCTCCTCACACTTAGTTTCACTTTCTTCTTGTGCAGATCTATTCCACTCCAAACAATCAGAAACATATTGTTTCTATTCTATTCACTGAACTTCTTGAAATTTAGCACTGAAGGGGCTGATTCTGTATTTATAGGTTTGTAGAAGTTAGGATTAAGGTCTTTTTCTTAACTCTGTTCATGTTATAACATTTTTGCTGTGAAGAAGAGGCATGTGATCTCCGCTGAGTCAAATTCAGTTTTGAGAACTGCAAAAGTAAACCAAACATCTGTGATAATATCTTGTAGGCAGGGAAACTGCCCAATAATCTTACAAAAACCTCTGGAAGAGCGTGACATTGTGAATGGATTCATGGAATTTATTTACCAAAAAAATTAAACATATACAGCCTTATTCTACATAAATAAAAAACTAATCTTTATTTCATGATGGAATAACCTTTGGATGGTAATATATTTTCCTCAAAAAGCATTTTATTTACAAAAATCCGATTTAAATAAAAAAAAATCTGATTTAAATAAAAATAATCCGATTCAAATTAAAAAAATCGATTTATTTTTTTTTTTTATTTATTTTTTTTTTAAAAATCATTGATTTTTATCCACCCTGGCTGCTGCACACAGGAGGTTGTTACCTTCATGCATAGAATGTATGAAGGTAAATAATTTTCTGCCTTTACAACTGCTTTAAGCATCTCAATTGGTCTGTGTGCTAACAACTAACATGGACCTCGTGTGCAACTTTAGGTCACATGTTCTCATCATACGTCTATCTTTTCTATTTTTCTTTACTGCTTTATTATTGACCTTGGAGGCTTTTAGGTTAAATGTTATATGTAAAGAGTTAAATATGGTTTACCATTAATTGTGCACTCCTTATACACAATCTAATCACTTTGTGAAGCTTTGTTCACATTTAATTCCTCCCTCACCTGTGCATGTTCCTAGTTTTTAGAGTCTACTGATAAATTGCTTGTTGAGCTATTGGCAAGTTAACTGGCACTGCTATATTTGGCCTGATACATTCAGCCTGGGTTCACATTGATGCGGTTCGGCACATAGCATGTGATTCGCACAGGAACCGCACCGCATTCCTGTGCAAATCACATGCAAATTCTGTGCGGTGAGATTTGAGCCATACAAAATGTAATCGCACCGCATCTGCACCAGAAAGGTGAAGGACTTTTTTTTGGTCCACACTAGAATCGGAATGCATGGGTATTCCCGTTATTTTGATTTTTGGGTGTTGTTAATATAGCCGCAGAAACCACTGCGAACTCTGCACCACATCAGTGTGAACCCAGGCTCAAGCTTCCATAACCTCTGGTCATGAAAGGGTCAGCTGCTAATTTGTATGAAGTTGGCGGAATGAAATGTTTCATCTTACACTCATTTATTACATTTACTGATATACATACTGCATTATGTAATTGAAGATGAGAGGTATTGTGGATTGTTGTGTATTTGTATTCCTTTTGTTTTCTGTGGGTCATCAGCTTTTTTAACTTTTACTTCTTTGCATTCTTCTAGGATAATGATTTTATGAGGAACACTGTGCATCGTCATGAGCCTCCAGTAACTGCACAGCCTCTCCGTATTATAGCTGAAAATGATGAGCTTATAGCAGTGGATAAGCCATCGTCCCTTCCAGTGCATCCTTGTGGCCGCTTTAGACACAACACTGTCATTTTTATTTTGGGGAAGGAGCACAATCTGAAGGACCTTCACACCATCCACCGCCTGGATCGTATGACCTCGGGTGTGCTTATGTTTGCCAAAACTCTTGAAGTGTCTAAGAAAATGGATGAGCTAGTGCGAGGGAGACAGGTAAGGCAAAGGATTTCTTGGCCTCCCAGTGTTAATGAGGAGGTAGAGACTCAGCTCCTTGCACAGATCGAAAGGGCTGGGATAGTGATAATAATGGGGGATTTTAACTACCCAGAAATTGACTGGAGTAATGGTACTGCAGGAACAGTTAAAGGGCAAACATTTTTAAACCTACTACAGGACAATTTTATGGTACAGTTCACAGAAGCCCGTACTAGGAATAATGCTCTGCTGGACATGGTAATCTCAAACCATGCAGAGCTTATTACAAATGTTAATATAAAAGAACATCTGGGTAGCAGTGACCATAACATGATTTCATTTAGTGTTGGCTGTAAACAGCGAGCACATATGGGAAAAAAAACACCCAATTTTAAGAGAGCTAATTTTCCAAGGCTGAGAGCTGCTCTCCAAGACTTAGACTGGGAGGGAATATTGGCATAGTTGAACACAACACAGAAATGGGAGTTGTTCAAAAAGATTGTATGTGAACACACTGCATAAAATATTCCCATGGGAAACACGTTTAAAAGCCTAAAAATCAAACCTATGTGGCTTATGGCCAAAGTTAAAAAAAAGCTATAGATAATAAGAAAAGAGCTTTTATTAAGTATAAAAATGAAAGAATGCTATCATCGTTTAAACATTACAAAGAATATAGCCGAATATGCAAAAAGGAAATAAAGGCCGCAAAAATTGAAAACATGATAGATTGGAAAATATGGCAGAACCAACCTCCAAAAATTCTTCAACTATATAAATAGTAATAAGGTCCGGTCCAAGCATGTAGGCCCTTTACAAAATAATCTAGAGTGGGTGACTAGGGACAAAGAGAAGGCAAATTTATTAAATACCTTCTTCAGCTCTGTGTATACAAAGGAGCATGGGGTGCTCTTGTCCATAATGGGCATGGTATTGGCACAGCTCCAGATGATCCACATTGGCTCACAATTGATATGATCCAAAAATATTTTGATCGTATAAAGGTGAATAAAGCACCTGGACCGGATGGCATACACCCACGGGTCCTTAAAGAATTGAGCTCTGTCATTTCAAAGCCATGGTTTCTAATTTTTAGGGACTCTTTAATGACTGCCATAGTACCACTGGATTGGCGTAAGGCCAATGTGGTGCCAATATTTTAAAAGGGGTCAAAATCTTCATCAAGTAATTATAAACCTGTTAGTTTAACTTCTATAGTTGGGAAGATACTGGAGAGTTTAATAAAAGACTACATAGATGGGTTCTTGCTGGAAAAAAATATTTTAAGCGACAGACAGCATGGATACATGAAAGACAAGTTATCATACAAATCTAATTTTCTTTTATGAGGGGGTGAGCATTACCTTGGACAGAGGGGTGGCGGTAGACGTGGTATATTTGGATTTTGCAAAAGCGTTTGACACAGTTCCCCACACACAGCCAATGTGTAAGGTAAAGTCTACAGGCTTGGAAAAATCCATATGTAATTGGGTAGAAAACTGGCTAAAAAATCCTCTCTTGTATTAAAAGAGGTATAGACTCCAGAGAGAGAGATATCATTTCCCCTGTACAAATCATTAGTTAGACCTCATCTGGAATATGCAGTTCAGTTTTGGGCACCAACTCACAAAAAGACCATTGGGGAACTGGAGAAAGTACAGAGAAGGGCAACCAAACTGATACGAGGCATGGAGGAGCTCAGCTATGAGGAAAGATTAGAGGAACTGAATTTATTCTCTCTTGAGAAGAGGAGATTAAGGGGGGATATGATCAACATGTATAAATACATCAGTGGTTCATATAGTGAACTCGGTGTAGAGCTATTCATCCAGAGTTCATCACAGAGGACAAGGGGGCACTGTTTATGTCTGGAGGAAAATAAATGTAATCTCCAAACACGGAAAGGTTTCTTCACAGTGAGAGCTGTGAAAATGTGGAGTAGACTCCCTCAAGAGTTGGTTCTGGTCAGCTCAGTGGATTGCTTTAAAAAAGGTCTGGAATCTTTCTTAGATACACAGAATATAACTGGATACTAACATTTATAGGTAAAGTTGATCCAGGGAATATCCGATTGCCTCTTGGGGATCAGGATGGAATTTTTTTCAACTGTGGGTATAGGATTTTAACTTTTTTTTTTTTTTATGGTTGAACTGGATGGACTTTTGTCTTTTTTTCTGCCAGACTAATTATGTAATTTTTAAATTGATGACAGCAACATGTCTCAGAAAAGTTGGGACAGGGCCATGTTTACCGTGGAGACCAGTTGCTGGAGTTTTGGGAGATAAATGTTATCCCATTCTTGTCTGATATAGGATTCTAGTTGCTCAGCAGTTCTGGGTTTTCTTTGTCATGTTTTTCATTTCAAGATGTCCTAAATATTTTCAATTGGTGAAAGGTCTGGACTGCAGGCAGGCCAGTTGAGCACCCAGACTCTTCTACTACCACCACTACTACCACCACTACTACTACTACTACTACTACTACTAGATGCAGTATGCAGTTTAGCATTGTCCTGTTGAAATATGCAAGGCCATTCCTGAAGGACGTCATCTGGATAGGAGCATATGCTGCTCTAAAACCTGGGCATATCTTTCAGCAGTGTCGGTGCCTTTCCAGATGTGCAAGCTGCAAATTCCATACGCACTAATGCACCCCCATACCATCAGAGATGCAGGCTTTTGAAATGAGAGCTAATAAGCCATAAGGCCCCTCTCCTCTTTAGTCCGGAGGATGAGGCGCCCATGGTTGCCAAAAAGAAGAATGTCAAACTTCAATTCATCTAACCACAGAACAGATTTCTACTTTACAACAGACCATTTTAACCACTTGCCTTCCAGAGGATTTACCCCCCCTTCCTGACCAGGCCATATTTTGCTGTTCGGCACTGCGCTATTTCAACTGGTAATTGTATGGTCGTGCAATGCTGTACCCAAACGAAATTTATGTACTTTTTTCACACAAATAGAGCTTTATTTTGGTGGTATTTGATTACCTCTGCGGTTTTTATTTTATATATGTATATTAATTGGTTTGTGTGAAAGTTATAGCGTCTACAAACTATGGTATATATATTGGAATTTACGTAGCTTTTTACTTTAACTGCCTATCACATTTCTTGAGGTGCTAAAATGCCAGGGCAGTACAACACCCCAAGGGTTTTGCAGAGAGCCATGTTGAGTCCATGGAACTTTTTTTTATTTTTTGCCACAAATTTTTTGAATATGACAATTTTACTTTTTTGTTTTTTTTTACACAAAGTTGTCACTTTAATGATTTATTGCTCATAAATGCCTTGGGTATATGTGGAATAACACCCCAAAATACATTCTACTTCCGAGTATGGGGGTACCACATATGAGAGACTTTTTGGCAGCCTAGCTACATACAAGCACTAAATTCCAATGACCACCTCCAGGCTTCAAAGGGCATATTTCCTCATATCACTTCTCCACTACCTATCACAGTTTTGGAGGCTCTAAAATGCCAGGATAGTTCAAACATCCCCCCAAATGACCCCTTTTTGGAAGGTAGACACCCCAAGGAATTTGATAGGAGGCATGGTGAGTATTTTACAGATATAATTTTTGTCACAGGGTTTTGAAAAAGAGAAAAGAAAAAAATAATTTTTTTGTTTTTTATTCATTTTCCAAAAATCTGGCAACAAATGAGACATGCAAAACACTCCCCATTCCTCTTAACAAATACATTGGAGTGCCTACTTTCCAAAAAAAAAGGGTCATTTGGAGGGGTTGCTTCTACTATCCTGGCATTTCAGGGCCAACATTAGAAGCTTATGCCACACATCACCCACTCTTGAAGACCAAGCCTTTTCTGGCACTTTTTGTTCACATGAAAAAACTGTTTTTTTGCTAGAATATTACTTTGAACCCCCAAACATTATATATTTTAAAGCAGAGGCCCTAGAAATTAAAATCGTGGGTGTTGAAATTTTTTACATCACACAGTATTTTTACACAGCGATTTTTCAAACGCAAGTTTTTGAAAAAAAAAAATCCCAATCCATGTATTCTAATTGATTTATGTGAAAGTTATAGCGTCTACAAAAGGCAGTATACTTACTGGAAATTTTATGTATTTTATTTATACTACTAATGGCAGCGATCAGTGACTTATAGCAGGATTGTGGTGGACATTGTGACGCTGGGTGGGAACTAACTGCCACTGACCTCTCCAGTGACAGTGTATACAATATAGTGCTGATAAAAAGCACTGCCACTGTACTAATGACACTGGGCAGGAAGGGGTTGTCGGTATTTTTTTGTTTATACGCAAAAAATTAAAAATGCATAGGAGATCAAATACTACAGAAGGAAAGCTCTATTTTGTGGGGGCAAAAAAATCCTAAATTACATTTATGTACACCGTTGCATGACCGCACAATTGTCAGTTAAAGTAATGCAGCACTGTATCGCAGAAAATGGCCTTGTCAAGAAAGGGGGTAAATCCTCTGGAGGGCAAGTGGGTAAAGAACAGGGGATGAGTTTAATAATTTATTGGTATGTGACAGTATTTTAGAATCCAATATACACATTTGCACATAGCATACTCTAGCTCTGCTTCTTCCATATCTATTTCCATATTTGGCTTGATGGTTTAAATTTCAAAGATAGAAACTAATATTTTCAGTCTTTCTGATGGCACTTGCATGCTTTTCAGATCCACATTTACTGTTCTTTATCATTTGAACTGGTTAGATTGGTATTATGCTTGTGTTACTGAAACCCTTGATACTGTTAGAATTTCATGATCATTTTTTTTTTTTTTTTTTTTTTCCTATGTGATATTTTCAGGTGGAGAAGCAGTATGTATGCAGAGTGATTGGTGAATTTCCTGAAGAGCCGATCACTTGTGAAGAGCCAATACTGGTTGTTTCTTATAAGATTGGTGTATGCCGTGTAGATCCTAAAGGAAAACCTTCCAAAACTGTCTTTCAACGACTCAGTTACAATGGCAAGTCTAGTGCAGTAAAGTGTTTCCCTTACACTGGTCGTACTCATCAAATTAGAGTCCACCTGCAGTATTTGGGGTACCCTATTGTTAATGATCCAGTCTACAATACTGAAGCCTGGGGTCCCAGCAAGGGGAAGGGAGGTGACATCAACAAATCAAATGAGGAGCTGCTACATTCTTTAATAGAAGAGCATGCAGCAAAACAGAGCCTGGATATTCTGGATCTGTCAGAAGAAGATCTTCATCTATCTATGAAAAAAAAGGACAGTGAGGAATATGAACAATGCCTTCAGCCGATTTTAAGTGATCCCTTATCTT
Organism: Staurois parvus; assembly: GCF_062004578.1. Lineage (NCBI taxonomy): Eukaryota > Metazoa > Chordata > Amphibia > Anura > Ranidae > Staurois > Staurois parvus. The sequence continues at coordinate 292,343 of NW_028318438.1, read as the reverse complement.
CTGAGGGAGATCAGTTGGGTACCAAAACAGACAAAAACACAGAAGCTAGTGTTACTATGACAGGTGATGTGCTGACAAAGAATTCAGAGCAAGACACTGATGGAAATGACAGTAGTAGTGTTGCAGAGGAAAACAGACAAGATTTAATAGACCCGCTGTGTGGAGAGTGTAAGATTGTAAGGCTTGACCCATCTCCAAAAGATCTTGTGATGTATCTGCATGCTCTGCGTTACAAGGGAGAAGATTTTGACTTTTCCACCGAATTACCAGAATGGGCAAAGGATGACTGGATGGAAGATTGAACTAAGAAAAAAAAAGGAATGTTTATCATTTCTAAAAAAAGGAATGTTTATCATGCCCTTCCCTCCTCCTTCCACTCCATCCCCCACAGCCATTTCCTCCTGTACCTCTACCCCCTCCCTCCTAGATTGTAAGCTCGAAAGAGTAGGGCCCTCTTACCCCTTGTGTGCTGTTTGATGTTACTGTACTGTTTCATGTATTGTCCCCCCTCTATTGTACAGCGCTGAGCAAACCCTTTGGCGCTATATAAACTCGATAAATAAATAAAATAAATAATAAATTTCATAGGTTAAAATAAAAATTTTATTTTTATAATACATTTATAACAACCTTTTATGAAGAATCACAAATGATTTAACATTAGTTTTGTTGTACAACCACTGTGCTCTGAGGTATTGGCTTCTGGTATGATTGTGTTTTTATTGCTACTTTTCAAAATGACACCCCTTATGTATGCAGCCTATCATTGCGCGTACCCTTACAAAGATTTACTTGGCAGTGTTCAGATATATAATGGTTTTAATAGCATTTTGTAGCCCTGGAGATTTTCCCTCACTTCCAGTTCTGATGAACAGTTATCAATAGCACAGGCAGTAAAGTGAAATCACCACAGAGAGTGCTAAAAACTGTCCAATGTACATACCAAGGATCTCCAATATGGTCCAAAAAAGGTTTTTATTGCAGAAAGATCACATCACAAAAAATGCAAAGTTTTGGAGCCACACAGGACCTCGTCGGCAGGCATGTGATGACAAAAGGGTCCTGCGTGGCTCCTAAACGTTGCACTTTCTTTTGTGATCTTTTTCAATAAAAACCTTTTTTGGACCATATTGGAGAGCCATGGTGTGCTGGTGAATATGTATGTTTGCTTATGATATTTCCAGTCCTAGCTGGTAGTCGCTACAAGCACTATCCATTGATGAGCCATACTTCCAGGAATGCGTGCGAGGGGACTATAGTTAAAGATTAAAAACTGTCAGAGATTCTATATCTTCTAAGCCTCAAGCAAATAATTAAAAGTGCATCTCTAATTTTTTTTTTTTTTTTTTCTGATGGCTGTCATCAAAGATGTGAACCTAGCCTAACAGACAAGTAGAGCCTTAAACTAACTGCATATACAGGTAAACTCGAAAAATTAGAATATCGTGCAAAAGTTCATTTATTTCAGTAATGCAACTTAAAAGGTGAAACTAATATATGAGACTCATTACATGCAAAGCAAGATAGTTCAAGCCGTGATTTGTCATAATTGTGATGATTATGGCTTACAGCTCATGAAAACCCCAAATCCAAAATCTCAGAAAATTAGAATATTACATGCAATCAATAAAACAAGGATTGTACATAGAACTATATCGGACCTCTGAAAAGTATAAGCATGCATATGTACTCAGTACTTGGTTTGGGCCCCTTTTGCAGCAATTACTGCCTCAATGCGGCGTGGCATGGAAGCTATCAGCTTGTGGCACTGCTGAGGTGTTATGGAAGACCAGGATGCTTCAATAGCGGCCTTCAACTCTTCTGCATTGTTCGGTCTCATGTTTCTCATCTTTCTCTTGGCAATGCCTCAGATTCTCTATGGGGTTCAGGTGAGGCGAGTGTGGGCAGGTGCCAGGTCCTGCTGGAAAATGAAGTCAGCATCCCCATAAAGCTCGTCTGCGGAAGGAAGCATGAAGTGCTCCAAAATCTCCTGATAGATGGCTGCGTTGACCCTGGACTTAATGAAGCACAGTGGACCAACACCAGCAGATGACATGGCTCCCCAAATCAACACAGACTGTGGAAACATCACACTGGACTTCAAGCATCTTGCAGTGTGTGCCTCTCCATTCTTCCTCCATACTCTGGGTCCTTGGTTTCCAAATGAGATGCAAAAGTTGCTCTCATCAGAAAAGAGGACTTTGGACCACTGAGCAATGCCTCAGATTCTCTATGGGGTTCAGGTGAGGCGAGTTTGCTGGCCAATCAAGCACAGTAATCCCACAGTCATTGAACCAGGTTTTGGTGCTTTTGGCAGTGTGGGCAGGTGCCAGGTCCTGTTGGAAAATGAAGTCAGCATCCCCATAAAGCTCGTCTGCGGAAGGAAGCATGAAGTGCTCCAAAATCTCCTGATAGATGGCTGCGTTGACCCTGGACTTAATGAAGCACAGTGGACCAACACCAGCAGATGACATGGCTCCCCAAATCAACACAGACTGTGGAAACATCACACTGGACTTCAAGCATCTTGCAGTGTGTGCCTCTCCATTCTTCCTCCATACTCTGGGTCCTTGGTTTCCAAATGAGATGCAAAAGTTGCTCTCATCAGAAAAGAGGACTTTGGACCACTGAGCAACAAACAGGTCTGTTTTTCTTTAGCCCAGGTAAGACGCTTCTGACGTTTGCTGTTCAGGAGCGGCTTGACGAGGAATACGACATTTGAAGTCCATGTCCATGATCCGTCTGTGTGTGGTGGCTCTTGATGCACTGACTCCAGCCTCAGTCCACTCCTTGAGAAAGTCCCCAACACTTTTGAATGGCCTTTTCCTGACAATCCTCTCCAGGCTGTGGTCATCCCTGCTGCTTGTGCACCTTTTTCTTCCACATAACTTTCTATTAATGTGCTTTGATACAGCACTTTGGAAACATCCAACTTCTTTTGCAATTACATTTTGAGGCTTTCCCTCCTAATGGAGGGTGTCAGTGATGGTTTTCTGCACAACTGTCAGGTCAGCAGTCTTTCCCATGGTTGTGATTTCTACTGAGACCATTTAAAGGCTTGAGAACCCTTTGCAGGTGTTATGTCTTAATTAGCTGATTAGAGTGGGACACTTTGAGCCTAGAATATTGCACCTTTTCACAATATTCAAATTTTCTGAGATTGTGGATCTGGGGTTTTCATGAGCTGTAAGCCATAATCATCACAATTATGACAAATCACGGCTTGAACTATCTTGCTTTGCATGTAATGAGTCTATCTCATGTTTTAGTTTCACCTTTTAAGTTGCATTACTGAAATAAATGAACTTTTGCACGATATTCTAATTTTTCGAGTTTCACCTGTACATATAACTCTTAAAGCTTTAGGAGACAACATAGACCTATCAAAGCCAAGCAGGCAAGGGAGGAGGTTTCTTACTACAGTCCAAATCACATTACATTGTGGAGAGCTATAGACTGAGTGCCATTTTCACCTAAAGTGATACTAAACACCCCATGAAAACCTTTATATGTTCTGCCAAAGTATGCATGTTTGTGTAGTTCTTCTTAAAAAAAATTAAACTAAGTACCTGTATGCCATAGCTGTATACAGTGGTCACATAATTCATATCTAATGCTGAGCCCATGCTGGGAGAGATCATAGTATCTATGTACATCAGAAGAGGAAGCATGAATTGTGACCCTTGTGTCCAGACAGTGCTGCCCCAGTCCCATAACAGCCCCCAGAAAAAAAGATTTAAAGATTCCAGAGAAAAAAAGATTTAAAGATAGAAAACTATAGATTTAAACTGTTACTAAACCCAGGACCCTACATTCACTATATCTGGTCTCCCACAGTAAACACAACATGGAAATGCACTTATTTTAGTTAATATAAATTGCTCAATACCTTTTCTCATGAGCAGTATATAGCAGTCTTGTGACTTCTATCAGTGTCCAGCCCAGCACTGGTTAAAGCTTATAGTAGGTGTTTTCAATTTGCTCTCACTGTCCTATGAGACTGCATAGTTCTTGACCCTCTGGTTGGACAATGTTGATCACATGCACTCTCCCAAGAAAAAAAAAAACTAGCAATACATGCTAAATGGAGCATGTGCAGAGTGATTCCTAAAGCTCTGTACTATCAGAAGATGGATTGGGGACAGTAGAGGGAGGGAAGGATCAAAGAAGACAGGATCAAACAGCTTTTTTACACAATGCAGAGGATTAACTTAGGTGCCACAGTGAGTATAACAAGCGTGTTTTACTGCATATACAGACTGATTTTACTGTTGTGGGTTTAGTAACATTTTAACATTACATCCTTGTATAAAATTATCATACAAATACATATTTTAAATCCAAGCTTTGTTATTCAGCAACATGTGTAGCTGAACTACACATTCACTTTTATCTCCTTCACTATACCACCCATTGTGTATTTTGTTAGTGGGCATGAAGGAGGAGGGAGACTGTGGGCTGTCATTAATCATCTGCCTATACTCCCACATGCATGATGTTACAGTCATGTGACCTGCACTGCTCTGATAACAGAGGAAATGACCTGTATTGAAACACAGATACAACAGAGCATGCTCATAGCTTGCCAATGTTGCTCTGTAGAATTGGCAACTGAATTGGGGGCAGTGAAAGAAGAGATTATCAGAGGCAGGCAGGATCAACCAGGTTTTTTATACAATGCTGAGAATTCACCCCTTAGGTGACAGTGAGTATGACAAGGATGCATTACTGCATATACAGACAGATTTATTCTTGTGGGTTTAGTGAAACTAAGTTGCTTGGCTTCTTGACCCTTGTCAAAAGTGAGTAGGGCTAGATTATATTTGTACTTATTTTCATAAACATTTTTAATGTCACAGTGTAGGTCCAGTTAGGGCAGAAGTCATTTGGGATGTCCAGTTGTTGCGCTACTATAAAAATATACTAAGAGTGAGTCACTTATACTTTAAATGTGCTCCGACCAATAATATTAAGTCGAAATGCATGAAACACCAAACAATGAAAAAGTCTTCTGATGGAAAAATCCTGATTATGATGAATACAATGATCCTCCACATCTGTAGTGAAATAGAGACTCTTGTGCCCACCATCAACAAAAACCACAATTCTCCTTACCGAATAGTTAGACCCCAGATTATAGGTGGTCTAACAGAGTGTGATGCTGAACAGATCTTCCCTGAAACATCCTAGATGGAAAGGAGGTGTCACAGACTTCGGTATCTCTCCTCTCTTATTGTGATCTGCTGTGTACTTGGTCAAAAAGGATAATACTCCAGATAGTTTGATAATGTACAAATGATTTATTAAAAATAAAAAAACATACAAACTTCAAAGACAAATGAGCATGTAAGTCATAAACGCCACTGGGGCCCGGCTCCAGACAGGCGTGGGTGACGTCAGCACAATCTCCGCCCAACCCCGACATACGTTTCGTCTCAATAGATGTTGTCAAGGGGATCAGCTCTAAGTTAATTTGGAATAAGTTAAAGGAAGGTCGACTTTTGCTGCCAGTGCCGCTTTTACATATGTTTAAATGCACATTTTAGGCCTGAGGATTTGTCAAAATATCCAGATATACATTCCCGAAAGCAAGGACCCTGGAGAAGAAAATGGTAGTAGGTGCAATTTTTTTTTAATGTTGCATGGTATTAGTGCAATGATTTATCAGATGCATATTTTAAGTAAAAAGTACACTAAATTTTTATGCACACACAATATATTACCCAATTTTTTGGTAAAATAAAAAAATATGAGCTTGCATCAGTAAATATATGCCCAATGGTGGAATGGTTTCTGGTTGGATGGCTTTACACTTGCCTAAATCATTTCCACGAGTGAGAGCATACACATGCTGCCTGGAGCAAAGCGGCCGCTCTCGGTGGCAGCAAAAGGGTTTGTATAGCTTCATGGTAAGTGGTTGTTTAGGCACCATGTCTGCATCTACATCCCAAGTAGTACAGCCTAGTCTGAAATAAATGTGTAATAATGTCTCCCATCCCATGCAATGCACAATCATAAAGCAGAAAGCAAAGGTCTGGTTGTGCAGAGTGAAGATTTTAGGTTCCACATATGCCAGCTTTATTGTAAAAGATGGGATAGTTACTAATTTTTAGGTTTGGGTTTTTATGCTGGTTCTGCTAAATGTAAGGGCTCATGTACACTGCAGCTGCTAAACTGATATTCTGGAGCTGTTCAGCGGTTTTTTTTTTCAGCAGCCCCTGAACTCTCCCTAATGTTTTCCTATGTGTCCAAGTACACTATGTTGTTTACAGGCAGTTGAGTTTACAGGTTTTTTTTTTGAACGCACACAAGACTTGCGTTCAGGAGTAGATTTTACCATCGTTCCAAATGCTTGTAAACCAGGTTAACCGCGTTTATAAGCGTTTGCGTTTAGAAGAGTTTTTAACTGTTCCATATCCAGATGCTGTCCAGAGCCTTTTTTCATCCTCAGAAATGCATGCAAAGTGTTTTCCATGTATTCAAATGGACCCGGTACACCAGCGCAGTCAGTTCCAGGTTTTGCGTGAAGGAAAAAATGGTAGAACGTGCTGCATTGCTCATGATGGGATCCATAGTGAATACAACCAGAAAAGACAGGTAATCTCAACACATACTGCTCTCTCTGCTTCTCTATTTCTCTCAAAACATCTGAAATAGTTAATTATTTACTATTTTTCAGTACATTCTGGGCATTTGGGAAGGTTTCCTGAGGTTATCTTTTAAAAACGCAAGCGCGCATAAACGCGGTATGCAAATGAGACTAAACTGACGGTTTTTAACTTTCGTTTTCCAGCAGTTAGTTTCCATCGTTCAGAAGAGTTTTCCAAACGCCCCGTGTACATGAGCCCTAAAGTATCTGTGTTTGGTGTTTGTGTGGCAGGACAACAGCTGAAACCATTACTTTTGCTTTTCTATAGTTTGTAACTCAGCAATGTGATGCGCGTTTGAAAATTTTGATAACCAGAATCCTACCTGTGCAGTTGGGTAAGAGGAAACAGCCAGCCTATTTCCAAAAGAAAAAGTACAAATCTGAAGATCCTCTTTTCATGAAGGTGAAAAACTTTCAGGGTGCAGAACCCCACCTTTTATACTCACCTGCTCCCGATTCAGCAATGTGCACAAGAGCAGAAGCTCTCCTGGGTCTTTCCCTTCTCATTGGCTGAGACACAGCAGCAGGAGCCATTGGCTTCCACTGGTGTCAACCACAGCCAGTGAGGAGGGGGCGGGGCTGTGCCGTGTGTGTCTCATTGACACACAAGTAACTCAGGAGCAAGCAGCAGTCTGCTATGGGGGCACTGAGCAGGGGGGGAAGGCCAAAGAAGAGGAGGATCAGAGCTGCTCTGTGCAAAACCATTACACAAAGCAGGTGTGTATGAGATTTTTTTTTTCTTCAATCTGAACCTTTACAAACGCTTTAATTAGGTGTTAAAGAAGCAACATGCCTGTTCTTTCCTTGGGAATCCTCTCCAAATAGGAATGTTTGTTTTTGTTTAAATCACTAACATTTCATACTTTTAACATATTCCTAAAATTCAAAAGTGTCAATAAACCTGTAGGCTGTGCAGTCATTGTTCAGTCTCACTGTCATAATATGTTGTTTTCTTACAAACTGACAGCCACTAGCTTTCATTTTAGACTCATACCTTGGAGGCCTTGTCTAATTATTAATGGAAAACAGACTACCTACAGATATCTTTGGATGGGAGTTCCTCTAAACCCGCATTGCTCATGATTTAGGTGTTTAGGTTCTGCAATATTTCATTCATAAATATTTAGCCCTACATAGGGCCCATCTTTGTTCTAGAATGTATTCAGTTTGCTCTGACGCACAATTATTCAGTTTCTTGTTGAAAATTGCCCAGGTTTATTCGATCTACTGTTTCATGATGAGCGAGGCCTTATTTTAAGTTAAACACACTTTACAGAAGGTCATTCCTATTTTCGTGCTGACAGCTTGCCACTGTCCCAGATGGAATCATAATATTCCCTACAGCCGATTTTGCTGATTGCACAAAAGTTGCTCTAAAGATCATGATTACATCTCTGAGTTTGATGCCATTAGACAAATTTACAAGGAATGGTTACAAGGAATCTCTTCTTATTTCTGTCTTTAAAATGCGTTTCACACTGCAGTAATTTGGAGGGACACATCAGGTTTTGAACACCATATAATATCAAAGTGACCTGTATTGGTCACATTTTAGATGAGCACTAGGATATTCTCAAAAGACACCTGATATTCCATGAGGCCTTACCAGACATACAGAAGGTTTTCTTTATGAATAGTTTATCCTCTTATGACCTTAAAGAGGAGCTCCACCCAAAAGGCTTTAAGGCTTCGTCCCCCCAGGAGACAGGACGGCCAGTGAGAGGATACTGCGGGATCGAGGGACAGGTAAGTGGCTGTTTTTTAAAAGTCAGCTGCTACAGTTTTTGTAGCGGCTGACATATATTTTATATTGGCAGGACCTCTGCTTTATTTTTATTTATTTTTTTTACCATAGATGGTCTCTCTATAACTTTGGTTAATCTAGCATTCTGTAGAATAGGAGCTCTAATGACATATAGTGCCCCCTTTATATTTTTTCAGTTCTATTCTTATCTATTACATTATGGTTTACGATCATTCATGTCTAGTTACTGTATATTATGTATAATGAACCCTATAAGTTGGTTTACTGTGAATTAAGGTATGTGAGTTGCTAGCACCAAGCACTCAAGGGGCACATGCTCCACATCTGTTGCTGATAGCCCGGGTCTGTAAGATGTGGCCACCCTCGTTATCTCATTTCAGTATGTCACTTCTGTCAGACCTGTAACAGAGAAAAGGATTTTCAGAGCACTTTTCCTTAAAGTGGTTCAAAAGGCTCAAGGCTTTTTACCTTCATGTATTCTATGTATGAAGGGAAAAAACCTTCTGTGTGCAGCAGCCCCCCTATCTTTACCTGAGCCCCCCCTCTAATCCAGAAACGTTCTTGACAACCTCTGCTGTCTCTTCCTCCTCATTGGCTGAGACAGCAGCGGGCTCCCATTGGCTCCCGCTGCTCTCAATCACAGCCAGTCAGCCAAGAGGAGAGAGCCCGGGGGAGGGGGGCGGTGCTAGGCTGAGCTACAGCTCTATGTGTTTTAGGAACGCATAGAGCAGCGGTTTGGGGGCACTGCCTGAGGGGAAGGAGCCAGGAACGCCGCGGGGAGCCAAAAAGAAGAGGATTGTGGCTACTCTGTGCAAAACCACTGCAAAGAGCAGGTAGGTATAGACATGTTTGTAATTTTAAAAAAAAAAAAAAAGCTTTAGTGTTACTTTAACCACTTCCCCTCCAGAGGATTTACCCCCCTTCCTGACCAGGCCATCTTTTGCGCTACGGCGGTGCGTTACTTTGACAATTGCACGGTCATGCAACGCTGCACCCAAATGAAATTCATGTTCTTTTTCTCCACAAATGGAGCTGTCTTTCATTGGTATTTGATCGCCTCTGCGGTTTTTATTTTTTGTGCTCTGAACAAAAAAAACAACAACTTTGAAAAGAAACAATATTTTTTACTTTTTGCTATAAAACATATCCAGTAAAAAAATTAAATTTCGTCATAAATTTAGATAAAATGTATTCTACTACACGACTTTGCTAAAACAAATATGTGTAAGTTAATTGGTTTACGTGAAAGTTATTGCGTCTACAAATGGCGGTATAGATACTGGAATATTTATTTATTTTATACTAGTAATGGCGGCAATCAGTGACTTACAGCGGGACTGCGGCGGGCATTCTGACACGGGGGGGAACTGACTAACTGCCACTGACATCCCCAGTGACACTAATACAGTGATCAGTGCTAATAAAAAGCACTGCCACTGTACTAATGACACTGGGCAGGAAGGGGTTAATATCTGGGGTGATTAAACTGTTAACTGTGTGCTGTTTTACTAACTGTGCTGTGTGTGTTTTTTCTGTGTAAGCATTCTGCTTTGTATTGCACTGCTATGCAGAGCAATACAAAGCAGCATACTGGTGCTGACGGGAGAGATCTGTAGTGTTTACATACAGACCTCTCCCCTGTCAGTGTTCCTCGGCAATCATCGGGTGGCGGCAAGGGGGCACTCTTTACGTCTGGAGGAAAAAGAAATTTAATCTCCAAACACGGAAAGGTTTCTTCACAGTGAGAGCTGTGAAAATGTGGAATAGACTCCCTCAAAAGTTGGTTCTGGTCAGCTCAGTGGATTGCTTCAAAAAAGGCCTGGATTGTTTCTTAGATACACAGAATATAACTGGTTACTAACATTTATAGGTAAAGTTGATCCAGGGAATATCCGATTGCCTTTCGGGAGATCAGTAAGGAATTTTTTTCCCAGCAGGAGCCAATTGGATCATGCTTTGCTGGGTTTTTTTGCCTTCCTCTAGATCAACTGTGGGTATAGGATTATAACTTTTTTCAGCCAGGCTAACTATGTAACTATGGTGGCGGGGAATCTCCGGCAGGGACCCGGTGATCGACAGCTGTAGCACCAATGGCTGCGCGGGTAGGGCAGCACATGCTCTCCCTACCTGGAAATATAAAATCACGTACTGTGTATATATATATACGTGATTTTGTGCAGCCCTGCCACCCTGTAGCAGTAGTTCTGCTATAGGGTGGTCGGGAAGCGGTTAAACTGCATATGTACATATTCCTAACATGCAGTAAGAGTTTTAATACAAGCCTTCATTCACCTCTCTAGCTGCTTTGAGGGCCTTTGTTGACGTGCTTTTGTTCACTTCAGATTGGATTTTTATTCCTAGTCTATTGGAATGGAAAACCCACTTGAAGAAGGTCAACTGCAGGTCAAAGGTACTTATCCATGAATTCTGATTGATCTCAGAAGCATTTCAAACTTCCATCAAAATAAACCCAAAGCCCATCAGCACAAGCTCTTAAAGTGAAGTTATTCATTCTCAAATATACTGAAGCATAACCTCAAACTCTGCTAGGCACCTTGCTCACAGATATCTATGTAGAGGCTTCAACATGCTCCAGCATACAATCCCTGGAGATTCCCACACCCGGGGAGCCGCAGGGGCCACATACAGATATTCATTAGAGGGAATGGCTGTACATGGTCATGCTGATGCAAACAAGTGTGCACATTAGTGTGGCTTGGGCAGGGCTATGTAGAACCCCGTGTAGCACCCTCCTAGAGAGGTTGCTAGAATATTAAGTATATTTAGCTCTTTTTTGGCTCATCTGTAATTATTGGAGAAGCTTTTGATTGCTGTGCGCTGTTCTGGATCTCATAGACTGCAGGTGTGATTGTTTCCCTCTGCATTCTAGAGTCTCCTAGAACTTTTAGCCAGTGTAAGGGGGTGCCCAGTAGGTACCCCCCGATCTTGCAGCAGCTCTACTGATTTAAGCTGATGTTCATCAAAGTCCCCGCTGTGGCAGAGCCCAGGGCCCTATACCTGAAAGTATCTCTTACACCCCTAGCCTTCAATTAAAGCATATCTGGAAGAAGCTGAATGGATCCGGCTGCTCCCCTGGCTTCATGAATACTGGCTTTATTACAAGATCCTGGTGACTGTGTGCCAATTGGGATAAGCTGGGCCACGTAGTTCCTCTCCTGAGGGGTCCCTACCTCTCTCCTTCCCTAGTCACTACTGAGGGAGGACTCTAGTCATCATTATCTGTGCAGCAGACAATACCTCTACTTGTGCTTCAACCTACTTCATGGTCCCCAGCTATGAACCTATAGATTGTTCCAGTCTACCTGGACTTGTGCTACTGGTATTGAGTGAGGAGTGTCCTCTGCTGACAATACCTAACGTTTAGGAGTATCCCACATCACCCCAAATTCCCTCCCAAGTTATAATAGCAAATACATTTTAAAAAGACATCCAGTAGACTGTGCTGTGTGTCTGGCTGCTTCTGCACAGTTTTGGAAAAGAACCTGTTACACTCTGCAGATCATTCAGGGGTAGCACTACACCTGCAAGGCAAGGCAAGGACCAACCTTTACAATAGAGGCCAATGCCAGTGGTTGGGGAACACTGTGAGAAAGAAGGATGGAAATGCAGAAGAAGCTGAAGACAATGTAAGTCTTACCTTCAGTATCTTAAATTGAAAAAAAAAATGTTTCAATATCATTTTAATTCCTTCACAATACTTATAGATACAGAGATGAATGAGGGCCTGTTTTAAAGTTCTTTTACTGCCTATTTACAATATGTAAATACTTTGGTGTGCATGATCTGGGCACAAGTTCTCTTCAAATAAAAATCTTGGAAATTCAGTACAGTTTCTGGGATGATTTGACACCACTGGGCTAACGCGCCTGCTAGTCTTGCAAGCATGATGTCACTCTGGCACTGAAAACTTTACAGGCAATGTTGGCCATACACATATTGCTTGTGTGGTCATTTGCTGTTGCCTTTTTTCGATTTTGCAATGCGTATACGCATGGTGGGGTAGCACTACCCCCTTTAGGGGTTGCTGATGAATTGGGTTACCCTATAGTCCTGAACAGTCAGGCAATCGGCATACTCCACACAAGCTAGCATTCAGAGTCAGAAATCAGTCCTTGAGCTTTTGTTTTGTATTTTATTGAGGGGATTAGAACTGGGATAGGGTAAGGGGGGTATAGGATGCCCAAGGGAACTGATAACTGAGGACAAATGTCCTGGAACTATTCACAAGCTTCTGTTCTGCATCACAGTCTCTGTTGGAGAGCTAGCCAGTGTCTCCTTGATGTACCACACCAGACCCTAGATGAAATTCTCCTCTTCGCCCAGCAATCTGGAAGTTTTCCTAAGCAGGGGATCCGGTTCCTGTCCCTTTAAATGGGTGAACAGTCACTAGTAGGGTGCTAATTTGGTTTCCCACCAGAGTGCTCCTTCCCCTATCTGTCCAGAGATTGCAGGTGTACTCACAAAGAATCTCTCCTGTGCCGCTTGTGGGTTAGCTGCTACTACCAGGTCTATCAGCTGGGATGCTGCTTCCCTGCCATACAGGTGGTCCTCACTCAGGGGGCTAGTAAGCTCCAAGTTTTCTGTCTCTCCAGCTCCAGGCTCGAAGGCAGGCCCCATCCCACTAGGCCTCCTGGCAAGCTTACTCCTTCAGCCTCACATCTTCCTCCAGCTCTCTACACCTCTCCTGCTACTGAGCAGGCTCCAACACATTTAAGGGAGTTCCAGCCCCTTGCCAAGCCTTCTGGCGGGGATTGGCAGAGGTCCCTCAAAAGTGCAGCCAGCCACTCCTCAGATCCAACCACTGCCTCTAAGGCCCTCCACCAAGATCCTCAGAGCAGGGGGAAATTATAGAGGGGCTGGCCTACAGAGTCTCTCAGCCCTGACAACAAATTGACGCCTCTGTTTATTACACCTAAACTGCTAACCAGCTTCTGTCTAACCATTAGGATCTATCTCCCCCTAGCTAAACTAGGATGGTGCTACATTTATATCCACGTTTGTTGTCTTTGTTGTAATATGTTTGTAGATGGCTTGCATTCACCATCATTTGGTCTACATTTCTGTAATGTACGCTTGATTCACTAATAAAATATTTGAACAAGACATTTGCTTTTCTTCATCTATATGAGAGCAAAATTGCAGCAGACAGTGTTGGAGTTTGCAGTGGCAGATTGGTCAACATTGTTGAATGCAGAGAAGAGACTGAGGAGAAAAGCAAAGGAAAGTCACCTTGTGATTCAGCTCTAAGGGCCAATTCACAGTCATGCAACTGCATATGTTTGAGCACATGTGCATAATGCTTTGCATTAATGTGCATTGTTTTTAGGCATCCCATTCATTAGAATGAGCTAACACCTAAAAAATTTAGCATTTCTGCATGCGCACCACAACACATTAGTGTATTGTGGCCCGTTGTGCTGCAATATCTGATGGCAAAGTGTGTTGGGAGTGCTCTGCATCGCACCAATGCATGTACTGTGCGTTACCATGCTGTATGACAACAATGGTATGAGTGGGCCCTAAGATGATCACATTGGTTAATGTTTCTTCTGTTAATGCAAAAAATTAAACCTGATGCGAGAAATTACAAAATTCAGCAAAGCCTCCAGGGACAGCCACATCACACATCCCAGGTGGTCTCGGAGGCTGTGTATAACTCAATGTGCAATGTAGTGTCATCAAGAAGCTGGCTGCTTGGACCTGTAAGAGACAGCCAGCCTCCTGATGACATCATAAAGAAGATGGCGGCATGGAGCCCATTTTGTGATGGTTCCTAGCAGGACAGTTCAACCCAGCAAATCAGATAAGAATAAGTTAATATAAAATGATCAGGTGGGAGGTAAAGTTCTTGGTTAAGTTGCACTGTAAAGCCTCCTTCACACTGGGGATTACATCCATGCCCTGTGCATGGCTGTACTTTACCAACAGGGGGCGCACAGATGTTGCATGCATCCCTGTGTTGGAAGTCCCATTCATGTCTTTGGGACACAGCAGCTGCATTGACATACTGTGTCCCAATATGATATCCAAGTGGGTGCACAGCCCTAAATGCACTTCAGGGTCCTCATGTTTGGAATGTAATGTGATCTCCATTCCATCAGCTTCACTGGAGGACAGATGAGACATCACGGATCTTTTAGACCCCTGATGTCTCTTTAATTGCTTCCTGACCTCCCTACAGCAAAACTATTGCTACAGGGTGGCAGGGCTGCGCAAAATCACGTGTATATATACATGATTTTGTATTTTCGGGTAGGCAGCTACAGCCGTCGCTCACCGGGTCCCGGCTGGAGTTTCCCCGCCGTCACCCAGCAATCGCTGAGTATCACTGACGGGGGAGAGGTCTGTATATAACCAATACAGATCTCTCCCCTGTCAACTCCAGCATGCTGCTTTGTATAGCTCTGCATAGCAGAGCAATACAAAGCAGCATTCTTACACAGTAAAACAGCACACAGTTAACCCTTTGATCGCCCAGATGTTAACCCCTTCCTTCCCAGTGGTCATTAGTACAGTGTCAGATCTTTTTATTAGCACTGATTACCGCATTGGTGTCACTGGAGATGTCAGTGGCAGTTAGTCAGTCCCCCCCCAGTGTCAGAATGCCAGCCACAGTTCTGCTATAAGTCACTGACTGCCGCCATTGCTAGTATAAAAAAATTAAAAAAACAAAATTCCAGTATATATATATATATATATATATATATATATATATATATATATATATATATACTGTCATTTGTAAACACTATAACTTTCACATAAACCAATTAATTTACACATATTGGGATTTTTTTTTTAGCACAGACATGTCGCAGAATACATTTTGTCCTACATTTATGAAGAAATTTTAATTTTTTACATTTTTTGCTGAATATGTTCTATAGCAAAAAGTCAAAACTTTTGTGGGTTTTTTTTTCAAAATTGTCGGTCTTTTTTTGTTTATAGCACAAAAAATAAAAATGCACAGGTGATCAAACACCACCGAAAGAAATCTCTATTTGTGGGACAAAAAGGACATAAATTTCATTTGGGTGCAACATTGCATGACCGCGCAATTGTCAGTTAAAGTAACAGAGCGCTGTATCGCAAAAAATGGCTGGGTCAGGAAGGGGGATAAATCCTCTGGACGGCAAGTGGTTAACGTGAACCTGTCACCAAAAAATAATCACCTTGGGGAATTTTTTCCCCCTATCTGATGGGAAAAAGGTTTAGTAAAAAATAAGTGTAAAAATTTTAATTCCAACCAAGCACTTAATATCCCCCCCCTCCCCCCCAAAATTTTTTTTTACCACAGGTACAAATATAAATGCTGTTGAATATTGTTGCACACGCCAGAGTGAGAGCAATAATCCTGGGCTCATTATTCATGGATAACTCTAACCGGATAACCTGTAGTGGGATTTAACCATTTCAATACCGGGCAATTTTCCCCCTTCCTGCCCAGGCCAGTTTTCAGGTTTCAGCGCTCTCACACTTTGAATGACAATTGCGCGGTCATACAACATTGTACCCAAACTAAATTTGATCATTTTCTTCACACAACTAGAGCTTTCTTTTGGTGGTATTTAATCACCACTGGGGTTTTTTTATTTTTGCTAAATTAACAAAAAAAGACCAAAAATTTTGAAAAAAAAACACGTTTTTCTTTGTTTCTGTTATAAAAGTTTGCAACTAAATAATTGTTCTTCATAAATTTAGGCCGAGATGTATTCTACTACATGTCTTTGGTGAAAATAACCCAAATTAAGGATGTATTTTTTAGTTTGTAGGAAAGTTATAGAGTTCACAAACTATGGTATAGATCTGAATATTGATCAATCCTGAAGTACTGACAGCCAATCTAATTTCTTGAGGTCCAAGAATGTCAGAACAGTACAGATATCCCCAAATGACCCCTTTTTGCAAAGTAGATAGTCCAACGTACTTTATAAAAGGCATGGCAAGTTTTTTGAAGTTTAATTTTTTTTGTCATAATTTTTTGGAAAATTAAAAAAATTAGTTTCACTATTTTTTTTTTTTAACATATTGTCTCCAGTGCAGTACAGCGTCATCGTATAACTGGCATGGCGGTGATCAGGGACACTGACTGGTGACAGTATGAAAAAAAAAAAAATATATATATTTTTTTTATTATTTTTTATAAAAATGTTTTAACATTGTACTACTTTGGGGGAAGTGATCGGTATTTTTTTTTTTTTTACACAATTTGCTTATAGCAAAGAATTACTTTGCTATAAGCAAGCATGTACCTGAATGACATCGATTCATTCAGGGTTTTTTTGTTTTTCTTTTGTGCTTAGCTGTGATTTGGCCACAGCTAATCACATGACATGTGCATGTGATTAGCTGTGACCATTCACAGCTAGACACTAGTATATAATGGATGGCATGAATGAAGCCATCCATTGTATACCACTGTCATGTGACCTGCTGTGATTGGTCACAGCAGGTCACATGGTACTGGCAACGGGGGCCGATACTCAGATCTGTCATCGGCCGTGTCCGAGGTACGCGGCCGGTGACAGATCGCGCCGCTCTGCAGGAGCGCAAGCTGCGCATGTGCGGGAAGACACCATATGGTGTCTTCCCATACGCTGATGACATTTGCCGCCCGCCATTCGGCCATAGGGCGGCGGCAAATGGTTAAAACATCACCTATGGAAAATATAGGGCACTGAAGTTTGTCATCATTATTGGGTGCATGCAATCGTGTAATTAATGCATTTGTGTGCCCTAAAATTCACTATAGCTGATTTTTTTCCCTAAAAGTTTGCATTTCCTAAACCATTGCACTAATATTGTGTAGCACAAAAAATTAGAACTACCACTTTTTTTATTCTTTAGGGTGTCTGCTTTCAGAAATAATGTAGTATATAATGTGTTGGGGGTTTTATGTGATCTTCAGGTCTAATGTTTTTCTTTAAACATTAAATAAAAAAAAAGTGCAAAAACAGTCCTGACAAGACATATGCAGAATGAAAAAAAAATTATTTTTTTTCAGATTGATTCAATAAATTACTAATTAACTTTTGTTGCATTCATAACAAAATTCACTTAGTTTAGTTTTATTTTGTTTATTTGTTTTTGACCGGATTTGAATTTTTCCAATGAATTAGAAGTATTCGAATACAATTCAAAAATATTGAATCGATCTGAATTCATTGTGAAGAATAGCTGCTTCTATTCTATTTGAAATGTGCATTTTTGAAGACAGTTATATTCTTTCTATTCTATTCTATTTTTTCTCTATTTTATTCTTTTATTTTTTTATTCTATTCAATTTTACTCTATTCTTTTCAAGTCTGGTTTTATCTATTCTATTCTTTTCGAAATTCAAATCTCAGAAGACAGGTATATTCTTTCTATTTTATTCTAATCTATTCTATTTTTTTCCTATTCTATTGTTTTATTTTCTAATTTATTCTGTTTTATTCTATTGTTTTTGAAATTCCAATATATTTTATTCTATTTATTTATTTCAGGTACTTATATAGCACTGTCAGTTTATGCAGCACTTTACATATATTGTAAATTCACATCAGTCTTATTTGAATTTAGAAATCCGAATTTCAGAAGACGGCTATAGTCTTTCTATTTTATTCTATTGTAGTCTGCTTTTTTCTATTCGATTCCTATTCTAGTATATTTTCTATTGTATTGTTTTATTCTATTCGAAAGATGGCTATATTCTTTCTGTTTTATTCTATTCTAAGTTTTTTCTAGTTTTTTATTTTCAATTCTATTCCTTTAATGTCTATTCTATTTATGCTATTCTATTCTTTTGAAATTCGAGTCTCAAAAGGTGACAAAGGTGAAACTCGAAAAATTAGAATATTGTGCAAAAATTCATTTATTTCAGTAATGCAACTTAAAAGGTGAAACTAATACAATGAGATAGACTCATTACATGCAAAGCAAGATAGTTCAAGCAGTGATTTGTCATAATTGTGATGATTATGGCTTACAGCTCATGAAAACCCCAAATCCACAATCTCAGAAAATTAGAATATTACATGCAATCAATAAAACAAGGATTGTACATAGAACAATATCGGACCTCTGAAAAGTATAAGCATGCATATGTACTCAGTACTTGGTTTGGGCCCTTTTGCAGCAATTACTGCCTCAATGCGGCGTGGCATGGAAGCTATCAGCCTGTGGCACTGCTGCGGTGTTATGGAAGACCAGGATGCTTCAATAGCGGACTTCAGCTCTTCTGCATTGTTCAGTCTTTTGTCTCTCATCTTTCTCTTGGCAATGTAGATTCTCTATGGGGTTCAGGTCAGGCGAGTTTTCTGGCCAATCAAGCACAGTAATCCCACGGTCATTGAACCAGGTTTTGGTGCTTTTGGCAGTGTGGGCAGGTGCCAAGTCCTGCTGGAAAATGAAGTCAGCATCCCCATAAAGCTCGTCTGCGGAAGGAAGCATGAAGTGCTCCAAAATCTCCTGGTAGATGGCTGCGTTGACCCTGGACTTAATGAAGCACAGTGGACCAACACCAGCAGATGACATGGCTCCCCTGTCAAGGTCCTACCTTTCCTCAGACCTTGTGCTGCTCCATGTGCTGGCATCTATCTTAGGTGTCTGCAAAGCATTGTGGGATCCTTTATGCTTTCAGCCCTCTGCGGCTCCTCCCCCCAGTAGGTGGCGGCTTATCACATATAAGTCTGCTGTTTGTGGCTGTACATTGCATTCGTGTCCTGTCTATTGCATAACAGCAAGCTGCTGTTTAGCTACTTATTGCTTTCCTGGATACCGACTCGGCTTTGGCTAAGACTCCTCCTGGCTTCTGACCCCGGCTCTGGCAACCATTCTTCTTGGCTCCTGAACCCGGCTCTGGCGACGATTCTTCCTGGCTCCTGACTCCGGCTTTGGCTACGATTTCCGCTGTTGGACTTGCATAGACTCTTGTCTTATTTTTTTATTAATAAACCCACCTTTAATTGCACCTCCTTGTGTGTCTTGCTCCTCGCTCCCTGACATCCCCAAATCAACACAGACTGTGGAAACTTCACACTGGACTTCAAGCATCTTGCAGTGTGTGCCTCTCCATTCTTCCTCCATACTCTGGGTCCTTGTTTCCAAATGAGATGCAAAAGTTGCTCTCATCAGAAAAGAGGACTTTGGACCACTGAGCAACAGACCAGGTCTGTTTTTCTTCAGCCCAGGTAAGACGCTTCTGACGTTTGTTGTTCAGGAGCGGCTTGACAAGAGGAATACGACATTTGAAGCCCATGTCCAGGATCCGTCTGTGTGTGGTGGCTCTTGATGCACTGACTCCAGCCTCAGTCCACTCCTTGTGAAAGTCCCCAACACTTTTGAATGGCCTTTTCCTGACAATCCTCTCCAGGCTGTGGTCATCACTGCTGCTTGTGCACCTTTTTCTTCCACACTTTTCCCTTCCACATAACTTTCTATTAATGTGCTTTGATACAGCACTTTGGGAACATCCATCTTCATTTGAGGCTTTCCCTCCTTATGTAGGGTGTCAATGATGGTTTTCTACACAACTGTCAGGTCAGCAGTCTTTCCCATGATTGTGATTCCTACTGAACCAGACTGGGAACCCTTTGCAGGTGTTATGGCTTAATTAGCTGATTAGAGTGGGACACTTTGAGCCTAGAATATTGCACCTTTTCACAATATTCTCATTTTCTGAGATTGTGGATTTGGGGTTTCATGAACTGTAATCCATAATCATCACAATTATGACAAATCACGGCTTGAACTATCTTGCTTTGCATGTAATGAGTCTATCTCATATATTAGTTTCACCCTTTAAGTTGCGTTACTGAAATAAATGAACTTTTGCACGATATTCAAATTTTTCGAGTTTCACCTGTATATAAACACTAATACACAGTCTTTGAAGGAAACCAGCAATATTTTTACATTTCAAATTTGTTTTTGAATTTGATTTTGAATTTAATTTGAATTCAGATAATGAGTTATTTAGGATGAAATTTTGTTTTGTTATTTTGGATTTGTTTATATTCATCACTATGGTAATTCAGGAATTTGGATACAAATAACGAAAATCTTGTCTGAATTTTGATTCGGAATAAAACGAAGTGCAGGTGTAGTCTGGACAGCGAAAGGTTTGCTTAAAAAAATTACATATATATTTATCATATGATGTGACCTGAAATACAATGTGAGAACTGTAATACATTTCAAATCATTACACCATAGTTTAAAAAAAAAAACAAAAAACATGACGACGAGGATGGGATTCGAACCCACGCGTGCAGAGCACAATGGATTAGCAGTCCATCGCCTTAACCACTCGGCCACCTCGTCATCTACAAACACGGCATTCCTGACTGCTCTCTTGTATCAGAACAGAGCTGACCGTTCTTCAGTATTCATCGTATTCAGTGTTCGCACAGCGCTCCCCATGAGAGGCCGACTCTATATATCAGCGCCCCGGGTAACAGTCAGTCTGCGCCGCGCGCTCCCCGCACTCTACACTCCACACACACTAGTCAGAAGGAGATAGGCGGGGCCAGCGGCATAGCCAATCCAGAATGCGGAGAAGGCGTTGTCAGAGTGCAGACAAGTGGCGGTTAAATTTGAAAACGTCTCGGAGGGGTTCGGTGTGAGCGCCTTCTGCCGGGCCTGAGGGACGGGTCGCGGAGAGGTAACGGCACCGGGAGGAAGGGGCGGGGGATGGGCTCGCTCCCGGGTTACAGGTGGCTGATATAAATGAGGGGAATGGAATACAACGACCGGCCTTATCGCTGGAATCCGTGTTCTGAGCTCCGTTGTGGGAGGGTCAGGAGCTGAGGCGCCCGACGTGCTCCCGGCATGCTCCTGTGCAGCCTACCTGGGACTTGTAGTTCCTCGGGGCCTGTGGTGTGTGAGGAGGAGAGTGGGAGCTCCCTGTGCTCCCAGAGGTCACACGGGGAGGGGCATGGGATCCCGCATACATTCACTGGCTACATGCTGGGTCATGTCCCTTCATAATCTACTCTGCATTCTGTGCGGGGGGATCCCTAGATCTATACGGTGGGGGGTCTCTATAAAATAGACATGCCTGCATCCCCATTGTGAGGCCTACTTCCCCCGGGATCAGGAGGGTTCACTCTGTGTGCACTGACCTCTACAACAAAACCTCAAGAAACAACTGCAAGGTGGCGACAAGGATTTCAAACTTCCTGGGATGGTGCGGCCCCAGGTTTTCCGACTTCCCGGGACACTGCTGTGCCAGGATATCCAACTTCCCCGAGCGCCAGGATATCCGACTTCCCGGGACGCTGCTGCGCTAGGATATCTGACTTCCCCGAGCGCCAGGATATCCGACTTCCCGGGACGCTGCTGCGCTAGGATATCTGACTTCCCCGAGCGCCAGGATATCCGACTTCCCGGGACGCTGCTGCGCTAGGATATCTGACTTCCCCGAGCGCCAGGATATCCGACTTCCCGGGACGCTGCTGCGCTAGGATATCTGACTTCCCCGAGCGCCAGGATATCCGACTTCCCGGGACGCTGCTGCGCTAGGATATCTGACTTCCCTGGGCGCCAGGTTTTCCGACTTCCCGGGACGCTGCTGCGCTAGGATATCCGATTTCCCCGGGCGCTAGGATATCCGACTTCCCGGGACGCCGCTGCGCTAGGATATCCGACTTCCCGGGACGCCGCTGCGCTAGGATATCCGACTTCCCGGGACGCCGCTGCGCTAGGATATCCGACTTCCCGGGACGCCGCTGCGCTAGGATATCCGACTTCCCGGGACGCCGCTGCGCTAGGATATCCGACTTCCCGGGACGCCGCTGCGCTAGGATATCCGACTTCCCGGGACGCCGCTGCGCTAGGATATCCGACTTCCCCGGGCGCTAGGATATCTGACTTCCCGGGACGCCGCTGCGCTAGGATATCTGACTTCCCGGGACGCCGCTGCGCTAGGATATCCGACTTCCCGGGACGCCGCTGCGCTAGGATATCCGACTTCCCGGGACGGCGCTGCGCTAGGATATCCGACTTCCCGGGACGGCGCTGCGCTAGGATATCCGACTTCCCGGGACGGCGCTGCGCTAGGATATCCGACTTCCCGGGACGGCGCTGCGCTAGGATATCCGACTTCCCGGGACGCCGCTGCGCTAGGATATCCGACTTCCCCGGGCGCTAGGATATCCGACTTCCCGGGATGCCGCTGCGCTAGGATATCCGACTTCCCGGGACGCCGCTGCGCTAGGATATCTGACTTCCCCGGGCGCCAGGATATCTGACTTCCCAGGACGCTGCTGCGCTAGGATATCCGACTTCCCGGGACGCCGCTGCGCTAGGATATCTGACTTCCCCGGGCGCCAGGATATCCGACTTCCCGGGACGCCGCTGCGCTAGGATATCTGACTTCCCTGGGCGCCAGGTTTTCCGACTTCCCGGGACGCCGCTGCGCTAGGATATCCGACTTCCCGGGACGCCGCTGCGCTAGGATATCCGACTTCCCCGGGCGCCAGGATATCTGACTTCCCGGGACGCCGCTGCGCTAGGATATCTGACTTCCCCGGGCGCTAGGATATCCGACTTCCCGGGACGCCGCTGCGCTAGGATATCCGACTTCCCGGGACGCCGCTGCGCTAGGATATCTGACTTCCCCGGGCGCCAGGATATCTGACTTCCCAAGACGCTGCTGCGCTAGGATATCTGACTTCCCCGGGCGCCAGGATATCCGACTTCCCGGGACGCCGCTGCGCTAGGATATCTGACTTCCCTGGGCGCCAGGTTTTCCGACTTCCCGGGACGCCGCTGCGCTAGGATATCCGACTTCCCGGGACGCCGCTGCGCTAGGATATCCGACTTCCCGGGACGCCGCTGCGCTAGGATATCCGACTTCCCGGGACGCCGCTGCGCTAGGATATCCGACTTCCCGGGACGCCGCTGCGCTAGGATATCCGACTTCCCGGGACGCCGCTGCGCTAGGATATCCGACTTCCCTGGGCGCCAGGATATCCGACTTCCCGGGACGCCGCTGCGCTAGGATATCCGACTTCCCGGGACGCCGCTGCGCTAGGATATCCGACTTCCCCGGGCGCCAGGATATCTGACTTCCCGGGACGCCGCTGCGCTAGGATATCCGACTTCCAGGGACGCTGCTGCGCTAGGATATCCGACTTCCCCGGGCGCCAGGATATCCGACTTCCCGGGACGCCGCTGCGCTAGGATATCCGACTTCCCGGGACGCCGCTGCGCTAGGATATCCGACTTCCCGGGACGCCGCTGCGCTAGGATATCCGACTTCCCCGGGCGCCAGGATATCTGACTTCCCGGGACGCCGCTGCGCTAGGATATCTGACTTCCCCGGGCGCTAGGATATCCGACTTCCCGGGACGCCGCTGCGCTAGGATATCCGACTTCCCGGGACGCCGCTGCGCTAGGATATCCGACTTCCCCGGGCGCCAGGATATCTGACTTCCCAGGACGCTGCTGCACTAGGATATCCGACTTCCCCGGGCGCCAGGATATCTGACTTCCCAGGACTCCGCTGCGCTAGGATATCCGACTTCCCGGGACGCCGCTGCGCTAGGATATCCGACTTCCCCGGGCGCTAGGATATCTGACTTCCCCGGGCGCTAGGATATCCGACTTCCCGGGACGCCGCTGCGCTAGGATATCCGACTTCCCGGGACGCCGCTGCGCTAGGATATCCGACTTCCCCGGGCGCCAGGATATCTGACTTCCCAGGACGCTGCTGCGCTAGGATATCTGACTTCCCCGGGCGCCAGGATATCAGACTTCCCGGGACGCCGCTGCGCTAGGATATCTGACTTCCCTGGGCGCCAGGTTTTCCGACTTCCCGGGACGCCGCTGCGCTAGGATATCCGACTTCCCGGGACGCCGCTGCGCTAGGATATCCGACTTCCCGGGACGCCGCTGCGCTAGGATATCCGACTTCCCGGGACGCCGCTGCGCTAGGATATCCGACTTCCCCGGGCGCCAGGATATCTGACTTCCCGGGACGCCGCTGCGCTAGGATATCTGACTTCCCCGGGCGCCAGGATATCCGACTTCCCGGGACGCCGCTGCGCTAGGATATCCGACTTCCCGGGACGCCGCTGCGCTAGGATATCCGACTTCCCGGGACGCCGCTGCGCTAGGATATCCGACTTCCCGGGACGCCGCTGCGCTAGGATATCCGACTTCCCGGGACGCCGCTGCGCTAGGATATCCGACTTCCCCAGGCGCCAGGATATCTGACTTCCCGGGACGCCGCTGCGCTAGGATATCTGACTTCCCCGGGCGCTAGGATATCCGACTTCCCGGGACGCCGCTGCGCTAGGATATCTGACTTCCCCGGGCGCCAGGATATCTGACTTCCCGGGACGCTGCTGCGCTAGGATATCTGACTTCCCCGGGCGCCAGGATATCCGACTTCCCGGGACGCCGCTGCGCTAGGATATCCGACTTCCCGGGACGCCGCTGCGCTAGGATATCCGACTTCCCGGGACGCCGCTGCGCTAGGATATCCGACTTCCCGGGACGCCGCTGCGCTAGGATATCCGACTTCCCGGGACGCCGCTGCGCTAGGATATCCGACTTCCCGGGGCGCCAGGATATCCGACTTCCCGGGACGCCGCTGCGCTAGGATATCCAACTTCCCGGGACGCCGCTGCGCTAGGATATCTGACTTCCCCGGGCGCCAGGATATCTGACTTCCCGGGACGCTGCTGCGCTAGGATTTCTGACTTCCCCGGGCGCCAGGATATCCGACTTCCCGGGACGCCGCTGCGCTAGGATATCTGACTTCCCTGGGCGCCAGGTTTTCCGACTTCCCGGGACGCCGCTGCGCTAGGATATCCGACTTCCCAGGATGCTGCAAGGGACAACAATTTTTTATAAAAGTATACAATTTAATGCCTACACTAACTACTTCAGCCCTGGAATGTTTTACCCCCCTTCATGACCAGGCCATTTTTTGCTATTTGGCACTTCGCCACTTTAACTGACCATTGTACGGTCATGCAACACTGTACTCACATGAAATTTATATCATTTTTTTGTTTCACACAAATAGAGCTTTCCTTTGGTATCACCACTGGGATTTTTATTTTTTGTGATGTACATTGGAAAAAAAATTTCTTTTGAAAATCAATTTTGTAAATCCTCGAATTAAAAGAAAATGTTAACCTAATTTCCTCATAAATTTAGGCCGAAATGTATTCTGCTACATGTCTTTGATGGGGGGGGGAATCCCAATAAATGTATATTGATCAGTTTGCGTGAAAGTTATGGCATCTAAAAACTGCGTGTGTATTGGTTGATTGTTTTTTTTCTTTTTAATATTGCTAATGCCAGTGATCAGCAACTTGTATTGGGACTGCGATAGTGCAGCGGCAGTCTGACACGAACGGACGCTGGGGGCCAAAATGATAATTAAGCGAGCGCTTTTTTAGATAGCAATAAAAGCAACTTGCATAAGGAAAAAAACCTCTTAATCCTTAAAACCATATAAATCAAAAATGCAGCGCTAAAAACACATATAAATAACAATATATCTGACATAAAATGGAATGCAAAGTGATATTTCATATATTAAAGCGATGAATGAGTGCAATAAAGTGACAATAGTGTGCCGTCTTAGAACAGACGAATACCAGTAAAATAAACGCACATAATAAACGTATAGCAGTCCATAAAGTAACTTTTCCTTATAGGTGACTAAATCATCCAGTGTCTGGGGATATTGGTCGCTTCTCACTGGAATTGCATTAATAAGGTGCTCCTGACTTCTGTGGATAAGAAAAGAGGTGTGCTTGCACTCACCAGACGCACAATCAAATTGCGCATGTATATGACACTCAGAAGGGCACTAGTCATCTAGGAACCGCTAGGGATAAGGCACTTCTCAGGTACTCAGTACACCCTGGAAACAGACTCCAGACCTCTCAGTGGTCCTCTCACAGCTAACTGGGACAGCTCCTTAGTTTCACTTACACCCGGCTTCACATCAGGTCCGCACCAATGGATATCTACCTTTTTAAGCAGCTCCAGGAATAAGCCACCAAACAAAAGAGCTCATATGGTGTAGTGCTGTGTTATATCGCTAACCAGATTCGGACTTCTAATGGAGGGAAATTTTGCTGACCTGACCTTCGTAAACTTTAATTCAAGACCCCTGCTTTACACTGTCCCTGTACTAAAGACGTTGGCTGGGAAGAGGTTAACATCTAGGGCAGGGGTGGGCAAACTTTTTGACTTGAGGGCCGCAATGGGTTCATATATTGGACCCGGGGGCCAGACCAAGAGTAGATGAATGTACCATCCCCCATAGTAATTCATCCCCCCTATAGTAATTCATCCCTCATATAGTATTTCATCCCCCACAGTACTATTTTCCCCCCCAAGTAGTAAGCCAAGTCCCCCCTGTGTCAATTCACTTACCTTTGCTCCGCGCGTTCCTCTCGCCGTGTTAACGCGCCGTTCCAGTCTTCAGGGCGGACTGTGAGAGGAGCCTAGCTCCCCTCATGTTCGTCACGCTGCCCGCCTACACACATCCTGACAGCCAATGTTTGCCTGCCCTGGCTGTGTTTTTTTTTTTTTTTTTTTTTTTTTTCCACGCTCCGCGGGCCGGATTAAAAGGTCTGCCGGGCCGTAGTTTGCCCATTGCTGATCTAGGGCGATCAAGGGATTAAATGTGTGCCTAACTGTGTAATGTGTTTTACAGTGTACTGCTTTTATGAAAAGATCTTTGCTTCTCCTCCTACTTTGCAGGGTTGAGAAACAGAGATCATTCCCTCTGTACAGAGCCCTGTATGACTTTCAGCACAGATTCTTCGATGAGCTTTGGGTCCAGATGTCGGCATTCTAACTAAGGGAAACAGGTTGTACATGCAGTCCAGTGCATTTTTAATCTGCATCAAAAATGCATGGATGGTGTTTAACATGGATTCAAAGTTCACACCAGTGCAGTCAACAAAAAGTAGAATGTTGCATTTTCTTTGTCTGGAATGCGGTAAAACAATATTGCACCAGAAAACACGTCTTCAATTGAGCTGAATAAAAGGAGGGGGAAGAAGCGCAACAAAACGCATATGCAGAAATGCATCCAGAATACGGAAGTTGTGGTGTGAACTGGCTCTCAAATATATAGACACAATTCCAAAAGCAGTAAATGCATAAATCGCCACCCTGGACCCTCGGTGTTAGACAACCGCCAGTCATATTTATCAGGGTGTCCTATCTCGGGGTCGCCAGCAACACATTTTGCAGTGAATTATTGCATCAGGATGACACTCTTCATCCTGGAGAGGTAATCCACTGCGACACTCCTTGATTGCCAACCACTTCAAAAACAAGATCGACACAAAAACAAGATCGACACAATTTGTAAGAACTTCGCCACTGCCCAGACACCCACCCCACTTAGCACTCCTCACACAACCCCCTCAACACTTTGCTCCCTTGACCTCACTACCACCGAAGAGGTCACTAAGGTTTTCTCCGAAGCCCACCTCACCACCTGCCCCCTGGACCCTGTCCCCTCACAACTCCTGCGGTCCCCCTCCTCTTCCATCCTATGCTCCCTCACATCTTCAATCTTTCCCTCTCCACTGGTACCTTCCACTCCCCTCTAAAGCACGCGCACATTACCCCCATACTTAAGAAACCCTCCCTGGACCCCTCCGACCTGCACAACCTAAGGCCCATCTCCCTACTGCCATTTACCTCTAAACTTCTAGAATGCTTAGTCTACAATCGCCTGAGCTCCCATCTCACCAACAACAACCTTCTCGTCCGACTTCCGCCCCCTACACTCCACCAAAACTGCCCTACTCAAACTCAGCAATGACCTACTAACCGCCAAAACCAATGGCTACTATACTCCTACTACTTGACCTCTTTGCGGCTTTTGACACTCCCTCCCCCTCAAACTTCACTCTTTTGGCCTCAGAGACTCCACTCTCTCCTGGTCCTCCTATCTATCGCATGCTCCTTCAGCGTTACCTATAACGCTGCCACCTCCCCTTCAATCCCCCTCTCTGTCGGGGTCCCTCAAGGCTCTGTCTTCAGACTCCTCCTCTTCTCCATCTACACCTCCTCCCTTGGTCACTTGATAAACTCCCACGGCTTCAACTACCATCTCTATGCCGACGACACACAAATCTTTCTACCCCTCAGTCTCCAATCACGTCACCAGCCTACTGAGTGACATATCGGACTGGATGTCACTCCACTTTCTCAAACTCAACCTTTCCAAAACTGAGCTTCTAGTATTCCCCCCCGACTTCTCCATCAAGATCAACAACACTACCATCAGTCCCACCCCTCATGCCAGGGTACTATGTGTAATCCTAGACTCCAATCTGTCTTTTCAGCCCCAGGTCTGACACTGACAAACTCATGTAGACTTCACCTCCGCAACATCTCTAAGATACGACCGTTCCTAACCTCGGAAACCACTAAGCAACTCATTCACTCCCTTATTATATCTCGACTTGACTATTGTAAGTTTCTCCTCATTGGCCTACCTCATCGCAGGCTATCCCCACTCCTGTCCATCGTGAATGCTGCGGCCAGACTCATCCACCTTACTAACCGCTCTGTATCTGCCACCCCTCTCTCTGCCAATCCCTCCACTGGCTTCCGATTGCCCAACGGATAACATTCAAAACAATAACACTGACGTATAAAGCTGTTCATAATACTGCCCCAAACTACATCTCCAAATATCACCAAAACCGTACTCTTCACTCCTCGCAAGACATCCTACTCTCTAGCTCCCTTATCTCCTCCTCCCATGCCCGTCTCCAGAATTTCTCAAGGGCTTCACCCATCCTCTGGAACTCCCTAACCCAAGCTATCAGGCTATTGCCTACTCTGCTCACTTTCAGGCGCACTCTGAAAACCTATCTCTATAGGGAAGCCTACCCCGACCCAGCTAATACTGGACTCCCCTACTCCTCCTACCACTCCATCCCCCACAACTAATTACCTCTTGTACCACTACCCCCTCCCTCCTAGATTGTAAGCTCCAAGGAGCAGGGCCCTCTCATCCCTCTTGTATTGAACTGTATTGTTACCGTACTGTCTTCCTCCATAATGTAAGGCGCTGAGCAAACTGTCGGCGCTATATAAGTCCTGTATAATAATAATGATGACCCCACGACACAACGCCCTGTTATATATCACCATGTATACTTCAATAAATATGCCTGGCGTGTGTCTAACCCCGAGGGTTTACGGCAGTAACTCTTGTGTACTTATCACTTTTCGATATCTTAGATTCGTGTCTATACAATACATGTAATTTTAATGTACTCAAATCGTATATTTTTCTAAATTGTTTTGCCTCGTGTTGTACTGAATATTGTGGAGCAACATTGTTGTTTTTCTACTTTACTTTTTGGGTGTATATAAAGGCTGTAGCAGAGTGGTAGTATAATTGGAGAAGCTACCTGTATTGTTTATCATGGATAAAGGCAGGTAACTGCAATGATAGACAGAAAATACTACTTATTATATATTTTTTTTTTTTTGTGTTTCTCTGCATTCCAGAGCTGTGACATTTTATTCAAGATGTGTGTGTTACATAAAATTGCACAGTTATACAATGCAAAGAATCATTGCCTTTTTGTTGTGAACAGGAAGGGATGTGCAATTTTGCCCAACAACCAGGCACATGCCGTTCCAGGCTCTGGGGAGCAGGGTTTATTTGCAAACGGGCACTTCCACATATAGAAGACTTTTTGGAACAACCACTATTTTATTCTGTAGGGTGTCTGCTTTCAGAAAATGTTTTGGGGGTTTTATGTAATCTTCAGGCCTAAAATTTGTTTTTAAACTTGTGCCAAAAACACAAAAATGGTTTGGGCAGCAACAAGTTTTGTTTGGTGTGGTGGAGGTGTTGTGGGTTTTTTTTTTTTTTTTTTTTCTTCCCTTGGGTGGTACATGTAACATGTTCCACCTCCTGCAGCGGCCTGGTGATCCGAGCCCTGTGTGTGTGACAGTAGTACGGAAAGAAGTTCAGTGAATTAATCAACTACAAGTAGCGACATCCTTTGTGGGTGTAGGCTTGTAGTTCCTAATGAAATACCACAGCGTTCTGTTCATTGTCGGTGTTAAACTGCCTGCCCATATGATGTAAGGGCAGACAGCTTACACTGACGGTCTGCAGGAGTCCTGCATTGCGTCAGCGATCTGCTGATCATGAGTACAATGTTCTCCAGCCTCCTTTTTGTAACCGTTTTCCAGCTGCCCTATAGCAGAAATACGTGTGTGTGACTTGCATTCCCGGATAGGGGGCGCACGCGTCGACGGCTAGGGATGTCAAGATATAATAAAATATTTACAAAAATGTGAGGGGTGTACTCCTGTGAGATACTGTACTTCCATTTGTAGACGCTATAACTTTAACGTAAACCAATTTATACATATTGGAATTTTTTTTTTTTTTTGCAAAGACATGCAGCAGAATACATTTTGGCCTAAATTTATGAAGAAATTATTTTTATTTTTTTTTTATTGGCTGTTTTTATAGTAAATTATTATTTTTTTTTAATCAAAATTGTCGGTGTTTTTTTTTTATTTTTAGTGCAAAAATAAAAACCGTAGAGGTGATCAAATACCACCAAAAGAAATGTTTGTGTTTTCTTTTTTTTTGTTTTGTTTTTGTTTTTTTACCTGCAACAAATGTGCATATTAATGAAAATGGTATTATTTAATGTATTCACTTTTTTAAAAGATGAACGTATCGTTTAATGGAACAGACCCCAACTTTGGCTGCTCATCAGCAATTTTTTTTTTTTTTTAACCACTTGCCTACCGGGCACCTATACCCCCTTCGTGCCCAGGCCAATTTTCAGCGCTGTCGCACTTGGAATGACAATTGCGCGGTCATGCAATATTGTACCCATATGAAATTTTGATAATTTTTTTTTTTTCACACAAATAGAGCTTTCTTTTGGTGATATTTAATCCCCACTGGGCATTTTATTTGTTGTGCTATAAACAAAGAGCAAAAAAAGTTTTTCTGTGTTTCTATTATAAAATTTAGCAAACGGGTAATTTTTCTGTCACAAACAGAAAACATGCAGCGCTAGGGTATATAGGTCTATCTCATGATAAAATATGACCATCTAAACAGGTATAAACGCAGATGGCATAATGGTCTTAAGCAACCAATACTATAACATTATCATCGTTAAGAAGGTGTAAATAGTGATATAGGTGTCAAAGTCAATATATCATAGGAGTGACGTAAATAAATCTGTGACATCTGTGGTAGGAAGTATGGCTGTAGAATAAACAAATAAAGCACTTACATGGTGCAATACACAATTCCAAAGATGGCCGCCCGTGTCAAGGTGTGGACCATGTGGGTAGTAGTTGTAGATCAAAGGGCCCCTTTGATAACGTGCAGTTGCCACGAAACGCGTTGGGGAGATGCTATTTGATCTACAACTACTACCCACATGGTCCACACCTTGACACGGGCGGCCATCTTTGGAATTGTGTATTGCACCATGTAAGTGCTTTATTTGTTTATTTACTCAATAAAAGATATCACACTATCGGAAGCCTCTCTTTTGGGTTTATTTCTGAGCCCTGAAGGTGATTCCTGTTCCTTGAGCGCACACCGCACCCCTGGAGGTCGCTGACATAAGGATTCCACCATATACCGGATGAGCGTTTATCCCACTGGACACCTGGGAATTCCATAATTGGAGAGGACGCAAATGATCCTGGTGACCACAGCAGAGACGACCACCACTCCGGCAGGTTCCCTGATCCATTGACCAGGAGTAGGTCATTTTACTCCAAGGCGCTATTATCTGCGCTATCTGGTTAGTGCATTCTACAGCCACACTTCCTACCACAGATGTCACAGATTTATTTACGTCACTCCTATGATATATTGACTTTGACACCTATATCACTATTTACACCTTCTTAACGATGATAATGTTATAGTATTGGTTGCTTAAGACCATTATGCTATCTGCGTTTTTTATACCTGTTTAGATGGTCATATTTTATCATGAGATAGACCTATATACCCTAGCGCTGCATGTTTTCTGTTTGTGACTGTTTACCACGAGGCGTTTTGGAGGCTTGCCTTTCATGCCAGCTGCTTTTATACTTTGCTCTAATTATCCAGCGCTCGTTACACCCCCCTTTTTTCTATTTAAACGGGGTAATTTTTCTCCTT
Organism: Staurois parvus; assembly: GCF_062004578.1. Classification (NCBI taxonomy): domain Eukaryota; kingdom Metazoa; phylum Chordata; class Amphibia; order Anura; family Ranidae; genus Staurois; species Staurois parvus. Next base: position 259,757 of record NW_028318438.1, on the reverse strand, counting down.
CACTGATGTGCATTGATGAGGCTGCACTGATGAGGTGGCATGGATAGGCAGCACAGGTGGGTGGCTATCATCCGTGCTGATCTGTTCTCTGACAATTGCCGGTTACCCTTAGTACTTTCCTCACACTATGACAGTATAAAGAAAATGCAGCCAGAAACCGGCAACTGCATTTACCCAGTGATCTGCTGTGTCATTGGACACAGCTGATCACGTGGCAAAAGGCTTCTGCCACATCACATGGTCAGTTATGTCCATAAGATACAGAGCTCGCCGAGCACGTTCTGGGAGGACGTCATATGACGCCCTCCCAGGACTTGCCAAGTGGTTAATGGTAAAAAAAAAAATATATATATTTTTATAGCGCAAAAAATAAATGCACAGGCGGTCAAATACCACCGAAAGAGCTCAATTCTTGGGGGGGAAAAGTATGTAAATTTAATTTGGGTGCAGTGTTGTATGACTGCAATTGTCAGTTAAAGTAGTGCAGCACCAACTGGAGCAGGAGAAACAACCATGTCATACATGGTGCGCAGTGTGGGATCAATATAGCGGGAGGTGGGGACCTAAGAGAGGTTCAGCATAGCTGGGGGTTACTACTGAGCGGGGGATCTGCTGAGTAGGGATATTATGGAGTCTGGGTTCTACTGGACCCTTTTTTTTAAAACAAATCAACACACAAAACAAAGGGCATTTGCCAAACTTCATTAAAGCTCAAAAAAAGCATGTTTGAGTGGTAGGCTTCCCCCCCCCCCTTTGCGCTGAAAGTATGCAAATATGCAATCTCTTGGGTGGGCCTTGACGGTGAGAGGCCGCGTATTTGTGTACTCAAATGTAAATAGACCTATGCTGAGAGCGCGCTCCCAGCACAGTTACCGGTCCCGAATGGAAAGCAAGTAGTGATCGGAAGCTTTCCGATCATGTGACCGCTGCAACAGGCAATCACGGCGGTCACAAGATGATAAACCCCGCCCTGCTTCCCAGCATCAAACCTCTTAAAGGGCTGGGGGGGGGGGTGCTGCATTAAGAGGTTAATGTGTGTTTTAAGGTCTCATTCACAGTCGCTTCAACTTATAAGTGCCATTCAGCTCCAGTTTGTAAATGAACACAAATCCTAATGGGAGAGCTCATACAGTTGGTAGGATTCCTTCATTCACCTTACATGCATGGATGGGGGAATCCATTCATTATTATTATTTATTTATTGGCAATTTTAAAAGTCCTTTCTATTGTTCCTATTTTAGTTAGCTGTGTGCTTTTACTGGAGTTTGAGTGTGCATTCAGGTGAGTGTAATCAGACAGCGGAATAGGCGTTACATAAAAACTAAAAAAATCACAACTTTTGTATAGCTTTTCTACACCTGCTTGTCATAGATTTCACTTGCTATTTGTGAAAGAGTTAATGTAAACAAAACAGCAATGTCCTGCTTTACTACTAAATATGGGATAAGTAACTCGCTAGCATCAGTCATGGCACGTGTATTGGATTGAGAGTGTGTATAAATTTCACTTTGCCCACTTTTAGATACTGTATGCTTGCAATTGGTAGGGGATCTTTTGTCTCCGGATTGAAATGGCAGCACAAGTTCATGTATGATAAGAAATCTTGACATGTTGACCACAGAATTTTTTTTTTTTTCCTGTGTTTTTTGTTTTTTTGTTTTTTTTCTTTAGCATCTATTATAGCATGGTCTCATTTGTTGTTATTTTCTCATTAGGACATTGGTGTATTCGAAATGGACAGCAAAACTATCCCTAAGTAAGTGTGCAAACCTTTTACAGGAGGCTTTGAAAATAAATTGTTTATCCTCTGTTATTGAAGTATGTGCGTGGAGCTCTTGTACAGAGGGGGGCAAAGTGACGAAGGCTGGAGCAAAGAGACACTGGTAGCATTTACAGTGATGGAAATACATATTTGATCCCCTGCTGATTTTGAATGTTGAAAGAAATGATCAGTCTAAAAAAACGAATGGTAGGTGTACTGTGACACTGAGACAGAATAGCAACAAAAAATTTAAAAGAAATGCATGTCTAACAAATTATGCACTGATTTGCATGTACATGAGGGAAATAAGTATTTGATTCCCTATCATTCAGCAGGATTTCTGGCTACCGGGTGTCTTTCATACAGGTAACAAGGTGAGATTAGAAGCAATCTCTTAAAGGTAGTACTGCTAATCTCATTTCGTTACCTGTATAAAAGACACCTGTCCACAGGAGCAATCAAACAGATTCCAAACTCTCCACCATGGCAAAGACCAAAGAGCTGTCCAAGGATGTCAGGGACACGATTATAGACCTACACAAGGCTAGACTGGGCTACCAAACTATTGCCAAGCAGCTTGGTGAGAAGGTGAGAACAGTTGGTGCAATCATTCGCTAATGGAAGAAACACAAAACAGCTGTCAGTCTCCCTAGGTCTGGTGCATCATGCAAGATCTCACCTCGCGGAGTGTCAATGATCATGAGAACAGTGAGGAATCATCCCAGAACTACACGTGAGGGTCTTGTCAATCATCTCCAGGCAGCTGGGACCACAGTCACCAAGAAAACAATTGGTAACACACTAAGCCGACAAGGATTGAAATCCTGCAGTGCCCGCAAGGTCTCTCTGCTCAAGAAAGCACATGTCCAGGCCTGTCTCAAGTTTGCCACTGAACATCTGAATGATGCAGAAGAGGACTGGTTGAAAGTGTTATGGTCAGATGAGACCAAAATCGAGCTCTTTGGCATCAACCCAACTCGCCATGTTTGGAGGAGGAGGAATGCTTCCTATGACCCCAAGAACACCATCCCAACTGTCAAACATGGTGGTGGAAACATTCTGCTTTGGGGGGGGGGGGAGTTCTTCTAAGGGGACAGGTCAACTGCACCGCATCAAAGGGATGATGGACGGGGCGATGTACTGTCAAATTTTGGGTATTACCTTCTTCCCTCAGCCAGGGCATTGAAAATGGGTTGTGGATGGGTGTTCCAGCATGACAATGACCCAAAACAAATGGCCAAGGCAACAAAGGAGTGGCTCAAGAAGAAGCACATTAAGGTCCTGGAGTGGCCTAGCTAGTCTCCAGACCTTAATCCGATTGAAAATCTGTGGAGGGAGCTGAAACTTTTAGTTACTAAACATCAGCCACCAAACCTTAATGACTAGGAGAGGATCTGATGCCAAGACGCATGGGCCAAAATCCCTCCTGAGATGTGTGCAAACCTGGTGGCCGACTACAGGAAACATCTGACCTCTGTGATTGCCAACAAGGGATTTGCCACCAAGTACTAAGTCATGGTCTGTGAAGGGGATCAAATACTTATTTCCCTCATGAACATGCAAATGAGGGCATAATTTGTTTAGATATGCATTTCTTTTGAATTTTTTTGTTGCTATTCTGTCTGTTACAATACACCTACCATTCGATTTCTAGACTGATCATTTCTTTTGTGAGTGGGCAAACATTCAAAATTAGCAGGGGATCAAATACTTATTTCCTTCACTGTACTAAAACTGGAGCAGACAGAATCTGGAGCAGCTGTTCATACCAACCAATCAGCTTTTATCAAAAGCAAACCTCAATTGTATTGCAGTTTACTAATTCTTAGAAGTGATGGGTGCATTCGATTGGTCTGTTTTAATGCTGAGAAAATCTTGTAGATTGTAATTTCCTTTTTCTTTTCAGTGACCTAACTGAACGAAGAAGTCACAGACGACTGTCATCGGTAATTTTATATTGTGTTGTACATTTAGTCCTTTTTATTTTTTTCTATAATGTCAGTACTAATCACACTGTAAGGTCTCTCCCCTCCCTGCTAGTCCCCAGGTGCAATGCTGGAGACAAGTAGGAGATAAACAGCCCAATGTGAACGCCTTATTTTAAATAGTTTTGGTTAAAAAAAAAATTTTATTTATTTTTTTTAAATCCTGGATAAGTAGATTGGGACCCTGATTTCGTCTCTTGGACAGGTAGTTTTGTAGAAAATTTCCTCACCCCTATTTGGTGGCATTTAAAGGATAAAAGTTCACCTTTCCACAAAAAATAATAAATGCACATTTTATTTATTTTTTCAGGTACAAAATGTGCATTTATTTTGTGTTGAGAACCTGTAAAGTATTGCACCTGTGTGAGGAAAGGAGAGAGGACAACCAGCAAAGGAATTGAGTCTTTTTACACTGTGCCAGCTGTGATTGGACATAGCTGATCACATGGTAAGGGGCCGCAGTGATTGGCCCTTTACCCTGATCTGTGATCTGCTATGTCCAAGGAAGGTTTATGGGAGCGTAATGCACAGGTGTGGCCAGCAGTTAGTCTTGCTACGTGAATTTAAACATTCACAAGTGACGGATCTCTGTAAGCATTGATCTGTGGAGGGTAAGGGTGGGATGGGTGAAAGTGCGCTTAGGTTTTAACCCTTTCTCTGTTGGATAGCTTACACATACTGGAGCGTCAACATAGCATGGCTGGCACAGGATGTGGCTGCAACACTGAATATCGAAGATAAAGACACTGTGTGCTTGTGCATAGGTTTCTGTATCTCCTAATAGTGATCCCAGGAATGTAAACTGACCAACTGAGGCCAATAGACCATAAATAGGCCATTTTTGCGTATGCAGTTTGAGTCACCAATTGTAATGTGCAGGCAGCCCTTGTAAGCCTCTATGGACGCAGTGGTAACACAAACACAGCCACTCTCTCTTTCTTCAGGCATGCAGGTGAGCAGCCCCTGAACACAATGTGCATTCAAGAACACTCACCCACTTGTCAAATTAGGACTGCTCAAGCAGCGTAAACAAACAACCCAATTACAATCTACAGACCTCAGCACCCTTGTGAATGAGGATATGTATACTGCACTGCAAAAAAAGAGATTTGTCTTTTGATAAGGATTTGTTTCTTTTGCAGATTCTGAAAGCTCCAAGAAGTCCCCTTAGAGACCTGGGAATTGGAAATGAGCTTCGTCAGGTGAGATTACTTCTCTTAACTGAGTGACATCTATAATTTCCTATCCTCAGCTGTCTCTCCAGGACAGTACATGGGAGAGAGCATGACTCCACCTCCTGGGGCAAGAAATGTAATGGGCAAAGGATTCAAAAGGTGGTCCCCCAGAACAGTCCATCAATAATTGTTTCATCACCCAAAATAGAAATTTACTTTGTGAATTCTGCTTGGGGGGGGGGGGGGGGGTGACACTCTATTGTTCTGTCCCATACTTCTTTTCCCTTGGTGCTTACCCTCTGCAGTAGTCTCAGGATCTCCCTTTGTCTCTTTTAAACTACTGTGTAATTAAATTTTTTATTTTCTTGTGTATAAAGTTACACTCTGTCCAGAACCTCTCTTCTTTGGACCCAGTTGGTGTGATTTGATCTCTTTGCAACATCAACCCGGTCCAGCAGTTACATAGTCCTATAGTTACATAGTTAGTCTGGCTGAAAAAAGACAAAAGTCCATCCAGTTCCACCGTAGAGAATTTTTTTTTTTTATAATTCTATACCCCTGGTTGATCCAGAAGCAAAAAAACCCAGCAAAGCATGATCCAATTTGCTCCTGCTGGGGAAAACAATTCCTTCCTGATCTCTCCCCCCCCCCCCCCCTCGAGAGGCAATCGGATATTCCCTGGATCAACTTTACCTGTAAATGTTAGTATCCAGTTATATTCTGTGTATCTAAGAATCCAGGCCTTTTTTGATGCAATTAACTGAGCTGGACAGAACCAACTCTTGAGGGAGCCTATTCCACATTTTTACAGCTCTCACTGTGAAGAAACCTTTCCGTGTTTTGGAGATTAAATTTTCCTCCACATGTGAAGAGTACCCCCTTGTCCTCTGTGATGACCTCAGGGTAAATAACTCTACACAGAGTTCACTATATGAACCACTGATATATTTATACATGTTGATCATATCCCCCCTTAATCTCCTCTTCTCAAGAGAGAATAAATTCAGTTCCTCTAATCTTTCCTCATAGCTGAGCTCCTCCATGACTCGTATCAGTTTGGTTGCCCTTCTCTGTACTTTCTCCAGTTCCCCAATGTTCTTTTTGTGAATTGGTGCCCAAAACTGAGCTGCATATTCCAGATGAGGTGTTACTAATGATTTGTACAGGAGTAATATGATATCTCTCTCTCTGGAGTCTATACCTCTTTTAATACAAGAGAGGATTTTGCTCGCTTTAGAGACCACAGCTTGGCATTGCATGCTATTATTAAGCTTGTGATCTACCAGAACCCCCAGATCCTTCTCCACCATTGATTCCCCCAGTTGTACCCCCCTCCTTCCCAGTATGCATGATGCATGCATATTCTTAGCCTTACATTTATCAACATTAAACCTCATTTGCCACATAGTTGCCCAATTAAACAGTGCATTGAGGTCAGCTTGTATGATGATGTTGCATTTTTTATGTTCCAGTGTTCTTGTTTTTTTGTATGAAGGGAAAAACTCACTTTAATGAGTCCTATGTTACAAACATAACGTAATACCCAATTGTCGGTAAAACATAAAGATTGTTATGCCGAGTAAATGGATACCTAACATTTTAAATTGTGCATGCCCATGGAATGGTGACAAGCTACGAAAATTGTTTTGGCTGCTTTACAAGCTGTTAATGGCTTGTAAACAAACTGAAACCAGAAATGACAAAATCCTCGATTTTAGTTTCTCACCTAACCAAGGTGGGGAAACAAATGGTTCCTCCCAACAAGTTCCCCTCACTCTTCCTAGTATATCCACTGCGACAGCAACAGGTTGCATCAGGACTGGAGAGGCTGGGAAAGGTGGGGGACCCCTCTTCTGACACCTGTAAAAGTGATTGAGCTGCTTGGGTCACTTTTACAAGAGAACCCATGCACAAAAATTTTGTTGGATATTGATATTTATAAGTAATATCACCAGAAGGTTGTTGATTGCAATATCTGATTGCCGCATCGGGGAGATCAAGAGGGAATTTTATTTTTCCCCTGCTACAATAAATTGGACCATCATTCTCACACATGCACGCGTGCACACACATTTAATATATAATTTTTTTTCTATTTTTTTATTTTAGTTAAACTAGATGGCTTTCTGTTTCAATCAAAAGTATGTAATGTTTGATCTGTTTGCTACTCCTGACCTCTATTACTACCACCCTATTTAATACCCTTTTTAAGTATGTTTCCTTTCCACCAAAGTAAACCTTTTAAGTTTGTGGTAATTTTATTATATCATATGTGATCTACTATTCAGAGCTGCACAGCGGGGGAAGTGTACCTCCTGGCTTAACACAGAGCTTAGTTGAGCCTGAAATGTCACCATTGTAATGGCATTTGGGATATTGTATGCTGTATTGCCATTATGTTGAAATAGGCTATTTAAAATGTTTGTAGCCCTGTGCAGGACACCTTGAGACTTGTATATTAAAAAAAAAAAAAATTCTTACTGCATAGTAAGATATTAATCATTCGCATTGGATTACATGCAGCTACATTCAGATGATTGGACACCGACAATAAAAGCGAGCTACTGAGAAGCCTATTATACCACCTTATGGAGATTATTCTCTCTGGTGATGAACCTTTTTTATGAAGATGATTCTCCTGTCAAGATTCCTGCTGTCCCGCAGCTATTGAGGCCACGGCTGCAGCTTTTGGATCAGTTGACTCTTCGGCAGAGCCTAGGAGGACTGTACCAGAAGAAATGAACAGCCTGTAATGTTGCTGGCATGCACTGGAGTACAGGGCAGTAACCCTTTGAACATGTCCAGGGTGCCATTTCTTTCCTGTTAACCCCTTCTGGTGGTTGCAGCTGAGAGTCGGGATCCCCAGTTGTTGTCTTTTAAAATTTGGCCATATTTCCTTTATTGGTGTCCCTGTGACTGGTAATGTTGTGCTTGTATAACCTTCCTGTTGTGGTGCTCAGTGTGCATGCACGATCCCTGTGCTCTCTGCACCCACCTCACTTTTAGTTGGGTTACTGTAGTTGCATACTCTGCCTTTTCCAGGTGCCATCTCTTTCCTGGCTCTCCTGTTAGCACAATTTAGTGGTTTTCTGCACACTACCTGATTTCACAAGGCTCCTTCTCCATCGTAATGGACGTTGGGAGTACCCCTCTGGGGACAATATTTTTCAGGCACGGAAGACCACAAGCGCAAAAGAAAAGGTTGGATGATCTTGCCAGCTCATGCTCAGCACTTAGCTCAAATTGGGGTGGCAGTTTGTCCACTCAGGGCCCTACTACCCTTTATTCTGTGTGCCAACAATCTGACTCCTTGCCTTTCTCTGACTATTTTGCTGGCCTGTGTACCACACCAGCTTTCTCTTATCTAGAAATACATTTTCTACCACAATGTTGATTTCATGGGCAGAATTTCTAGCCTTAATGTGTAACTGTGGACCTTCAACCTCCCCTCCTAAATTGGTCTTGGAATTTTGCCCTTGAGCCGGACACATTATCTGAGGTGGCGCTTATTGAGAATTATCCTTCTCTTGAGGAATCGGATCAGGATGGCATGCTTGTAGTATAAATTTCATCCAAGCTGAATTTTAATATAGTTACCCTTATTGACTTTGTATATTTCTGCTTACCTCCGAGGTTTTCAGCATAGGGTCCCTTTTTAACTGCCTAAACTAAGTGTTTTTTTTTTTTTTTTTCCATTCTCCACTTGCTGATGGAGTCTGTCAGGTATGATGACTAGCCTCACCTAGATAGATTTTTGTTTGCTAACCAGTAACCTATTGTGGAAAGTTTCTTACAAAAGTGGGCAGTTCTTTTGGTGGATCTTTCCATTTCTTGTCTTAACAAAATCCTCACTGACTGTGTTCAGGGAGCCAGAGGACAATAGGTTAGAGACCATCTTTAACCCCTTTTCTACAGGAGTATGACTTTGAATGGCAGATCGGCAGCTCGTTATTTGCTGGCACTGGATAAGTGACCTTTTTAGGCAGTCTTTCGACCCGCCAATCATTAGGCTACTCAATATACAGAGATACTATACTGAGCTGATCCAAGAACCAGGGTTCTACGTGATCACTGCAATCCGGTCATCACAGCGACCATATGCTATTGTTTAGAGTCAGGGGTGTCTAAATGTTTTAAACTACTTATCCAAGTGACTAAATCGGAGTCCCAATCTACTTGTCCCTCATGACAATCTACTTGTCCAGATAAAAAAAAAAAAAAAGAAATTTAAATTGTAGGTGATATTAGGAATGTTTTAAAACAAAAGGGGTTTTATGGTGACTTAAACGTGTAATATTTTTACATTGCGCTGTTTATCTCCTCCTCCCCTCCCTGCCTGTCTCCAGCATCGCACTCGGGGACTAACGGAGCAGAGAGACCTTGCGGGGTAATGAGCACTGATTGGGTGCTTGTCAGGAAAGGGGAGTGTCTGGCTTATCCTTTATCCTTTTCGCTGCCAGAGCTGTTTTTTGCATCTTTTGCACAAGATTAAGCAATAGCCGCCTGGCCAATAGCAGTTTGGCGGCTGGCAAAATGCTGTAGATTTCTGGGGCGGACGCCATGGCATCCTCCCGGGCATGCGCAGTTTTCACGCTTGCAGAGCCGCGCAGCGGCGCGATCTGTCACTGGCCGTGTACATTGGACACAGCCGATGACAGATCTAAGTACCGGTCCCCTTTGCCGGTACCATGTGACCTGCTGTGACCAATCACAGCAGGTCACATGACAGTTGTATACAATGGATGGCTTCATTCATGCCATCCATTGTATACTAGTGTCTAGCTGTGAATGGTCATTTACCTGAATGCCATCGATTCGTTCAGGGATTAATTTTTGTTTTGTGCTTAGCTGTGATTTGGCCACAGCTAATCACATGACATGTGCATGTGATTAGCTGTGGCCAAATCACAGCTAAGCACAAAACAAAAATTAATCCCTGAACGAATCGATGGCATTCAGGTAAATGCTTGCTTATAGCAAAGTAATTCTTTGCTATAAGCAAATTGTGTGTAAAAAAAAAAAAAACTGATCACTTCCCCAAAGTAGTACAATGTTACTATGGTAACATTGTACTACTTTGGACATAGTGATATATGAAAAAAAAAATCTTAGAGAATAGTAAAAATAATAAAAAAAAATTAAACAATAATATATATATATATATATATATATATATATTTATTTTCTTCTTACTGTCACCAGTCAGTGTCCCTGATCACCGCCATGCCAGTTATATGATGACGCTGTACTGCACTGGTGACAGTATGTAAAAAAAAAAAAAAAAATAGTGAAAATTTTTTTAATTTTCCGAAAAATTGACACAAAAAATACAACTTCAAAAAACTCGCCATGCCTCTTTATGAAGTATGTTGGACTGTCTACTTTGCAAAAAGGGGTCATTTGGGGGATATCTGTATTTTTCTGACATTCTTGGACCTCAAGAAATTAGATTGGCTGTCAGTACTTCAGGATTGATCAATATTCAGATATATACCATAGTTTGTGAACTCTATAACTTTCCTACAAACTAAAAAATTCATCCTAATTTGGGTTATTTTCACTAAAGACATGTAGTAGAATACATCTTGGCCTAAATTTATGAAGAACAATTATTTATTTGCAAACTTTTATAACAGAAACAAAGAAAAACGTGTGTTTGTGGGGTTTTTTTTTTCAAAATTTTTGGTATTTTTTTTGTTAATTTAGCAAAAAATAAAACCCCCAGTGGTGATTAAATACCACCAAAAGAAAGCTCTAGTTGTGTGAAGAAAATCATAAAATTTTAGTTTGGGTACAATGTTGTATGACCGTGCAATTGACATTCAAAGTGTGAGAGTGCTGAAACCTGAAAAATGGCCTAGGAGGGAAGGGGGTAAAAGTGCCCTGTATGGAAATGGTTTAAAATAAAATCATTTTAGGCCTGAAGATTACACAAAACCCCCAAACGTGATATATCTTCTGAAATCGGAGACCCTAGAGAATAAAATTGTGGTAGTTACAACTTTTTTATGTTGCATAATATTACTGCAAATTTTCAGTAAAAAATACAAGTTGGTTAATTTTAGGGCGCAAAAAAAAGCAATTACCCTATAATGTTTTTTATATTTTACAAAAAAAAAAAGAGAAAAGATGAGGTTGCAGCGAGTAAATAGATATCCAGCTTGTCAAACCTTAAATTTGTGTGCACTCGTGAATTTCAGTACCCTATATTTTCTATAGCTGATGCTTATAAAGCATCTTCTAGGTAATCAGTAGAGTGTGCATGGATATGTAACGTGTATTGCAATCGACATTTTCATGTGTAGGCGCCCCAGTATGTGCTTTCACGTTTGTACGTGTGTATTTGTGATGGGGGCTCAATTTTTGGGGGGGATGTTATGTGCTTAGGTGTAACTTTCATTTTCTATAATTGAAAAAAGAAAATACATTTATGTGATGATTTTTTGGTAACCGGTTCTCTTTATTGAGACATCCAAGGTCTAAAAGACCTTGGATGTCTCCGCTCTGCTCCCCTGAATGTAATGCAGTGCACATCATTGCTGGGAATCCCTCAGTAGGGACGTTCTGATGTCACTTCCGGGTCAGGACAAGAAGGGGAGGGGAGTGCACATGTCTGCTCTCCTCCTTGCCCTCTACCCACCAGTGGTGAGCCAGTCCCGGGCCCGCAGATGGACAAGCGGAGCCTGGGAGACAGTGGGTGGGGGGAGCTACACATTGGGGGGAAGCTTCCACTGTGTGGAGGCAACCGGCGGTAGCGCTGTCGCGCAAATGCTGCCGCCTGACAGGTGAGCCCGATGTTTGCAGAGCTGAAGGTTAAAAAAAAAAACTACCTGCCCGGCGCCCGGAACTACATGTCTCGGGTGATAGGAATTTAACACCCCTGTATAGTGTTGTTTCCTCCCCCTTCCTCTTACAGCAGAGTAAGGAAAGAGATAAAAGTGTTGTGAATGGGGAAAGGAAGAAATGAATGAATTAAGCCGTAGCTTCATTCATTCTGTTTTATATACACAGGGATTTTCTCTATCCCTTTCAATGCCCCTTCCTTCACATCTCCACGTTGTCTAGTGACCTAACTATTAAACCCTCAACTCCCTTATCCTGCACATCTGAACATTACCCACATCATCTCCATCCTGCCACTGTGACCTGTACTTTAACCCCTTCACTTCCTCCTCACTCCCAAAACCTGTTTAACCCCCACAATGCCAACATTGGGGGTTCTTTTTTGGGTTTTTGTATTGGCGTTTTAACAAAATAAGGTAAGCTCCTTCCTTTGTTTTAAAAAAAAAAAAACAAACAGTAGTGCAGTACCACCAAAAGATGAGAGCTCGATCTACAGTCTTGTGCTCTCCCAGGGCTCCCATCCACATCCATAGGCTTCCGTGACAGCTGAATCAATTTCATACATCTGGATGAATAATGGACAATTGGATCAACATGAGGCGAAAGACCCACATGTTGCAAGGCTTTTAGACCTTTACTTCTGTGAGTTATTTACAGCTTGCTTTATTCATCTATTGCTATACTTAGTCTGCTGCCCCTGGTGGTATACACTTTGCATTACAGCTACAGAGTACAGGTGCTGCAATCCCTCCCGAGGTGATCCCTACGTGGTTTAAAGGCCTATAGAAGTCACAGAGTTGTGTAGGCAGAAAGATTGGTGGGGTTGGGGGAAGGGGGGGTGAACATGATTGGGTGGGAGCCCAGATTTTTTGATCGAGTATGATTGAACCACTGCACAGTTTAGCCTGCAGTGAATCCTCCTAAAGGTCAGATTAGTGCTAAATCTCTGCCCTTATCTGGTATTTCTACTGTCTCAGGGACATGACTCCTCTTTCATTGCTGAGGGAGAAACTTTCTCCTTGCAAGCTCGGCTCTCAGGGGTTCTCCCTGGCCTGAAATGTAAATGTGGGTGCTCTTTTTCCTCTTTTTTGCTGGAAGATGAGGTGTTGGAGGAACATCCTCAAGAGGAGGAAGCTGTGGAATAAAGAATCCTTTGTAGAAGAGGTCCCCCAGGAGGAGTCTAGGGTTGTCGTGGACACAAAGGGGGGTCCAAGGTCAGCTTCCTTGCAGACGTGGTGCACAGTAATCTGAAATTACCATTGCCAGAACTATAATCTTAAATGCTAACTTGTCTGATCCATTTACCAGTGATAGAGTGAGAAGCAGGGAGACCCCTGAAGTAATCCTGAGAAGTACAGAGAGGGAATCTGCCTCAGAGGCAGTAGAAGTGCGGTAAACTCACAGCACCATACCATACGCTGTCAAGGTAGTGGAGAAAATTCTTCTTTTGGATATTTCAGATCAGGACATAAAGAAGGAAGGATAATGTCCTGGTTGAGGTGGAAAGAAGAGACCATAGTCAGGAAGAAGGAAGCTCAAGACAACCTTGTTTTGCTAGGTTAAGAATGACCCCTTTGGATAAGTTCTATAACTCTGGGACCCTCTGTGCAGAGGGTTCCCTTGCCAATTTTTCACGCCTGGGACATGGATGGCAGACAGGACTGGAACGTGAGGTTTTGGTCAAGAGAGGATTGCACCCGCTTGCTTTTGACTGAGGAGACTTCTGGTGCCTTGATAATTGCTTTTAGGCCACAGCCATAGCATTGTATGTCTGGATCCTCCTCAGGTTTTCTTGCAAAAGATGAGGTTTTCCATTGATTTGAATAATAAAGTGGTTTTAAAGGCTCAAGATTTTTTACCTTCATCCATTCTCGGGGTGCTGCTTTTATACCCCGGATTTGTGTTTTACCATATGCATTATAGCATGGACTGATAATGTCAGAGCAGGTGTTACCAGTCACCACCATCAGTTACTTTGGTATTATCAGTCCACGCTGTAACATGGGGTGCTGGAGAGGCAGCACCGGTAACACCTGTTGGGGGGGGGGGGGGGGGGAGAGAATGTGTGTCACTGTCTACATTACAGCATGGACTGATAATGTCAGCATTTCAGCACGGACTGCCAATGCTGGACTAAAGTATGGCAGTAGAAAGGTTAACCCAGAGTGCGGATAGAGGTGTGCTTGGATAATTTGCCCAACAGGCACAATGCCCGCTGGTGTGTCGGCCTACTGGGAGTGGGCAGAGTCAGTGCCCGGGTTCAGCCAATCTAGGAGGCGTGGCGGTGTTGCATCGCTTCCAGGTGTAGCCAAAGGAGAACCACAAGCAGACAGCAGCAAGATGTCGGGTGCTAGTGCGAGTACCGGAGTTGCTGTGGGAAGTGTTAGATTCCCAGCGTGGCTGACTGGTGCCAGTCAGCATTTGGATCTGCAGCTCAGAATGCGGTTGATGCCCCATGGGAGCTGGCATTGTGCAGTAACGAGGACACAGAATTGAGCTGGTATGTGGCAGAGGCCAGTGTGGCACAGTAAAGCTGCGTGCCTGGGGTTGGTGTGGCCAATATGGGGAGATACTGTTTTAAATAATCCCTAGTGCCTGTCAGCAGTCATATTACTTGTCAACTGGGAGACAGGTTTTTGCTTGGAGATGCTGATTTCTTCCGTTCACACACCTGTGGGAAACAATGAGGATGCTGCTGGGGCCGGGACCAGTGATATGTGCTCAAACCACATTCTGCCAGACCAGGGAGACGTGCTTCTCTACTGTACAGGACACTTAACAGGGAAGAGATGAACAGCAGCAGGGTCCAACCGCAGCATTCATCATGATCAACCAGACTGGACTGTGAGGAGGAAGAAGACCCCTAGTAACAGGACCACAAGCTGAGGAAGATGATAGGGAGCATGTTGCCCAGCTGAGGCACTGCGCTTGGGCACTTTTAGTACTGTGAGGCCTATGTAGAATGAAGGCTGAATCTTTCCCCACCCTGCACTGTAACCCGGGATTGGGCACAGATCGGCACATACAGCCTTCTGAATACCAGGGCTGAAAGCCATTATGTCCAGGGAGAGGAGACTGGGATGAGTTGCCACTGTTTTCGTGTTTCCAAAGGCGAGAGGTCCAAAGGCGAGTCCCTCTCAAATATGGGTATGACTTCCCATATGTCCCACAGGAAGTCATGCAGGAGAAAAGAGATTCCTGGTTTGAAGAGAGAGAGTCTGGAATTTCATGTATGTTCCCCAGCAATTCAGGAACAGAACTCGCCCCTTCTTCTGGCAACAGTTCCAAGTCATTAAAAAGAATTGGAGCCTGGGGAGATCTGTTTGGATGGACAGAGTAGTTATCATTCGTGTGGTCCATCACCATCCGGGGACCGGATAGTAAAATGGTCTTAGTCCCACCCCCGGACCTCTATTGTTGTGGTCAGAGAACCCCTTTCAAGTTGTTTCCCTCACCCAAAGGCAGGCCTTTCCATTGTTGTGCCAAAGTTCCAGAGGTTGCCGCTATAGGGTACCTGTTGAAGAAAATTCCTTTGTGAAGGAAAACACTCCAGTTTGTGTCTTGATGTTACCCATTTCAGGGGGCAATCTCCTTTATCCATAATAACCCTTCCCTTCTATGCCTGCGAAATTGGGAAAAGGGTACTTCGAGGGGGTCTACTTCAGTGTTCCAGAGAAAAGACTTCGTTTTGAGGACTTCTTCAAGCAAGTTGTCCAGGACTACAACCTGATGGGGAAGGGGGGGGGGGTAAATACCCTGTTCTAAATACCTCTCCTCTGTTACAATATGAGGAGGGTGCTCTGGCCCATGGTTACTCACGTTGAGCTGGAGTTTAAAGGACACTTTGCGAAGATGTATGTCACTTCTACCCAGCAGAGGAAGGACACCTTGCCATGTATCATCTACTGCCTAAAGGAATTGGTGCTCCTGGCGCTGCAGGGGTGGCATTGCAGCTACTTGAGTTTATGGCCTTTTGCTAGCAGAGCCTGAACTCAAACATTTGAAGGACTCTGTTATTGCTAAAGTGTCACTGGCTAGGGAGGTTGCCATCATAGGTCATTGAAGTACAGTCTGGTCAGCTTGGAAGAGCTAGAATGTCTGTTTTGTTGTTCTGCTTTCCAGGGCTCTAGATGGATCTTCATGGCAAGACAAAGCCAAGTGTATATATGTACATACATGCTTCTAGTTCTCTAAGTAATGCTGTATATGATCTTTTATGGCTGGTAGGGGCTTGGTGATGTAGTATATATCTGGATCTTGTTGGGTTATGCTGAAGATGGTGGCACTTCAACATTGTAGTCTACAAATGAGGTGTCTTGTTTTATAGGTTCTCAATTTTTGTTTTCTTGCAGGTGAAAGATTGCTGGAGTGCCTACAGTTCTAACCCACCAATGTGTATGTAAAGTGCATGCACAGTTAAAGTATGGCTTGGTTAGGAAATGTGATTACTGCTCCATCTTGGCTAACACCAACGCATTAATTTTTAGTGGTGGGGGGGGGGGGGATGTGTGCATTGATGGTTTGCTCTTGTATTTTTGGTAGGGCTCTACCAGCAGGTTTATGTACATATTGTATGTATATATGTATGTATGTTTCTAAATTTTTGTACAACAAATTTTTTTTTCTGCTTGCATTGCTTTTTGTTTAATTTTCCCTGCTCTACTCCAAGTTGTGTACCCCTCCCCCCCGGCAGCTGCTGCCGTAGCCCTCAGGAGGGGCTACCTGAGGCCCTGACTTGCTGAGAACCGGGTCCTGCTACACATGCTTCCTGAGGGGCTGGCTCCTAAAGAACTCATTTGTGCTGTTTAACCCCCTCTGGTGTTCCAAAGAGCTTTGTCCATCTGTCCACTACTACTTTAAAGGAACATTGCTTTGGAGCTCTAAAGAATTTACTTAAAGTTGAAGTCCATTGTTTGATTCAAGTATGGACTCTGAAGATTAGACACAGTCCTCAGTATCCATAGTTCCTAACCTGGAGTATCCCACTCATCTCCCTCATCCCTATCCTTCAAAAATAAAAACGGCAAAAACACCATTAGACTGATTTCTATATTAATTATAATATATATTATTAATTATAGGAGAATCAAGTTAACAAGCCTATGACCCTGGCTGCAAGGTATTCAAGGAGGACCTGGACAGTACCCCTGTGGCTCCTATGGGAGTAGCGCTAAATTTGGGGCTCGATTTTCTGATTTTTCTCCTGGAATATTGCAGTGGTTGCTACTGGCAATGGCTGGAGGAAAAAGGACTGTCAACGTTGCTGTGTGGATTTCACACACAGGCAGTCAGTGTAAAGGACTGTTATGCCATGATGGCAAGGTATTTGGGGAGGACCTGGTCAGTATTCCTGCGGCTCCTAAGGAAGTAGCGCTACACTAGTAACTGCGCAGTCATGCAACGCTGTAACCAAATTAAATTTATATATGTGTTTTTTTATTTTTCCACACAAATGATCGCTACTGGTTTCTTTTATTTTCTTTTTGTTTTTTTTCTATTTTTAGTTTTATACAATTAAATACCTTTTTTACTTTCTACTATAAAACCTATCCAATAATAATAATAAAAATAAAAATTAAAGGAGAATTATGGCCAAAACCCATTACTGTGATTACACTTTCTGTCCCATATCCAAACAGGATGTGAACAGAAATCCCTGCATATTAAGGTAATTCCTTGGGGATCCTCAGGTCACAAACCAGTCTCATTGCTTAGTAAAAGCTACATACTTTACACTTGTTAGGCACACAGTTAACCTTTTGATTGCCCATAGATGTTAATCCCTTCCTAGCGAGTGTTTTAGTACAGTGACAGTGTATGTTATTAGCAATGGTCACTAGTAATGTCCGTGCCATTGACTGTCCAAAAAGTGTCAGAGACACTCTGTTTATGTATACACTATTGCCAAAAGTCTTAAGCCACTTCTCCAAATCATTGGATTCAGGTTTTCCAGTCAGCTCCATGGCCACAGGTGTATAAAATCAAGCACCTAGGCATGCTTCTACAAACATTTGTGAAAGAATGGGTTGCTCTCAGGAGCTCAGTGAATTCAAGCGTGGTACCTTGATAGGTTGCCACCTGTGCAATAAGTTCATCCGTGAAATTTCCTGGCGACTAAATATTCCACAGTCATCTATTTAGTGGTATTATCACAAAGTGGAAGCAACTGGGAATGGCAGCAACTCAGCCACGAAGTGATAGGCCACGTAAAATGACAGAGCGGGGTCAGCGCATGCTGAAGCGCACAGTGTGCAGACGTCGCCAACTGTCTGCAGAGGCAATAGCTAAAGACCTCCAAACTTTGTGTGGCCTTCAGATTAGTACAACCGTGCATTGAGAGCTTCATGGAATAGGTTTCCATGGCCGAGCAGCTGCAACCAAGCCTTGCCTCACCAAGTGAAATGCAATGCATGGGATGCAGTAGTGTAAACCACGCCGCCACTGGACTCTAGAACAGTGGAGATGTGTTCTCTGGAATGACGAATCATGCTTCTGTGCCTGGCAATCTGATGGATGTGTCTGGGTTTGGCGGTTGCTACAAGAACTTTACTTGCCTGACTGCATTGTGTAAAGTTTGGTGGAGGGGGGATTATGGTGTGCGGTTGTTTTTCAGGGGTTGGGCTTGGCCCTTTCGTTCCAGTGCAGGGAACTCCTATGGCATCAGCATACAAAGACATTTTGGATAATTGTATGCTCCCAACTTTGTGGGAACAGGTTTGGGATGGCTCCTTCCTGTTCCATCATGACTGCACACCAGTGCACAAAGCAAGGTCCATAAAGACATGGATGAGCGAGTTTGCGGTTGAGGAACTTGACTGGTCTGCACAGTCCTGACCTCAACCCGATTAGAACAGATACTGTGAGCCAGGCCTTCTCGTCCCACACCAGTGCCTGACCTCACAAATGCGCTTCTGGAAGAATGGTCAAACATTCCCAGAGACCGGGTGTCGGCAACCCGTGGCTCCAGAGCTGCATGCGGCTCTTTTTCTCCTTTGCTGCGGCTCCGGAGCACACTGCCTACCAGGTGACAGGCAATAGGGTTGCCGTAGCTCAGTGGTCGGCAAGCTGTGGCTATTTACACACTTCAATGCGGCTCTTCTGTGTGCCGGGCGCCCGCTCCCCTCCCTCCTCTCGGGCGGCCGCCCCAAAAGTCAGGACTCTGCAGCTAGCCCAGCAATGGGCAAACTACGGCCCGGCGGACCTTTTAATCCGGCCCGCGGAGCGTGGCAAACATTGGCTGTCAGGATGTAGGCGGGGCAGTGTGACAAACTCCTCTCCTCTCACAGTCCTCCCTGAAGACCGGAACGGCGCGGGAACGTGGCGAGAGGAACGTGCGGAGCAAAGGTAAGTGAATTGACACAATATGGGGAATGAATTACTATAGGGGGGATGAATTACTATAGGGGGGATGAATTACTATGTGGGGGATGAATTACTATGGGGGATGAATTACTATGGGGGATGAATTACTATATGGGGGATGTATTTTCAGTTTTAAAAATGTGGCTCTCAAAATAAATTTCAATCAAGGTTTTGGCGAGATTTGGCTCAGTTGAAAAAAAAGGTTGCCCACCACTGCCATAGACACATTCCTAATCCTTGTGGACAGCCTTCCCAGAGGAGTTGAAGCTGTTATCGCTGCAAAGGGTGGGCCAAATCAATATTGAACCCTATGGACTAAACCTGGGATGCCATTATAGTTCATGTGTGTGTAAAGGCAGGTGTCCCTATACTTTTGGCAATATAGTGTATGTGTGTGTATGTATATGTGTGTGTATATATATATATATATATATATATATATATATATATATATATATATATATATATATATATATATATATTTTACGGGGTGTGTGCTCACAACATGCAGATATCCAAAAAAAAAAGTAAAGCAAAAATAGTCTTGCCACGTTGGGTGTCTTAACTGGCAACACAGTATCCTAAAAACTCATCTGGATACAGCCTACCACTGCTCAGACACATGGCATTCACACAGAGTATCTCAAAGTCCATAGTCACTCAGCCTTAATCTGGCCACAGCATTACTTGATTGCTCCTCAGTCTGTCCTGTACATAAATCTGGTTCCAGGTTGGAGCATTCTCCCTAAGCAGCCTGCACGTTTTATAGAGCCCAGAGCCCTTTAACCTGCTACATCTGAGCTCATAATCCCTCAGTGAGCCAAACAGGCTCTGTACAAGGCATAAAAAGAAAATCATTCATTGTACAGCATGAATCTGGAACAAATCTATCTCCCATCTTGGACACATCCCCTAGTTCTTCCTGGCTTCCTGTCACACTATGCATCTCCATAAATTTAGAATATCATCAAAACGTTAATTTTATTTCAGTAATTCAATTCAAAAAGTGACTTGTAGATTCATTACACACAGTGATATATTTCAAGTATTTCTTTTAATTTTGATGATTATGGCTTACAGCTAGTTAAAACCCAAAATTCAGTATCTCAGAAAATTAGAACATTGTGAAAAAGTTCAATATTGTAGACTCATGGTGTCAGCTAATTAACTCAAATCACCTGTAACGGTTTTCTGAGCCTTTCAATGGTCTCTGTCTGGTTCAGTAGGTTACACAATCGTGCAGAAGACTGCCGACATGACAATTGTCCAGAAGACAGTCATTGACACCCTCCACAAGGAAGGCAAGTCACAAAAGGTCATTACTAAAGAACCTGGCTGTTCACAAAGTGCTGTATCCAAGCATATTAATGGAAAGTTGAGTGGAAGGAAAAAGCGTGGTAGAAAAAAGTGCACAAGCAACAGGGATAACTGCAGCCTTGAGAGGATTGTGAAGCAAAGGCCATTCAAGAATTTCGGGATGATGCCCAAGGAGTGGACTGGTGTCAGTACTTCAAGAGCCACCACACATAGAAGTATCCAGGACATGGGCTACAACTGTTATATTCTTTGTACTCCGCTCCTTCTCAACCAAAGACAACGTCAGAAGCATCTTATCTGGGCTAAGGAGAAAATAAAGGACTGGACTGTTGCTCAGTGTTTTCCTCATTGGATTCCATGAACCTAGCTGGACTCTCCCAGGGCTCAAGCTATTCTCACCAGAGCTCTCACTCTGTAAATCCAGCAACCTGCTCAGCCCAGGTGATAAAGCATGGATCAGTGCTCCAAAAAGATAATAAACATACCTCAGTGAGGACTGTCCGTTTTTGTAAGAAAAGAGAGGAAAAAAATGCACTTGTATAAAAATTGAAATTGCCAATATCACTTTAAAGCCATTCCAGTGTTGCTCCAGTCGATAGTTCTATCATCCACAATATACAGATACCTCCGGCTGCATGGAAATTGCTCTCATCCTGGTGTCCATGATGATGTCAGAAGGATAAAATGTGTAGGGTGTGGCTTGGTAGCACTCCGAGAGAAAGAGAGAGAGAGGTGTCCATGCAGCCTGAGGTATCCATTTGAGCACTGATCCATGCTTTATCACCTTAACTGCGAGGCTTGCTGGATTTACGAAGCTCTGGGAGGATTGCTTGAGCTTTGGGAGAGTCCAGCTGGGTTTATGGAGTCGGAATTATTTGATTAAAGGCACAAGAAGACCTTTGTAATAAAGGTCAATCCATAAGGTGAATGAGTGCCCAAAAGGGGTTTGGTGGAGGAGTCTAATATTACACAATCTGATCTCACCAAATTGAACTGTCTACATGGTCTTGGTCACAACTGGTGGATTGCTTTATTCATGGACATTTATATGAAGGACTGCTATGAGATGTGTGTCACCTCTCAAGTTTGGCTAGGGGGAGCTAGACAGGTTTTTTGTCAGAGGCTAGATAACAGCCTGTGTATGAGTCAGCCAGGTAACTTGTAACTTTAGGTCAGGGTTGAGGGCTCTGCAGGTCAGTTCCCTGATATCTCCCCCTGCTCTAGAGACTTGATAAGTTTTTAGAAGGCAGTGGGCGGGGGTGAGGAGGGGCTGAACTGCATACTTAACAAATTCCCAGGCAAGAGGATTGGGATGGGGTTGAGACAGCCTTTAAATATGTTTGAGCCTACTCAGCAGAAGAGTTCGAGGAAGAGGAGTAGGAGCCTGGGAGGGGGCCCAGTGGGAAGGGGCCTACCTGCTGGAACAGAGGATTACTGAGACCTCATTGGCCCCCAGAGTGAGGACCACCAGTGGAGCCAGAGAAGAAGCCAGCCTAGCAGAAGGCCTGAAAGCAGCTACAAACCCACTAGCTCACGGGAAAAGGACTGACTGCGTAATCTTGCATTCCCTGGGCCAGACACAGGGGAATGTGCATTTTGGTGGGAAACCTGACTCGCTCTATACCCAGGACTGTTCACCTTTTACAGTAGCAGCCACTGGATCCCCTTGCTCAGGGATTCCTTCAGATTGCTGGACAGAAGAGGATTTGTCTGGGATGATACACCAGGAGAGGTTGGAGAGCTCTCTTAGAACAGAAAACCCTTCTTGGTGGACTTGTACATAGTTGTCAGGAAGTTGTCCTTGGTTTACAGTTCCTTGAGCATCTCATGCATCCCTTGACACCATCCAAGGTTATTACCTCTAAGTTTATTATGTCTGGCTGTGCAGGACTATAGGGGCATCCAAATCCTCAGCAACTTCCAAGAGGCTAGTTCTACATGTTATGCAGTAATAATGGATTATATTTACATACATGTCCTTAGCACAATTCAGATTTATGGAAATGTGGTATTTTATGAATGTGTGTACATTTACACTCACTGGCCCCTTTATTAGGTACACTCCACCGCTCAATGCATTTAGGCATGCAGACGTGGTGAAGACGACTTGCTGAAGTTCAAACCGAGCATCAGAAGAGGAAAGAAAGGGGATTTTGAGTGACTTTGAACATGGCATGGTTGTTGGCGCCGGATGGTTTAGTCT
The DNA here is from genome assembly GCF_062004578.1 of Staurois parvus. Taxonomy (NCBI): domain Eukaryota; kingdom Metazoa; phylum Chordata; class Amphibia; order Anura; family Ranidae; genus Staurois; species Staurois parvus. The sequence continues at coordinate 237,110 of NW_028318438.1, read as the reverse complement.
GAGTATTTAAAAAGATGATCTACTGGGATTTTCACACACAACCATCTCTAGCGTTTACAGAGAATGGTCTGAAAAAGAGAAAATATCCAGTAAGCCGCAGTTGTGTGGACGCAAATGCCTTGTTGATGTCAGAGGAGAATGGGCAGACTGGTTCGAAATAAAAGAGGCAAAGGTAACTCATGTCAATATGGACCAAAATCTCTGAGGAATGTTTCCAACACCTTGTTGAATCTATGCCATGAATATTAAAGTGATATTAAAGGCTATTTTTTAAATAAACGCATACTTAACTGCTCTCTGCAGTGGTTTTGCACAGAGCAGCCCAGATCCTCCTCTTGTCCCCTGCCTGCGCTCCTGCCCGTCCCTCCTGTCGGGTGCTCCCAAAGCAAGCAACTTGCTATGGGGGCACCCGCTGCTCCCGTGTGTCCATTCACACTCTGAACTGCAGCTTAGCCCCACCCCATCTCTCTTCTCAATGGCTTCCGCTGGTGTCTCTGCCATTGAGGAGAGGGAATCTCAGGATTGCCGAGACTCCAGTGCACATAGCTGGATCGCAAGGAGGCTTTGGTGAGTATTAGGGGGCCTGCTGCACAGAGACTTGAGAAAAACCTTGAGCCTTTACAACCACTTTAAGGCAGTTCTGAAGGCAAAAGGGGGTCCTAATAAATTGGCCGGTGCATGTGTATATTTTTCTCTAATTTATTACCCCTTGTTCTGCAGTCACCCTTATAACTGGGATTTCTATGGTCACAGCATGCAACATAATTTTATTACATAAGCAATTTAATAACAATGTGTGTGTATATATACAGTATCTCACAGACGTGAGTACATCCCTCACATTTTTGTAAATTTTTTTATTATATCTTTTCATGTGACAACACTAAAGAAATGACACTTTGCTACAATGTAAAGTAGTGAGTGTACAGCTTGTATAACAGTGTAAATTTGCTGTCCCCTCAAAATAACTCAACACACAGCCATTAATGTCTAAGCTGCTGGCAACAAAAGTGAGTACACCTCTAAGTGAAAATGTCCAAATTGGGCCCAATTGCCCATTTTCCCTCCCCGGTGTCATGTGAATCGTTAGTGTTACAAGGTCTCAGGTGTGTAAAATTTGGTGTTATCGTTCTCACTTATACTGGTCGCTGGTCGTCTCACTTCAACATGGCAAAGAACTCTCTGCGGATCAGAAAAAAGAAAAATTATTGCTCTACATAAAGAAGGCCTAGGCTATAAAGGTTGCCAAGACCCTGAAACTGAGCTGTAGCATGGTGCCCAATACATATATTATAATGTGCAGCGCTGAGCAAACTGTTGGCGCTATATAAATATTGTATAATAATAATAGGACCCACTTAGAACAAGCTTCGCCATGATCGACCAAAGAAGTTGAGTGCTGCCAGCATTGCTGCAGAGGTTGAAGAGGTGGGGGGTCAGCCTGTCAGTGATCAGACCATATTACACACAGTATAAAATTGATCTGCATAGCTGTTGTCCCAGAAGGAAGCCTATTCTAAAGATAATGCACAAGAAACCCGCAAACAGTTTGCTGGAGACAAGCAGACTAAGGACATCGATTACTGGAACCATGTCCTGTGGTCTGATGAGACCAAGATAAACTTATTTAGTTCAGATGGTGTCAAGTGTGTGACAGCAACCAGGTGAGGAGTACAAAGACAAGTGTGTCTTTCCTACAGTCAAGCATGGTGGTGGGAGTGTCATGGTATGGGGCTGCATGAGTTCTGCTGACACTGGGGAGCTACAGCTCACTGAGGGAACCATGAATGCCAACATGTACTGTGACAAACTGAAGCAGAGCATGATCCCCTCCCTTCGGAGACTGGGCTGTAGGGCAGTATTCTAACATGCTAATGACCCCAAACACCCCTCCAAGACCACCACTGCCTTTCTAAAGAAGCTGAGGGTAAAGGTGATGGACTGACCAAGCATGTCTGTGGGGTATCCTCAAACGGAAGGTGAAGGAGTGCAAGGTCTGTAACATCCACCAGCTCTGTGATGTCGTCATGGAGGAGTGGAAGAGGACTCCAGTGACCACCTGTGAAGCTCTGGTGAACTCCATGCCCAAGAGGGTTAAGGCAGTGCTGGAAAATAATGGTGGCCACACAAAATAGTGACACACTGGGCCATGTTTGGACATTTTCACTTAAGGGTGTACTCCCTTTTGTTGCCAGTGGTTTAGACGTTAATGGCTGTGTTATTTTAAGGGGACAGCAAATTTATAGTTCTACAAACTGTACACTCACTACTTTACATTCCAGAAAAGTGTAATTTCTGCAGTGTTGTCACATGGAAAGATATAAAATATTGACAAAAATGAGAGAGAGAGATTTACTTTTTTTTTTTTTTTTTTTTTTTACAATCCAATATAAGCTTGAAAACCTCCTTTCATGCTGAGAGTGTTGCCTGTTTGCTGGTCTGAGTTCCCTGAATGCTTTACAGCTTCCCCTCTGCTGTTTACTTTCTATATCTAGGACTACATATCCCATGGTACCTTGCTACCTTCAAGCTTTGATTCCTGTACTGACTCCGCCTCTCAGCACCTCTTTAGCTCAGAAGGCAGGTTGTGAGAGTTCTGTGACAAATCGGTGCCTGTCAACAAGGCATAGTGAACACGTCACAAAATTGAAGGATGTAAATGTGTGGGAAATTTCACAAAGTAAGTTTACGGACTTCAAGATCTTTCAGATTAATGGGAGTAGGCTAGATATAATTGAAATACAATGTATAAATGATTGTACAATTTTACATTTTGACCATAGATATGCTTTAAAGTAAGTGCCTTCCCTACTCTGGATGTCTATAGAGATTGATATGACAAAAGAAAATGTAATGTTGTCAAGATCAGGCTTTTGGCAGTAAATATATTCAAGTCTTTTACGTTAGTATTCTCTTGTGTTGTGGTGTTTGTTTTTTTTTTTTTTTTCCTCCAGCTTCTGTTTTAATGATGGCTTTGTAGACTGTATTTCTTCTTCTTATACCATTTTATTTCATCTTCGAAATCTTTAGACTGCCATTTAGGATCTTTATGTTGGAAAAGGCTACGTGCCTGCCTATCATAATGATACTTTGGCTTAAAGTAAAAGTATGGTGTTTGAAAAAACAGATACTCGCCTGCAACTGTCCCACATTGGCTGTAAGGATGAGAACTGAGAAATCTCATGACTGCTGACTAACCAGTTCTTGGTCTTCGGAAAGCAGTGACTGTCAGCCTTAGCAGGGGAGGGGGCTGGCCCAGTTGGTTTCATATATCAGCTGAGAGGTGGAGCCAGCTGTCAATCGGGCAGCGAGGTGGATTTGACATGTCAGGATTTTTACAGAGTCTGGAGCAGATCTGCCCACTAACAGTTGACTCTGGGTCACAGGAGAGCAGAGGTACGTGCCCTCTATGATCCATGAGCGAAGTATGGCCAAAGAAAGCTTTGGACCTGCTAATCTTTAAAATGCTTTCTGGATCTCAGACTCCGAGACGAGAAATAAAGTGATACACTACTAAATATTACCTAAATATAACTGTATGCTCTGGTTTTCTTCTTGGTTTATCACATTTTTGGGGAATTTCTCTTTTTGTATACAAATTTCCTATTGGGTATAATTTTGTGTTACCCACACAGTGTGTCAAGGGGTTCAGTAGAATTTATTAATAAGGCAATTAGTTATCTAGTTTAAAATAATAATTCTGTATTCTCAAGGAGAATATAGATGTAGTGTCACCATATCTGCAGCCTACCTATTTCTCTCCTTTCTGCATGTCTATTGTGTTATTGGGTAGTGGATACTTTGGTACTTAAAGTAAAACTACAGACTTTTTTTTTTTTAACCCGTCAGATTTTTTTTCAGCATCTATGTCCCATTTTGGAGATTTCCCTTCACGTACTGTCCTATAGCTAAAACCGGAAGTGAGAGGAAATCCGTGTAAATTAAGAGAATTCCTTGGGGATCATAAGGTCACCAGAACTAGTGTCCCCAATAAAGGATTTCTCCATTTCTTTTCTGGGACAACCCAAAATTTTGGGTTTGCTTTTTTTTTACTTCTGCTTTCAATGATAATGATAAACAGGACAAATAGAGAGAGTGTATCTCTTTAATGGGGGCACAGACAATCAAAAAATCTGACAGGTGTTCTAATCCACCTCCACTCAACTTCAAAAAAAATTTTGCCTTTATTTAGGAGTTGGAAGAAGCACAATACAGTAGTTTCTTTTGTTGCTGCTTTTTTTAAGTACCATAGGCCTGAAATGAGTTGTGTGTCTGTGGTGATTTGTTTTTCTTCTTTTAAACAATAGTGTTTTTTATTTACAGGAGTCAATCATTGAAAAGCGGAGGAAAAGTTCTCGGCGAGTGAGTTTTGCAGAAACAATAAGGTAATGCTATTAATGTGTGCAAATGCTCCATCATTAAAGGATAAGTTGGCTTTAAAAAAAACAAAAAACAAAAAAAAATTTTTCTTTTGCAGGTAAAAAATGTGCATTTACAATTTTTTTTCTTTTTAGGAGCCTGAAAGACATTGTACCAGCGATCAGCATGCAGGACTCCTGTAGACTGTCATTGTGAGCAGTCTGCCCGTTCATGCAGGCAGTTTCACACTGACAGGAAGAATCAATGAATTACCACAATGCTCAACAGCATTGTGGTAGTTCATTGAGAACTACAAGCCAACAGCCGCAAAAGCCGTCGGGACTTATGCAGGCCATAGATGGGGAGAAAAACGGCAGATTTTTCTTTTAAAAAACGAAAAATCTGTCGTTCAAGTGGCCGACGTTACCATCAATAGTAAAAAAAATCGGCCGATTTTCATCCCGTCTAGAGCCGGCAAAAAGTGTCCCTGCAGAGAGCTCTGCTATTTCTTTGACAGTTCCTTGACATTTATAGAGGTTGCAACAATGTATCTATTTGTTTCCATTTAGGATACAGATGTTTTTATTCGGAAACAAATAGATACAATGTTGCAACCGCTGTAAATGTCAAGGAACTGTCAGAGAACTGTCAAAGAAATAGCGGAGCTCTCTGCAGAGACACTTTTTGCTGGACTGGAATTCCTCTTATTTTCATCCTACTTCTTCTTCATCCTCCTTCTTCTTCATCCTCATCCTCTTCTTCTTCTTCATCCTCATCCTCTTCTTCTTCTTCATCCTCATCCTCTTCTTCTTCATCATCCTCATCCTCTTCTTCATCCTCATCCTCTTCTTCTTCATCCTCATCCTCTTCTTCTTCTTCCTCTTCTTCTTCTTCTTCATCCTCATCCTCTTCTTCCTCATCCTCATCCTCTTCTTCATCCTCTTCTTCTTCTTCATCCTCTTCTTCTTCTTCATCCTCTTCTTCTTCTTCTTCATCCTCATCTTCTTCATCCTCTTCTTCTTCTTCATCCTCATCCTCTTCTTCTTCTTCTTCTAAATCCTCTTCTTCTTCCTCTTCTTCATCCTCTTCCTCTTCTTCTTTTTCTTCTTTTTGTCTTCCTCTTGCAGGTCACTGCTCATGCGCAGATTTTTTATCGGTAAAAAATCGGCCGATTTGCCCACTAATTGCCGCGAAAATCGGCCGATCGGCAAAATCGGCCGATTTTTTTTCCAACTTTACCGAAAAAAAAAAACGGCCAAAATACCGAAAAATGGCCGACCAAATCGCCCACTAACGATCCGAAAATCGGCCGATTTTCGACCCATCTATGGCCTGCATTAGTTTCCCATTCACAGAACTCTGTGAAGATCCCCCCCCCGCTAGCTGTCAACATGGAGTGTGTGTCGATGTTACAGTAACATGTTAAACCCTGAATATGGATGTAACATTAGGAAAGGTGAACATCACTTTTAACTATAAATGCTATGTTTTTCCTAACATATAAATATTTATTTCAGGTGCTTATATAGCGCTGTCAGTTTATTCAGCACTTTACATATATATTGTACATTCAGATCAGTCCCTAACCCTCAAGGGGCATACAATTTAAGGTCCCTAACTCACATTCATACACACACATACTAGGGCCACTTTACACAGGAGCCAATTCACCTACCAGCATGTCTTTGAAGTGAGGGAGGAAACCGGAGTACCCGGAGGAGGAAACACACGCAGACACAGGGAAAACATGCAAACTCCAGGCAGGTGGGGCCGTAGTTGGGATTCAAACCAGCGACCCTAGTACTGCCAGGCGAAAGTGCTAACCATTTAGCCACTGTGCTGTCCAGTGCTTTATTACGTTTTATATAAAGGTTGTGAAATTATAACTTTGCTTATCAACTTCATAAAGTGAAACTTTACTCTCTGTCAATATTGGCCATTTTCAATCCTCATGCTGTTGGCATTGTAAATAGATAGGAATGTATATTTAAATTGTTTTTACATTTCTTTAGTTACTTTCTGGTTTCCAGGCCTAGGCAATGATGGCATACATCCCAGGAATCTTCAGAAAGCTAAGCACATCCTCCTGTATGCCTGAGCTAAGGGCAGATGGATTCCAGGAAGTAAATGCTACATGTGTCCTCTGCCCTTACTCAAGATGGCCACAGTTAGAAATTCTGGGGGGTGTTTTTGTCAAGGTGATTCCTCAACAAAATAAAGCATGGCGACATAGATGGATGGGTGAGTTTGCTTTGAATATTAATACTAAATGAAGTAGTGTTTTCAGTTTGTGGTGCTTAGATGCAGTTTAGCTTACCTTTAATTAGTTGAAATGACCAGATATATTCTGGTATAGCTTGCTTGTGTGATTTTTCCCCTCCACCCTCACATTGGTTTCTAGTCTAGTTGGTAGTGTAAAACAAATGGCTTATGAGGTGATCATATTGCAGTGTATAATGTTCACCAACCTTTTAACCACTTGCCTCCAGAGGATTTACCCCCCTTCCTGACCAGGCCATTTTTTGTGATACGGCTCCGTGTTACTTTAACTGACAATTGCGCGGTCATGCAACGCTCCAGATGAAACGTACATAAATTAAATTTAGATTTTTTTTTTCTTTCCCCCCACAAATGGAGCTTTCTTTCGGTGGTATTTGATCACCTGTGCACTTTTTTTTATTTTTTGTGCTATTAAAAGGAAAAAAAAAAAAAAACCACAGTATTTCTGACTTTTTCTATTAACCACTTGCCAACCACGCTATAGCCGCATGACGGCTACAGCGCGGTTGTTCTGTTCTGGGAGGGAGTCCCCAGCGGCATGCACCCAGCGATCTCTGAGATAGATGTGCCCTACAGACACAGCTAATCACGTGATGTGGTAAAAGACCAATCACAGCGGCCTTTTACCACGTGATCCACTGTGTCTAATGACACAGCAGATCATTGGGTAAATGCAGTTGCCGGCTATCGGCTGCACTTTCCTCACGCTGTCAGAGCATGAGGAAAGTACTGCCGAGAACTGGCAATTGTCAGAAAACAGATCAGCACTGATGATCAGTGCCCAGGAGTGCCACCCATCAGTGCCACTCACCAATGCCCCCCATCAATGCCACCCATCAGTGCCGTCAGTTAGTGCCCATCATTGTTGCATATCAGTGCTGCCTCATCAACGAACATCAGTGAAGGAGAAAAATTACCTGTTTGCAATATTTTATAATAGAAACAAAGAAAACCTTTTTTTTTTTCAAATTTTTTTGCTCTTATTTTGTTTACAGCGCAAAAAAAAAACCCACTCAGCAGTGATTAAATACCACCAAAAGAAAGCTCTCTTTGTGTGAAAATTATAAAAATTTAATATGGGTACAGTGTTGCATGACCGCACAATTGTCATTCAAAGTGCGACACTGCTGAAAGCTGAAAATTGGCCTGGACAGGAAGGGGGTTAAAGTGCCCGGTAGGCAAGTGATTAAACATGTCCAATAAACTTTTTTACTAGTAATGGTGGCGATCAGCGACTTATAGCGGTACTGCGGCGGGCATTCTGACACTGGGGGGAACTGACTTGACATCCCCAGTCACACCAATACAGTGATCAGTGCTAATAAAAAGCACTGACACTACTAATGGCACTGGGCAGGGAGGGGTTTACATCTGAGGCGATCAAAGGGTTAACTTTGCTGTGTTTTACTGTGTGTTTTACTAGGGAAACAAGCTGCTTTCTATTGCTTTGCTATGCAGAGCAATACAAAGCATCCTGTTCCTGCTGACAGGGGAGAGATCTGTATTGTTTACATACAGACCTCTCCCCTGTTAGCTCCACCAACGATCACCAAGAATCGGCGGCTGGGATCCGGTGATTGACATCCCAAGAAGCCAATAGCGGCGCGGTAGGGAGTGTGCACGCCCCCTACCCCAAAATATAGAATCACGTGTTTTTGTGCAGCCCTGCCTCCCTGTAGCAGTACTTCTGCTATAGGGTGGTCGGGAAGCAGTAAAGAATATGAGAATATGTAAACCCAGAATTTTATATTCCTGATATGTGCCTGCTGTCCCATGTACTTGTAAGAAAAAGTATCTTGTTCTCTTTGGATTGCTTCCTTTTTGTGAATCCCACAAGCTGACCACACTAGGCATGAGAGCACAGCTTAGTCTGTCCTCTAGCTGTGCTGAGATCTCAGCCTGCTCTCCAATGATCAAACTTGCTCTGACAGCCCCCCCCCCCCTGCACAGCCATTCACTGGCAAGACCACTATATCGCTGTTTCTCCTTCCTAAGCTTTCTGAGCTCCTTATGCAGCTGAGAACAGAGGGTATGTGATCACTTATAAAAAAGAGAAAAAAGGTGTTTTTATAATGTTAGTGTATGTGTTTTTTTTTTTTTTCTTTTTTCTATCTTTACACAAATGTTTTGTCTTTCATTTCTATCTTAAACTGAATGGGTTTTTTTTTTTTTACAGAGGGTTCACAAATACTTTAACATGTATTTGCTGTATATAGCCAAGGGAAGAATGAATCCTGTCAGCTTATTTTATGCTGATTCTCTGTCCTGCTAGGGGGTTTCCCTTCACTTCCTGTTTCAGAGACACAACAGAAAGTGATAGGAAAGTGAGGCATCATTCACTCCAAACAATATTCTTCCTTGATCTTAAAATGGGGAGTGGATAGAACTGTATCCATAAATGCATTCATGTTGCCTTGCGTTGCAGCAAGGCAAAAATAATGCTGCCTGCATAGTTCAGCAGGGGTTGAAGCTTTGAACTGCCTCTGACTGCTACTGTAACATGCATTAAACATGCTGTAAAGGCACCTATAGTGTTTGGGAAGCATTCAAGATGCGGATGCAGAGAGTTAAGCATGCTCAGGATAAGGAACACAAAATAAAATCGGCACAAAGGGCCTTTGAGGAGCATTACTTGTTAAAATTCAGTGCCGGTGGCCTTAGGCCTTGTTCACATGTATAGAGCAATAAAAACAGGTGATTGAATAGCAGTTTATTGCCCCTTGAAAGATCACATGCAGTCCCTCAGGGTGTTACACATGCAGAAACACAAATTATATATCATATTGCTTTTGTCGGGCAGTACTGCTGCCAAATGCGACCAAATCAAGTGAATGGGTGGTACCGCAAGCCAAATGCACAGTATTTACATAGAAAATCTCCATTCAGTTTAAAAACAAAAAAGGGGGGGGGCATTTAGGAGATGGCAGAATCACTTCCTTATAAAATTAGGTGCACCGCTACAGTAAACATAACCACATGTGTAAAATATGCATATATGAATATATAAATGAGAACATCCAATAAAGTGACCAGTGACAAGGTGCAAGCAAATCAAAGTGACTCAGTGGTATCATATAACTCTGTCACTATGTAGTAACCAGCGGTGCATGAAATAAAGTGCTATAAATGGTAATCAAAAATTGACCAAAATTGTGCCTCCCACTTGTTAAGGAACCAAAAGTAATGGGACAATTGGCTTCTCAGCTTTTCCATGGCCAGGTGTGTGTTATTCCCTCATTAACCCAATTACAATGAGCAGATAAAAGGTCCAGAGTTTATTTCAAGTGTGCGATTTGCATTTGGAATCTGTTGCTGTCAACTCTCAAGATGAGATCCAAAGAGCTGTCACTATCAGTGAAGCAAGCCATCATTGGGCTGAAAAAACAAAACAAACCCATCAGAGAGATAGCAAAAACATTAGGTGTGGCCAAAACAACTGTTTGGAACATTCTTAAAAAGAAGGAACGCACCGGTGAGCTCAGCAACACCAAAAGACCCAGAAGACCACAGAAAATAACTGTGGTGGATAACTGAAGAATTCTTTCCCTGGTGAAGAAAACACCCTTCACAACAGTTGGCCAGATCAAGAACACTCTCCAGGAGGTAGGTGTATGTGTGCCAAAGTCAACAATCAAGAGAAGACTTCACCAGAGTGAATACAGAGGGTTCACCACAAGATGTAAACCATTGGTGAGCCTCAAAAACAGGCCAGATTAGAATTTGCCAAATGACATCTAAAAAAGCCTTCACAGTTCTGGAACAACATCCTATGGACAGATGAGACCAAGATCAACTTGTACCAGAGTGATGGGAAGAGAAGAGTATGGAGAAGGAAAGGAACTGCTCATGATCCTAAGCATACCACCTCATCAGTGAAGCATGGTGGTGGTAGTGTCATAGCGTGGGCATGTATGGCTGCCAATGGAACTGGTTCTCTTGTATTTATTGATGATGTGACTGCTGACAAAAGCAGCAGGATGAATTCTGAAGTGTTTCGGGCAATATTATCTGCTCATATTCAGCCAAATGCTTCAGAACTCATTGGACACTTCACAGTGCAGATGGACAATGACCCAAAGCATACTGCAAAAGCAACCAAAGAGTTTAAAGGAAAGAAGTGGAATGTTATGCAATGGCCAAGTCAATCACCTGACCTGAATCCGATTGAGCATGCATTTCACTTGCTGAAGACAAAACTGAAGGGAAAATGCCCCAAGAACAAGCAGGAACTGAAGACAGTTGCAGTAGAGGCCTGGCAGAGCATCACCAGGGATGAAACCCAGCGTCTGGTGATGTCTATGCGTTCCAGACTTCAGGCTGTAATTGACTGCAAAGGATTTGTAACCAAGTATTAAAAAGTGAAAGTTTGATTTATGATTATTATTCTGTCCCATTACTTTTGGTCCATTAGCAAGTGGGAGGCACATATGCAAACTGTTGTAATTCCTACACCGTTCACCTGATTTGGATGTAAATACCCTCAAATTAAAGCTGACAATCTGCAGTTAAAGCACATCTTGTTCGTTTCATTTCAAATCCATTGTGGTGGTGTATAGAGCCAAAAATGTTAGAATCGTGTCGATGTCCCAATATTTATGGACCTGACTGTATTCGTCGTGTATATGGTGTTGTGGTTTTTTTTTTTTTTTTTTCTTTTTTGTAATACTGCGTTTTTTGATTCGTTTCAATGGGAAGGTGCTTGCTTCTTTTTTTTTTTTTTTTTTTTTTTTAAGCACATCAATGCAGGAAGCAAGATGGAAGAAACACTGATCAGTGAAAAAGGGGCCCAAGGTTTCCGTCTAGTGGTGATCTTCCAAATGAATCTGAATTTGTGTCCCTCAGTGGATGAGAAAAAAGAAAAGTTTTGTCCTTACCTCATCAGTGAGGGCAGAGGAAAAGCAAAGGAAAAAAGTATCAACCCCACCTGTTTTCTGTACTGGATTATTGGAGGATGTTTCACTACGTATTGCTTTCAGTAAAGCAGCTGCTGTGGGTATTCGGGTATTTGTATTCTTTTCATTGCAAAGGAGTCTGTAGCTTGTACGAAATATAAAGGCATTGCAAGGTTAGCTTGAAGTTTGTAAAAAACATTTGTATGAAAACTAACCTGAAGAAAAACCCACAAAATGTTCTTCATTTCTACAGAGTTTTTTCACCTGAATTAAAGTTGGCTGGAGCAGGAGATGCTGACAGTGGAGGTAATCATTGTGTTTGTAGTGTTCTTAAAGAATAAGTGCACCTTTCCACAAAAAATAATTAATGCACATTTTTTTTGCAGGTAAAAAAAATTTGCATTTATTATTTTTTGGTGTTGGGAGCCTGTAAAGCATTGCACTAGCGATCAGTAGATCGTTGGCGCCATGCAGGTCTTTTGCACACTGTCAGTGTATCTGCTTGGTCGTACATCCCGTACAGGGAAGCGGATACTTGCTGACAGGAAGACTCAATGAACTATGAAAGTGCTTACAGTGCTTGGGTAGTTCAGTGAGGTTTACAAGATGACCGCTGCTAAGGCTGTTGGGACTTGGAGTCCATTCATTCACAAAACACTGTCAATGAATGACATGGCAGTGTGGGTGGAGCGCCGCTGCGCTGTTTTTAAAAACTGACAGCTAGCATGGGGAACTTCTCCCTGTACTTCTGTCACGGGGGGGGGGGGCAGTGGGCTGCGACTGAAGGATCGGAAACATTTTACAATACATGTTCCACCCTAAAAACATGTGACATGTGAACTTATCCTTTCATGTATTTTTTTCCTAGCAGAAATGAAGTCCATAAATTACCATTGCTGTAGATGTAGTTTGCTTTTTTTTTTTTACCATCATGCCTTACTTCTTTGCTAGTGTCCTAGGAGTTTGGATGCCTTTTCATCAGCAACAGCTTTGACAGAAATTCCTGAGCTCAACTGAGCTAAATTGTGGGGTTAGCCTGGAATGTGACCTTTTGGGCACTGAGATCTGCTTTGTAGCCGTTTCCAGACGTCTGTGTACTATTAGCTGCAGTGTGCTCTCAATGCCCAGAGCTGATGCACAGCCTCTGGTGTGACTCAGTCTCAGAGGACAATGGTAACTGTTAAAATGATACTAAAGCTAAAAACAGCCCTTTGCTTGCCTCTATCAGGTCCTCGGGGTACTATTCCTCCCATTGACACCAAAAAGGAGGATTTCTTCCACTAGCACAAACTATGGGGCATTTTTCTTTCCACTGACACCAATGATGGGGCACAATTCCTCCCACTGATATAAACAAATAGGCACTATTCCTCCAACTAATGCCAAGGATAAGGGACTAATCTTTCCTCCGATACCAATGATGGGGAGCTATTCCTCCCCCTGACACCAATGATGGGGAGCTATTCCTCCCCCTGACACCAATGATGGGGAGCTATTCCTCCCCCTGACACCAATGATGGGGCACTATTCCTCCCACTGTCACCAATGATGGGGCACTATTCCTTCTAGTAATACCAATGATGGGGCACTATTTCTCCCCCTGACACCAATGATGGGGCACTATTCCTCCCACTGTCACCAATGATGGGGCACTATTTCTCCCCCTGACACCAATGATGGTGTCGGGGATCGCCCAGGCGCAGTGCACCGCCCTGTACAGGGACGCGGGCGCTGGGACCTGGCCGACCGCGACAATCGAGTTCGCGCATGCGCAGTAGAGACAGCAGGCACACGCCTGGCACCAATGACAGCGCAGGGCGGGATATTTAAATGGCCCTGAGCTGTCATTCAGTGCCTTCTGGTCTCCTTGTATCCTGTGAATAGTAAGTTGCTGACCCGGATTGTGCCCTGACCTTGCTGCTTTCTCCTGTCTTGACCCTTGCTTGCCTGACCTCTCTCCTGGATGCCCCCTATTGGATCTGACCTGCTGTTGCTGACCTGGCGTGTGACCCGACTATTCTCTGCCCGCTGCTTTGTACTGCACCGTCCCCATAGTTACCGACCCGGCCTGCCTGACTTTGCACTTGCTCAGCCATCCATCCATCCCTCTCAACGGGGTCTCCTGGCGAATACCCCTACCACTGACTGGTATCCTCAGTAGTCACGACCTGGTCCCGGGCTACTCCAAGTCCATCCCCACCATCAGGGGCTCTGGTGAACAAGTATTCTGGGGCTTAGACTCCGTACGCTGGGGACGCCTGATCAGTGGAGTGCTAGTGGTACCGCCGGGCGGTCCCTTACAGATGGGGCTCTAATCCTCCCCCTGACACCAATGATGGGGCACTATTCCTCCCCCTGACACCAATGATGGGGCACTATTCCTCCCCCTGACACCAATGATGGGGCACTATTCCTCCTAGTAATACCAATGATGGGACACTGTTCCTTCAACTAATACCAATGATGAGGCAGTATTCCTCTAGTGATACCAATGATGGGGCACTATTCCTCCCACTGTCGCCAGTGATGGGGCACTATTCCTTCTAGTAGTACCAATGATGGGGCACTATTCCTCACACTGATACCAATGATGGGGCACCATTCCTCCCACTGTCGCCAATGATGGGGCACTATTCTTTCTAGTAATACCAATGATCAGGCACTATTCCTCCCACTGATTCCAATGAGGGTGCACTATTCCTCCCAGTATCGCCAATGATGGGAGACTATTCCTTCTAGTAATACCAATGATGGGGCACTATTCCTCCTAGTAATACCAATGATCAGGCACTATTCCTCCCACTGATTCCAATGAGGGTGCACTATTCCTCCCACTGTCGCCAATGATGGGAGACTATTCCTTCTAGTAATACCAATGATGGGGCACTATTCCTCCTAGTAATACCAATGATGGGGCACTATTCCTCCCACTGTCGCCAATGATGGGAGACTATTCCTTCTAGTAATACCAATGATGGGGCACTATTCCTTCTAGTAATACCAATGATGGGGCACTATTCCTCCCCCTGACACCAGTGATGGGGCACTATTCCTCCCCCTGACACCAGTGATGGGGCACTATTCCTCCCCCTGACACCAGTGATGGGGCACTATTCCTCCCCCTGACACCAGTGATGGGGCACTATTCCTCCCCCTGACACCAGTGATGGGGCACTATTCCTCCCCCTGACACCAGTGATGGGGCACTATTCCTCCCCCTGACACCAGTGATGGGGCACTATTCCTCCCCCTGACACCAGTGATGGGGCACTATTCCTCCCCCTGACACCAGTGATGGGGCACTATTCCTCCCCCTGACACCAGTGATGGGGCACTATTCCTCCCCCTGACACCAGTGATGGGGCACTATTCCTCCTAGTAATACCAATGATGGGGCACTATTCATCCCACTGACGCCAGTGATGGGGCACTATTCATCCCACTGACGCCAGTGATGGGGCACCATTCATCCCACTGACGCCAGTGATGGGGCACCATTCATCCCACTGACGCCAGTGATGGGGCACCATTCATCCCACTGACGCCAGTGATGGGGCACCATTCATCCCACTGACGCCAGTGATGGGGCACCATTCCTCCCCCTGACGCCAGTGATGGGGCACCATTCCTCCCCCTGACGCCAGTGATGGGGCACCATTCCTCCCCCTGACGCCAGTGATGGGGCACCATTCCTCCCCCTGACGCCAGTGATGGGGCACCATTCCTCCCCCTGACGCCAGTGATGGGGCACCATTCCTCCCCCTGACGCCAGTGATGGGGCACCATTCCTCCCCCTGACGCCAGTGATGGGGCACCATTCCTCCCCCTGACGCCAGTGATGGGGCACCATTCCTCCCCCTGACGCCAGTGATGGGGCACCATTCCTCCCCCTGACGCCAGTGATGGGGCACCATTCCTCCCCCTGACGCCAGTGATGGGGCACCATTCCTCCCCCTGACGCCAGTGATGGGGCACCATTCCTCCCCCTGACGCCAGTGATGGGGCACCATTCCTCCCCCTGGCGCCAGTGATGGGGCACCATTCCTCCCCCTGGCGCCAATGATGGGGCACCATTCCTCCCACTGGCGCCAATGATGGGGCACCATTCCTCCCACTGACGCCAGTGATGGGACCTGTCACGTTTCCCAGAAGACTATGGGGAGGGAGGATAGGAGGACAACTTCCGCTTCAGATCGCCTGCGCGATCGCAGTGGAAGTGGTACCTGTAAAATTCGGGTAAATGTTAATTATGTTAAACATCACATCACACCCCTATCTTAAAGCAGAATTTAACCCCCCCAGAAATACTCGCTTCCAGTGATGCAGTGGTTACATCCCAGGCTGGCAGCTGTAATCTCCCCAGCTACTTCCAGATTTTTGGCCTCTTGGTTAGTGGTGGAATGACATCATGTTATGAATGCACATGGGAGTCATCCATTCTTGCACAGCCAGGGCAGCTCCATGTGCGTTCAGTAGAAGAGTGCAAGCAGGCACGTATGTGTTTGATATTGCAGAAAAGGCGAAGAGCTACTTGTTTGCAATTTTTTTTTAATAGTTAAAAATAGTAAACCCTCACCTATACCCAGTGACATGACTGGCCTTGGGTAATTCAGAGGTGAAACAAATCCTCCTACATAAGTTGTACCTGCCTATCTGCAGCCGTTTGTCCTGCACATCCTTGTTAGACTCAGAGATTAAAAGAATTTTTCACTGACTCCCAAAGCTGGAGGCATGGAGATACACACTGTACAAGAGCTCTGAGAACTGTTTGGAGGGAAGAGATGCACCCCCTTCACACAGCACTTAGCAACATAGCTGAGGCTGTCAATCACAAGCTGTGCGCTAGAGATCCCGATCCGCCGCCACCTTAGCTCTTGATGTCAAGAAAACTTGTCAGAAGTGGCTCATGATGATAGTAGAGGAACTTGACAGCAGAGAGAAATGACACTTGCTTGGGCTTTGGAGAGAGGCAAGAAAACGCTTTAGAAATATGTACTTTGCTGAGTTTCTTTTATGTTATGGCAAAAGACACATATAAAATAGGTGTTATCCAAACTTTGCAAAAGTGGAAAAGCACTTTTAAGAAAACAAGTTTGTTGAATAAGGCTGACTATATATTTTTGTAAATTTGTGTATTTGAACTTGTGTTTTTGTAACCTAGCATTTCTTTTTGTAATTCTTTTGCAGGTGTTGAAACAGCCAATTGTCTCAGTAAGGAGTAAGTAAAGTGGCAAAAAAATTTTTTTTTCTTTTTTTTTTTTTCTAGAACTTTTGTCAACTTAAAGCACAAATATTGTAATTCCTGCTATGCAAACAATTTTTACCTCTGCTTAGTGTGATACATTAGAAGACAATTTATAGATGTGATCACTGCATTAGTTTTCTTTTTTAATCTTTTTCTTTTCATCTGGTGATGTAAGTCTGTTATTTTTCAACAGAACAAGCTGTTCTATAGATGTCGCAGTTAGGTTTGAGACCTATAATTTGCCACTGACTGGGGGGTGCTTACAGATTTTATTTATGTAAAACCGTTATCCCAAAAAGAAAATTGTTGCTGTAACTGCTTTAAGTGTTAGCTGGAGAATGGCTTCAATTTTATTGTATCTAAATCTACTTGTCTAAACACTACCTGCACTACACTTCAGGGCACATATTTTCAAAGGGCCTCGAAAGATGTTAGGTAGTCAGGAAACTGGCTGTCGCATTTTGACAGGCCCTACAATTTGGTTTAAGAAGTTAAAGTTAAAAAAAAAAAATTAAAAGTACAAGTCCCTAAAAATAAAAAAAAATGTAAAAAAAAATAAAAATTGATTTTTTTTCTTTGTTACTGTTCTACTGTTACGATTTTACAGTTTTATTTTTATACATAAGTCAGTGTGGGCAGCGCTGTTGTTTGAGATTTTTCATCCGTAGTTAAAGAGCATATATGTCGAAGCATGGGGGCCTGGGGTGGCCAGTGGGTGGATGGCCCCTACGCTTTGGTATATATTTAAGAAAAAAAATTGGCAGAGATTTCTTCATCCACATCGACCGATATGAATAGAGGAATCTGTTAGGTCCTTTTTTTTTTGCTGAACGACAAAAGAAGAACATTTCATGTGTGCCCACCATTAGAAGTGGGTGCATGCAGGGCGGTATATTCTAATGGTGGGCATACCACACACTTTCTGGTAGAGATTATTTTCTCTTTTTTTTCATTCTGTCCACAGGCTGCATAAAAAAAAAAAAGAACATAGCATATACACCAAACAAGGACCAAAGACTGCAGCTGAAGGCATCATGCTGGTATAACTTTTTTCAGCCGGCGATCGGCTTTCATGTAAAAGCAATCCTAGTGGCTAATTAGCTGCAGGATTGTTATTATAAGCAGCGGGAGAAGATGCCCCCCTCCCCCACTTCCTTCCACGGCCTTCTCGGGCAGTCCTGTGCCATCGGGGGGGAACCTGAGAATGCAGCCGGTGTTTCTGCCAGCTGACCATAGAGCTAATTGGAGACCAGAATGGTGCCAATCATCTCTATAGTCTAATAAATTGGAAGCTGCGAGCATTTCATCACTTCAGTTTCGCAGGATATAAACAGCGCCATTTGTAATTGGGAAAGCATCTGATCACACCGATCTTGGTGAGATTAGATAATGTAAGGGCAGAGGAGAGATCTAGAGTCTGATAGACCCCAGATTTCTCAAAAAAGAATATGACAATGCCCATTGAAGTTATAGGGGATATTTGCATTCCCTGTGATAGCATTAAAAGTGATTAAAAAAAAAAAAATGAAAGGGAAAGTGTAAAAATTGAAAAAATCAAAATAACTTAAAAAAACAAAAAAACAAAACACCCTCTCCCCCCCCGCAGGGTCTGTCCTAACAGAGGGGTAAGGATTCAGGAGCTATGCCATTGTATGTTAATAAGAGGTAGCTTAAGCTATCCTTAGCCTTTCTTGTGGGACAGACTTGCCCTAAACATATTCAGAAATGCTTGCAGTTAGCCATTAAACCTTCTTCTAAGAAACATCTAAGACAGTGGTTCTCAACCTTCCTAATGCCGCGACCCTTTAATACAGATCCTCATGTTGTGGTGACCCCCAACCATAAAATATTTTAGTTGCTACTTCATAACTGTAATTTTGCTACTATTTTTAATTGTAATGTAAATATCTGATATGCAGGATGTATTTTCATCGTTACAAATTGAACATAATTAAAGCATAGTGATCACAAAAACAATTATAATTATAATTCATGAAGTGTTTTACCTCCAATACTTCTGCTTTCCACACAGTAGCTGCTTTCAACACAGTAGCTGCTTTCTGCACAGTAGCTGCTTTCTGCACAGCAGCAATATGTGTTTTCCAATGGTATTAGGCGACCCCTGTGAAAGGGTCATTCGACCCCCAAAGGGGTCGCGACCCACAGGTTGAGAACCACTGATCTAAGAGGTAAAAAAAAATGTTTTATAGTTGGTTTCCCAAATCTAATTGCTGCTTACTAAATCTAGAGGGTAGAAGAGTAAGTTTGAATACATACCTTATTTCTTGCTTCAAACGTTTTCCTCCATGATATGCGACCGCTCCCCTGAAGCCTATTGCTTTACCCTAAGACTTAACAAGCGTGTAACCATTTTTTTGGGGGGAGCGAGGCACTGCAAAGTTTATTATCTTAGCATATTCCCAGGAGTTCAGTTTTAATATTTGCGTTTTTAAAAGCAGAAATTTCACAGCTAAACACAGGGGATTAGGTTATTTACCAAAACAGGAGAATGCAAAATCTAGTTCAGCTCTGCATAGAAACCAATCGGCTTCCAAGTTTTATTGTCAAAGCTTAAAGTGTTACTAAACCCACAACATTAAAATCGGTCTGTATATGCAGTAAAGCATGCTTGTTATACTCACTGTGGAACCTAAGTTATTAATCCTCTGCATTGTGTATAAAGGATATTTAATCCTTTATTCTCTGCCCCGCCTCTTGTTGAAATTACCACCTGATATAGAGTGAACCATCACCTGCATATGCTCAGTTTGTTGTGTATTGCTAGAGAGGTTTTTTTTTTTTTTGGGAGGGTGCATGTGATCAGCACAGGGCCAATCGGCACTGTCCAGGCAGTGGCCAAAGGTTTCACATCCTCCTAGAGCAGAAAGAAAACTCCTCCTACAAGCTTTAATCAGTGCTTTGCTAAAGTCACAAGACTGCTCTAACTGATGAGAAAAGGTATTTAGCAGTTTATATTTACTAAAATAATTGCACTTCCATGTTCTGTGTACTGTATGAGACCAGATATAGTGAATGCAGGGTCCTGGGTTTAGTAACACTTTCATTGAGCAAGTTAGAAGCTGACTGGCTACCATGCACAGCTGTACCAGTTTCTGAGTGCACTGTCTGTAAACCTCTTCTACTTTGTAAATATGTGCATTGAAGTTTTGTTGTAAAAATCGTCTTGAGATAAAATATAGTTGCAATAACTTATTCAACTTAGTGAAATGACTCCTAAAACATTGGCCTTTATGCTGATTATTTGATATCTCCATTTACAGAAATGAAAATCCAGATAGTAAATGTCCCATAACTGGTAAGAAGGATTTTTATTTTTTTTCTTTTACTTGATTTGATGAAAAGATATGCGAGTGAAGATTTTTAATTCTGTTTGTACAATCTTTTCAGGAATGGACAGATTGCTTCATGGACCTCTTCAAGCTCCAGCTCACCAAGCAGAGGTATATGTGGTATTTTGCTTGTTGGAGTTCCTCCACCCTTCCAGGTTTTAGAGCTGTAGTAAAAATTGTGCAGTTCACTATGCCATGTTTGTATATTGTTTTTCCTATGAAAGTGTTCTTCAGAATATTTTAAAAGCTAGGTTCACCCTTGTTTAAAAAAATATAAATACTTTTTTTTTTTTTTTCTTCCCAGGAGCCTGCATAGCATTGCATCCACAGTCAGGGGATCATAGGTGAAATTTCAGGCTCCTGCAGACACTTCCTACAGCTCTCTGTCTCTACAGGCTGTCAATTTCAGAGCGATAGGAAGTGTCAGCAGACTACCAGCATGTTCATCAGCGCGCTCATAGTCCACTGAGAATTACAAGCCACCTGCCACGGTGGCAGATGGGACTTGTTTTTTCACTCACGAATTGCTGTGAATGACACACAAATAATTAACCAATTCCCAATATCGCTTTAGCCAAAATATGGCTACAGCGCAATCATCCAATTCTGGGAGGGGAACCATGGACTTTCTCCCAGAACATTGCCACCTGCGTGCCCCCCTGGGTTGTGCATCGGGTGCACTCTGTGACCGCTGTGTCCTTCGGATGCAGCTGATCGCAGATTGCGGTAAAAGACCGATCAGCTGTGTCCAATCACAGCTGTTCACATATAAAGAGACTTGCCAGTTATCAGCAGTTCTTTCCTCACATGCCGTGTCATTTTGAGGAAAGGAGTGCCAATAACTGGCAAGGCTGTCGGACACTAATCAGTGCAGCCTCATCAGTGCACATCAGTGAAAAAGAAAAATTACTCATTTGAAAAATGTTATAACCGGAACTAAGAAAAACGTGTTTTTTGGGGGTTTTTCACAATTTTCAGTTTGTTTTTTCATTTGTTTAGCAAAAAAAAAAAAAATTGAGTGGTGATTAAATACTACCAAAAGAAAGCTCTCTCTGTTTCAAAATAATTATAAAAATATCATTTAGTTACAGTATTGCATGACTGCTCAATTGTTATTCAAAGTGCAACAGCACTAAAAGCTGAAAATTGACTTTGGCAGAAAGGAGGCGAAAGTGCCCATTATTGAAGTGGTTCAATGTGACTGCAGCTGTGGGGAGAAGAACTCCTGCCTGCTGTAACGGGGGAAGGCTGGGGTTAGCTGTGTTTGTAGTAACAGGTTACACCCTAAATATGAATGTACCATGTTACTAAAGGTAAACGCAGCCTTTAACCACATCCCCACCATTCTATAGCAGATATACTGCTACAGGGCGGCAGGGGTGTGCAAAATCATATACATATATATATTTATTATAATGTGTGATTTTATATTTCCAGCTAGGGGGCGTGCGCCCTACCAGTGCCGCCATTCTGGGCCGCGACTGTAAATCACTGGGTCGCAGCCAGTGATTATCCGCTGGCGCCCTGTGATTACCGAGGATCCCCAACGGGGAAGAGGACTTGTGTACTAACAGTCCTCCTCCCTGTTGGCTCGGGCACACTGCTCTGGATGGCTGTGCACTGCACCGCTATCCAGTGCAGCATGCTTACAGTGAAGCACCAACACACTGCTCCCCAGTAAAACACTCCCAGCACACAGTTAACCCTTTGATCGCCCCTCATGTGTCAACCTCTTCCTGCCCAGTGTCAGTCCTTCTTTTTTTTTTTTTTTATAGCACTGATCACAGTATTGGTGTCACTGGGGATGTCAGCGACACCAAGTCAGTTCCCCCCAGTGTCAGAATGCCCACCCGCAGTCCCGCTATAAGTTGCTGATCGCCGCCATTACTGGTAAAAAAAGAAATTCAGTATATAGACCATTTGTATACACTATAACTTTCACATAACCCAATTAATTTACACGTATTGGGATTAATTTTTTTAGCAAAAACGTAGCAGAATACATTTTGTCCTAAATTTATGACAAAATTTTTTTACTGGACATGTTTAATAGCAAATGTCAAAAAAAAAATTTTTCTCAAAATTTGCAGTCTATTTTTTTTGTCATAGCACAAAAAATAAAAACTGCACAGGTGAGCAAATACCACCAAAAGAAAGCTCAATTCGTGGGGGAAAAAAAAGGATGTAAATTTCATTTGAGTGCAGTGTTGCATGACCGCAATTGTCAGTTAAAGTAACGCAGCGCCGTAACACAAAAAATGGCCTGATCGGCCACACAATACACACTGTATAGCACTGATGCAAGAAAAGCTAGCAAATTTTGAGTAAGGGTTTGTGGCCTTTTTGTGACAGACTCCTCTTTCCTGTCACTTTTAACCACTTGCCTTCCTGAGGATTTACCCCCCTTCTTGTTCAGGACTTTTTTGCGTTTACGGCGCTGCGTTAATTCAACTGACAATTGCGCGGTCATGCAACGCTGTTCCCTACTGAAATTTCGTCCTTTTCCCCCCACAAATTGAGCTTTCTTTCGGTGGTATTTAATTGCCTGTGCGTTTTTACATTTTGTGCTTAAAAAAAAACAAAAAACTGGCAATTTTGAGAAAAAAAAATATAGTAAATACTTTTTGCTATTAAACGTGTCCAGTAATTAAATTTAGGCCAGAATGTATTCTGTGACATGTCTTTGCTAAAAAAAAAAACAAAAAAACCCCCAATATGTGTAAATTTAAATGGTTTACGTGAAAGTTTTAGCGTATACAAATGGCAGTATAGATACTGGAATTTTTTTTTTTTAACTAGTAATGGTGAAGATCAGCAACTTATGGCGGGATTGCGGTTGGCATTCTGACACTGGGGGGAACTGACTTGGGAGTTTTTACTAGGGGGCTGTGTCAGTGTGCTTCACTGTAAGCACGCTGCTTTGGATGGCTGTGCTGTGCACAGCCATCCAAAGCAGTGTACCTGAGCTGACAGGGAGGAGAACTGTTAGTAAACAAAACCGTTCTCATCCCAGTCGGAGTTCGTCGGCAATCACCGGCTGGGATCCGGTGATTGACAGCTGCGAATGGCGGCACGGTAGGGTGCTCACGCGTAAGCCCCCTACCTGGAAATGCAAAATCAAGGGTATATATACGTGATTTTGCACACCCGTGCTGCCCTGTAGCAGTATAGCTGCTATAGGGCAAACGGGAAGAGGTTAAATAACTGGAAATAAATCATAACTCAAGTAAATGTCTTTTTATTTACTGGTTTTGTTCACATGACAAGTTTATACATTCTTCAGCTGTCTAAAATTGCAGAGAGTACAGAATGGTAAAGCATTTGTTTTTCTATTTAAACTATTTTATTTGAGTTATGCAATTTGATTTAAATGAAAGCAATTCCTTTAATAAAATCTCTGCTTATATGGAAGCTATTTTTCACCTATCCTACAAAAAAAATGGTCCTTTTACTTCTAGCTTTGCTGACTCAGAACATGCATACAGATACAGGATCAGCGCGATAATCAAGCAAATAGCTTTTTCAAAAAGTTAATAGCAGTTTTATCACCTGTTTATCGTGACATTGAGGCTGGTCATAGATCATTCATTTTTATTATGATCATCCAGCAAGTTGATTGAAAACATACAGATTTCCCTTATCCACAAAAGCGAGGGAGATAGAGGAACACGCCCTGCTGTGCTATTGTATTCTGAAAGTGGGGACAGTTGGATAGAACTGGACTTGAATATAAACATACACACACACACACATATATACATACACACATTTAGAGTATATGTGTGTATATATATGTGTATATATGTATATGTATATATATTTTTAGGATAACTTTTTAGTACTTTGCTCTTTCCATACCATCTCCATTTATTTATTTTTTTCTTTTATATAGTGGAATAATACGAACTGCATTAAAGAGCAAACAATTTATTTCTCATCCGACAACGATATGACTGCAAGCAATACAGTAGCTATTGATGGACTCATTGAAGAAAAACCAAGGAAAATAGATACCAGTTTATTTTTGGCAAGCTTAAAAGCCCCAACAAGTGAGGAATCTAGCAACTTTGATTTCAAGTTTTCAACAACTGGTCAGAAGCTTTGGGATTTTCAGCCTTCCACTACTTCATCTACTCAGTCAACAATAAAGTTTGGTGACTTTTTAGCACATTTGGGAAATGAAAGCACAACCTCTTTAAAAATAGAAGGCGTAGACAAAGAAAATATTTTTCCTTTTGTTTCTAAAGAAAATCTGTTCTCCACAAAGACCACACTTCCATTTTTTGATGCACAAGAAAATACAGGAAATTATACCTGTGTGTTCAGGGACCAAGAAGATGGGCTTGATTTAACGAAATGCCACACAACAAATATTACATCTTTCCTTCCAACAGTCAACCATCAACTGACCAATTTAAGTTCAGGCAACCCTTCCTATTCCAGCACTCGTAATAAACCAGAGTTTAGTCTTTTTGAAGGAGCCAGTGTTAAACCACTGAAATCTGTTTCCACTGAGCAAACTCTACTTTGTGAAGATGACATGGATATGACATTTAGTCATACAACTCGTATACGTAGTATTTTAAAGCAAAACCCTTCCCCTGATAAAACTAAGACTTCTGCTGCAAACAGTAATCAAAAGACCATTATTTTTAATGATGAAAATGAAATGGAACTTGCCAAAAAGGATTCAGTTTTCTTTAACAGCCGTTTTAAAAAAGACAGACAATCTATTCAAAGAGACAGTATTGTGTTCTGTGGGGATCAAGAAATACTTTGTCAAGAAGAGGATATGACCAGAAGCCATACAGTACCTATTGCTGGGCCAGCAATATGTGACATGTTTAGTAAGGATATGACTGGTGACACTATCCAGTCGGGAAAGAGACAGCGAAGTTTTGGATTACTGGTGCCTTCTTCCAACTCTAAAAGTAATATAAATGGACAACAAGGTTTGGTACAGTCGAATCCTTTATCCCTAAAGTCAGTAGGAGACATTACGCAAAACAAAACCAATTTAAGCAACACTGATGTTGAACATAAAGGTGGCAATGAGAATGTAAAATTTAAAAATCCATGTTCAATTTCAACAGCGAATGACCCACTTCCTTTCACTGAGAAAACCATTGTGTTTGCATGTGAGCAGGATGATATGGAGATGACCAAATCTCATACCATTGACAGTAATGCACCTGGTGTTGCAAGTAATACCTGCATTCCAAACCCAAGTCTTAATGATAAAAGAACACAATTTTTTGGTTTACAATTGTCTGGCTTTAATAAAACTGTTTTCTTTTCAGGTGATAGTGATGACGTGGATCGCACACAAAGTCATACAGTGCACATAGATCAGAAGTCTGTAGTAAGAAATAATTTACCTAATGGTACACAAACTTGTATTCTTAATGCTACTAATCGGACAAAACACCTTCAAGAGGACATGGAAATGACTGTGGCTGAACATGATTGCTTACAAATTAGGTCTCCATTAGCTGCATTGGATAGCAAGACGGTGGTATTTACAGATGAGCAGAAAAATATGGACATTACACAATCACATACTATTGCTATTGATGGTGATGCCTGGTACAAAGGATTCAAGTTGGATACTGGTGATGGCAATAACGAAAAACGTGATTGTGTTTCAACTGGGGAAATAAATAGAGTGCTTGGATCTAAGATAGACCGCAAACATACATCAGCGCAGGCTTCTGTAGATGACAAAATGACATCACTGACCAATAAAAGTCTTGGATTTCATGGCAGTTGTGTCCGCCCTGCTGGAGTACTGTCTAGGAAGTTAGGTGGCCAATACAAAACCATTCAAGATAATACCACACTTTTCCTCTCAGACCAGGATGACATGGAGTTGACTAAATCTCACACCATTGCCATTGACAGTAAAATGGTGTCTGTGCCAGAAAGTACCCATAGGCTAAATTCAATCCTTAAAGACAAAAAATCAAATGGTTGTTTAAGGTTATCTACCATACACAATAAAAATGTTTTCTTTTCAACTGATTGCGATGACCTGGAGATGACACAAAGCCACACAACTTGCATTGATCAAAATCATTTCACCAATGCAAAAGAAAAACGGTTTTCAAAAGCTGTTGATCAGACTAGACATGTGTTGGATGACATGGAAATGACAATGGATGAAACTGCTGGTTTACAAATGGGTCCTGCTATAAATGAATCCAAGAATAACAAGACAGTCCTATTTACTTGTGACCAACAGGATATGGATATCACACAATCACACACTGTTGCCATTGATGGTGACACCCTATCAAAAAGGTACCAGTCTGACACCTGCCTTGCCGATAACCAAAGGGATGCTTTCACTTTGGCTGTGCCCAGATGTCTACCTGACAAAAACATTGTACTTGAATCAAAGAATGATTGTGGGAGCTTTGGTAAAATGGAGTCCATTAAAGAGGATACCCTGGTGCCATTAAGCAAATTTAAATTAAGGTTACCAGACAGTTGTATGAATATCAGTAATATGTCTTGCCGGAAATCGACTAGTCATTTAAAAGGCAACCATGGTGTTGTCTTATCTAATGAAGATGATATGGATATGACTTGTGCAAACACTGTCAATATTAAGAGGATTTTAATACCGTGTGAATCTACAAATAATAAAGCAATGACCCATGCCCCTTGTCCTGATAAAACCATTGTGCTTGAAGATGACATGGAATATACAAAAAGCCACACAGCAGTCATTGATGGGATAAACACAAATGTATCACCAAGTCAGTCTGTCCTTTTGCAATCTAGGGCATTTTCTGCTGATGACATGGACATCACAAAGTCAAATACAGTTTTCATTGACAATATAGTAACAGATGAAAGGGCCAAAAATACCCAGCAAAATAAATCTAAAAATACCTATATAAAGTTCACTAGGCCTTCTGATCAAACTCCAGATGACCTAAAGATCACCTTTTATGCCAAACCGCTTATCACTGATAAGACAAAAGATGTTGAAAAAGTATCTACAATGTCTGTCCTGTCCAAAGACAAAACATTGAATTCACTGGACCAGGAAGACATGGATTTGACCCGGGCAAATACTATAGCTATTGAAAACAAAGTTTTGAGTGAGGTAGAGGAATTGCAGTCTACACATTTAAACAAAGCACAAAATGGCTTTGCATGTAATTTTGCATCATCATATAAAAATAATCAAGTCCATTGTTGTGTTAGTTCAGCAGATAGTAAGGAAGCTGATATGGACATTACAAAGTCAAACACAGTGTTTATTGATCATATACCTGCAAGAATGGAGACCCACTCCATGGTTAAGTCTAAAGAAGTTCTTCCTTCACAGAAGACTATTGCTTTACATGCTGGAACTGAACCTATGGCTGGTCAAACTGAATTAAAAGTTATTAATAGTGAAGAGGTAACCAATAATGCAAGAGCCCAAATAAATGAAAATGTTTGTTTGCTATATGAAACTTCAATTAATAGGCCTTTAATGGCTGAAAACAACACATCAGAAGATGAAGAGAATTTAGTGGTACTCCCCAGTAAACCTTTTATAAAGAAATTGCCTTGTGCACAAATTGAGTTGGACCTTTCCAGTTCAAACCATGTTTTCATTGGCACCTCAGCTACAGAAAGTATACCTTTCCACCAGAAATCTCTTTGTACCTTTGATGAAACTGTCTATCAAGTACATAACATGTCAGAGACCGCTGCGAACATTGATCTCATAATCGGCAACAACGATAAACACCCTAGTAAGGGTTTCTTTGATCAAACGATATGTAACCAAGGTGAAATGGAAATAACAAAGTGTCATACCACTGCCATTGAAAGTAAGATGATAGGGACTACTCCTTCAAAGTCTCCTGTGGAGAGTAATGCTCCTGTACATAAAGGAAAGGGTATGCCTGTGAAATTAGCAGTCAATAAAGATGCAGAGGTGTTAAAGAGAGACACTTTTACTGGAAATAAAGGAACCCATCAAAGACATATGAATGAATATGTGCGCCCATGTAAACAAGAAACTATGGAAATCACCAGAGCTCACATTGATGTTGCAAAAGTCAGCTCTGTTGAGGAAAATCGTTGCGAAAATGTACAGGTTGTAAAGTTTGTAGAAATGTCAGACAAACTATCTGGGACATCACAAAACTGTGAAGGCAATTTAAAATGGCCCACAGATCAAACCGAGAAAAAGGGATTTAAAAATAGTAACTTTACCGAATCCTTGCCAAGTGGGACAATAATTTCTTCTGAGGAAATGGAACTCGCACAGATTGATTCAATGGCAGTTGGTTTACCTGACCAAGGAGAAAAAGCTAACTATGCTGGTATTGAAAAAACATGCTTGTTTTTAGGAACGGAGATGGATGTTACAAAAAGTAACACTGTGTTTATTGACCAGGAGTTCAAAGAAGTTGAGCTTGGCACATTTAGAAATGAAATTAAGAGACCTAGCATGCTAGTGTCTCTCACGTCTGATCATTTTAAAGGCATTGTTTCAGACCAAAAGGATGCAAATACAGAAATGGATATGGCTTTAGATGACAAATCTGTTATACTTCATGGGCTAACAGAGCGCATTGCCCCATCTGTTGGTACAGAAGCTATACTGCTGAGTACACAGACTGCAGGTGATCATAAACCTAATAATGCTTTTTCACAGATTTCTGACTTGTGTGTTTCTTCTGAAACAAGTGCCAGTTGTGCATCTCAGAAGCAGGAAACTGTAGCTGAAAATCTCTGTAGTGAACAATCTGAGGCTTGTGTGATTCAGAACTATCCAGGTGCAGTGAAAGACTACCAGGTGACAAAAAAGCCAAGATTATCAAAAAGGGTATCCTTCTGTTTTTCTGAAAAGGACATTAGAGTTGGGGAATCTGTTGTAGAACCAAATACTGAAATTAATTTGGAAAACAAAGAAAAAATGTTCAATATCCCAAAAATACAATATGACAGGAGCCAGTTTAAGTCTGGAAATATAAATGAACACACTGGGAATATATCTGTCAAATTTGATTTTACAGACAAAATATTGACCAGCAGTTTACCAGAGAATAACCAGCATTTAAACTGTTCTGTTGCCGAAAATATTGTTGTTTGCGCCTTAGATAAACATGTAAATGAGGAAGTGGCTAATAATGTTCAAGAGGATGTGTCATTACTTGAACGAAAGAAGAATGAAGAAAACTCACAGAAAGAAAAAAACAGGCGTAGAAGTATTGCAGATATCCAACTGAAAATACGAAGTTTAACAGAGAAGTCAAAGAACAAGGCAAACAATCACACTGCACCAGTCCCATGTTCTGCTGCATTGTCCACACTGCCTCAGACTCCAAATCCCACGAGTAAAGGTTTTATACCTGAACAAACTTTGCTCAATGAACAGGTGTCCATCAAAGACGTCCAAGCTAATGAAAGTAAACCCAAAGGGAAAGACAGTGGACCAACAAAAGAAACGTGTTTGCAAAATAGACTGTCTGTTAATATGCTTCAGCCAAAGTTACCCAGTAAAAGGCATTCTGGCACTTGTAACTTTCAAGAGTTGGCTTCTTCCACCATTTCTAAACCACCAGCCCAAACTTCCCGGACATCCTTGAGTCTTCTCAGGGCATTTTCAGATGGTGACAATGGTCATTGTATAGATGAAGAGATTCTTCCTGCTTGCCTAGATGAGCACGATGGTAATAGTTTGTTCAAATATGAGGTACCAGAAGGTGCTTGGCAAGAGCTGTGTGAAAAGGAAGCTTTGCACAAAAACCTGAATGACTGTTTATCTAAAGACTCTGTAAATAGTCACAAAAGAGCCAGAGACACTGATCAGGATACAAAATTACATAGAGAAAAGAGAGTCAGAAGAAACGATGACGCACAAAATACACAGGTGGGTATGATTGCACACATCATTCCAAAACTTTTTAAAGATTTAAAAGGAAAAATGGTTCTGGAGCCATGGCAAAAATATTAATGTATCCGGAAATTGCCTTGCTAACCAATTTCATCTCATAATAGACAAATAGTTATGTTGCACTTGTTCATTGTTTTGGTTCATTTTTCCCAACAATGTCTGCTTTGGTGTATGTACCAAATGCACTTCAAAATGTTTGGTTTTGCAAACTTAGTAGCACTACCACACTGCATTGCCAAGGAAAATGAAACTGGTCTTATTTTTGCAACTTTTCTATCACCTCTCTCCTCACTGTCCAATTAGTGTTACTTGCCAGTGAAAGGATCACAGAAAGAGTATTCACCTGTTCCTATACCATTGCTCCCTCACTGGCCAAACCAGCTCAATTTCCTTCAGTTGCTGGCAAATGAGATGTTGGAGCCAGTAAGGGAACAACAAATTAGGACAAGGTGAGTAGACTACTTCTTTAGTCAAGGTTTAGAAAGTGTATCCAGATTTTGAAGGCTCTCGGTTTCCATTAAGGACTTTTCCTGCAACTTTCTTTCTGCTGATATTGTACCACTGTTTGACACAGGAGGCATCACTGGAACAGAGGGTAATGGAAAATGTTCCTCTTTGTAGACACAGACTTTAATTAACACCTGGCTGGCGTTCAAACTCTCATGCTTTCTGTAATTGGACCTTTACCACTTGGCATCTGTTGTAGTGTACTAATCTGCATTTTTCATGTAACTATCCCTATGTTGTATAGACATCTGTGGGTTTTAAAAGTCCAAATGAATGCTCTAGAAATGATTATTCTTCTCATCATACAAGCAAAACTATGGAACAAACTTACTGCAGTAGTAGCTCCCAAGATTCAAGAGGAGAAGGGATGTCTGTCGAGCTTAGCAGTGAGTATTTATCTGGTTGTTTTTTTATAATACAAATCTTCAAATTGACTATATGTGCATGGATGTTGTGTCAATGAAATTTGTTTTGAAGAAATGCAATGTCTTAATACAATTAAAGGGAATCTACTTGTTTTCACATTTATTTTTATGTTCCTAGTTTAAAAACAAAGCACCTCCAAAACTAATCATCCATTAAGAATAAACCACTGTCATGGATGTACATGTCACATGATTTAAGCCCACATGTTTATCAAACTCAATATATTCAGCATAAAAATACACTAAAGCTGATTTTAGCACATTTAACGTGGTACCTTGGCAATGTTTGGAAGTTATTGGGTTGCTTTACAGCAGCCTGAGTCACTTCCACCAGAAATCAGTTTTAGTCAGGAGTGTGATTAAAAGCACTTGCTACCAGCCACTTTTATATGCTTTCGGAGATTGCCGTTTTTACTACCTCTTAGTGGTAACAAAAGAGCCACAAGATAGAATTTCTTAACTGCATACCATTTTTGGTGTTCAATAATTTGTGGCTAATAGTCTTATTCTCTTTCCACAGGTCAGCAATACAGTCAGATGGACTCTCATTTACCATGGGATAATGGATGTGGGCAAAACTTGTGGCAGGTAAGTGATGAGATCCATTGAAATTGTACCACAAACTGTCTGCTGTAATAATGTTGTACATCTACATTAATGACTGATGGTTTTTTTGGCATTCATACAATATTAACTAGTGGTGTTCACGATACTTAAGTAAAGTTAAAGTGAACCTAAACTCAGAGTTAACATTTTCTGTTTTACATGTTAAATGTTTTTAAGCAATACGGTGAAAAATGTACTTTTTTTTGTTTTTTTGTCCTGATGAAAAATAGCAGTGCATTTCCTAGCATTAGACTATGACTAAGCACTGCTGTGCCTAAAGCCTTGCAGCTGTGTGTCTGCATAAGGAAAACATCTAAGGCACTGCTGCCTGTGACCAATAGTCTCACAAGTAGAATTTGTTGACATCACTATTGTGCTGCTCACTGTTCACCTTGTTGCAGCAAAAGCTCTACCTGGTGACCTATAGAGCAAGAATCACTGTTTTCTGCTCTTTGTTCTGTGGTTAGCTACTTTCTGCACCTCTAATGCTGCTTTCTAAACCACAAGTTATAAGAGGGTCAGCACTGGCATGAGAAATCAAAGCCCTGCCTCTACCAAGATGTTCGTCACTGCAAAGAGACACACTGCAGAACATTTCATGTTACATGTTAATCGGAAGAATAAGCTACAGGAATCCCAGAGATAATATTGGCAACTAGTCATTTTCCCTTTGTTTGCCATTTTTGGGCACGTCTTCCCAGTTCAGGTCCTTTTTAAACGCTTGTCTAAATTTCGTTCATTAAAGTCATGTGTGACCTGTCATTCTGTGGCTTTCATGTGCTTTCTCCATTGTGATGTGGACATGCAGCTTATTGAACCAGCATTGACAACAGTGGAAAAAAATACTACATGTCAGCAGTTCTTCAGCACACTAATGAAATGTCTGAAAACCTTCTGCTTAGGGCTCCCCCTCAATTGCAGTAGTGTGGAGTGGTTCTCTAATGTTTTATGACACTTCATTTGTGTTTTTGACAAGATAAGCCAGGAGTAATGAACGAATGAGCCAGAAGACCCTGACTTTTTTTTTTTTTTATACATGAAACAATGTTTCGTGTAATCAGATCCTCCAATAACACCCACTTCAAATGGTACAATATGTTTTGTGTCTGAACTTTCTGCATCTGGATTGTTGAACTTTATGCATAACAGCTTGATAGGTAATGTCCTTTTTGAGAATTGGTGCCCAAAACTGAACTGCATATTCCAGATTAGGTGTTACTAATGATTTGTACTGGGGCCAAATTTTGTTTCTCCCTCTCACTGGAGTCTTTACCTCTGCATGCAGCTTGGCATTGCATGCTTTTGTTAAAGTGGAACCTTGCCCATAACACCTTGGAAAAAAAAAAATGTTCTTTAGTAGGAACATACATTCCACATTAATAGTTATGCTACCAAAATGAGTGTGTGCTGTAGATTGCCTCCAGAATTGTTCCCGTTTGTTCTTGCTGGAGGCTGACATTTTGCTGCAGCTCAGAGCCCCCGAGCAGCAGTAAATCTTTAGACTGTCAGCAGATCGCCCTTCACAAATTTGGCACAGTGCCAAAAAAAGAGAGCAACTGCTCATGTGCAGAGTAGGGTGAGATGGTGTATTACTGGATTTTAAACAGTATAGGCACTTGTTTTTAATGTTTTACATACCTATACCTGCAAAAAGGGCCAGCCTGTAGTGATCTAGTAGGTTCTGACTAACGTTCCACTTTAATAAATTATTGTGAATGGTTTGCTTAAAGGAAAAGTATAGTGGATATTCAGTGCATTACTATTGTTTTTACTTAGAAGACTGAACATTTAAAAATGCGACACTCACAAATGTTTCTCTATGTTTTGTATTAACCATTTCAATACCGGGCAATTTTACACCTTCCTTCCCAGGCCATTTTTCACGTTTCAGCGCTCTCACACTTTGACAATTGCGCGGCTATACAACACTGTACCCAAACTAAAATTTTATCATTTTCTTCACACAACTAGAGCTTTCTTTTGGTGGTGTTTAATCACCGCCAGGGTTTTTATTTTTTGCTAAATTAACAAAAAAAGACCAAAAATTTTGAAAAAAAACCCACGTTTTTCTTTGTTTCTGTTATAAAAGTTTGCAAATAAATAATTGTTCTTCATAAATTTAGGCTAAGATGTATTCTGCTACATGTCTTTGGTGAAAATAACCCAAATTAGGATGTATTATTTAGTTTGTAGGAAAGTTATAAAGTTCACAAACTATGGTATAGATCTGAAAATTGATCAATCCTGAAGTACTGACAGCCAATCTAATTTCTTGAGGTCCAAGAATGTCAGAATAGTACAGATATCCCCAAATGACCCCTTTTTGCAGAGTAGACAGTCCGACGTACTTCATACGAGGCATGGCAAGTTTTTTTGAAGTTGTATTTTTTTGTAATTTTTTGGAAAATGAAAAAATTAAAAAAATTATTTTCACTATTTTTTTTTTTTCATACTGTCACCAGTGCAGTACAGCGTCATCATATAACTGGCATGGCGGTGAACAGGGACACTGACTGGTGACAGTATGGGGGAAAAAAAATATATATATTTTTTTTTATTACATTTTTTTTAAGATTTTGTTTTTCAGATTTTACTATGGCCAAAGTAGTACAATGTTACCATAGTAACATTGTACTACTTTGGGGAAGTGATCAGTAATTTTTTTTTTTTTCTACACAATTTGCTAATAGTAAAGAATTACTTTGCTATAAGCAAGCATTTACCTGAATGACATCGATTCATTCAGGTTTTTTTTTTGTGCTTAGCTGTGATTTGGCCACAGCTAATCACATGACATGTGCATGTGACCTGCTGTGACCAGTCACAGCAAGACACTAGTATACAATGGCTGGCATGAATGAAGCCATCCATTGTATACAACTGTCATGTGACCTGCTGTGATTGGTCACAGCAGGTCACATGGTACCGGCAACGGGGGCCGGTACTCAGATCTGTCATCGGCCGTGTCCGAGGTACACGGCCGGTGACAGATCGCGCCGCTGCGCGGCTCTGCAACCTCGCGAACTGCGCATGTGCGGGAGGACACCAAATGGCGTACACCCCAGAAAGCTAAACCATTTTTGTGGCCACCAAACGGCTATAGGCCGGGCGGCTAATGGTTAAATACAGCAGTTTGTAGATTAGTCACTAGAGTGAGTAAACGCTCAATTTGCACTCTTAATTTTGAGGAGGGCTACTAGTTAGTACCTCTAAGCAGGAAGCAGATCCTGCATATGTAATGGGTAAATATAGTCTCCCTCTCCTATATAGAACATTTTAAAATCATTAGCATATCGGCAAAATCAAATATGAACTTTCTCGTCTTCCTGGTCTATGTGGGTGGATGGAAGGTAGCACTGCACATAATTTCCCTCTTCACTGCTTGGCCCTCAGGAAACTACACATCGCATCACATATTGGGATGTTCGTTTTCTGGTTGGAAGTTACTTCGGAAGGTCTGAGTGGTGTCAGGGGAAGTAATTTGTTCTTTGTCACTGCGAGCTATACCTACAATCCATATAAATGACCAACTAGTGCAATATCCCCATATACAAATTATACGTCCCTGGTGGTATAGTGATAAACAACTGATACCTCTTGAACTGTGCAAATATACAAACTCAATAAACTAGTGCAATGTCCTCACATATAAAAATTATACGTCCCTGGTGGTATAATGATGAACAACTAATACCTCTTGAACTGTGCAAAGTGATACTTATATCCAATTAATTAAACCAATTAAATAAGATATTAATTACAATGAAATAAATTGTGATGCCACACTGTGCAAAATCATAAAAAGTGTTCAAATGACGTCACTCCATGCTGCAATTGTGCTCTTCGTGAAAATCTTGACGTGACTCCCCTCAATAATAGCCAAAGTGCCCCCTCACCGGAAGTACGTCACCCCTATGACCGGAAATACGTTGACGCGTTGCGCCACGATCACGTGGCTTCTTCAGGATGCCGCATTGGATGGCCGGACTTCCTTTTAACTACTGGGGATAATCTACAAGGGGCGTGTATATTTGCTCCATTTTCATGGAGCCCACTATGCATAGGACAGCCGCGATCCGCCGCTAGTTCCCCTGGTTTCCCATTATGCCTTCTCTACTGTTCCCAAAATAATACAAATAACCCCCCGATAAAAAACCTTTATTAAACCCCATGGTTAATATTATTAAAATATGGTAAATATTATTAAAATAGGTATATGCTCTATACCTATATATAATTATATGACAAAGGAAAATATAAATATATACACACATAATAGGGGGATAAATCAATATATGTGTAAAATCACACATATCCACTACTAATGATTCCCCTCCCCCATAAACATATTTTTAAAACTACCCCATTTCATAAAATTAATTTAATATATTCTAATTATTTTAAACCTATTAATTTGAAGAAATATTAATTAAATTAATTTACACCTAATTCTACATAATTTAATAAAATCCAATAAAAACATCATCCGATAAAGACTCCTGTATAATACCCATACCACATGTTCACATAGATGGAATCATATATTTTTAAAACCAATTTAAAACATTTTAACCTTTAAACCAAGTAATATCAAAAGTCATTAATGAAACAATTGAGGTCAAATTCAATATTTAAGCCTCTAGGTGTCAGCGTTTGCATAAGAAAAATCCATTTGGACTCCGCCTGACTTATTGTTCTCACTTTGTGGCTCCCTCTCCAGTGTTTTCTATATCGTTACACCCCCCAGAATTTCAATCCCGAGGGGTCATTCCCATGATGACTAGCGAAATGTTTGGAGACACTATGTTTTGGGTTACCCTTTTGTATATTTTTCACATGTTCTCTCAATCTCGCCCACAAAGCTCTTTTAGTGCGTCCCACATACTGCAGACCACAGTTACACTCCAGAACGTAAACGACACCTTCAGTTCTACACGTGATAAAATCTTTAATCTCAAATGACCTCCCATTGCTATTAGATGTAAACTCTTTCTTCTTTTGATTCTGCCCTTTTGTGACTTTGCAGACACTACATTTTTTACAAGGATAAAAACCTGTAACATTAAACAGGGTACTTTCTCTATTCACCTTAGGTGGATCTAATACATTCTTCATAATTTTATTCCTCAAAGTAGGAGCTCTCCTGTAGATAAATTTGGGTTGTTTTGGCAATATATTGCTTAGTAGGGGGTCCATCTTTAAAATGGTGGAGGCAGTGGAGGAAAAACACCTGGCAGAGATATATGATATATATATATAAAGCTTTATGACCCGCAAGGGTCGAATGTGGAAGGTGAGGGGGCACTTTGGCTATTATTGAGGGGAGTCACGTCAAGATTTTCACGAAGAGCACAATTGCAGCATGGAGTGACGTCATTTGAACACTTTTTATGATTTTGCACAGTGTGGCATCACAATTTATTTCATTGTAATTAATATCTTATTTAATTGGTTTAATTAATTGGATATAAGTATCACTTTGCACAGTTCAAGAGGTATTAGTTGTTCATCATTATACCACCAGGGACGTATAATTTTTATATGTGAGGACATTGCACTAGTTTATTGAGTTTGTATATTTGCACAGTTCAAGAGGTATCAGTTGTTTATCACTATACCACCAGGTACGTATAATTTGTATATGGGGATATTGCACTAGTTGGTCATTTATATTGATTATTGAGTTTGCATATTTATTTAGGTATGAGATAATCTTCACTATTATTTAAGTTGAGCGCTTCACCACTTATATAATTTTGTTTGCACATATCTTGCGGTATAGAGAATAGGTGATAGCAGCTAACTCACTAGGGTCTGTGGAGCGCAGGGGGATTTCTGTATATTTATACCTACAATCCGCTATTCACTGTGTTCTTATAGGAACGACTCTGATGGGCTCCACGTGTAATCACTGCACACCGACTTGTAACCTCCTGCTCAAATGGCATGCTGGAATGGCTTAGAATATGAATACATGCAGGAAGATCTTTCTAGATTAAATTACTAGCACCCATTGGTCTTGGAAGCTGAGATTATAATGCCATCCACAGAGGTACTCTAACTGCACAGTGGCTCAGCCTGATGAGATAGGAGCTTCTAATGTCTGGTCCCATGAGTGGGGCTTTAAGCTGATCTTTCAGCTATATCTAAAAAAAAAAAAAAAAAAAAGCCACTACATTTCCTTTTAAATTATTGGTGATTGTAACCACTTTCCTGCCACTTTATAGCAAAAATTACTGCTGCAGGGCTGTGCAAAATCACGTGTATATATCCGTGATTTGCATTCCCGGGTAGGAGGTGCGCACCGACCTACCCACGCTGCTATTGGCGTCTAGAGATGTCAATCACCGTGTCTTGGACGGCGATCGTCGGGTAAAGCTGATAGGGGAGAGACCTGTGTGTAAAAAAAACACAGGTCTCTCTCCTTGAAGCATGGACATGCTGTTTTGTATCTCTCTGCACAGCAGAGAGAAACAAAACAGCATGCCCACCTAGTAAAACACAGCACACAGTAAAACACACAGTCCTGCCCAGTGTCATTAGTAGTGTCAGTGCTTTTTATTAGCTCTGATCACTGTATTAGTGTCACTGGGGATGTCAGTGGCAGTTAGTTCCCCCCAGTGTCAGAATGCCTGACGCAGTTCAGCTTTAAGTCGTTGATCGCCGCCATTACTAGTATTAAAAAACTTAAAATTCCAGTATATATACCGCCATTAGTAGATACTATAACTTTCACGTAAACCAATAAATTTACACGTATTGGCATTTTTTTTCAGCAAAGACATGTAGCGGAATACATTTTGACCTAAATTTATGAAGAAATTTAGCTTTTTTTAAAAGATTTTTATTGCATATGTTTTATAGCAAAAAGTCAAAAATATAGATTTATTTTTTTTTTTTCTTCAAAAAAAGTTTCTAGCGCACAAAATAAAATCGCAGAGGTGGTCAAATACCACCGAAAGAAAGCTCTATTTTTGGGAAAAAAGGACATACATTTAATTTATGTTCAGCGTTGCAATTGTTCCACGCATCGCAATTGTCAGTTAAAGTAACGCAGTGCCGTATTGCGAAAAATGGCCTGGTCAGGAAAGGGGGAAAATCCTCTGGAGGGCAAGTGGTTAACTGTGTAAACAGAAGTCCAGGAGCTGAGGTTTTACATGCTGTGGAGTAGTACATATTGGTCTAATGTAGAGATCCCTGTTTTCTGCTCCTATATATTCTGTTGATAGCTAATTTCTACACACATTAAGCATGTTTTCCCTGCAGAAGAGATGCTTAAGGGTAGATATGATGGCAATATATAAATTTCTTTAGCATACATCACGAGACACAGAGCAGGCTATTCATGACTATGTGGGTTCTATGCTACCTATAGGTGAATGGACACTGCTCGACCAATCAGAGAGGAAATCCTCCCCATTTAACCCCTCCTACACAGGAAGTACTTCCGTTTTTTCGCCAGTGTTTGTAGGGTGGATGGTCACTAAAGTGTTGCTTGTGCTCCTGGGGCATACCTAAGGTCCTTTAAGAATCAGGGACTTTATTCAGATCCATTCAGAAAGCTATTAGCTAAAAAGGATGGTACCCGAGCCTT
Source organism: Staurois parvus (assembly GCF_062004578.1). Taxonomy (NCBI): domain Eukaryota; kingdom Metazoa; phylum Chordata; class Amphibia; order Anura; family Ranidae; genus Staurois; species Staurois parvus. The sequence continues at coordinate 197,945 of NW_028318438.1, read as the reverse complement.
GCTGGATAAGGAGAAGAATCCTCCAGGTTTTGCCTGTAATGCAGCCTTAAAGCGCTGGACCCTGCGTAATGAAACCCTGTACAGTAAAAAACTGACCAAGATGTTTTCCAGTGGCCCCACTTAATGGGAACTGGGTCCTTGAAGGTATACATGATGATGCCCACCGTGATGGGTGAAGGTTGGTTCCTGGTGGAAGTCAGGGACCTGCGGTGGGACTGGTAAGCTACCTCCCTTTTTTTTTTTTTTTTTTTTTTTTTTTTTCCATTTAAAAATCATAATAAAAAAAAACAATATTTGGAAGGAAAAAGAAAGGTATGTTTTTTTTTTTTCTCTTAGCATTTGGCCAATTTGCCACCAGGGGGAGTACACCTGCCTGTTCTTCGTCTTCTTTTTTTTTTTGCGCCTTGCAGTATGGCTTGCTGTGGGGCACGCGCACATTTGCAGTAGCGACCGGAAATGGAAGTTGGTCATATTTATCTGACATCCTGGACACGTGCGCTGATGATGATGCTGCTGCACTCCTGTGGCTAGGATACAGAGTAGGCTGATCTAAGGGGGCACATGAGTACTTCCCTCGGGGGGAGCATTGACCAGTCAGACAGGAGGCTGCCTCTAGCTACCCATAAGTCAGCAGATTGAATTGAGTGTTTTGAATCACACTATTTGCATAGATGTATCTTGTCTCTGTGTTTACTGGTTGATGGTACACAGGTCTTAGCACTAAGGGGAGTAACGTCTTCCAGAAAGCAGAGTGCTCCGCTGTCAGGTCCTGATGAACCTAGTCGGAGATCCGCTGTGATATCCTCTCCTGAGAGGCCAGAAGCGACTGCACAATCTAAGCCACTGCGTTTATCTGGCATTGTGGCTACTACTTGTACATCTGCTTTGGTGTATGTAACCAAAGATGATCTTGCTTTAGCCTTAGCAGGATTAGAGGATAAGATCGCAGGGATGATTACGTCTGTTTCTTGGAGGAATAAGAAGCAGGAGAGATCTCCATCACTAGAGCCACCAGTCCTGGAGCAAGAATGGGTGAAACCTGAGGAGCTGGAAGAAGGTCAGGCAGTGGAGTCTGTCTGGGGGGGTCACAGCCTGAGGAAAAGCAGGCGGTTTCTGCCTCTCAATCTCAGAGATTTTTAGTCCAGGACCTTATTGATATGGTACATTCTGGGTTCAGGCTACCCCAGTAGAAACCTCTGAGGTTACTTATTCTTCTCTGGGCTCTTTAAAACTTCCAGAGTACTCAAGCCTTTCCAGTGCATCCTCTCCTGGAACAGATTATGTATGCTGACTGGGATCACCCAGAGAGGTTTTTTGTGCCACCAAAGAGTTTTTCTTTCTTATAACATGGAAGGGAAGTTTAAGAAGTGGGGCGTGCCTGTAGTGGATTCATCTGTTTCATCCCTGAATACGTTTTTAACATGTCCTGTGGATGATGTATAGGTCTTCAAGGATCCAGCAGATAAGAAGCTGGAATTCCTCCTTAAGGCTTCCTTCTCCCTGGCAGGCTCTGCCACACAGCCAGCAGAGGCAGCTATTGGCACTTGCCAGAAAACAACAAATAAAGGAGCACTAACAACCTTGTGGAAGTCAATAGTCACAAGCCCAGGAACAGTTAAAATCGAGGAATGTAGGAGTGTGCAGATTGATACATCACCAAGCCAGTGGATAGGGGAACCACATTCCCACAAGCTGAAGGATGACACATGATCCTGGACCCAACAGAAGTTTGCTCAGCCCAGGATCCTCAGGACACTGAGAAAGGAGTGTGGATGGCCGCTGCTGGGATCACTAAGACAGCACATTCACTGGAAGTCACATGTCCCATATCCGGTTGTTATGTCATACACCTGGCGAGAGACTGCCCAAGCAAGGGCTGGTCAGGGCAAACTGAAAAATATACAACTGGCATATGACACAAACCTACAGTAAAAAACAAAGCGTGATACAAAGAGTTAAAATTCAGACAATATTAAGTCCATGTCATAGGAAGTCCATACACATAAAAGCACCTAAAGTCCATAAAAGCACCTAAAGGCAGCTCCACCAAAAGACTAGAATGTTTCTCTGGGAACACAAGGCGGTGCCTCTAAGTGCAGCATTAAAAGAAAACTGTTTAAAAACCATAATTGTAGCACTCGCATTTGTGAAGAATTGAAATACCCATGAGAAATGACCATGAGTAGTGTAAGGACCGCTGCCACTCGTCAGATGTGTAAGTAGCGGCATCCAAGACCAGATGGAGCCGAAGGATGAACCGGACATCTGGGCTCCTTGGAGGGCATTGGCTCCTGTAGTTGAAGCAAAAAACCGGAACTGGAAGTGGCATAAAAAACCCCACTGTGGACCGGAAGTGGTGTCATGGATGTTGGGTCTGTAGCCTAGGGAACGCATTTTGGAGCACCAATCGGCTTCTTTGTCAAATCTGATTGGCTAGGATGGCAATCTCCATTTGTATTGGTGTGTGAAAATAAGGAAGATCGTGGGAACAGTCACAATCAATTAACGTAGCAGCAAATGTATCAAAACGGTCTTGTATGCTATTAGGGAAAGTTGTGGGAACAGTCGATAACATAGCGGCAATGTGTCAAAACAAAAAACCATGTGATGTGTATGCACTTATATCAACGCAAACACACATACACATGGGTGACCACATGAAAATAAAGAGGCAATAACAATGAAAGAAATCAGTAATAATGAAACAAAGAATGAAAAATTAATAAATATTGAAAAGAGAAATGTCAATTCTGGAATCCAGCACTATTTTACACTAAAAAGGTGGCTAAAGATATAATAATAATATGATTATTACATATATAAATAATGAGATAAATCATAGTGGTTTTTTTATATAGAGGTAAATAGTACTGTAATAAGCCTGATACATAAGAGGGGGGATATGGTCCAGAAAATGTGGAACGATGTGCGTGAGTCCACGACGTGGAACACAGCTATATTACCAAAAATCAAATAATAGTACTAATTTCATTTCTGTCTCTTCATTGAGACCCATGGGGGCCAGCGTGTCCAGAATGTATATCCAGTAGGTCTCTTGTTCACATAATCTTTTGTAACATTCAGAAGGGGGGTATGTGTTAGGGATCCCCTCAATGACTCAAAACATTAGACCTTCGGAGCATTCCATGGTGCTCTTTGAAGTGCCTAGGTTCACTGTGTTTTTCAACCCCTTCCTCCACGAATTGGCGATGCTCGCCGAAATGTTTCCTCAGTGTCCGTGTGGTTCTACCCGTGTAGAATAATTCGCAAGGGCATGTGAGGCAAAAAATGACATATTCAGAGGAACAATTGTGAAAGGCTTTGATATCATAAGTTTTGTTCCTGACCTGAAACTGCTTTTGACCATGTATAACATGTTTACATGTTAGGCATAAGGATTTTTTGCGCTGATACATTCCTTTCAAAGAAAGGGGTTTGGACAATGGTGCAGTTTGTTTCAATTTGCTGGGTGCAATTTTGTTTTTAACACTAGGGGCTTTTCTATATGTCATTTTGGGTGCCTGGGTGATAGCAGAGGATAGATGTGGGTCCTCTAACAAGATGGACCAATGTCTCTTAAAGATTTGTTCCATTTTCCCATGTTGACAATGAAATTGGGTGACAAAATGAACAGGGTTAGTGGTGTCAGCTGGACGTTTGGCAACAGAGTTCTCTTTGAGGTAGAGTTAATAAGCCTCCTTCACCTTGTCTGCTGGATACTGTCGCAAACGCGCGCATCAGAGATGGACACGGTTCAACCATTTTGGCTTCAACCTCCATCTTGGCAGAGGAATTGACCCTCCTGATATGTTATTCCCTCATTCTCGTCCCCCCCCCTCCCTTCCTGAAAGGCAAAGTGACAGATGTGTGAGTGTGTTAAAAGTGTCACAGGCCAGATCCCAGCAGGGAGCCAGGTGGTGCCTCACTGCCTGGAGAACATGTGTAATTTCACACTTCGTGAAAAGATAACAGAGCCTTCCCAGGAGTTGAAAAGGACTCTGGGCTAATAAACTTAACTCAGCATAGGTGACAGAATTAGCTGAACACTTCTCAAAAATAAATTTTTCCCCTATGTTTCATATCTTGGAATATGAGACTTGCATTAAAACCAGACTTCCTGTCAGATTGGCTAGGAGCAGGCGAACAGTTTGATGGGTCATTCGAATTATCTCGGACCATCAGGGGAGCCGGAACAAAGAACTTGCGAACTGTGCCACATATAATTTCATAATTCATATCTAAATAATCCTCAGGATTATCTGCATAATAAAATACCTGCGGGTGGACTGTAGCTTGTGCAGCTGGGAAGTTATGAACCAGAATATGAATTATGAAAGATGTGGGCTCCAGTTTAGGGTTCCGCCCGACGATCCCTCCCTGCACAAGGGATTGGTTTGTTACTTCAGAACCACCCCCTGCTGGGAAACTTTAAAACCGGCTGTCAAGCCTAAGGAAGGTAGAATTGAAGACATCTCTCATTTTTCCATCGTAACAGCGTGAGATCAAAGCACCATTCTGCTCTAAAAAACTTGGATCTGCTTACATCAAAGGCTTACTGGCAAGTAACTCAACCCTTTAACTTTTGTTATCTCTTTGCTGTGCTATGCTGTTTGTGTGTGTGTGTATATATGTATATATGTGTGTATGTGTGTGTATATCTATCTATCTATCTCTATCTAGATCTATATATATCTAGATCTATATATATCTAGATCTATATCTATTAGTTACATCTTCTCTGTAAATATTTTTATTGTACCTGTTTGAGCCTTTTAGTAATAAATCTCTCTTTCTGAAAGTGTTGAACTGTTTCTATAGTTCTTAATTGCAATTTACGAATCCCTGCCTTTTAAAGAGACGCTATTTTGTTTAACTCTCTGTATAACCGGCCTGTGTCAATGACCAGGTTATGCAGACGATTATTTCAATTATTATAGTGTTATAACTGATAACGCGAGTTTCCTCTTTCTCTGTACAAAAAGGAGGTGGTGGCAGTGTGGAGGGTTAGTTGTGTAATTAACCCGACCCAGTAACAATCGCTCAGGTCGCAGGTACATAGATTGTAGTCCATTAGCTGGAAAATCTTTGTGCAGGGTTTGGCTGGGCGTGGTATTGTTACGCACGTCACATCGTGGTTTGGATCGGCCAGTCCTTCGGTCACAAGTTTGGTGAGAAGGTCTGGGGTCTGACGCTGCAATCAGGACATATTAGACGTCGCGATCGTGAGATTGTCGCATGTTGGTGGCTGCGATCCGTGACAGATACCCCTTGTCGAGAAACTTTTGTTTCATGTATTGGCCTTATTGTGTATAGTCCTATGTCTTAATGCAGTTGTGGCGCAAGTGACAAAACTGGCTTTTGGGAATATTATTAACCCAACTGGGATGGTGACAACTGGAAAAATGTAGAAAGGAATTACCAGCCGTTTGTTTAGTGTAGTTGGTGGCATATAAGGTTTTCTCTTCGTGACATAGTGTTAGATCTAAAAAATCCAGAGAAGAACTGTTAAACACAAATGTAAAAGACAAATGTATTGGCAATACAATAGGAGTCAAAGGCGTGGACATCAGAATCTGAACCATCCCAAATGATGATCATGTCATCTAAATACTGCCCATAAAAAACTATGTGGGCAGAGTAGAGATTTTTCCGCCAAATGTAACGAGCCTCCCAGAAACCCATAGTTAAATTGGCGTAACTGGGGGCAAAATTAGCCCCCATAGCTGTGCCAGTAATTTGTAAATAAAATTAGTCGTCAAAACAGAAATAATTGTGGGATAAACAAAACCTGGTAGCTTCCAAAATAAAGTTGGCCTGTGAATGACTGACTCAAGGGGTCTTCCATGAGAAAGTGTTGCACAGTTCAGGCTTATTACAGTATTATGTACCTCTATATAAATAAACACTATGATTTCTCTCATTTTGTATATGTACTAATCATATCTTTAGCCACCTTTTTAGTGTAAAATAACGCTGGATTCCATAATTGACATATTTCTCTTAATATTTATTCTTCATTGTTTTGTATTTTTTGTTTAATTATAATTACTAATTTCTTTAATTGTTGTTGCCTCTTTATTTTCATGTGGTCGCCCATGTGTATGTGTGTTTGTGTTGATATGTACAGTTGCAAGAAAAAGTATGTGAACCCCTTGGGATTACGTGGAGTTTTGCATGAATTGGGCATAAAATGTGCTCTGAACGTCATCTAAGTCACAACAATAGAAGAACACAGTCTGCTGAACATAATACTCCACAAACATTAGATGTTGCCATGGTTTAATTTCACATAACATGTAAACATTCACAGTGCAGGGAGGAAAAAGTATGTGAGGCCCTAGCTTAACCACTTGAGCCCCAGAGGATTTACCCCCCTTAATGACCAGGCCTTTTTTTGCTGTTTGGCGCTGCACTAATTCAAATGATAATTGCGCGGTCATGCAATGCTGTACCCAAACAAAATTTACGTCCTTTTTTTCACACAAATAGAGCTTTCTTTTGGTGGTATTTTATCACCTGTGCGCTTTTTATTTTTTGCGCTATAAACAAAAAAACCACGAAAATTTTGAGAAAAAACAATATTTTCTACTTTCAGCTATAAAAAATATATCGTAAACTCAAAGTTAGTCATAAATTTAAGCCAAAATGTATTCTGCTACATGTTTTTGGTAAAAAAAATCCCGTGCATTAGCGGGCAAACTGGCGCTATCTAGGAGGGGCGCTAACACAATCGGAAGTCACCAGTGACACTAATACAGTGATCAGTAAAAATCTGTTCACTGTAATCAATGACACTGGTGACAGGGCAGTGAAGGGGTTAACTGGGGGGGGGGGGGGCGATCAAGGGGTTAAATGGGATTTCTGGTGCACTAGCGGGCAAACTGGCGCTATCTGGGAGGGGCGCTAACACTATCGGAAGTCGCCAGCGACACTGATACAGTGATCAGTAAAAATCTGTTCACTGATCAGTGACACTGGTGACAGGGCAGTGAAGGGGTTAACTGGGGGGACGATCAAGGGGTTAAATGGGATTACTGGTGTACTGGCGGGCAAACTGGCGCTATCTGGGAGGGGCGCTAACACTATCGGAAGTCGCCAGCGACACTGATACAGTGATCAGTAAATAGTGGTTCACTGATCAGTGACACTGGTGACAGGGCAGTGAAGGGGTTAACTGGGGGGGGGGGGGGCGATCAAGGGGTTAAACGGGATTACTGGTGTACTGGCGGGCAATCTGGCGCTATCTGGGAGGGGCGCTAACTCTATCGGAAGTCGCCAGCGACACTGATCTGTAAAAATCGCTTCACTGATCAGTGACACTGGGACAGGGCAGTGAAGGGGTTAACTGGGGGGGGCGATCAGGGGGTTAAATGTGTCCTAGAGTGTTCTAACTGTAGTGTAGTGCTTGTGTACTCACTTTTTGGATGTCTTCTTCTCTGTCTGGAACGGAATGTGTCCAGGCAGAGAAGAATGACATCATATCCTGCCCTGTGTATATGTCAACACAGGACAGGATAGGACAGGGACCGATCATGTGATTTCAGACAGAAATCACTGGCTGAAATCTAATGATTGATCCCTCCTGGATCAAATCGTGTCACCCGCGGGTCGGCGGGAGCGCGCGCCCCCTGCCGGCAAAAATGTCTGGAGCGCGGAACCCGTTTTAAAACGTGGTTTTGCGCTCCACTGCCGCCCTGCACACGTATATACACAGTGGCAGGGCGGCAAGCGGTTAATGACTTCTCCCAGAGCTAATTGGAGCCAGGAGTGAGCCAACCTTGACTCCAATCAGTGTGATGATATTGGATGTGTTGCTGACAGCTGTCCTGCCCTTAAAAAACACACACCTGTATTGGGTTTACTGGTTTCAAGAAGCACTGTCTGATGTGAACCATGCCTCGCAGAAAAGAGCTCTCAGAAGACCTACGATCAAGAATTGTTGACTTGCATTAAGCTGGAAAGGGATATAAAAGTATCTCCAAAAGCCTTGATGTTCATGTGTCCATGGTAAGACAGACTGTCTACAAATGGAGAAAGTTTAGCACTGTTGCTACTCTCCCTGGGCGTGGTCGTCCTGTAAAAATGACTGCAAGAGCACAGCGCAGAATGCTGCATGAGGTAAAGAAGAATCCCAGAGTGTCAGCTAAAGACCTACTGAAATCTCTGGCACATGCTAACATTTTTGTTGACACATCTACAATAAGGAAAACATTAAACAAGAATGGAGTACATGGGAGGACACCACGGAGGAAGCCATTGCTGTCCAAAAAGAATATTGCAGCACGTTTGAAGTTTGCAAAAGAGCACCTGGATGTTCCACAGCACTACTGGCAAAATATACTGTGGACAGATGACACCAAGATTGAGTTGTTTGGGAAGAACACACAACACTATATGTGGAGAAAAAAAGGCACAGCACACCAACATCAAAACCTCATCCCCACTGTAAAACATGGCGGAGGGAGCATCATGGTTTAGGGCTTCTTTGCTGCCTCAGGGCCTGGACAGATTGTTGTCATTGATGGGAAAATGAATTCCAGAGTTTATCAAGACATTTTGCAGGAAAACGTACGACCATCTGTCTGCCAACTGAAGCTCTGCAGAGGATGGGTGATGAAGTGTTGATAATTTCAAAAACTTTTGGATGGACATCTTGTTGAACACACTATACAGAAATATGAGAAGTGGTAGAAATATACTGTAAATATCTACATCCATGCAGGTTGAACTGGATGAACAGGTGCCTTTTATTCAATCTCACAAACTATGTAACTGTGTAAGTTAAACGTAAGTTGTTCACAAACCGTTTTGAATTACTTTGTTTTTTTGATCATGTTTGTTAATGGGTTGCAAAGGGAAGGAATTTAATGCAATAAACTTGAAAATTACTAACCTATTTTCCTCCATAGAAATTCCAAGATGGAACTATTACAGTTAAGGAGTTCTTTATGCTACTTAGAATCCGTATTCTGATCCAAAAGCCAAGATACAGTGAACTTCCAGTTAAGGTAAGTTTTTTTTTTTTTTTTTTTTTTTTTTTTTATTTTTCTGTTTTCTACCTTACAACTTTTCATAGCAAAGGTTGCTACAATTTTTCTGTACTAAAAAGTGAAAGCTGTCAAAGCATATGCTACAGTGCTGAGGTTACTTGAGTATGTGTTGGAGCTGCTGTCTACTATTTAATAATAATTTAGCAGCCTTTCAGCTCCTTCGATGGATCTCTCGTGATGCTAACGAGCTGTGTTGGTTTTGTTTATTGAGGGGCACAGGAATTCAGAAACAGCCTGGTTATAATGTCATTAATGTAAAGTTGTAAATGAACTCTGTATAACCCCTTTTCTTCAACATGCTTCATTCAACTCCTTTTCTCCAGCATTGCTGAAAAATGTATTTTTTGCTAGTCTTCACGCTATGGTATTTTTCCTCATTAACATCAAGATTTCTTGCTACACCTGCTTCTTGAGGTGGTCTCTACATAGCAGCCATCTGGATTGGCGGTTTCCTTAGGCTGATTTTGGAGACGATACACAGATCCCTCAGGACTAGACATGCGGAGCTTTTCTGGAATGTGACCTTCAGTTACAGGGCTTTACATAGTGGTGCTTCCGACCTTAGTGTATTGTGTTTAGCTGTGGAGCACTTTCTGGGTCCAGAGCCATGCCACAGCCCCAGGTGTAGGACCCTGGCTGTGAAGACGCACTTAGTGGGTGAGGCGTTTTATGCTGGAGCATCCGGCACCACCCTTCTCTTTGAACTGTCAGGTATAATTTCCAAATTTCTTACCACAATCCGTTTTACTGCAGTAAGGGTTAAGACTGACTGACGTCACCTGTTGGATGGAGTGCTGTGTGCACTCTCTGCACTGTCTCCTGCCATTCAGCCCACCATTGTTTGTGCTCTTAAAGCACCACGTGAATCTATGGTCCATGTTTGCTACTGACCTACAGAGACTTGGTCACCTTTAGCTGTCACAAACTCTGGCAGCTACTGCTGATTAAGATTTCAGTGCACTTGATGCTATGTCTCACATTGAACCTACTTGAATTTCCTTTGTGAGGTTACAACATGTCTTCACTAAGATGCAGAGCACAGTCCTGATGCCCATACACCTATAGTTATGCTTCACCATTTTACACAGTATCACCAGAACGGCCTGTTGTCTGTAAAATGGAACCTGGGACCCCTATTGTGATCCTTGCTTCATTAGAATCTACTTCAGTTCCCTTGAGGGTGGCTGGACCTCTCCCGTGACCACCCCTGACTCCCTGCTCCTTGTGCTCAGATATTGGATTACTCTGTCTGCAGGCTTCCCCTTTAAAACCGCTCTTTCTGTTCCCCAGTGCCCCGGATGGCCATATAGATGTCAAAGAAAAGACTCACATTATGTGAAAACATCCTTATATTTTTTATTCTATAAAGATGAAATATATTTTCATAAAATAACTTATTAGCAGGCATACTGTACATTCAATTACAGACACTCCAAATAACATGCAAGATCAGCAAATAGTATGAGTGAACCGCCAGCCGATCAGACCTTCACTACTCTCCCAGCTACAGCTAACGCACACTCTCCAGAGTAGCCCCCAATATTGGTCTTTGATGCCCTATGCATTTCATACTACAGCAGCTTGATCAGGAAGTTTATTCCTCTAGATGGGTCCTTGGGTTTTTTTTTTTTTCTCTCACCCCAGCGTTTGGGTGTTCAGGTTACCCCATTTAGCTCATAACCATGCCCATGTCTGGCATTTCTTTTAGTTACCCCTCACCATTATTCTGGTGTTATTGTATCATCCAAGGCCCCTTCATAAGTTTCCCACACCCTGGGTCCCCTGGTTCCTACAGGCAAAATTTTGATTTCAGAAGTAGTAGTCAACACAAACTTTTTCGGGAAGTTCTATATCATTGAATAATATGAAACATCTCATGGTAATTGGTAACCCTCATCCTTACTCATTTCCTGAAGGACATCTGACCTACAAGATCAGTAGGCACCAGCTTTTACTACTCCCTTCTCTAGTAAAGATTTGACCCCTCCGTGTCCCCTGGTGGTACCTGGGGAGGGGGAGGGTATCCCAATATCTGAGGGTTTTGTCCTGTTTATCAGGGAATCCTGAGTCGGTGTTCTGACCTGGTCTCATTCGGATTTGTGACCTGGTCTGCTGCAGTCCCCCCTCTCCATCCTCTTCATCCTCTCTCTGTCACTGACAAAGCAGGAAGGAAAAAGCATCATGTATAGGAATTGCCACCCAGCATATTTGCACGGTTACAGCTGATCTGCCTCCTGCTGCCTACTGAGCCAATAGGTTGCTGCAACCCGCCCACCTCCTAAGCCCACCACCTTTGAGAAATAATTGAGATGCCCTGGGGATGCACTCTCTCTCTTGTGCTCTTTTTCTCTTTTTATTTTCTTGTTCTCTTTTTTTGCTCTCTTTCTACCTTTCTCGCCCCCTCCCTTTCTCGCCCCCTCCCTTTCTCCCCCCCTCCCTTTCTCCCCCCCCCTCCCTTTCTCCCCCCCCGCTCTTTCTCGCCCCTCGCTCTTTCTCGCCCCTCGCTCTTTCTCGCCCCCCGCTCTTTCTCGCCCTCTCTCGCCCCCCGCTCTTTCTCGCCCTCTCTCGCCCCCCGCTCTTTCTCGCCCTCGCTCCCCCTTTCTCGCCCTCGCTCCCCCTTTCTCGCGCTCTCGCCCTCTCGCTCTCGCCGGTGATTATTCTCAGTGATGTGACTAGGATTCCTACCCCTTGCTCTTTAAAATCTAACTAAAGGCAAAACTTTTAGTTTTGGATACAGTGGAGATGGATTATTATTATACAGGATTTATATAGCGCCAACAGTTTGCTCAGCACTTTACAATATAACGGGAGACAATACAGCAACAATACAGTTCAATACAAGATGGAAAGCTTACAATCTAGGAGGGAGGGGTTAGTGGTACAAAAGGTAGTAACTGTGGGGGATGGACTGGTTGGAAGAGTAGAAGATCCCATTATTAGCTGAGGGCAGGATAAGCTTCCCTGAAGAGAGAGGTTTTCAGAGATTGCCTAAAAGTGAGCAGAGTAGGCGATAGTCTGATAAATTGGGGTAGAGAGTTCCAGAGGATGGGGGAAGCTCTGGAGACTAGCATGGGAGGAGGAGACAAGGGCGCTAGAGAGCAGGAGGTCTTGCAGAGAGTACGGTTTGGGTGATATTTAGAGACCAAGATCGTTGATGTAATTTGGGGCAGAGTTATAAATGGCTTTATACGTTATTGTTAATGTTTTGAATTTTATCCGTTGGGCAATGGGAAGCCAGTGGAGGAATTGGTGGCAGAGAGGGGAGGCAGATACAGAACGGTTAGTAAGGTGGATAAGTCTGGCAGCAGCATTCATGATAGACTGAAGAGGGGATATCCTGCGATTAGGTAGGCCAATGAGGAGGGAGTTACAATAGTCAAGGAGAGATATAACAAGGGAGTGAATAAGTTGCTTAGTGGTTTCTGAGGTTAGGAACGGGCGTATCTTGGAGATGTTGCAGAGGTGAAGTCTACAAGATTTGGACAGTGATCTGATTTGGGGGTGAAAGGACAGATGGGAGTCTAGGATTACACCTAGTACCCTGGCATGAGGGGAGGGACTGATGATTGTGTTATTGATCTTGATGGAGAAGTCAGGGGAGGGGGCACAGGCTGTGGGGAATACTAAGAGCTCAGTTTTGGAAAGATTGAGTTTGTGGAAGTGGAGTTACATCCATGCCGATATGTCGCTTAGTAGGTTAGTAATGCAAGAGGAGACTGAAGGGGTGAGGTGAGGGTTAGAAAGATAGATTTGTGTGTCATCAGCATAGAGCTGGTACTTAAAGCCATGGGAGTTTATCAAGTGACCAAGGGAGGAGGTGTAGATGGAAAAGAGGAGTCCAAGGACAGAACCTTGAGGGACCCCTACAGAAAGAGGGAGAGAAGAGGAGGAGGCAGCGTTATAGGTAATGCTGAAGGAGCACTGCGATAGATAGGAGGAGAACCAGGAGAGAGCAGAGTCTCTGAGACCAAGAGAGTGGAGTTTTTTGAGGAGGAGGGGATGGTCAACCGTATCAAAAGCTGCAGAGAGGTCAAGTAGTAAGAGTACGGAGTAGTGGCCATTGGTTTTAGTAGATCATTAGTGAGTTTCAGTAGGGCGGTTTCAGTGGAGTGTAGTGAGCGAAAGCCAGACTGTAAAGGGTCAAGAAGGTTGTTGTCGGTGAGGTGGGAACTCAGGTGATTGTAGACTAAGCGTTCTAGGAGTTTAGAGGTGAATGGCAGCAGGGAGATGGGTCTTAAGTTGTTCAGGTTGGTGGGGTCCAGGGAGGGCTTTTTAAGTAGGGGAGTGATGTGCGCATGCTTTAGAGTTGAGGGGAAGGCACCAGTAGAGAGGGAAAGATTGAAGATGTGAGTGAGATTAGAACACCTGTCAGTTTTTATTGTTGCCTTTGCCTCCATTAGGGAGATTCACACTCTCTATCTGTCCTGTTTATTGTTACAATTGAAAGTAAAAGAAATTCCCAAATTTTGGGTGGACATCAGAGCAGTAATAGAGGGGAAAGCTACCAATGGAGAAACTAGTCTCACTTTGGAGGGATTTTTTTTTTTTTTTTTTGCTATGATACAGGAAGTGGAAGGAATTCTCCCATATGGGACACAGATGGCAAAGAAATTGATGGGGGGTTATAACCCTCTCGCTATCCAAAATGAAAAAAAATTTGCATTTAGTTACACTTTAACTAAGGATGCTTCTCTGATCCTGAGCAGGTTAGTTGATTCTTAGAATAACGTTTTGTTGAATAAGGGTTTGGCTGGTTTGCAAAGTTTGCTCTGTCAGAATTCTAAGATCACTGTAGGTGTTTATTTGATGGGTTCTTCTTACTCTTGTGTTCTTCCGTTGCACCTTGTTCTCCGTACTCTCTTTGGGCAGTATGACTTCAAGGTTGGTGTCCTTGGGGTTTTTCCCAGTCTTAGGGGGTCATTTTATTGTTCTTTGCGATATTATGCTGTGAAGACATCCTGTTGGTATCTTGAGATTGGTTGTCTGACCAGGTACCTCTTTCCTTATCATGTGACCTCTTTTTCCGGAAACCTAAGGGTTAAGATTATAATATTTCTCATGTTAACCAGCTGGTCTTCTCTAATGGAATTGTTTGTACAAGGCTTCCTCTAGGGTGCTTGATGGATTGTTGATTGGTTTTCATAATCACTCACTCTTTCAGGTATAACCATCCCCTTGGCAGTGATTTTTCTGTCTTGCTATGAAGCCCCAGCTTGATCCTCTGTGACGTCACCTTTGTCTTCACAGTTCCCCTGTCTTGCAGAGAGCGTCTCCTTATCTGCCTCTGCTTTGGGCAGGAGTCTTTTAGATATGTTTGAGCTCCCAAATTCTTCCTGGGCCTGTCAGTGGTTGTTGACCACCCCTCAGTTTGACTGCTTTTGAATGTTTATAAACTCCTGTATCCCTTGATTTTTGTACTTGCTGTAAATGTTTTTTTGAAGTTTTTAAGGGATATACGCTATATTGCCAAAAGTATTGGACACCCCTTCAAATCATTGGATTCAGGTGTTCCAATCTCCTCCATGGCCACAGGTGTATACAATCAAGCACCTAGGCATGCAGACTTCTTCTACAAACATTTGTGAAAGAATGGGTCGCTGTCAGGAGCTCAGTGAATTCAAGCATGGTACCGTCATAGGTTGCCACACGTGCAAAAAGTCCATCCATGAATGGGTTTCCATGGCCGAGCAGCTGCATCCAAGCCTTACATCACCAAGTGCAATGCAAAGCGTCGGATGTAGTGGTGTAAAGCACACCGCCACTGGACTCTAGAGCAGTGGAGATGTGTTCTCTGGAGTGACGAATCACGCTTCTCTCTCTGGCAATCCGATGGATGTGTCTGGGTTTGGTGGTTGCCAGGAGAATGGTACTTGGTTGACTGCAATGTGCCAAGTGTAAAGTTTGGTGGAGGGGGGATTGTGGTGTGGGGTTGTTTTTCAGGGGTTGGGCTTGGCCCCTTAGTTCCAGTGAAGGGAACACTTAAGGCGTCAGCATACCAAGACATTTTGGACAATTTCATGCTCCCAAGTTTGTGGAAACATTTTGGGCATGGCCCCTCCCTGTTCCAACATGACTGCACACCAGTGCACAAAGCAAGGTCTATAAAGACATGGATGAGTGAGTTTGTGATGTAGAAACTTGAGTGGCCTGCACAGAGTGCTGACTTCAACAGAGTTGAAGCTGTTATAGCTGCAAAGGGTGGGCCAACTCAATATTAAACCCTATGGACTAAGACTGGGATGCCGTTAACCTCATCCCGACCTCCTTATAGCAGATATACTGCTACAGGGCGGCAATGGTGAGAAAGATCATGTGTGTATGTATATGTGTGTGTGTGTATATGTGTGATTTTGTGTTTCTGGGTAGGGGGTGCGCGCCACCATTTGCAGCCACGGCTCTCAATCACTGGTTCCCGGCCAGTGATTACCCACCAGAGCCCTGTGATTACCAAGGATCTTTTTCGGGAAGGAGGGCTGCTTTTTCTACTAACAGTCCTCCTCCCTGTTGGCTTGGGTACACTGCCATCCAGAGCAGTGTGCTTACAGTGAAGCAGCAACACACCGCCCCCCAGCAAAACACTACCAGTTTTTTTTTTTTTTTTTTTAAACACTGATCACTGTATTGGTGTCACTGAGGATGTCAGTGGCACCAAGTCCGTTCCCCCCGTGTCAGAATGCCCGCCAGCTGCAGTCCTACTATAAGTCGCTGATCGACGCAATTACTAGTAAAAAAAACAAATTCCAGTATCTATACCGCCATTTGTAAACGCTATAACTTTCACTTAACCAATTAATTTACACGTATTGGGATCAAATACCACCGAAAGCTCAATTCATTGGGAAAAAAGGACAAATTTCATTTGGGCGTAGCGTTGCATTACTGCGCAGTTGTCGGTTAAAGTAACGCAGCACCGTAACGCAAAAAATGGCCTGATCAGGGAGGGGGGTGAATCCTCAGGAGGGCAAAGTGGTTAAAGTTCATGTGCAGGTAAATGCAGGCATCCCAATACTTTTGGCAATATAGTGTAAGTGCCACTTGTCTGAGTTTTTTTTTTCTTCTGACCTTTGTACTGCTTTCTCACAAAGCTGCAGAATGCTGGGTAGAGGAGAAGCTATACAGGGGTTGGTGCACATTTTTCTGTTTGCTAGTGTCCTAACCTCTGTAGATAATGGTATATCCGGACTGTTTCTGATTTCCTTCCCCCCCAGTGGACTTCAAGACACAGATTTTACTTTTAGGGTTCCTTTACACAAAGTGCATTGGGGTGCATTTGTGAATGTATGGCAACAAAATTATAGTGGTTCCCTAAGAATGTAGTCCACCCCAATGTGTTTTCCCAGCACTGAAAAAAGTGTAGCATGTATTACTTTTTTTTTTTCCAATGCAGCATGTTCAATTGCATGCAAACGCACATAAACGCAAAGCACTGCAAGGTACACAAATCATGACCTAACCTCATGTAGGTAACGGTATAACCTGACTGTTTCTTATTTCCTGTGTTTGGATTTCAAGAATAAGTTTTCACTTTAAGTACAAAAAGTGTATTTTTTTCTAGTGCATTAGGCAGTCTGTTTAAATGAATGGGCTACTTTTAGGGCAAGGCACAATGTGCATGCGGTACGCACCACAAAGATGTAAAGAAATTATCCACAAGACCAAGGAATTTTTTTTTTTGCGACTCTACATTTGCTCTCTGTTTACACTTGTGTTGTGTTTGTGCTGTAATTGTGTCAATTACTGAGGTTTTAATTTTGCTCCTTTTGATACAGCGTGGAAACTATGAAACCTCATCTTCTACAGACTTGATGCTAGATCTGTTCATTTATCAACCTAAGCTTCAAGTATACGAGGAGGAATGCCATACCTTACACCAAATAACTGAAGAGTATGTGTTTGTTTTTTTTAAGAGATGTAACTTACATTTTCATAAGTTTTATTAAGTCCTCATGCACACTGGATGTTTTTACAGTGGCTGTTTTTGACTTTTGACATACTTTTCTACAGCCTGTAAACTCCCCAGCATGTTATACTATGCATGCACACATAGACTGTAAGCGTTTTTTGGCTGGAAAAAAACCCAGAGCTGGTGGGTTTCTAGAGGAACACTGAAAAACGCGGTAAATCGCAGCAAACCAGCGTTTTTGGGCAAAAAAAAGTTTTCTTTTTGGTTAAAAAATGCAAACGCTGAAAAACTCACATTTTTAACTTGACATTACACAGCTAACGTTACCAGCGTTATGAAACCGCCCTGTGTGCATGGAGCCTAATAGCAGTCTGAGGGCTACAGAATATTTTTTAAACGTGCACCTTTCCACAAAAAAAAGTCTTATATAATCTAACCATCTTTTGAATGGAACATTCTTGTTAACATCTTTTTAAAGATGTGCTAGATTAATTTGCTTGTTAAATCTTATTAGGTTGAAGTTGTATACAGATATGCAAGATAAGCCTCTAATTGAGGTTAGCAGCCTGCTGTGGGAAGCTATGAGGATGTGCTCAGAAAATGAGGTACTAAATATGTTAACTTGATGCATTTACTTTGATTCTGAGAGTTTTACATCAAATAGTTATATATTTGCTTGATTTCTGATAGCTGATGTGCTTTGGTGCGACACTAAAAAATATGAAGTCTATGTACTCCAAGAAAAGCAAGATTTTGGCTCATGAAGCAAAAGTATCTATTTACAGCAAGCTACTTCATAAAGCTGAGGTAAATGTGATTATTGTATATTAAAGTATTCTTTCTCTCCCCTTTGTGTATGTATGGGTGTTTGCCTACCGATCTATTTATATTCCTGATCCTACCCACCGTGTGTTGCTTGATTTCTCATACAGAGTGTGTGACTGAAGCTAAACGTCACCTAGAACAGACCTTGAAATTTCTGCTCGCATTTGGCGAGTGGAAATAATGTGGGGGTGAGTGTGTGCCAACACTCTGCAGGAGACAGGCAGTGGCATGCTGGGCTGTATATTATTCCACAGTGAGGAAGGAGTGGGCGGGGCCATGAGCTCCACTGACTCTCTGACCAATTCTAGAGCAGTGGGTGGGCTCCACTCCGGTGTATGGGGACAAAATGGGTGTGACTTGGCATGCAGTGGCCACTCTGATCCCAAGAATCGGACGCCGGAACCCCGACATTTCACCCCGCATGGCACTGCTGTTCCTGGAGCTGAAGGAGGGATGAGGAGCCCAGGTACTCGGGGAGAGGACAGAGGACATTCCATTCGGATGGATGATAGCCACTGACAACACAAGTAAGAACCTCTCCAGTGCCCCGAACTGTGGATCTTTGTGCCGGGACATACCATCATTGTGTGGGGACTCAGCATTTGTATCAGTGGTTGAATTGTACCCTATCATCGGTATCAGTAAGAGGGACAATGCCCCATGCTTGGTGTCAATGGGAGGAATGATGCCCCATCATTGGTGTGAGTGGGAGGAATGATGCCACGTCATTGGTGTCAGTGGGAGGAATGATGCCACGTCATTGGTGTCAGTGGGAGGAATGATGCCATGTCATTGGCGTCAGTGGGAGGAATGATGCCATGTCATTGGCGTCCGTAGGAGAAATAGTGCCCCATCATTGGCGTCAGTGGAAGGAATAGTGCCCCATTGTTGGTCTCAGTGGGAGGGACAGTGCCCCATTGTTGGTCTCAGTGGGAGGGACAGTGCCCCATTGTTGGTCTCAGTGGGAGGGACAGTGCCCCATTGTTGGTCACAGTGGGAGGGACAGTGCCCCATTGTTGGTCACAGTGGGAGGGACAGTGCCCCATTGTTGGTCACAGTGGGAGGGACAGTGCCCCACTGTTGATCACAATGGGAGGGACAGTGCCCCACTGTTGGTCACAGTGGGAGGGACAGTGCCCCACTGTTGGTCACAGTGGGAGGGACAGTGCCCCACTGTTGGTCACAGTGGGAGGGACAGTGCCCCACTGTTGGTCACAGTGGGAGGGACAGTGCCCCACTGTTGTCAGTGGGAGGACACGATTCCCGTGTGGTTTTATCAGTTGTAATGGAATGCGATTTCAAGCGTCAGCTGTGTTGAGAAAACTGAATTGGCATAATGCTCTTTGTAGAGGCCCAGGCTCACAAGTAGAGAGAGAATTCAAAACTGCAACTGTATGAAAATCGTAAGACAAATGCAGTGCTATACAAGCTGAATCACACCACAGGTGCTCCTAGAATTGAACTTAAAGACTAAAGGAACTCACACTGCTTCAGTGTGAACCTAGTCTTATTGCTGTATGTATTTTGTTCTACTGATGGTTATTTGAATATGATTCTTTGATGTAAACAATACCGCACTTCATCTCTGCTCTTGTCTGCTAAATGATAATTCTTTCAATAAAAATATTGCAAAATAACTTTTTTTGTTAAGGTTAGTTAATAAACATGTGAAAAGACTAGAGCTCTAGGCTGGCTGAAAGCAATAAATATAAAATATTCTTATGGGAGATTTATATCGAGCCTATAATTTATAATCTGTAAATTTTGTCAAAGATTGGATTATTCTCTGGCTTCTGATATTCATTATTCATATCACATTTGCAGGTTCACGTGGTAGAGGTACAGAGAAGACTAACAGAGACTACTAAACTACTTGAAGAAGTTGATGATTGTATATCCAGCTTACAAATCGGTAGGTTTTTTCCTAAATGTTGATTCATCTACCTCAACCTACAGAAATAGCAAAATCCACTCGTTCATGCTATATTCACACTGAGCAGACCTTTTTAAGGCTATTTTTCAAGTGGGTTTTTTTTCATGTGTTTTTTTCCGAGCAGATTTGCAAATTATAGGCGTTTTTTATTTGGCCATTTTTACGGTGGCCAATAGGAACCTGTGTAGATGTGTCCTAGGTGCATACAACAGAAAAGCCAGAATAAAGCACATAACTGCAGTACACAGAAGTACCGTTCTTTTCTCCTTGATCTAGGGAGCAATGCAGCTGTTCCACGGGGTAGCAAGTTTTGTCTCGCTACCTTCCAGGCTCTGATGGTTCTTGCCCAGCTCTTATAATGGGGATCCTTGGGATCATAGACGCAGGGGTGGCCACGAATGAGAGCAATGAAGGTCTCAGCTTCCAGAAGCAGAATCTCCTCCATTTTGATCACAAGATGTATGTTTTTAAGGTGTGGAGTGATGCTAGAAAAGGGGAGGGCAGCTGCTGTTTGAGATGAAAACGCCTGAAAAAATACTCAAAAACGCTAATTTCTTGCTGTTCAGGTATTTTCCATTCAAGTCTATGAGGACTAAAATGCTCAAATCTGCCTGAAAAGTAGCACATACTTTTTTGAGTGACAGGCGTTTTGCTACAGGGGACAAAATGCTCAAATGTGAACAGGGGCCATTGAAATGGATGAATGAATAAGTTTCCTTGTTGAGCGTTTGAGCATTGAGCTTCAAGTTGAAAACACTTAAGTGCGAACGGAGCCTCAAGGTTTGATATTCTTTGCATTGTGAAGTTCAAATAAATTGTAACACTGGAATTTTAAGTCTAGTTGCCTTCATGTAAGTTTAGATGTTTCTGAAGGTGTATTCTTCAGGGAATTAATTTGCTTTATACACAGTAATAGATAAAGAAGAAATTTAGAAAGAATCCAAAATGTTAAGCTCTGGGGAGAGCACAAAAGCCTGGGTTATTGGGGTGTGACAGCAAATTGTATTATCTTTTTTCTCTGTGTTCATACTTAATGCTGATATGTTTTAACCATTTCAATACCGGGCAATTTTACACCTTCCTGCCCAGGCCATTTTTCAGGTTTCAGTGCTCTCACACTTTGAATGACAATTGCGCGGTCATACACATTGTACCCAAACTAAAATTTTATAATTTTCTTCACACAACTAGAGCTTTCTTTTGGTGGTTTTTAATCACCGCCAGGGTTTTTATTTTTTGCTAAATTAACAAAAAAAGACCAAAACTTTTGAAAAAAAAAAACACGTTTTTCTTTGCTTCTGTTATAAAAGTTTACAAATAAATAATTGTTCATAAATTTAGGCCAAGATGTATTCTGCTACATGTCTTTGGTGAAAATAACCCAAATTAGGATGTATTATTTAGTTTGTAGGAAAGTTATAGAGTTCACAAACTATGGTATAGATCTGAAAATTGATCAATCCTGAAGTACTGACAGCCAATCTAATTTCTTGAGGTCCAAGAATGTCAGAACAGTACAGATATCCCCCAAATGACCCCTTTTTGTAAAGTAGACAGTCCGACGTACTTCATAAGAGGAATGGCGAGTTTTTTGAAGTTGTGTTTTTTTGTCATTTTTCGGAAAATGAAAAAAATTATTTTCACTTTTTTTTTTTTTTTTTTTTTTTTTTTTTTTTTACATACTGTCACCAGTGCAGTACGGCATCATCATATAACTGGCATGGCGGTGAACAGGGACACTGAGTGGTGACAGTATGAAATAAAAATAAATATATATATATATATATATATATATATAATTTTTTTTTTTTTTAATTTTATATTGCATTTTTTTTTTTTTTTTTTTTTTCATATTTTACTATGACCAAAGTAGTAAAATGTTACCATAGTAACATTTTACTACTTTGGGGAAGTGATCAGTATATTTTTTTTTTTTTTTTTTTTTTTGTGCTTAGCTGTGATTTGGCCACAGCTAATCACATGACATGTGCATGTGACCTGCTGTGACCATTCACAGCTAGGCACTAGTATACAATGGATGGCATGAATGAAGCCATCCATTGTATACAACTGTCATGTGACCTGCTGTGATTGGTCACAGCAGGTCACATGGTATCGGCAATAGGGGCCGGTACTCAGATCTGTCATTGGCCGTGTCCGAGGTACACGGCCGGTGATAGATCGCGCAGCTCTGCAACCGCGCGAACTGCGCATGTGCGGGAGGACGCCAAATGACGTACACCCCGGAAAGCTAATGCATTTTTGCGGCCGCCAAACGGCTATAGGCCGGGCGTCTAATGGTTAAAGTGGAAGCCCGTAATACATTATTTCAGGTACATGTATAGCTCCGTCAATTTACGCAGCGCTTTACGTATATATTGTACATTCACATCAGTCCCTAACCTTCAAGGGGCGTACAGTCTAAGGTCCCTAACTCACATTCATACATACACATACTAAGGCCAATTTAGACAGGACCCAATTCACCTACCAGCATGTCTTTGGAGTGTGGGAGGAAACCAGAGTACCCAGAGGAAACCCACACAGGCACAGGGTGGTATGCAAACTCCAGGCAGGTGGTGCCGTGGTTGGGATTCGAACCAACAGCCCTAGTACTGCCAGGCAGAAGTGCTAACCATTTAGCCACTGTGCTGCCCACACATTTCCTTCAATGGTTTGACATCCTTCTTCGGCGCTGGTGTAATCTGTGCTGGGCTGTGGCTGTTTTCATTGGCCAGCACGGGATGACATCACTCCTGGGCAGAAGTTAGATCATATTGACACACTGGATCTGTGTCAAAATGTAAACAGGCTGTATTGCATAGCTCAGTGTACATATTAAAGAAGACTGCAAGCAGGCAGTTAGGTTTATTTTATTGCAGCAGAGACATGTGAAGCATTATAAGAGCCTTTCTACTCGCAGTCTTTAAAATTGAGATGTTAGTTCCTCAGGATCTGTTCTAGTCATTAAATGCTGGTTTAAATGGCTTCCTATGCTTTGCTACTCTTGTCAGTGCTCTATTAGTCCTGTCACAATTTAGTTTTATCACTAGCAATATAATTTAAATGTTCGAATGTTTTATATTATGCACTATAATTCAATGTACTTTTACTTATTGCTTTTATAAAGATTTTTATTTTAGTTGTCCAGTCTCATGAACAGTTTAAAAAAAAAATGTTCTCTTTATAGAAACTGCCAAACTGGAAGACGGATTAAAAAATAACTGGGCAAACATCCCACGTAGTAAAGTGATGCAGTGTGGTGAGTAAAGGCAATTCTATCTTTCTGGAAACCCTGATGTTTGGCTTCCCTTACAAATCAGCAATGTCCATGCTACCTGTACCTGAAACAACCTGAAACCTCTTCCTTATCTGTGAGCTTTTATTATTGTAGCTGTGGGAATGTGTACATGTGAGCTAGCTGTGTACAGTAATGCAATTTTTATTGCTCACTATATTTATTTTTTTGTTTCTGTTTGCAGAGTTAGAAAATTTGATCTCTCAGGAACAGATTGGTATCCGGTAAGATGGATAACACACACACTTGTTTATTTTGTCACTTTAAAATTGTATATTGCGACTATTTCTAGTAAGTGCTAGCTTTAAAGGACATGTCCAGGTTTAGATACAAAGTTATACTATATTTACATGGTGGCTTAGGGTTGGTTCACACCAGATGCAGTCAAATGCATTTTTTTCTGCATCAAAAACGCATGAATAGTACGTGATAGGGATTACAGTGTCATAGTTCATACCAGTGCAGTGTGTTCCAGTGTAGAAAAAAAATAGGCCATGCTGCATACTTCTGTGCTAAACACTTGCATCAGCATTAGATAAAAGGCAATTCCAATGCGACACTGGTAAGAAGTGGGGGGTTTTTGTTTTGTTTTTTTTTTTAAATTTCACCTCTCCCTCCAGGTTATCCTTGCTGCCTAAGCCTAGGTTCACTTTATAGCCTGCATGTGAATAGCACAGGAACCGAACTGCATTCTGTGTGGTGCAATTTGAGACAATTTGTTTTGAAAGTACCAAAGTAGAGCAGGCACTCCTTTTTTTTTTTTTTTCTTCTTTCTTTTTTCTTTTTTTGAACTACACTGTAATCACGTTATTGGCTTTTACTATAGGATCCAGTTTAGGCAAATATATTGCCTTTGTGACCTGCATTTGGGGTGTTGTTCACTTTGAATTGACACCCACTGCAGATCGTATGTTTGCAATACGATGCGAGAAACACACAAGGATCACATGGTTGCCCTCACCGCATATGTATGAACTGGGGTTAAGAGTCAATTCACATCATGCCTGCACAGGACGTGCTGTGCAATTCTGTACGGTGCGATTTCAGTGCATGCACTACTTTTTAAAACGCACTGCAACAGATCACATGGTACAAAAGTACCATGAGATTTGGTGTGGGCAAATGCACTGCATTTTTGACTTGTGTTTGCGGTATCACTAGCTTTCTGTTGACACCCACTGCAGATCGCAAACAGAGTGCGTTTTGCATGCGGGTTGAATCACCCAGGAACGCACAACGTGTTCCTGTGTGGGGCATGGTGTGTACCGGCCCTAAAAACTTTTCTCCCAGGCACATTCCATTTACACCTGAGCATAGCAGAAAGATGCATTCCCGGTTTTTTTTTTGCGCGTAAACGCACATGAATGGGCTGCCTATGCACAATGAACACTGTCACGTCAAAACGCACAGCGCTCCACAACCAGGAAGCTTTCTGGGGCGTTTGTTGCATGCAGGGCAGCCCACTTAAAGGAATGGGGCTGCCTTATGTGTAGGCAGCAAGGATGACAAGGGAGGAGAAGTGAGGATTAAAGAAAAAAACATCCATCCATCACAGTTGTATAGGATGTCACAAAGCTTCTTATCTATTGCTGTTGCATCCTCTGAGATAACATGGAAATCTATGGAGCTGAATTCACACTGAAGTCTAGTGCACTCTGCTGAGTCCCATTCAAAATAATGTGATATCCCTTGTCATAAAGAGAGGAAAAAAAACCCTGGAACACATCAAAAGTGCAGGTAAACTCGCATGCTGAAATCTGAACTGCGTTTCTGTGGTGTGAACTGGACCTTTCTCTTATGGTATGGCTCATTCATGCTAATGGCAATTTACTGCATGAACAACAGTGAGAAGATTTTTGAACAAAGGATGTAAATATCTTGGGAGGCCGCTGTCAGATGTAAGTAGGCACCTGAGCGGAGTAGGTTAAAGCGGAGCTCCAGTCAAAATTTTAAAAAAGTCAGCAGCTAAAAAAAACTGTAGCTACTAACTTTTCAAAAACAAGCAGTCACCTGTTCCTTGATCCAGTGGTGTCCTCAATCAGCCGTGTTCACTGGCCATCCTGTGTCTCTGGTGCATGCATCTTCAGTGTGAGCATCTGGCTGTGACAGCTTGCGGCTCCACAGCCCGGTGCCCACTGTGCATGCGTGAGTAGCGATGCGCTTTTTGAATGGTCCCGTAGTCTTCTGGGACCTGTCACGTGTCCCAGAAGACTACGGGGAGAGGGGGAGGACACCTTCCATTTCCGATCGCCTAGGCCAGCCTTTCTCAACCTTCGTGATGCAGAGAAACCCTTGAAGTAACTTTCCGGTCTCAGGGAAACCCTGCTAAAAATTACTATATCTACAATTCATGATGCATTAGTGTGATGGTCAGTAGGAAGAATGCTCCTTACACTTGTGGTCACTGGAAAGAATTACTCCCTTTATTGATGGTTAAAAAGATCAATAGTGTCAGTGGGAACTTATCTGAGAGGCAGAAGTTGCTCATTGCTCAAGGAATCCCAAGCATCCTCTGGAGGAACTCTTGGGTTCCATGGAACCCTCGTTGAGAAACCCTGGATAGACGGTCGCAGTGGAAGTGGGAGCGGGTACCTGTCAAATTCGGGTACCCCCTCTCTCCCCCCGCTCCTCAAAAGTGCCAATCCCTAACGGAGTGGGGGACGAGACCTTAAAGCAGAATTTCTTCTTTTGGGTGGAGCGTTGAGAAGTGAGTGAGAATTTTTTTAATCCTTATTTCCAAAGAAGATAAGATAGAAATTAAAGCTACTTATATATCTGACTATTTTGTAGGGAAAAGTCACACTTGGAAAAACGAAAGGAAAAGGTCTTGACACGCCTTGGTTGCTTGCAGGACGAAGCACGAGGCCTTGACAGATGTTTGCAGGAACCTTGGTAAGAATAACCATTTTCTTACATATCCAGGAATGGCTCCAACCACTTGTTCTTTATTGGATGAAAGGGGCATATATATATATATATATATATATATATATATATATATATATATATATATATATATATATATATATATATTGCTTGTTCTTCACTACCACAACCATGGTTTTTCAAAACACCTTCTGATGAGCTGTTGCCATTTGACCTATGTGCCTGTGCATGGTTTAGCATAGAATACATTGGAGTAGCTCCTGGAAAAAAAAAACCAGATGGCTGTTTAGAGAGTTTAGTTTAGAGCGTAACCTTCCCTTGATAAAGTGGTTGTTGGCCTCATACATGAAATATGAACAAAGCATATCCTTCTATATTGTGTTTGTGTTTCAATCCAGAGCACTAAGTGTCATTTCTGCCCTCTGCCTCGTTCCTCTGATATCTGCAGGAGTAATTTCTGACAAGTTTTCCTGACACCAAGAGAAAAAAAGGTGACCGGGGGGGGGGGGGGGACCTCCAACAAGGTACACCTATTAGAATGCCCCTATACAAAAGGTGCCCCTACCAGAGTACCCCCTTAGATCAGTAACCCTCATCAGAGTGCCCCCTCAGATCAGGTATCCCCATCATAGTGCCTCTTTACATAAGGTGTTCCCATTTGGATACCCCCTTAAATAAGGAGTCCCCCATTACAATGCCCATCAGAGTGCCCCCTAAACTCAGGTTTTTCCTTCAGAGTGTCCCCATACATCATATTCCCCCATCTATCAGTGCTCCCCCATACATCAGATTCCCCCATTAGAGTCTCACTACAGATCACCAGAGCCCATAAAAAACCAACAGGTGGCAGGAGCTCGGAGGAGAAGCGAGCCACAGGGGGTGGGGCACACACGAGAGGTCATTGGCTGCTATAACACTGGCAACAAACCTTCTCTGGCTCTGACACAGCAACAGGTTTCTCACTCCTGCAGGTCCTTCCTTGGGGATCTTTGTGTCAAAGGAGAAATTTTTTTGCTGCCTTCACCATGGTTCTCGATCAGCTGGCAAACATCTACAAGGATTTGCAGCAAAGTAACTGTAAATGGTCTAGGTCTCAGCCACCGCAGCTGATACATTGAGTTTCTACTTCAGGGTCAAAAGTGATAGGATTTAGGGTCATGGAATGCGTCCAAAGTGGTCAACTCCTAGATTGTAAGCTCCAAGGAGCAGGGCCCTCCTATCCCTCTTGTATTGAACTGTATTGTCTCCCGTTATATTGTAAAGTGCTGAGCAAACTGTTGGCGCTATATAAATCCTGTATAATAAATACTTTCCTATGCATGTTCACCTTGAGGAGGATTTGTACAAGGACTGGGTCTATCTGGATAAGGTGTTTACACAACAATATCTAATGGAAAGCTGTATCCTCAAAAAGTGGATTGTCCAAGGGTGGACACTGCTGTCTTATTTAAATAAGACTTAGTCCAGGAACTCCTTTCTGCTAAGGGGGTTTCAGAAGTTGATTTAAGCAGAACATACTGTAGTTTTTCTTTCCTTTTCTGCAGTGCCTTATCTTAAGATTGCAGCTGGAATATAGTTATGGCTGTGTGTCTCTCTTGGTGCCAAAATCTGACGCTTTTTTTGTGTTACCAAAGGGTTCCCAAATGGGATAGGTGGCCTCTCAATCCACAATTGTTAGGTGGAATCAGCAGATCATTACCTGAAGAGGATGGTTCCCTACTTTCCTATGAAGTGCTGTTGCTCTTTGAGTTTTCAGCATCATGCCTCAGTTTCATGTCCTGTACATTTACTACCTCGTCTTCCTTACACGTGTTTGTCAAGTTTTACCAGGTGGATGTTCAGGCTGCTTCAGACATCGGCCATTGATGGAAGGTCCTCCAGGCAGTCCTGTGAGGACCATTACTCCTACTTTTTTTTCTGTTTCTAAAAGATTGGTTGTTGCTGTGCCTGGTGACTGTTTGTTGTTTTGCAGTTGTCCACCCCTTGCAGAATTGCTTTTGGATGGCCCAATGGCCTGAGAATTAAATTCCCATGTTTTCTGTGATGTATGATTTTAAAAACTGGATATATTTTTTATTTATCTCTAAAATCCTTTTCTTGGCATTCCTCACATGCCACAGTTTCCTCCGCTCTTGTTTCCTCTCTGATATTGCTTGCTGACAAGACTGAGGCAATGCTGAAGTGGAAGGGGTTATGCAGGGCTCAGTCAAGCTAGCCTGTGACCAATCACTTGGAGGTGGAGCATAACCCAATGCTCTAATAATTCACTCTCCTGTGTCCTGTGATGTATTCCAAGAAAAGGATTTTACACATGAATATTTTTTTTCTTTATCATACAATATAGGGCACAGGTCTTCAAATCATATTGGTATGGGTTATATGCCACACGTTCAGGTAACTGAACACTGGCAGAGCCACTTAAAGCACTGCTTCATATAACAGCTCCTACCATGCAAGCCTCCATTTTTGTTACTAGCAACTTTAAGTGTTGGATGTATTTCTCTGTGTGAGAAAATGTTGGTAGTTGGGGAACAGTGAAATCTCCTATCAAGAAAAGTTTCAGGCTGTACCAGTAAGCAGCGGCATTAGGTGTGCACTTTCCCGATAAGTGCCCCCCGGGTTTGTACAGAGGGGACTGTACCAGGACCCCTCGTGAAGGTACGAGCGGGCATGCCTGTAAGTTTGCAACTGCATTAGACCTGGTGTATAGGGGATACATGGTGCAGGGTGTGCATTTCCAGTGGGTGCTGTGCAAGTCCAAGGCCATGGTCCACCTCTGGAAGGGAACCCTGTCTTTGAAGATCTCCCTCTTATTGAAGGGAGAGATGTACCCAACTAAAATGGGTGAAGTTACACATAGTTTGCCCTAGGAATCCTGCCAAAGTTGTGGTAAGTTTGGTGCCAGACCGTTAAAACCGTTTTTTTGTGGCTGGTGTTCCATCACTGACTGAGTACTGTAGTGAGTGGATCGGAGTTGCAGACCCTTTTGTCGGTGCCATATTGCTTCTTCTATCTCTGTATAGGTGCATGTGCAGACACCATATTGATTTTTGCTTGGCTAGAGTGTGTGTGTGTGTGGGTGCCATTTTGTCCTCTGAAACGTAAGTGCAGATGCTCTACTGTCCAAGAAGGCATATGTTCAGGTGCCTTTTTCTGTTAGAGCGCTTTTTAGGAGGGAGAGCATGAGGCAGGCAGCTTTCTACTATGGTCTCCACTGCCCAGCAGACAAGTACAGTGAAATCAGCCATCTGGCAATGTGGTTATTGCCTAAAGAGAGGCATGCCTTAAGGGGAGTGGACACTGCAGGTGGTCTCAGCTACCTTTTAATCCTGAGTGGAGGACGTCACACACAGTGAGGAGGTTGAAGACAGTTTGGCCAACGTCCAATCACTTCCTACTATCCTACGCGCTGTACAGTTTCCAGCAAGGGACTCGAGATCTAAATGTTTTTCCCCAATCAGACAGTCAGGGCTCCCCCTGTTGTCAAACTCAGGTGCAGTATTTTTTTTTTTTTTTTTTTTTTAAATCAGATCTTTTTTTTATTTAAGTATGGATCCATGTACAGTATACATATAATCATACAACCACAATCTCCAACGGAGTGTGGCGTTAGTGTCAACAAGTTACATCGTTATAATGTGAAAGGGATACAAAGTCATGTATTCCGAAGATATAAACAACACATCCACTTGTGTGGTTCTTTCAGATAGGGGAAAATATGCTTTGAACAGGGCCTCAAAAAGCTTATCCACAGAATATGAGAAAGTTGGTATGGAACCACAAGTCTTGTTGAGACAATAGAGATTCGAAAGCAACCTTGGGAACAACCTATTTCTTGTAGGATTCCTCCTCAATGGGAAACCTAATGGGCAAAGCACTTTGGAACAAATATTTTTTGGGAAATTTCCAGTCCTCATCCAAAACATCCTTATAGCGATTCTAAAGGTTAATTTTTTTGGTAAAATAAAAGACATGTCTATACTTATCTCCTGTGTGCAGTGGTTTTGCACAGAGCAGCCTGGATCCTCTTCTCTGGTCCCCCACAGGCTCTCCTGGCTCCTCCTGTCTGCCAAGTGCCCCCACAGCTAGCAGCTTGCTATAGGGGCACCCACTGCTCTGTGTGTCCATTCACACATGGAGCCACGACTTGGTCCCGCCCTCTCTCTCTCCCCTCATTGGCTGACTGGCTGCGATTGACAGCAGCGGGAGTGAATGTCTCATGCTTGCTGTTTCAGCCAATGAGGAGGCAGAGACCCGTGACAGCCGAGACTATCAATCACATCACTGGCTTGTGATGAGGCTCAGATAAGTATTGAGAGGGCTGGGGGAGCTGCTGCACACAGAAGGTTTTTTTACCTTCATGCATAAGACTTGGTTGTTTTTGACAGATTTCAAGGTGTGGTGTCCCACTCCACAGGATCCTTGCCACTAGAAGATGCTGTGGGACATACATTAGTACAGGGCATGCATGCGCCACCCTGTTTGGACATACTGATTCCTTCTTTGGGTCTGTCTCCTGGGCAGGTGTGGCCTGGCAGCCCCACTGTGAAAATGAATCCCACCTACCTGTGCTACTGAGCAGGCGCATTTATTTTGATATCGGTCCCTTTGCATTTGGGACACCAAGCTCTTAGGATGCACCTTGCAGAAGCTCTTCAGGCCACCATATGACTGGAGACCCCAAAGCCTCCGTTTGGTGGGACACCACACCTTGAAATCTGTCAACAACCAAGTCTTCTCCGTTGCATCCTCATGCTGAAGTGAACCTGTGCAAGTACTAAGTAATTTGCTCAACGATACCTGATAGTAGACTGTTTTTACAAAAAGTTGTCCCCTTTTTTAAGGCGTCATTTTCCTTGACTAGTGCAGTCATGCATCCATTGGGGTTTGTCAGGCTTTGCTGATATGGGCTAAGTGTATGGCAAAAAGAACCTGAACATTCCGGTCCAGTTCATTGTTCAGACAACACTTGAAGCTCTTCCTTGAAACGTTGTGCTTCTGCATGTATAGATGGGACACTTGTCCGTGTGTCTGAGGTGTGCGCTGTGGCTTACATGCTGACCAACTGAGCTCCCCTGAAAAAGCAGTCAGAATGCAAATTTTTCAAAAAGTGAAAACCTCTCTGGCAAAATATGGATATGTTTCTCCAGAACATCATCTGAGGATTGAGCATTCTTACTTCCAAAAGAAGCATCAGAAGCTATCTTCCAAGAAGAGTTCCTCTTGTTCTTTTGAGAACTAGGGGGCGAAACAGAAAACTTTTTCAAAAGAGAGACCTGGAGCCCTAAGCCTGCCAAGACGGGTGACAAACCACCTTCCCAATAAAGAGGACCCCCTCCCCACTTGTGCAAATGAGAGGGACATGTGGGCCCAAAACTTTTTGTTCAGAGTCTAAAGGCTGGAGTTTCATGTTTTGCCTTCTCCATGTTGGCAAACACCCAAAAAAGAGAAGTTGCAGTGCTAAACACAAAAGTATGGAATAATACCAAAAGATAAATGGTGCCGAGACAGGAAGTGACTTCTCACTGTCTGTATAGACGTGCTAAATATTAATGGCCGCTGTTATTTGTAAGTTTATGAACCCCTGAGGATGCGCTGTCGTGCGAAATGGCCTTGGGTTGTTAGGCATTATTGCTGAAGGTCGTGCTGCCATTCTGAGTGTCTGGTGGCCCTTTATGTAAGTGAACACACAGCGATTTCTTTGTTTTTAATTGACCATTTTATCTGTGTATAAATGCACTTTATAGATACTACTATACTATGAGAGATTCATTGGTGGCTTTTGAAGGATGAAAGTGCATGTACTGACGTCTGGTGCAGCGGGATATGAGGAGAACTATTGAGTTTCCTGATACACTGAAGGATCATACCTTGGGAATTTAATATCATACAAACGCTATTACTGCTTTTCTAAACAGTATCATCTTCTGGTGTGTTTTCTTTGTAGCCATTGGTGGAGGTAACACGTCTGTGGTTCCTGGATCACTGGGTGAAGATTTACTATACAGTGGACATCGAATTTTATTTTTTCACACTTCATGGTATTTATCTATTGACATCATTCAATATTTTTGTGTTTAGCGCTTCTCTTTTTAGCACTTATAGGATCTTGGTATATCGGTATCCATTGCATGCAGTTACACATCATATTTTTCACTTTCTGATTTTTTTGGATTAGCGCTGACCTTATTTTGTTTTTTATATTTTACCCAAATGAGTGCAGTTCTGTTGCACTGGAACAGTTGTGCTTTCAGGAGTCTGACTTTCCCAGAACCAGAGAGATTTTATGGTTCTTATTCCAACCTGTTCATGGTGCCCAAGCCAAATAGCGATTGTGTGGTACAGTCTGAGCCTGAAGAGCTTGAAGAAGTTCTTAAATGTTCAAAAGTTCAGTATAGAATCTGTAAGGTCAGTGGTTGTTTGTTTGTCTGGGGGATTTCCTGGGCTCAATGGAAATAAAGCTAACTACCTCTACCACCCTATATTTTCACTTCACTACCTGTGTTTTGATGTGGGGGATTCAACATTTTCAGTTTGTGCCCTTTGGCCTAACCACATGACCACAAGTTTTCACAATGGCCACAGTTTTGGGTCATCTGCAAGCCAGGGGAATCCCAATTCTGGGATATCTAGATGATCCACTCCTGCAGCAGTAATTGAGAGGAGGCCTCAGGGCCATTATGCAGAAGATAATGCAAGTCCTGTGGAACTTTGGCTAGGTCTTCAATCTGGACACAGCCCTGCACAATTTTTCCTTCCCACCAGAAAAGGTTTTGGACTCTTTGGCCTAAGATGCAAAAATATAATTCCCTGGAACTCCGCTTCAGGAGGGTGCTGGAGTTGATGCTACCCTTCTTCGAGGCAGTCCCATTCAGTTCATTCAAGACTCTTGCAACTCAACTTTGTCAGTGTGGGTTAAAAGGACTCTCTCTTTGGATTGCGTCATGTCTTTGCACAACAAAACCAGGTTATCCTTGGAATGGTTTCTATCCAGCCTGGAGTTAGTATCTTCTACACCATGGTGAGAAATGATTTCCCTGACTCTTACAACGTACGCCAGCTTGCTGGGCTAAAGAGGAGTTCTGGACTCCCTGGCAGTCCAGGGGTTGTGGTATTCAGAGGTAGCTTGCATGGATCACAGGACAATTCAGATTGTCCTCCAGCACTGGACTTTATTTCTCTGGGGGCTGCCATTCAGGGTCCAATCTGCCACAGCTGTGGCATTTATAGATCACCTAGGCAATACCAGAAGGCAGGGTGCTCCTCTTGAAGCAGAAATCATTCTGACTTGGGTGGAACTCAAATTTTCTGGTTGTGTTGGCAGTAAACATTCCTAGCATGGAAAATCGGCAAGCAGATTTCTAAGTTTCCAACAGCTGGACACCAGAGAGGAGTTCCTCCACCCTAAGGTATTTCACCAACTTTTTGTTTTGAGGGATGCCAGGCATAGATGTAACTGTGTCCAGACACTGCCACAAACTGGAAAGATAACTTCCCTTGCCCGGACCCCTTTCCCAAGCTCAGCTTGGCTGCTAAAGACCAAGTATTGTGAGGCTGGGTTCTTGCTGACTCTAAATTCTTGCTTTTTGAAGGCCAGAAATCCCTCTTTGTAAGGTTAGTCGCTGCATGTAGAAAGCATATTTTGCTTGATGCAAAAAGGAAATCTTCATTCCAGGAAATGCTCCATGGTACAGGTATTCTTCTTTCTTCATTTAGAACTGCACAAGTTTTTAGTCCTGAGAAGTATAGCGTTGGGTTTCTGACTTGGTAATGCTCTTTCAAAAACTGTTGGCTTCTCACTCTTTGTTCAGAGCCTGTGCAAGGATTTGCTCACATAGTTCCACCAGTATGCTTCCTGCTATTTAGTGGGACCTCAGTTCTGTGTTGGCACTTGAGAGGCCACCGTTTGAACCCAGTGGTACTAAACCTAAAAGCAAACAAATTTATTGAAACTTACCCATTCATAGATGTGGTGACTGCATTTGTTTTCTTTTTTTAGGTATTCATTCCTTTAGTTTCACGTAGTGATCCTGCTAGTAAGTCTGTTGTTTTACAACAGAACAAGCTGTCGAGCTGATGTAGCATTTAGAGAGCTGAGACAAACCATTTACTACTGACAGGAGTTCTAACAATGATCAGCTTTTATTTATGTAAAAACCTTATCCCAGAAGGAGCAAAACTGTTGCTCTAATTGCTTATAAAGTGGTAGCTGGAGTTTGGCTACAATTTCAGTGTATCTAAATCTGTTAGTGCCTGTAGCACCAACCTTCCCCTAGATTGGGCAATGTTGCTGTCCAAAGGTTTCTCTGCTGTTCCTTAAACCAGAATGTAGGTACTCTTAATACAGAAAGATTGTTACTGGCCAGATCACCAGGTGACATGAAGAGGGGGGGGCTAAAACTGTACACATCCATTTTTGTTTTTGGTAGAGACTTTTTAAGGAGTCTGCTCTCTACTGCTTAGATGTGGTTAGGGCTGTAAGAGTATACCTTGCACAGCCCTCGATTTGTCATTCTGACACTCTGTTTCTGTTCATGCCTGATGGCTCCACACTCGTCAAAAGGATTAGGCAAATTATTAGAGGCGTATGACCTGGAAGGTAGGATTCCTCCCTGTGCTGTGAAGGTGCACTCTACCAGAAATGTTGATGCTTCATAGGCTTTCCAACAACAGGCCCTAATTTCCTAAGTCTATAAGATGGACACTTGACCTTCTGCTCATACATTCGCTAGGTTTTATCAGGTAAATGTTTGGGTCTTGGTGGATGCTGGCCTCAGTTGGAAAGACCTACAGACATTCCTGTAAAAGCCTCATAACTTGTTCCTCTTCTTAGGTTAAGAAAATTGTTCCTGTCTTGGCCTTCTGTTGGCCGCCTCTCATGGGATTGCTTTTGGAAGTCCCAATAGTCTAAGAAGTAATCCTCTTGCATCCTGTGATTGTACATTTAAGAAAATTGATTTTTCTTGCCTGTAAAATCCCTTTCTTTGAGTACAATAAATGACACAGGTCCCTGCCCTCTGGTTTCACTACAGTATTGTAGCTGACAAAGCAGAAGCAATGCTGGAAGTGAGAGATGTTATGCTGGCCAATGTCAAGCTTTATTTGCCAGTGTCCGATCACATGGTGTCCTGTGACATACTCCAAGAAAGTTTTTAAAGGTAATTTTAAAAGTCCCTTTATAGGAATAATGGTGCCAAAAATGTGAGTACATCCTAAAGCAGTAACTAAAGGCACGGAATAACTCTCAGACACATTGCATAGCTGGTCACTGGATGTGTGACAACAGAATCGTAGCCATACATTTTGAATATTTTACACCCTCAAGTAGCGTAACCCATGTTTTAGGTTTTCTATGTGTAGAGCAGAGGGTGATTAGTTGGTAATATGCAAGGGGGGTAGGTAGAGGTCTGGGTTACGGGGTAAAGTCAGGGCAAAAACCATGATAGAGAAGGATGCGGGGATAAGGATAGGGCAGGAAAGAGAAAAAGGGGGAGGAGAAGTTCTGATCTGGAGCAAATAAGTCTGGTAGGGGGGTGGGGTATGCCAGTATGCAGGCATTCAGCATGCATACATCTATGTGGGGGAACTGCTGTGTGAAACAGATGTGATGGGTCCAGCTTCAGGGTAAATTTTTAGTTGATCAGTGAAATCACATTTGCCTGCATTGTTCATCAATCCTTCAGTGAGGATGTAAATTTCTCCATTGTCATGACTTCATCAATTTTTGCGAGCCAGTGCACAACTTTCTTCGTTGAGGGTCTCTTCCATAAAGACAGAATGCCTGTATTTGCAGCATTAAATAAATAGATAAGCAAAAAACTTCTTCCTGATAGGGAAATGAGGTGAAAAAGTAGGGGTGGGGGGTCATTTTGGAGAGAGTCTTATTATTTTGAGTAACTTTGGTAACTCTGGACCAGAAGTGTTTGTCTATCCTCTGCTTTAGCCCTGGTTCACACTGTTGTGACTTGCCATGCGATTTGACAGTTCCAAATTGCATGACAAGTCGCACCCTAACGTTGACAATGAAACTGTTCAAATTAGTCCAACTCCGTCAGAGTCGCACCGGTTTTGAAAATAGTTTCTGCACTATTTTCGGTGATTTTAGGTGCAGCTTTACATAGACATCCTGTGCATGAAGTCGCACAGATGTCAGGCAAGTCACACCTGAAATTTCACTGACCTGAGGATTTGAAATAGTGCTACTTCAAATGAAGTAGTTCCAAAGTCTATTTCAGTGTGAACCAGGACTTAGAGTATAGAGATGAGTGATTCTCATTGCTCTGGACTTCCCCAGACTGATGGGGTACGCCAGTCTGGTATGATTCTTGTTGGGTACACCATGGGCTCAACTAGATCATTAGGATCTTTTGTCTTGGGGAATGATTTTTTACCTTCCTCTTGGGAAATGATATTTTACCTTCCTGCTTCATGGTTGCTGGCTTTATTGGCATGGCTGTCCATGCCCATGTTTTGAGAGATGGAGCAGCTTGGATTCTGTGATTCCTTTTGTGCTACTTCTTTAAAGTTTATCAAAGCATACCTCACTTGATAGCATACTATCACTCTCTATCTCTTCCCCCCCCCCCGTAAAAAAGAAAATACAAGGACAACTGCCCAAACAGCATCTACAGATAAAATACACACAAGGTTGTCGCTCACGGCTGTACCATCGGATTATATAATATGCTTAATATGTGTTTACATGCGTAATCATGTCACGTAATGATATTTATAGCGATGAACCCTATAGACAAAAAAAAAAAAAGAAAAAAACACTTAACTTGCTCTCTCTGTGCTCTGCACCATTTGGAGTTGGAGAGAATATTAGCTGTTAGAGGACGTTATTACAGTACATAGTGCAAATACCTTAGCCAAAATGGGAGGGAACACGGGTAGCTTGTTCATGAGAATGTGAGCACTTCTAACAAGGGGATTTCTCAATTAAAAGTATATTAGATGTCTAACCAAACCAGTGGGCGATCCACCGCTCAATAGTCTATCCTTCACTAAATAAAACACGAGTTAGAGCTGTATATGTGAGGGGTTCAACAGAATCATCTAACCACCCCAGCAATTTAAGATCTACAGGGAGAGTAAGAGTGAAGATTTTATTGATCAACGTCATTACAGAGGTCCAATAGCGCACCAGTTTAGGGCATTTCAACAGCATATGTAGCAGGGTACCATATTCTATAGCACAAGGTGGGCAAAGGGGAGCGGCTATCCTGTGCCAATCAAATAATCTCTGGGGAGTGCAATACGTGCAACGAACAATGAAAAGCTGGGTAAGCTGTTGTGATGAAGACACAGATGCTAATAAAATATTAGAAAGAATCGTGGACCACTCTTCATCAGAAATATACTCTAAATCCCTGGACCACTGCAGTCTACAGTTAAGGGACATAGCCCTGGATACCCATTGGATTAATGCACTATATAGTGAGATCCGTCCCTGTTTGCTCGGGGAGCGCACTAATCGACTAAGAGGAATGGGGTTACCCAAGATGCACGAGGAAGCCCTGGCCTGTGCCAAGATGGCGTGTATAAGTTGTAGGTGTTCAAAAAAGACGGATTTGGGCCAAACTCCACCCTTAACTGCCTCCCGCCCGCCATATAGTGACATGACGGGTGCAAGGCGGTTCTCTCGTTCTGGGAGGATGTCATATGATGTCGTCCCATTTTAAGAGCGCATGCGTGGCTCCGGGAGCGCGCAGTGCGGCGATCTGTGGTGTGCGGTGTCCCTCGGATACAGTGGATCACCAATCAACGGAAAGAGCCGAAGATGTCGGCTTGGTCATGTGATGAGCTGTGTCCAATCACAGCTGATCGCATGTAAATAGGGAAATGCCGGTTATCGGCATTTCTCTCCTCACGAGCTGTCACGCTGACAGCTCGAGAGGAGAGCAGAGCCGGTAATCGGCATCCCTCAGAGGGGACATGTGCACTGGTCATCAGGGCACTGATGATCAGTTTGCCCTGATGATCTGTGTAGCCCCAGGCGTGCCACCTGTCAGTGTCCATCAGTGCCAGCTGTTAGTGCTCATCCATGTCACCTGCCAGTGCCCATCAATGCCACATATCAGTGCCTACCAGTGCACATCAATGCCACATATCCGTGCCCATCTGAGCTGCCTTTCAGTGCCACCTATCAGTGCTGCCAGTCAGTGCCGCCTAACAGTGCCAGTCAGTGCCGCCTAACAGTGCCGCCTATCAGTGCCATATGAGTGCTGCCTTTCCGTGCCCATCAGTGATGCCTGTCATTGCCCATCAGTGCCACCTATCAGTGTCCATCAGTGCCCATCACTGCAGCCTCATTAGCGCACATCAGTGAAGGAGAAAAATCACTTATTTACAAAATGATATAACAAAAACTAAGAAAAAATGTTTGGTTTTTTTTCAAAATTTTCAGTGGTTTTTGGTTTAAGAAAAAATAAAAAACCCAGAGGTGATTAAATACCACCAAAAGAAAGCTCTATCTGTCACAAAAAAATGATAAAAATGTCATATTGGTACAGTGTTGCATGACCGCGCAATTGTCATTCAAAGTGTGACAGCGCTGAAAGCTGGAAATTGGCCTGGGCAGGAAGGGGGTAGAAGTGCCCTGTAGGCTAGTAATTGTTTGAAAGTCTTTCATCAATTGCTCACGGTACAGCTGAGGGACATATTTAAGGCCCGCAGCTGTCCACGCCACAAAGCCCTTCAGTTTCGGGTTCCGGGTAGTTATGGTTATTGAATGTGATAAAGCCTTGATATTGGAAATATTTCGTCTTGCTCCATGCTCTGTCAATCAGTGCCAGAATGGGAAACTGT
Source organism: Staurois parvus (assembly GCF_062004578.1). Classification (NCBI taxonomy): domain Eukaryota; kingdom Metazoa; phylum Chordata; class Amphibia; order Anura; family Ranidae; genus Staurois; species Staurois parvus. Next base: position 159,240 of record NW_028318438.1, on the reverse strand, counting down.
GCTAGGGCTTTAAACTCACCTGCTTCCAGGCATTCCACCAAATTATCTGTGGACAGGGTCCCTAGAAGAAGCAAGCTGAACGGGTCTGGGTGTGTATTATCCTGCCAGGGTGTAAAAGTGTTGTAGCTGGGCTGCAATATAATAAAGAAAGGGGTTGGGAACCGGAAGGCCTCCCATATCCTTCCTGTAGAGTTTCTGGTTTAATCCAAGGTGTGTGCATCCACCAGATTAGGTGTGAAACACAGTATCAGATCTTTTAAAGATCCGTATAGGAATGCAAACGGGCATTGTGCAGAATATAAAGAAATTGAGGGGCCCATATCATTTTGATTAAGTTACATCTCCCTACCACGGAAAGAGGGAGTTTAGTCCAGCTAGTTTTTTGTTGGAATTTTTTAATTAACGGAAGTAAGTTTAGGTCTGTATATTTCGATAGAGTGGATTGAATGATAATACCCAGATATTTAAAGGAGTCCACTATTTCAATCTGCGCAGCTTCAGCTGGTATAGGATGCGTAAGGGTGTCCAGCGGGAGAAGGGTGGATTTATCCCAGTTTATTGAGAAGCCGCCAAATTTAGTGATTAATGTCATTAGGCATCTCAACAGAAGGGTGTCATTGGCATATAACGCTACTTTCTCCATCGGTTCCCTACAAAAACCAACAATACCTGGATCTTCTCTAATGGCAGCCGCTAGAGGTTCTATCGCTAAAGCGAATAACAGCAGGGAAAGAGGACAGCCCTTCTGTGTCCCTCTTCCTAGTGTGAATGAGGAGGATAGAGCATTATAAACCCAAATATGGGCCGACGGGGCACGATATAATAATTGAATCCAAGAAATTAAGGTGTCCCCAGGGTAAACTTTGCAAGGACTAGCCAAAGGTACCTCCATTCTACACTGTCAAATGCTTTAGCAGCGTCGAGTGACAAAATTGCCCTGTCACCCAAATTGTCAGAAGGGATTTGAAGGTTAAGAGAGCCTACGAATATTGATTGCCGTAGATCTGTTGGGAATGAAACGTGACTGATCTGGTCGCCAGTACTTTAGTACTAATTTTGAGGTCTGGAGTCAATAGCGATAGGGGACAGTAAGACTCCACTAATGTGTCCTTTCCCGGCTTCAAAAGTACAACTGTTATTGCCTCATACATGGAGGCAGGCAGGAAGTTCTGTTCCAATGCCACCTGGAGTATTTTAAGTAGCTCAGGTAGAAGTATTCCACCAAAAGATTTGTAAATTTCCATTGGCAGCCCATTTCCACCGGGAGCTTTGAGATTGGGATATGAAGCTACAGCCATCTGCAATTCTTCAAGAGTGAGTGGTGCATTACCTCCCTAGCGGTCTGATTATATCCATATTTCTGTGCTCAAAGTGGTACATTTTTTGCATGGAAATATGTATTTTTTTTTTTATTGTAGGCCTGTAATTTTTAGGAATAACTCACTGAAATCTGTCCGAGCAAGACTCTAGTAAACATCCTGGGTATGTTACAATTTGAAACACGAAATCATAAATTATAATTTAATAAATAATCATAAAAAATAATATAATAAATTTAATTAAATAATATAATCAAACCAAAAACACTGAAATTTGAAATATAGCGCCAAGTTTGCACATCACTGAGCAAAATCGTTTTCAGTGTCTGATGATGAATTTCCCCATGAATCATCACTCAATTCTGCAAACTTGCCAAGTTTAACCACTAGTTCCTTTTGGCGGTCTTTAGATGAGCACTGAGGGAGCGGGTCTCCGCCATGTTGGACAGGCTGCGATGCGGCATCCCCCTCTTCCGTTTTCCTTGTCATGTTCTTAGCGCTGTGGAGTAGCGGAGGCAGAGACAGGATGTCAACCAGAGCTGTGCTGTCGGTGACCCAGATAAATGCGGCCCAAATGGAGGATTTTGGCAGAGCTGTGCAGGAACCCGACCGCTGACATGGACGGCTAAGCCCCACCCCGTAGCGGGTTTCTGAAACACATGGCAAAGTGTGCATTTTCTGTATTTTTGGAAATACACAGATGTGAATGGAGCCCCATTGTTCTGTGTAAATGCACAAATTTCACTTTCAGGCAATAACACCCAGAGTAGAGGGAACGCTTGTTTTTTGGCTTGTTTTTCCAGTGACACACATAGGACAGCCTGTTGATTACAATGGGCTGCGCTACACGTGGCAAAATGGGACATTTTAGCATGATCCATGTTGCACATTTTTTACTGCGCATTTTGCTGCATTTGGCACCCCTTTTTGTTTTTTTATGTGGCAAAACGTGCTTGTTTCTGTGTTTGCTGTACCATTAATAATTACACTAAAAGCGCAACTAGGTACTTTTATGTGTATAAGGGTGGTCATACACTATACAATCTGTACGATCTCCTTTAGATTTACCAAAATTACACTATATTGCCAAAAGTATTGGGCCAGCCCTCCAAATCATTGGATTCAGGTGTTCCAATCACATCCATGGTCACTGGTGTATAAAATCAAGCCCCTAGGCATGCAGACTGCTTCTACAAACATTTGTGAAAAAATAGGTCGCTCTCAGGAGCTCAGTGAATTCAAGTGTGGTACCATAATAGGTTGCCCCTATGCAATAATTCCATCCATGAAATTTCCTTGCTACTAAATATTCCACGTTCAGCCTTTGGTGGTATTGTAACAAAGTGGAAGCAACTGGGAACAACAGCAACTCGGCCACGAATGTGGTAGGCCATATAAAATGACAGAGCGGGGTCAGCGCATGCTGACGTGCACAGTGCGCAGAAGTGGCCAACTGTCTGCAGAGTCAATAGCTAAAGACCTTCAAACTTCATGTGGCCTTCAGATTAGCACAACAGTGTGTAGACAGCTTCATGGAATGGGTTTCCATGGCCGAGCAGCTGCATCCAAGCCTTACATCACCAAGTGCAAAGCGTCAGATGCATTGGTGTAAAGCATGCCACCACTGGACTCTAGACCAGTGGAGATGTGTTCTCTGGAGTGACGAATCACACTTCTCTGTCTGGCAATCCGATGGACGTGTCTGGGTTTGGCGGTTGCCAGGAGAATAGTACTTGACTGACTGCATTGTTCCAGGTGTAAAGTTTTGGTGTAGGGGGGGATTAAGGTGTGGGGTTGTTTATCAGGGATTGGGCTTGGCCCCTTAGTTCCAGTGAAGGGAACTCTTATGGCATCAGCATACCAAGACATATTGGACAATTTCATGCTCCCAACTTTGTGGGAAGAGTTTGGGGATGGCCCCTTCCTGTTCCAACATGACTTCGCACCAGTACCAAAATCAAGTTCCATAAAGACATGGATGAGCAAATCGTGGTGGAGGAACTTGACTGGTCTATTGGGGTGAGGTCAGGACTCTTTAGAACACCTTTGGGATGAATTGGAGTGGAGACTGCAAGCCAGACCTTCTTGTCTGACATCAGTGCCTGACCTCACAAATGTACTCCTGGAAGAATGGTCAAACATTCCCATAGACACACTCCTAAACCTTGTGGACAGCCTTCCCAGAAGAGTTGAAGCTGTTATAGCTGCAAGGGGTGGGCCAACTCAATATTGAACTCTACGGACTAAGACTGGGATGCATTTAAAGTTTATTTGCATGTATAGTCAGGCGTCCCAATACTTTTGACAATATAGTGTATATAATAGGAGGACACAGCATCTATCCAATATCTTGGCCTGAGCCCGTATGTAGAGTCGATGGGGTAGCCAGGCAAATGCATGAGGGGAGAGATCTAGGGGATGCTGTGAAAAATAGTTGATGGGTGAAGGGTGTGTACTAATGAGGTCAGTGCAGGATGTGTGTGCTAATGAGATCAGCTGGTACAATACTTCCAGGGTCCTATTGGCTCCTCTGTCTATATTCCAGGAACTGAAAAAGCTTTCTAAGAAATTTACCAAAGGATACGGTAAGGCCCTGCTCTCCAGATCAAAATGAGCTTGTATATATTTGCAACTGAGGTACATTAGTTGTATATTGGTGCATAGGGTAGCTGGATTTTATTAAAAAAAAAAAAGTGAACTTAGCCCTTATGTACACGAGCCGGTGGGCTTTGAAAAATCTACAATTTCTCAGATAAGATTTGCCTTTTACACATTTCTCAAGTTAACACAGTTGATCAATTCTCTTGCTGTTTGATGCTAATGAGGCAATTAATTAGAAGCTGGATCTCAGTGGATGGACAAGCATATTGCCAGTGAAAGACTTGACCAACTATCTGACAGCTCCATTTTAATTGGTTTACACACCCTCCAAGTTTGAAGTGTGAAATGTAAGTGTTGTAAGTAATCTAATTTAAACTATTACCTGATATTTTATTTGTTTTTTAGCTTTGCAGAATGGGATATGGTTAACTGGACAAATACAAGAGCAACATTTGTTTTTCTGTATGATTCTCTGGAAATTACCATCATGTTTGGAGATGAGATTGGTAAGTGTTCTATTGAAATCTTTAAAAAAAAAAACCCAAAAAAACAATGCTTTGCTGAAGGGTTTTTTTTGGGAGCAAGTGTTTGGTCATCAGAACTAGGCCCCTCTTCACTGTTGACAGCACATATGTCTACCTCAGCCCATTCAAATTCTTTCAAATTATCTTAATGGAGGTGTTGTCTTGGAGTAGATATGGAAAAATAATGGGTTAAGAGCAAGAAACAACCAGTAATCAAATCTGCCAGTGTGTCAGATCTTGCAGGTGGCAACTGTGAAATGTTTGCAGACTCTTGACCAAGTTTCAACAAAGCATGTTGAAAATTGACACATTTCTTAGGTGTGCAGTGCAAGATATAGGATCTTTATTCTTAACCATGGGCTTTGCTTCCATCTTCATGAGATTGGGCCCTTCTGATTTGGAAGGGCACAGCTATAGTTGATCAGCAAACCTTTTCAGTAGATCGCCTAAGGGCTTGTCTCTGTTCCCCAGGAGAATAGATGCTCTGCCAAACCACATGGGGCAATGGAGAGTCTTATACGGCTTGGTTGCTACAGCCAGCAGGCTAAGAGGGATCATAACCATACCCTGCACCCACATGAGGCCTGTAATGCAGCTGATCAGCTCTGGATCCTTTGCAGTCCTATCCAAAATGCTCTACATGCTCATGGGCAGTTATTCCCACTTCGAAAGGGAATTGAGTCTGAGAGTACTGCAGGGCATGCCTGCAGAATGGGTGAAGATTGAGCCCATCAGCCTTGCTGCCTGGGGTGGGCGAGTATCTCCTTACTAGTAGGCAAAAGTGTCCATTTTCCCTGCAGTGTACTGTCTAGTTTTCTTGTAGAGAAATTATAGAGCATTGTGGACAGTCTGGTGCCGTGCACGATGACAACTTTGCACTTGTCTGTGAGCTTTTACTGATGTGTTCTTGCAGCTCAGAACAGCCCGAGTTTCAGTGCAGAGCATGACAACTTCAGCACAGACCAAGTATTGGGGACATTTGACTACAGGGAGTGACTACCTACACAGCTGTCAGCTGGGTGGCTCAGCCCTTGCAGTGTAACTGGCCTATAATTCTTCAGTAAGACATGACCTTGCACAGGAGGCGAGTATGAAAGGGAAATGGGATGCGCTCCCAAATTCCTCAATCAGGCAGGCGGGATTCCACTACACAGTTTGCCCTGTAATGGCTTCTTAAAGGATAAGCTTGGTTCTGAATTCCTGCCGTATTTCCACTCTTCCAGGGGCACAATTTTTTGTTTCCTTTGGGTCAGGGGAGGAATTCTCCACAGCCAATTTTAGTCTGTGTGATCAGCTCTCAGGTTTTTACTGGCTTTAGGATTGTTTAGGCCCTGGATTATTCACATTGTGGGGTATTTGGACAGCCTTTTTCTCAGAAAGCCGTTGGCTTATAAAATGTCCAGCAGTTTACATAAAATGTCCAGCAGACAGCACAGGTCTTAAAAGGTTTGGCTGGGTGCCGAACCTTCAAAACTCGGCCTCTGTACTGGCACAGCATCAGGAGCATTTAGACTTCATCCATGGCACAGGTGAAGGTACTTCTTCCGCAGGAAAAATGCAGACCTTTTGATGTAGTCCCCTAAGTCCACTTTCACTCCAGAGCTCTGCAGCTTAATATCCTGTTGAACTCAAAAATCACGAGTCCTGGGTTCTGCCATTGCATCCTACTCCCAAGACAAGGTTGGCACATTCCCCTACTGAAGCACAGAGGAGAAAACCTGTTCAGGATTCATAGTTGTCTGAGGAGCAGAATTGCTGATCAGCATCCTAGAAGTTCAGCTGGCTCTCCTACACTGGTTTGCCCACCTTCGGGGTTTCCCTGTCATGGTGCAGTCACAGTGCCACAGCTATAGCATACATCAGGTGTCTAGAAGGGACAAGATGTCACGCTGCTTAGGAACAAGTGGACCTGATCCTCTCTTGGGCAGAACTTCCAGCGCTCTCTGAGTCGTACAAATTTCTGGTGAGCAAAATTGGTAGACTTCCTCAGCCATCAGCAGCTGAATATGGGAGAATAGGACCTTCATCCAGAGGTGTACACAAAGATTTGCTTGTGCTGACAAACACCTAACATTTATAGGTAAAGTTGATTAAGGGAATATCCAATTGCCTCTCAGGGGATCAGGAAGGAAACTTTTTACCTGCAGGAGCAAATTGGATCATGCTTTGCTCGGTTTTTTGCCTTCCTCTAGATCAACTGTGGGTATAGGATTATAACTTTTTTTTTTTTTTTAATGGTTGAACTGGATGGACTTTTGTCTTTTTTCAGCCAGACTAACTATGTAACCTACACAAAAAAAGCACAAAAATTAAATAAATAAAAATAATCACAAATAAATGTCCGTGCAAAAATATATATATAATATTTCAAACATAAGTCCTTATTTTCCCAAAAGGATTTTCAAAACAATGTTCCAAAATGTGCTTCCACCTAATCACCATGTGAAAAATAATATTGACCGCACTCACCAGATGGAGGTGAGTAATAAGCCTCATAGGATATAAGGGATCCTATAGCCCCTCAGGAGGAACTCAAATCGCCTTCTTCACCCTGCTTAGATACAGCAATCGACTCCACTCTACTTCTCCATGGAATCCTCAATAGTGTGCAAGGAAAAAAAGGCTACATAGTGTAATACTGCCACTCAATACCATATAAATCGATAGAATAAGGACACTCACATGTTTCAATAAAATAACAGGCCTTGTTTAATAGCCTCAAAGGCTTCAAAGGAACAAGTTTCCAAATTGTAAATATAGGGATCTCACGCTTTTAGGATCACTGTAGAGGATGACCAGCTTTCCACCTCAAAAATGGCTGCTTGAAACGCAAAAGTCGGCGTGCGTTCCAAATACTGGAAGTGACGTAGGCCAAGAAGACGGCAGACCGGAAGTGCGTCAATGCGTTTCACCCCACCCACAGGGCATTTTCAAGCTTTTACTTGAACTTGGAACGCACGCCGACTTTTGCAGTTCAAGCAGCCATTTTTGAGGTGGAAAGCTGGTCATCCTCTACAGTGATCCTAAAAGCGTGAGATCCCTATATTTACAATTTGGAAACTTGTTCCTTTGAAGCCTTTGAGGCTATTAAACAAGGCCTGTTATTTTATTGAAACATGTGAGTGTCCTTATTCTATCAATTTTATATGGTATTGAGTGGCAGTATTACACTATGTAGCCTTTCTTTCCTTGCACACTATTGAGGATTCCATGGAGACGTAGAGTGGAGTCGATTGCTGTATCTAAGCAGGGTGAAGGCGATTTGAGTTCCTCCTGAGGGGCTATAGGATCCCTTATATCCTATGAGGCTTATTACTCACCTCCATCTGGTGAGTGCGGTCAATATTATTTTTCACGTGGTGATTAGGTGGAAGCACATTTTGGAACATTGTTTTGAAAATCCTTTTGGGAAAATAAGGACTTATGTTTGAAATATTATATATATATTTTTGCACGGACATTTATTTGTGATTATTTTTATTTATTTAATTTTTGCGCTGTTTTTTGTGTTTATTATTGGTGGTTTTCACTGGTGCACAGCTGCATAATTGTATACTTTCTTTGATTGGCGCTGGGATTTTTTAGTTAACTATGTAACCTGATATGGATCTTTTGGTGTCAAGAGTCAACAGCATACTGGACAGGTTAGTGTGCTAAGCCAGGGATTCTAAAGTGTAGATGCCCTGGTGACTTCTTGGGATCAATTTTGACTTATTTATCACCCACTGCAGCTTCTTCCTCACCTGTTACTCAGAATAAAGGTGGAAGGCATTCCAGTGTTTCTATAATAAACATAATCATGTTTAGGTCTATTTTAAAAACTATAGGTGGAACCCACACTAGCAGCTAGCACAATATTGCAGGTTACAATGCATAAAACATAAATTGATAAGTGCAGCGCTAGGAAAAAAATATAAATATGCTTTTCCATGAAAAAGAGAGTCCAATCTAAAAATGTCAAATATATAATAAAAAGTCCAGCAGCAGAGAAACAGCATAGATCCAATAAGTGCCCAGGAGAAATCATTCACCAACACCAAACCCACTGTCCCTTTCCTGCCTTTTTTGTATTTCACACCTTAATTGAACTGATTTTGGACAATCCAGGCTAAAGAACCTGTGTCCTTTACAGTTTAGGATACAGATCCCTCCTCTCTAATTTCTTATGTCTCATGCTTATTGCTTGCTGACAAAACTGACATGTTGTACTAGTACCCAGTTTTGTGAAGGTGGCAGTATAACCCATGTTTGACTAAAGATCCTGTGGATGTACGCCTGCACAATTTTCTAATAATGACTTTTGCAGTTAGACCTATGCAAAAACCCAAACCTGACTGGTTATCTGGTTAACTTTAAATTAAATTTTTATGCATCAGTGACAGATGCGTGAAACATTATGGATTTACCTATGAATTTGGTCATTTGGGAGCTCTGTCATTAAATGAAGTTTAAAGAATATTACTCAAAACAGAATTATCTTCATTGTGTTAATATAATTTTATGTGCCTTTAACAGATGGGGAAAAGTTTAATAACCAGCCCTGCAGAATAATTTCTAGGGTAATTTTGACATCTCAGCTAAATGGTGAGTATAACCTTTCTTTGTTTTTTTACAATATATTCCTTTTTTTTTGTCCATTGAAGGACACAGGAAGTCTTTAACATTTTGGCTATATTGCTGCCTTCAGGAGCATTGGACATGGCAAACAAACTGTAGGACAGCCAAAGATAAAAACTACTACTACCAGCTTGCCCCAGGTTTGTGGTACTGGCCTAGGAGAATGGACTGCTTTTCTTTCGGTCTGCTGTGCCAACACTAACTTTTTTTTCTAGCACCTTTTTTCCCGCTTTACGCCACCTGACTCGCTACCAGTTGTCAGGGTTTCATCAGTATCTGCTATGTACCCGAAGTCTATATTTTGCCTGACCACCACAGTACTGCTCTGATCTTAGACATGGGGGCGAAGGAGGGAGATTTGGACAGTCTGTTGTACTAGGTGACTCCAGCTCACATTTTACAAAACTATTCGAGGGCTGCTTACAGCACCCTTTCTGAAAGTGAAACCATCTGTAGACTAAAACTGTTATCCTGTGATTTTAAAGTCTTTTTTGTGTTTGGAGTCCCCTTTGGTGTCCAGTTTTGGCAGGGCTCTCCCTCTTTGGCTGAGGCTACCTTAGTCATGCAAGATCTCATGACCCATATTACCAAGTTGTTTGTGGACTGTGATCAAAGGCCGCAAACCTGCTTATATGCCCTCACCTGCAAGTTCTGTATCTGACCTGCCCACGATCTTAGCCCAGCCTCTGAGCCATCTGCTGTAAAGACATTATGAATTGCTCCAGCCCCTGAAACTGATTAACTTGCCTCTGAGAAGTTGCAGTCTACTAAATTAATATATACTGTTTTGACTACATACACACTGCTCAAAAGAATTAAAGGAACACTTTTTAATCAGAGTATAGCATCAAGTCATTTACACTCCTGGAATATTGATCTGGTAAGTTAAGTAGCAGAGGGAGTTGTTAAATCAGTTGCAGCTGCTTTGTTGTTAATGAAATTAACTTCTTCAGCCCCAGCCACTGCATATGTACGTTTGCAGGGCGGCACGGCTGCGCAAAACCACGTTTTAAAACCTGTTCTGCAAAACAGGTAGGGGGCGCACGCCCGCCCTACCTGTCCCGCGGTTGTCAGCAGCGGGTCTCCGCCGCCGGGTCACGGCCGGTCATTACCGGCCGTTTCCCCGTGATGAGCGGTGTTCGCTGACAGAGAGCAGGGCTGCATTGTCTATACACAACCCTGCTATCTGTCAGTTGCCTGTCAGCTCGTGACAAGCTGAAGAGGGAGAGAAGAGTTTCTCTCTCTCTCGATCAGCCTGTCCCCATCCAGCACACCCCCCCCCCCCCCCCCCCCGCCCCCTAGTAAAATACTCCCCTCTCACAGTTAACACTAAAAATGTTAACCCCTTCCTCCCCAGTGCCATTAGTACAGTGTCATTGTGTTTTTATTTCACTGATCACTGTATTGGTGTCACTGGGGATGTCAGTGACCCCAAGGCAGTTCCCCCCCCCCCCCCCCCCAGTGTCAAAATGTCCGCCGCAGTCCCGCCATAAGTCGCTGATCACCACCATAAGTCGTTGATCGCCGCCATATGTCGCTGATCGCTGCCATTATTAGGATAAAAAAAAATTACAAATGGCGGGAAAGATACTGAAAGATTTTTAAACGCTATAACTTTCATGTAAACCAATTAATTTACACGTATTGGGATTTTTTTTAGCAGACATGTCATAGAATGCATTTTGGATGAAATTTGTGACAAAATTATATATATATTTTTTTTTTACTGGACATGTTTTATAGCAAAAAGTCCAAAATATGGTTTTTTTTCCCTCAAAATTGTCAGCCTTTTTTTTTATAGCGCAAAAAATTAAAACCGCCCAGGCGATCAAATACCACCAAAAGAAAGCTCAATTTGTGGGAAAAAAAGGATGTAAATTTAATTTGGGTGCAGTGTTGCATGACCGCGCAATTGTCAGTTAAAGTAACGCAGCCCCGTAACACAAACCTCTTCTGTAACCGCTTCCTGACCACCCTACAGCAGAAATACTGCTACAGGGCAGCATGGGTACACAAAATCACATATACGTGATTCGCGCTCCCATGGTTTTCACACCCCTCCCAGATAGCGTCAGATTGCCCGTCAGTACACCAATCATCACATTTAACCCCTTGATTGCCAGGAGCACGCTCATGTACAATAAACCTCCATTGCTAGTATAGTGTCTGAACGGGTCAATATCTTTGATCAGGTCAGCACTATACCAGCGTTCACATTAGTATAGCGTCCCCAAAAACGCAGCGTTAGCGGGATCAGCCCTGGCACCTGCCAACAGCTGCATTTAGCCCCTACACTTACCCACCCTTCTCCCCCAGCAAGTGCAGTGTCAGTAGGTCACTGTCACTTTATACATTGCACACAAAACTGCAGTGTTTGCAGAATCAGGCCTGATCTCTGTTAGCACTTGCCGGTAAATTTTGATGACTCTTATATGCAGCAGAGTGCCAATACTAGTCCCGCTCTACCTTTTGGTGAGCTGGCGAGTACCAGCGGTCTAGTACATCTTGATCTTTCACATACCTTCTTGATTTTTGGAGCTGTTTTTCACGGAATATCTGTATGCGTTGATTGTGGATCAAAGCATTTTATATGCACAAGAATTTATCGCCGCCAACCCAAATTCAAACCATGCCAGACCATTCGCATGGAAACTCATTACGGTTTTCAAATTTACATTTTTTTTTTTTAGGCCTAACCCTCAACATGGGCATTACTAAAAGAAATGAATTGCGGTTGTATTGGTCCGCAGACCCGATTAATCATATGCCGTGTTCTCTGCTGCCGTGGCCAGGCATAGATATGTGTTTTATGCATTTCAGCGACAATACACTCTGTCATCCTCGGGGTAACCCTGAATTTGACCGGCTCCACAAAATTCAGCCCCTCGCAAATCACCTTAACCTAAAATTTGCAGATGTCTATACTCCCCGGCAAAACATCTGCATTGAGGAGTTCCTTATTAATTTTTCTGGCTGCCTTGCATTCAAACAATTTCTCCCCTGCAAGCGTGCCAGATATGGGGTCAAGATGTAGAAGACCTGTGAGAGGACAACAGGCTATACTTATAAGTTTCGGATTTACGAGGGAATAGATAGTCACGTGGAACCCGCCTGGATGCCCAGGCTACATGGGGAGCAGTGGCAAGATATTTTGGGACCTGGTGTCAGCACTTCTCCATATGGGGTACCACTTATACCTGGACAATTTTTATTCAAGCGTGCCACTATTTAGACATTTATTCAATCTTGCAACTGGCACTTGTGGCAAAGTGTGACCTAATGTGTGCCCACCATTAGAAGTGGGTGGATGCAGGGTGGTATATTCTAATGGTGGGCATACCACACACTTTTTGGCAGAGATTTCTTCTCATTTTTTCATTCAGTCCACTGGCTGCATACAAAAAAAAAACATAGCATATATAACCAACAAGGACCAGCAATGTACTGGTACATCACTGGATTTGAATGGTTATACCATGATGATGCCTACAGCTGCAGGCATCATCCTAGTATCGTTTTTTTCAGCCGGTGATCGGCTTTCATGTAAAAGCAATCCTAGTGGCTAATTAGCTGCAAGATTGCTTTTACAAGCAGTGGGAGATGATGTCCCCGCTCCCCCGCTGCCTTCCATGGCCTTTTTGGGGCAGTCCCGTGCCATCAGGGGAACCTGAGAATGCAGCCGGTGTTTCTGCCAGCTGACCATAGAGCTGATTGGAGACCAGAATGGTGCCAATCATCTCTATAGTCTAAGAATTCGGAAGCTACAAGCATTTCATCACTTCAGTTTCGCAGGATATAAACAGCGCCATTTGTAAATTGGGAAAGCATCTGATCACACTGATTTTGGTTTGATTAGATAATGTAAGGGCAGAGGAGATATCTAGAGTCTGATAGAACCCAGATTTCTCAAAAAAGAATATGACAGTGCCCATTGAAGTTATAGGGGTTATTTGCATTCCCTGTTATAGCATTTAAAAGTGATTAAAAAAAAAAAAATGAAAGGTACAATGTAAAAATAATAAAAAAAAAAAGCAAAATAACTAAAAAAAAAAAAAAAATTGCCACTCCCATGCGCGCACACCTGTGTGCACAAGCCTTGACCCTGTGCCGTTATGTAAACAGCGGTTGCACCATGCATGTGAGGTATTGCCGTGAACGTCAGATCAAGGGCAGTAATTCTAACACTAGACCTCCTCTATAAATCTAAAATGGTGGCTTTTAAAGCGCTGCCTATGGATATTAAAAATGTTTGCAGTTTGTCACCATTGCACGGGGCATGCGCAGTTTTAAAGCATGTCATGTTTGGTATCCATTTACTTGACATACCATTGTCTTTTATATTTTACCAAACAATTGGCCAATATATTGTGTTTTTGTGCATTAAAAGTAAAAAAAGTGTATTTTTTTTTTTTTTTAAATTGCTTTTGAAAAATCGCTGTGTGAGTACTATGTGCCATAAAAAATTGTAGTACCCACCATTTTATTCACTAGGGTGTCTGCTTTAAAAAAATATATGTTTGGGGGTTTAAATTAATTTCCTAGCAAAAAATACTGATTGTTTTTTTTATGTGAACAAAAAGGCTTGGTCTTCAGGTGGTTAGAAGAGTGAATGATGTGTGGCATAAACTTCTAATGCTGGGCATAAAACTCCCCCACCCCCCAAAATTACCCCTTTTTGGAAAGTAGTCACCCCAAACTATTTGCTGAGAGGAATGTTGAATCAATAGAAGAATTTATTTTTTTACCACAAGTTTTTGGAAAATGACAAAAATAAATGTATTTATTTTTTTTACACAAAATTGTCACTTAAATGATTTACTGCTCACACATGCCATGGTTATATGTGGAATTACTCCCCAAAATACATTTTGCTACTTCTCCCGAGTATGGGGGTACCACATGTGAGAGACTTTTTGGCAGTCTAGCCAAGTACAGGACCCCAAAATCCAATAAGCATCTTCAGGCTTTTAAAGGGCTTTATTTCCTCATTACACTTCCAGACTACCTATCACAGTTTCGGAGGCCCTGAAATGCCAGGATAGCACCGAACCCCCCCAAATTACCCTTTTTTGGAAAGTAGACGCCCCAAGGAATTTGATAAAAAGCACGGTAAGTATTTTGCAGATCTCATTTGTTGCCACAAGTTTTTGGAAAATGAAGAAAAAAAACAAAAACATATTTTTTCTATTTTTTTTTATATTTCAAAACCTTGTAAGAAAAAATGAGATCTGCAAAATACTCACCATGCCTCTTTTTAAATTCCTTGGGGTGTCTACTTTCCAGAAAGGGGTCATTTGGGGGGGTTTGGGGCTATCCTGGCATGTCAGGGCCTTCGAAACTGTGATAGGTAGTGAGGAAGTGTAATGAGGAAGTTACGCACCTTCAGACTTTCAAAGTGGTCATTGGATTTCAGGTTCCTGTATGTGGCTAGGCTCCCAAAAAGTCTCACACATGGGGTATCTCCATACTCAGTAGAAGTAGCAGAATGTATTTTGGGGTGTAATTCCACATATACCCATGGCTTGTGCGAGAAATAAATCATTTAAATGACAACTTCGTATAAAAAAAAAAAAAAAAGTGTTTGTCATTTTCCAGAAACTTGTGGGAAAAAAATAAATCTTCCATGGACTCAATATGCCTCTCAGCAGATAGCTTAGGGTGTCTAATTTCCGAAAAGGGGTCATTTGAGGGTGTTTGTACTATCCTGGTATTTTAGCACCTCAAGAAATGTGATGGACAGTCAGAAAGTAAAAGCTGTGTAAATTCCATACCATAGTTTGTAGATGCTATAACTTTCACAAAAACCAATCAATATACACTAATTGGGATTTTTTTTAACCAAAAACATGTAGAAGAATACATTTTGGCCTAAATTTATGACAATTTTAGTTTTTTTTAGATATTTTTTATGACCAAAATGAGAAAATATTGTTTTGGTTATAGCGCCAAAAATAAAAAGTGCATGAGATCAAATACCACCAAAAGAATGCTCTATTTGTGTTAAAAAAAGGACACAAATTTCATTTATGTACCGTATTGCATGACCGCGCAATTGTCTGTTAAACTAGCGCAGCGCTGTATAGCAAAAAAATGTCGTAAATTGCAGTATCTATACCATAGTTTGTAGACGCTATAACTTTCACACAAAGCAATCAATATACACTTATTGGGATTTTTTTTACCAAAAACGTAGCAGAATACATTTTGGCCTAAATTTATAACTAACTTTGAGTTTACTATATATTTTTTATAGCTGAAAGTAAAAAATATTGTTTTTCTTCAAAATATTTGGTCTTTTTTTGTTTATAGCGTGAAAAATAAAAAGCGCATAGGTGATCAAATACCACCGAAAGAAAGCTCTATTTGTGTGAAAAAAAGGACGTAAATTTCGTTTAGGTGCAGCATTTCATGACCGCACAATTATCAGTTGAATTAGTGCAGCGCCGAGTAGCAAAAAGAGGCCTGGTCATTAAGGGGGGTAAATCCTCAGGAGCTCAAGTGGTTAACAGGTGCACTAGATGGGCAACAATGAGACGAAACAGGAATGGTTTTACAGGTGGAGTCCACTAACATTTTTTTTTTTCTACTCGCCTTTTCTGACTGTTTTTCACTAGTTTTGCATTTGGCTAGGGTCAGTGTCACTACTGGTAGCATGACACGATACCTGGTCCCTACAGAGGTTACACAGGCAGGCCAACTCCTCAAGGATGGCACATCAATACATGCAATTGCCAGAAGGTGTGTTGTGTCTCCCAGCACAGTCTCAGGAGTATGGAGGAGATTCCAGCAGACAGGCAGTTACTCTAGGAGAGCTGGACGGGGCCGTAGAAGGTCCTTAACCCATCAGCAGGACCAATATCTGCTCCTTTGTGCAAGGAGGAACAGAAAGAGCACTGTCAGAACGCTACAAAATGACATCCAGCAGGCCACTGGTGTGAATGTTTCTGACCAAACAATCAGAAACAGACTTCATGAGGGTGGCCTGAGGGCCCGACGTCCTCTAGTGGGCCCTGTGCTGTCCACCCGGCATCATAGAGCTCAATTGGCATATACCATTGAACACCAGAATTGGCAGGTCCACCACTGGTGCCCTGTGCTTTTCACATATGAGAGCAGGTTCACCCTGAGCACATGTGACAGATGTGAAAGGGTCTGGAGAAGCCGTGGAGAATGTTATGCTGCCTGTAACATTGTTCAGCATGACTGTTTTGGTGGTGAGTTAGTGATGGTCTGGGGAGGCATATCCATGGAGGGACGCACAGACCTCTACAGGCTAGACAATGGTACCCTGACTGCCATTACGTATCGGGTGTCAGACCCTATGCTGGTGCAGTGGGTCCTGGGTTCCTCCTGGTGCACAATAATGCCCAGACTCATGTGGCAAGAGTATGCAGGCAGTTCCTGAAGGATGAAAGAATTGATACCATTGAATGGCCCCTACGCTCGCCTGGCCTTAAATCCAATAGAACACCTCTGTGATATCATGTTTCGGTTCATACATGTATATGTATGTATATGTTCCCACTGTGGACCCAGCAGCATTCCACCTTTACAGAGCGCTTACTATTCCATTAGGGGGCACACCTACCTTTATCAACCCAACTGATAAGCAGTTGTAAGCCCGTTCTGGGGCTCTGTTCTCGTTAGCAGTTCCTGTCTTTCATAGGATTCTGGCTGGGATCTTGCTTTGGTATACTGTTTGAATGGACAAAATCCCTTAAAAGAGAACCTTTTTTTCTATGTTGATACTTTGCTTAACCACTTCAAGTTCGGACACTTTCATCTCCTTCCTGTCCAGGCCAATTTTTAGCTTTCAACGCTATCACACTTTGAATGACAATTGCGCGGTCATGCAACACTGTACCCAGATGAATTTTTTAGCATTTTTTTTTAGATAGATAAAGCTTTATTTTGGTGGTATTTATTCACCAATGGGTCTTTTATTTTTTTTGCTATATAAATGAAACTGTCCAAAAATTTAAAAAAAAATAAGTGTTTTTCTTATAAAATTTTGCAAATAAATAATATTTCATCATAAATCTTGGCCAAAATTTATAAAGTTATCTTTTTAGTAAAAAAAAAAAAATAACCCAAGTTAGTTTTATAACCAAAAATTATAATTTGTTAAATGTTTACATTATTTTATTTTTTATATTGTTTTTTTTTTTTTTTTCACTAAAAAGATAACTTTATAAATTTTGGCCAAGATTTATCTTTTTAGTAAAAAAAAAAAAATAACCCAAGTTAGTTTATAACCAAAAATTATAATTTGTTAAAAAATGTTTACATTATTTTATTTTTTATGGTTTTTTTTTTTTTTCATGCTGTCACCCTAGCAGTACAATGTCACCATGGTGACACTGTACTACTTGTTGAGGGTGATGAAAATTTTTTTTTTTCTTTTACACCTATTGCTTATACACCCATAAAGGATGTAAAAGCAATCATTTCTCCTTCTCTCTGGCTGCATTCTTGCAGCCATTGAGAAATGCTGTGTGAGCTGTGATTGGTCACAGCTTGTCACATGGTACAGGGCTGTTGGGAATAGCCTTGTACCATGTGACCTCTGTGATGATTCACAGATTTCACACGTAGTAAGCAAAGATGTCAGAAGTGACATCTTGCTTACTACTTTGCATGCGATCACTGATTAGCCAATCAGTGATCACATGATCGGGACCTCGCACAGAGGTCCCGTCCAATGATCGATGTTCCACTGTGTCCAGAGCGCGCGCACAGATTGAAAATACGGGTGCCATTTATGAACGGCAACCCGCCCCTGGACTCCCACCGTCCTGCCGTTTATAAACAGACGGGAAGTGGTTAAAGAATGCATGGAGCAGATAGCTGTAGTGTTAGATTTCAGCCCTTATGGTTTGCCTCCTATCTCATTTTACACGTATCACTTATCAGTTCATATGTGTTGAGAGCTTGAGCTAAAGTGCAAAACCCTGTGTGTTTATAACATTGTTTAAACATTAGGAGCTGACTAAGGCTGTATGGGCGTTTAGGCATGCTGTTAATTCCAGCGGCAAGAATCTACTGATTCCTGGGCCTGGGATTGATAGCTGTGTGCAGCTATTCATTGTGATTACCTGCAGTGATCGCATTTTGTGTGCGTCCAGCCATGGTCACTGCAGATAATCACTGACTGTGTGAACAGTCCCAAACAGCTGTGGCCACCAACAGCTGTATTTGCACTGTACAGGTCCTTTGGCCATGCCTGCACCTTGGGTGTCTGCCACGAAGCACCAGGTTGTCCCTGGCTAAGTGGCTCAGAAATTCAGCTCTGGAGCTGGGTAAATACTTCCTGTGTTTGTTGTGTTTTTTTTTTTTTTTTTACTTATAACGAATTTCAGCCTGTCAGAGAGGAGTCCTCATTACCCTGTCTGTGCATTTGGTAGTTGTCAGAGTCTCTTCTGCCAATCAACACCCACATCCAGGAACTCTAAGTGATAAGGTCTGTCTCTACAGTGTTGGACTTGCCTACTGAGGGGTTATCCAATCCGGATTCAGAAAATACCACAGCATTGGTGTATATCAATGATCAGGGAGGAACCAGAAGCGAGACCCAGAACTAAAGATGGATCAGATTGTGTCCTGGACAGAACTTCCCACCTTGTTTCTTGTGTACCTCTCAATCGTGGACATTTGGCAGGCAGACCTCCTCAGTCAGCAGCAGCTTGAACCCTGGGGATCCGTACACCCAGAGGTGTTACAGGACTTGTGTTGTGGGTGAAGAACACTGACTTTGAATATCATGGCCTCCATTTTCAACACCAAACTAAACAGGTTTATAGGGATCCTCTAGCGGAAGCAGTGGATGCTCTGGTGGCTACTTTGGATCCAGTGCACCCTGATATTTTGGCTTTCCTCCTCTGAAACGTCCTCTACGCTTTGCAGGATCAAGTTTGAAAACATTCTGGTGTTTCTCGTTGCGCCAGTCTATCCCAGGCGTATGTGGTACACTGACCTGGTAAGACCCCTAGCAGATGTTCTGTGGGCTCTACGAGCTTTTAAGGATCTTCTGTCCCAAGGAATGATTTTCCATTCTTTATAGTACTTTGTTTTAATGGAATGTCTGCTGAAGCCCAGGTTCTGATCGACAAGTTATTTATGAGTCTGATTATCTACAGTGCTAAAAGCTACAACATCTACTGTTCACAAGGTATAACATTGGTCCTGGAAGGCATTCTTAACTTAGTGTGAGCCTCTGGGTTTCAACCAGCATGTGGGAGTGGACCAGTTTTTTGCTCTCAGTACTCTCAAGGGTCAGGATTCTACCCTTGTAACCCGGGTTCAACTGTTTCCCAGATTTGCAAGGCTGCCACTTTGTTGTCACTTTGCACATTTTCCAAGCTCTACCAGGTGAACATTGTGTCCTCACTCTGAGTGTAGGATCCTTTCAGCAAATCTTTGAGCTGAAAGCAATCTCCAACTTTATTTTTTGTTCTTGTTGGCATTTGTTTGCTGTGTTGCCAACACTTAAGTTGGACTACTTTTGAATGTCCCAAAGGTGAAAGACTTCCTGTGTCCCTCGATGGACTAGAAAGAAAATAGAGTTATTATACTTGTCATAAAATCCTTTTCTTATAGTCCTTTGAGGAACACAGTTCCCAACCATCTGTGTTAATTTTCATGCTCTTTGTACTGCTATTAGTAGTAGGAGGGGTTATCCTGGGTTGGCTTACAGTTTTATTTTGCCAGTGTCCAATCGTCTGTAGGCAGCAGTATAGCTTAAAAATTAGACTTTCAGTCTCCCTTAAACTCCCAGCAAAAGAGTTTTTTACAATGAGCACATACTGCTACAAATGATTCTGGCTGAAATATTTTTTTGGATTTGAAAGAAGTTGTTATGGTTCAGGTCACTTCTTATTATAAGTGCTGAACAACTTGACACTGTTTCAGCACATAAATCCAGTGAAATCTGTATAATTGAAATTTACCAGACTGAGCAATTTCAGGTTTTCAGATTGATTCAGAGGACTATACAAAAATTATTCTGACATGACACATTCACTTAATATCGAGAGCTTTTGCACTTTTATCTGGAACGTGTTGGCTGTAAGAATTTGTAAGTACTACATTTTGGTTGCTAATTGGGGTTACATAATACGTTTTAACCGTTTTTTTTTATTTTGCTTAAGAAATGAAAAGAAAAATGTGTTTTGGAATCAGTATGGTTTGATGGACTGCACCAGGAATATTTCTTTCTCTTGTACACGTAAAATCAGTACAAAATCCTGTGACTTTTAGGTACAATTTTCCCCTCTCAGTGCAGAGCTGCTATCAGTTTAAATAATGAAATAAAGCCTAAGTATAGTTAAAATAAATTAAAAAAATATATATATTTTTTGTAATAATTATTACCTAGGTGGATGCAGCATCGATCTGATGCTGCTTCTGTCCCCCACCAGCTCAAAGGGTGAGAACTGAGCGATCAGACACCTCTGATCGCTCATTTTTCCCTGCCACTCTGAGCAGAGCGCTGGGCTGAGTAGGGGGAAGGAGTAGCTGGCTCAGGCTCTCAGTGGCTCGCTTAGAGGCTGAGCCAGGTGCTGGTCCAGACATCTGGGTGGATCCTGATTTTAGCCATGCACACTGGGTATAAAAATACTGCTTATACAGGCATTTGGCTTTTTCTTTTTTTTTTCTCTCTCTTTAGCCTGTATAAACACCCTATGTTAGCCTTTCCGTCCATGCACAATAGGGCATATAGAGGCATATTGCAGAGAAGGGTGTTCAGGGGAAAAAAGTGCATTTTTGAGAGGAGCTTTCGAGCAGAAAAAGTGCTTGACACTCATAAACAGAGTGTTAAGGAACATTTGGCATTTTCAAGTGTACATTTAAAAATGAGGATAAAGTTGTGGAAAAGAAATTAAAAAAAAAAAAAAAAACACTTCTAAAACCAAATACCCATACTTGCTATGAGCCACTAAGAGCATTTTTTATGCTGGTTTTTCAGCTAGAAATTCTAGCATTTTTTTCTGACCCTAATGTGCATAGACCCTAAGAGAACTTGACTTTGCCCACCCTTTTCTCCCAGCTGCTGCATTCATAGAAGCAATACAACAGCTTCTATGAATGAAACAGTATGTAAGAACAGAGGATAGGAGGAGATGGCTCCGCCCCCTCCATTCATAAATCCTGTTTTATTCATGGAAGCTATAGTACAGGTTCTATGAATGGAGCAACTGGGCAGAAAAAGTGGACATAGGATTTCTTGATGAGAGCCTGTGACAGCCTCTTAGTTCTATTAATCTCTGTTGCATAAGAAGATTGGAGGGGAGGGGACAAGGACTGTGAATTTCTACTAATAAAAGAGGTATCCGCACAAAGGACACATTCTACTGACTAACTTATGTCCCATGTGCTGCTTTTCTGTTTTTCTTAGGCTTTAAATATATAATTGCTACTAAGAAAAAGGGTGAGTGGTTTTTTAAAGGAAAGAAATGTATTGAGTTTTGCATTTAACCAGCTCCAGTCTGAGCGAATTCTGACATTTCTCACATACATGTAAAGTCCGCATCAGCATTTTTTGGCTAGAAAAGTACTTAGAACTCCCTAACAGTTATAAATGTATTTTTAGGCAGAGGCCCTGGAGAATAAAATGGTGGTTGTTGCAATTTTTTTCGCACAATATTTGCACATCAGTTTATCAAACGCAAATTGTCAGGAAAAAAATACACTTCAATGAATTTTATTGCACACAAATGCAATATAATACACAATTCTTTGTTAAACATAAGATGTTACATTGAGTGAATGGATACCTAACATGCTATGCTTTAAAATTGCATACACCCGTGGAACAGCGCCAAACTTTGGTGCCGGAAAATCTCCATAGACGATGTTTTAAAAGTCTTTATAGGTTACCATTTTAGAGTTGCACAGGAGATTTGGCACTAGACTTATTGCTCTCACTCTGCCATTCGTGGCGATACCTCACGTGTGGTGCAACCAGAGTTTACATATGCTTGCAGGACCTACATGCATGTGAGCACAAGGAAACGGAAGCGCTTTTAACATTTTTTTGTTTTAGAAACTGTATTGCTTTCACAAGGTATGAAAAACGTCCCTTGTGATAACATCTTTGAGAGATTTGGGGGAGGAATAGTGCCCCATCGTTGGTGTCAGTGAGAGGAATAGTGCCCCATCACTGGTGTCAGAGGGAAGAAACGTGCCCCATCATTGGTGTCAGTTGGAAGAAACGTGCCCCATCATTGGTGTCAGTGGGAGGAATAGTGCCCCATCATTGGTGTCAGTGGGAGGAATAGTGCCCCATCATTGGTGTCAGTGGGAGGAATAGTGCCCCATCATTGGTGTCAGTGGGAGGAATAGTGCCCCATCATTGGTGTCAGTGGGAGGAATAGTGCCCCATCATTGGTGTCAGTTCGAGGAATAGTGCCCCATCATTGGTGTCAGTGTGGGGGGAGGAATAGTGCCCCATCATTGGTGTCAGTTCGAGGAATAGTGCCCCATCATTGGTGTCAGTGTGGGGGGAGGAATAGTGCCCCATCATTGGTGTCAGTGGGAGGAATAGTGTCCCATCATTGGTGTCATTGGGAAGAATAGTGCCCCATCTTTGGTGTCAGTGGGAGGAATAGTACGTCATTGGTGTCAGTGGGGGGAATTGTGCTCCGTCACTGGTGTCAGTTGGAGGAATAGTGTCCCATCATTGGTGTCAGTGGGAGGAATAGTGTCCCATCATTGGTGTCAGTGGGAAGAATAGTGCCCCATCTTTGGTGTCAGTGGAGGGGAATAGTGCCCGGTCATTAGTGTCAGTGGGGGGGATAGTGTCCCAACATTGGTGTCAGTGGGAGGAATGGTGTCCCATCATTGGTGTCAGTGGGAGGAATGGTGTCCCATCGTTGGTGTCAGTGGGGGAAGGAATAGTGTTCCATCGTTGGTGTCAGTGGGGGAAGGAATAGTGTTCCATCGTTGGTGTAAGTGGGGGTGGAATAGTGCCCCATCGTTGGTGTCAGTGGGGGTGGAATAGTGCCCCATCGTTGGTGTCAGTGGGGGGTGGAGTAGTGCCCCATCGTTGGTGTCAGTGGGGGGAGGAATAGTGTCCCATCGTTGGTGTCAGTGGAGAAATAGTGCCCCTTCATTGGTGTCAGTGGGAGGAATAATGCCCCATCATTAGTATCAGTGACACCAATGATGGGGCACTATTCCTCCCACTGACACCAATGACACGTAACTTGCTGACCCCTGCTCCAGCCTAGGTGCTACTGCAGCCAGCATACCTGGTTGCAGCAACACCATCAGCACGGCACACTTACCTGTCAGCTGTCCTTCACTCCGGCCTCTCACTCGATGTTTGCGGGGCCCCTTGGCTCCGCGTCCTCGCAGTTGATTGGCCGCTTGTGTGCCTTTCCTGAGCTACAGTTCTGGCGCCCAATCACCGGTGAGGAGGCGGTTAATATAGAGATGTCTACATTTTCCACTATAGGAAGATGTAAGTGGCTTAGTGGATTTTACTTTTAATTTTTTTTCAGGTACTTGTATAGCGCTGTCAATTTATGCAGCACTTTACTTATATATTGTACATTCACATCAATCCCTAACCCTCAAGGGGTGTACAATCTAACGTCTCTAACTTCCATTCATACATACAGATACTGGGGTTAATTTAGACAGGATTCAATTAACCTACCAGCATGTCTTTGGAATTTGGGAGGAAACCAGAGTACCTAGAGGAAACCCACGCATGCACAGGGAGAACATGCAAACTTCAGGCAGGTGGTGCCATGGCAGGGATTCACACCAACAACCCTAGTACTGCCAGGCGGATGTGCCGACCATTTAGCCACTGTGCTGCAGGATTGAACTGTGCTGGTTTAAAGAGCACCTCCAGGCAAAAATAATCTAATGGTTACTGTTTAACCACTTGCTGCCCGCCCACAGTACATTTACTGCAGGTGGGTGGCACAAACAGGCTGGTCGACATACCAGACATCGCCCTGTACATGTACACTAGTGCGCCCCCTGGGGAGCGCAGCGGTGAAATCTCCAGACTGCTGTGGACACAGCAGATCACGGCACTCGGTACCCAGCCACTGATATCATGTGATCATTATGACCAATCATAGCAATTACATATTTATGTAAGGAGACTGTCTATTTCATTCATGACTGCTTGATTACTGTTGTGATGCTGTGATTGGTCCACAGCTATCACATGGTAACTGGCTACTTGTACCATGTGATTAGCAATAGCCAATCACTGCATGTCAACAGTAACTAAGCTGTTATGAATGGAAACCCATTCATGATTACTAAAACTATTGCTATTGACAGTTATAAGTAATGACCGAGTGAAAACAAAAATTGCAGGATCACCAATCGCTGTCACCAATCAGTATCCCCGATCACTGCGACACCAGTCATATGATGACGCTGTACTGCACTGGTGACCGAATGTATAAACAAAAGCAAAATGAGAGAAAAAATTCTTAATTTTTCAAAATAATAGTGACAAAAAACTTCTTGTAAACACTTGCCATGCCTCTTACTAAATAACTTTGACTAATTTCCAAAAAGGGGTCATTTGGTGGGATATGTACTGTCCTGGCATTTTAGGGCCTCTACAAATGAGTGGTGTGTGGGGTACATCAGGTCAACCTTCAAAATATTAGCCATAGTTTTTAGACTTTATAACTTTCGCACAGACTAAATAATATACAGTGATTTGGGTTATTTTTTACCAAAGAAATATAGCAGAATACCATTTTGTCCTACATTTATGAAAAAGATGATTTGTTTGAAAAATGTTAGAAACTAAGAAAACACACATTTTATATATATATATACATACACACACTATATTGCCAAAAGTATTAGGACGCCTGTCTTTACACGCACGTGAGTATTAACGGCATCCCAGTCTTGGTCTGTAGGGTTTAATATTGAGTTGACCCACCCTTTGCAGCTATAACAGCTTCAACTCTTCTGGGAAGGCTGTCAAGAAGGTTTAGGAGTGTCTATGGGAGTGTTTGACCATCCTTCCAGAAGCGCACTTGTGAGGTAAGGCAATGATGTCAGACAAGAAGGTCTGGCTCGCAGTCTCTGCTGTAATTCATCCCAAAGGTGTTCTATTTGGTTGAGGTCAGGACTCTGTGCAGGCCAGTCAAGTTCCTCCACCCCAAACTCGCTCATCCATGTCTTTATGAACCTTTCTTTGTGCACTGGTGCGCAGTCATGTTGGAACAGGAAGGGGCCATCCTCAAACTGTTCCTACAAAGTTGGGAGCATGAAATTGTCCAAAATGTCTTGGTATGCTTATGCCTTAAGAGTTCCCTTCACTGGAACGAAGGGGGCCAAACCCAACCCCTGAAAAACAACTCCACATCATAATCCCCCCTTACACCAAACTTTACACTTGGCACAGTGCAGTCAGGTAAGTCCCTTTCTTCTGGCAACCGCCAAACCCAGACACGTCCATCAGATTGCCAAACAGAGAAGCATGATTCGTCACTCCAGAGAACACGTCTCCACTGCTCTAAAGTCCAGTGGCAGCGTGCTTTACACCACTGCAATGCATTTGGCGATGTAAGGCTTTGATGCAGCTGCTCGACCATGGAAACCCATTCCATGAAGCTCTCTACACACTGTTGTGCTAATCTGAAAGGTCTTTAGCTATTGACTCTGCAGACAGTTGGCTACTTCTGTGCACTTCAGCATGCGCTGACCCTGCTCTGTCATTTTACGTGACCTAGCACTTCGTGGCTGAGTTGCTGCTGTTCCCTGTTGCTTCCACTTAATTATAATACCCCTAACAATTGACAGTGGAATATTTAGTAGCAAGGACATTTAACAGATGGACTTATTGCACAGGTGGCAACCTATCACTGCACCACCGAGGTGCTTGATTTAATACACCTGTGGCCATGGAGGTCATTGGAACATCGAAATCCAATGATTCGGAGGGGTGTCCAAATACTTTTGGCAATATAGTATGTATACAATATCTCCCAGAAGTGAGTACACCCCTCACATTTTTGTAAATATTTGATTCTATCTTTTCATTTGACAACACTGAAGAAATGACACTTTCCTACAGTGTAAAGTAGTGAGTGTACAGCTTGTATAACTGTAAACTTTGTCCCCTCAAAATAACTCAACACACAGCCATTAATGTCTAAACAGCTGGCAACAAAAGTGAGTACACCCCTAAGTGAAAATGTCCAAATTGGGCTCAATTAGCCATTTTCCCTCCCAGGTGTCATGTGACTTGTTAGTGTTGCAAGGTCTCAGGTGTGAATGGGGAGCAAGTGTGTTAAATTTGGTGTTACTGCTCTCACTCTCTCATACTGGTCCCTGGAAGTTCAACATGGCACCTCATGGCAAATAACTCTCTGAGGATCTGATAAAAAGAATTGCTGCTCTACATAAAGATGGCCTAGGCTATAGGAAGATTGCCAAAACCCTGAAAATGAGCTGCAGCACGGCGGCCAAGACTATACAGCGGTTTAATAGGACAGGTTCCATTCAGAACAGGCCTCGCCATGGTCGACCAAGGAAGCGGAGTGCACGTGCTCACCGTCATATCCAGAGGTTGTCTTTGGGAAATGGACGTATGAGTGCTGCCAGCATTGCTGCAGAGGTTGAAGGGGTGGGGGGTCAGCCTTTCAGTGCACAGACCATACTCCACACACTGCATCAAATTGGTCTGCATGGCTATCGTCCCAGAAAGAAGCCTCTTCTAAAGGTGATGCACAAGAAACCCGCAAACAGTTTGCTGAAGACAAGCAGAGTAAGGACATGGATTACTGGAACCATGTCCTGTGGTCAGATGAGACCAAGATAAACTTATTTGGTTCAGATGGTGTCAAGTGTGTGTGGCAGCAACCAGGTGAGGAGTACAAAGAAAAGTGCCTACAGTCAAGCATGGTGGTGGGAGTGTCATGGTTTGGAGCTGCATGAGTGTTGCCGGCACTGGGGAGCTACAGTTCATTGAGGGAACCATGAATGCCAACATGTACTGTGACATACTGAAGCAGAGCATGATCCCCTCACTTCGGAGACTGTGCCGCAGGGCAGTATTCCAACATAACGACCCCAAACACACCTCCAAGACAACCACTGCCTTGCTAAAGCTGAGGGTAAAGGTGATGGACTGGCTAAGCATGTCTCCAGACCTAAACCCTATTGAGCATCTGTGGGATATCCTCAAATGGAAGGTGGAGGAGCAAAAGGTCTCTAACATCCACCAGCTCTGTGATGTCGTCATGGAGGAGTGGAAGAGGACTCCAGTGACAACCTGTGAAGCTCTGGTGAACTCCATGCCCAAGAGGGTTAAGGCAGTGTTGGAAAATAATGGTGGCCACACAAAATATTGACACTTTGGGCCCAATTTGGACATTTTCACTTTTGTTGCCAGCGGTTTAGACGTTAATGGCTGTGTGTTGAGTTATTTTGAGGGGACAGCAAATTTACACTGTTATATAAGCTGTACACTCACTACTTTACATTGTAGCAAGGTATCATTTCTTTAGTGTTGTCACATGAAAGCAGGCAGGTTGACACACAGCTTTAACAAAGCAACAGTCACCTCTCCCCCACCGGCCTTGCATGCTAAATGTAGTTTAGTGTCAAGCCATGCAGCCAAAGTAAAGGTAGATCACAACAGCTGTGGTCGGTAAGTGATCACATCCAAAACAACATCACAAGGACAGATGGTCACAATCACAAATCTTTTTTACATGACTGTGTAATGAAAGGGTTAAAATTTAGTTTGAAACCTATAATAATTTGCTTGACTTGTATTGGTTTTTGGAAAGTAACATGAGTGGTACCAGTGCAGTTCAACCTGAAGGTTAAATGATCACAAGTATGCTGATGCACTGCTGATCTTTAAATCAGAGAAACCTCGCCTTCCTGCCAGTGGGAGTACTGTGACCACTTTCATTGCTAATAAATACATTTGCATAATACATACTGTAATATGTAGGTGCTTAATGTGTAAAAAACAAAAACAGAAGTTAGCTCTGCTGTAATTGAATCACAAGTGCTAAAATACCAAAATTGATGGGCTATTTATATACATTTGTAACCCTTTGCAATTTATTTATTTATTTTGCAGAAGAAGCTGCACCGCCCTCATCTCTTTTAGTCCACAGATTGATTTTACAGTATTTAGAGAAAAAGGACTACCTACATACGACTTGTAAAATGCAAAGCAATGTACCTCAGGTAATGTTACTTTAATTTGTGTTTGTTTTTTTTTAGTCCAGATCGAATTTAATTTTTTTTTCTGGGTTAAAGTTATGTATCCTTTAAATGAGGGGAAATAACCAATGTGCTGGTCTTAATGGTATATGGGATTTCTTTAATTGTACATTATAGGACATAGGAGCTTTAGTCTTAACCATGGATGAATGAAGGTGATTCACTTGTTCCGCAAATGCTTAATTATTGTGAGACCATCCAACGGGAATTCAGTTGGACAGTTCCACAGCTTCATCAAACATTAGGGAAGCACCAAAACTACCGTATTTTTCGCTCCATAAGACGCACTTTCCCCCCCTAAAAAAAAATGGAGAAAATGTTTGTGCGTCTATCATACCGAGCCGGCCGCTCGTTTCTTCTCTGTAGACTGCCAGCGGTCCTACCTGTTCCTCGGTCCAGCGGTGTCCTCAGTCTTCTCTCCCCGGTGCCGGCATGGGCACCCGGCTGTGACAGTTTGCGGCTTCACAGCCGGGTGCCCACTGTGCATGCGCAAGAAGCACCGCGTTTTGTCAATGGCCATGTAATCTACTGGGACCTGTCACGTGTCCCAGAAGATTACAGGGAGAGGGGGGGGGGGGGGGGAAGGACAACTCCGCAGAAGTGGGAGCGGGTACCTGTCAAATTCAGGTACCCGCTCCCCCAAGGTCCACAGTCTTTGGTCATCTCCTGTACTATGTCCACAGTCTCTGGTCATCTCCTGTACTATGTCCGCAGTCTCTGGTCATCTCCTGTACTGTGTCCGCGGTCTCTGGTCATCTCCTGTACTGTCTCCGCAGTCTCTGGTCATCTCCTGTACTGTCTCCGCAGTCTCTGGTCATCTCCTGTACTGTCTCCGCAGTCTCTGGTCATCTCCTGTACTGTGTCCGCAGTCTCTGGTCATCCCTGTACTGTGTCCGCAGTCTCTGGTCATCTCCTGTACTGTCTCCGCAGTCTCTGGTCATCTCCTGTACTGTGTCCGCAGTCTCTGGTCATCTATTGTACTGTGTCCGCAGTCTCTGGTCATCTATTGTACTGTGTCCGCAGTCTCTGGTCATCTATTGTACTGTGTCCGCAGTCTCTGGTCATCTATTGTACTGTGTCCGCAGTCTCTGGTCATCTATTGTACTGTGTCCGCAGTCTCTGGTCATCTATTGTACTGTGTCCGCAGTCTCTGGTCATCTCCTGTACAGTGTCCGCAGTCTCTGGTCATCTCCTGTACTGTGTCCGCAGTCTCTGGTCATCTCCTGTACTGTGTCCGCAGTCTCTGGTCATCTCCTGTACTGTGTCCGCAGTCTCTGGTCATCTCCTGTACTGTGTCCGCAGTCTCTGGTCATCTCCTGTACTGTGTCCGCAGTCTCTGGTCATCTCCTGTACTGTGTCCGCAGTCTCTGGTCATCTCCTGTACTGTGTCCGCAGTCTCTGGTCATCTCCTGTACTGTGTCCGCAGTCTCTGGTCATCTCCTGTACTGTGTCCGCAGTCTCTGGTCATCTCCTGTACTGTGTCCGCAGTCTCTGGTCATCTCCTGTACTGTGTCCGCAGTCTCTGGTCATCTCCTGTACTGTGTCCGCAGTCTCTGGTCATCTCCTCTACTGTGTCCGCAGTCTCTGGTCATCTCCTCTACTGTGTCCACAGTCTCTGGTCATCTCCTGTACTATGTTTGCAGTCCATTGGTTCAGAATATTTTTTTTCCTGTTTTCCTCCTCTAAAATCTAGGTGTGTCTTATGGTCAAGTGCGTCTTATGGAGCGAAAAATACGATCGCTCTTATCGAAAGGATGTAAACGTGATTATATCTTGGGCAGAACTTCACATGAAGGTCCTGTCTCCACTGTTCATTTTCCAGGTGTGAAAACTTGGTAAGCAGACTTTCTCAGTCATCAGCATCTGTATCCAGGCAGATGGGCTCTTTGTCTGATGGTGTTTCAAGTCTGCCCGCATCCAGATGAACAGGCCTGTTGCTAGGAACCCTTGGGTCTTTGCAATGGACACTGACACCAAGGAATTAGTTCAACCTGGTTTAGCACCTTACCACCATTCCACATTCTTCCTCACCTGCTTCCCAGGATTGAG
Source organism: Staurois parvus (assembly GCF_062004578.1). Taxonomy (NCBI): domain Eukaryota; kingdom Metazoa; phylum Chordata; class Amphibia; order Anura; family Ranidae; genus Staurois; species Staurois parvus. Next base: position 128,897 of record NW_028318438.1, on the reverse strand, counting down.
GTGAAGGGGATTCCAGTGATCCTCATTGCGTCAAATTTACCCTGGAGGACCTGGTATTCATACATACTCTCTCCTGGCAGACGATCCATGGGCCTTTCTGGATTTGTCCAGACCTCCTGCCCCAAGGATCACTGTTCCATCCTGCTTCCCAGATGCTTGACCATATTTGAAACCCCTATATCTAATACCCATGCAAGGCAGGCATAGCATGAGGAACCGGAGAGGAAGCTGTTGATGGAGTATACATCGCTGGGGATACAGTGTGGACACTTGATATCACCTGCATGAAGATTGTGTATTGGACTATATATATATATATATATATATATATATATATATATATATATATATATATATATATATATATATGACATGTTCACAATAAGTGGAGATTTGTATTAGAGTGTATTGTGATATATTGTTTGCTCTGATCACTTGGTCACTTTGATCATTCCTGTAGGGAATACACGTGTTACACTTTATTGTATTAATACTGTATTTGCACGGTTGCACTTTTATATGATATATATTTATTTTGTATTTATATATATATATATATATATATTTATTTATTTTAGATTTAAGGTTTAGCGCTGCACTATTTATTTATTTATCACTCATCACCTCTTCCCCATATGATCTCCTTTGTCATGTTGGAACCTCAGTCTGGTTCTGCAGAAGTAGCTCTTTTAGACTACTAGGGATATTCCCTTGCCTGACCTTACCCATAAGGTAACCTTTCTAGTTGCTATCACCTATGCATGGAGGGTCTCTGAAATGGTGGCCTTGTCCTAAAAGGAGCCTATATTAGTATTACAAAAGGACAAAGTTGTCTTTTAGGCCTAAGGCCTCCTTCCCCTCAAAGCTGATCTCTGTCTTCCAACTTAACCAGAATATCGTCCTTATGCCTGGCTTAAGAACATCCTAAGGAAATTTTTCTCTAAACATGGTGTGACCTATGAGACTTTAACTCTCTGCTGCGGACTCTATTAGGCAAAATCTTTTGTGCTTTTGGTGGTTGGGATCAATCTCTCTGATATTTAGTTTAGCAAGAAAAGATCTTACTCTTTAGCTTGTCATGAATGAATAACTCAATCATTTTGTGACTGTGCTCTAATTTGAATCCTTGCAGCTTCTTTTTGATGTGTCCCTTGTGGTGAGCAGATGTAAACTACTTGGAGAAGAGATTGAATACCTAAAAAAATGGGGTGCGAAGTACAACATTGTGAAGACCAACGTGCAAAGCAATGAGTAAGTGAAATTTCTGAAATGCCACTGACAGTAATGCATGGTGTGTTCCCATACAAGTTAAATTTCACCCAAAAGGAGAAGTTCCGCTTGTTTGCATCATCATTGGATGGGGAAGTGGATACCTGGTTTCAACAGGTACCCACTCCCATTTGTGGCTGGATTGCCTTGGTGATCCGAGCAGATATTCGCCTTCCTCCGCAGCCTTTTGGGACACATCACAGGTCCCAGAAGACTGCAGGACCATTCACATAGCACAGGTTGCGCATGCACAGTGGGAAACAAGCTGTGAAACTGCAAGGCTTCACTGCCGGTTTCCCTTTATTTAAGATGCCGGCGCCTGGTCCCAAAGCTGATTGAAGAATGGGCTCATGTGAGGACAGCGCTGGATCCTTGGATAGGTAAGTGTCCTTATATTAAAATTAAGCAGATACAGTATTTGTAGGGGGGAGCTGAAGCTCCTCTTTAAAGCAGTCTAGTTGAATAAAAAAAAATACAAAAACTGTAGTTGCTGACTTTTAAATACAGTCACTTACCTGTCCCTCACTCTAGCGGTGTCCTCACCACGGTTGATTTCACCGGCCGTCTTCTCTCCCTGGCGGCAGCATCTTCAGTGTGGGCACCCTGCTGTGACAGCTTGCGGCTTTGCAGCCGGGTGCCCACTGTGCATGCGCGAGAAGAGCTGCGCTTTGTGAATGGTCCTGTAGTCTTCTGGGACCTGTCGCGTGTCCCACAAGACAACGTGGAGGGAGGGGGAAGGACAACTTCCGCTTCCAATCGCCTTAGGCAATCACAGCGGAAGTGGGAGCGGGTACCTGTCAAATTTGGGTACCCACTCCCCAAAGGTGCCAATCCTTAACAGACCTCTATCACTGTAAGTTGTATTGTGAAAGTGCACCTGTGCCAGACAATTAGATTTTTTTTTTTTTGCTTTTTACAAATTCTTAGCAAATCTTAAAAGAATTTTTAAACAACCCATTACTGACATCTCTAGCTGCATGTACTGTGAAGTAATTCTCAAAGATCCGAGTTTAGTTTCAGTCACTTCCTAGCAGCTTTCAGCACCTGGTGTTTTGTTTACATTAGAATTAGAGAAAAAACTACTTCAATGCCTTTAGGCTGCATTTACACAGGAAATTTGCACATTCTGCAAATGCCAGCAGCCAGAATCTGGATTCCTGTGGTTGGAATGACAGGTGTGTTTCAGCCATTCGGCCCATACAATGCAATGACAAGCTGACAGTGATTGCAGCTCTTTTACTGTTCACACAGCCAGGTAATCGCTGGCTGTACAGACTGTCATGAATAGCTGCGTCAACCTGTCATTGCATTGTGTGGACTGAACGGCTGCATCTCTCCACACATACCTGTCATTCCAGCTGCAGATTCTTGGCCCTAAAATTCTCAAGGTGTGCTAATTGATTATGTGAATGCAGCCTTATAATGAACTTTGAAGATCCATTTTTCTGCAATGCTTTTAACTACAGAGGTGAATGAGGGCTTGTTTTAAAGTACTAAATGCTTTATGTTTTATGAGTTATTTACCTCATGTTTTTGGTTCGTTAGTGAGATAAATAACTCGTAAGGTGATAGTGAATTGACATTTTCAGCCTGTCATGAGATAATTTTAGAAAATGTCACCTGATTCAATTATCTCATAAGAGATTCTTAAGTGAATGGAGCCCAGGAAGTGAAGGGAAAGCTCTCCAATGGAACACCGATGGTAAAAATAAAATTGGCAGGGGTTATAACCTTCTCTTGCTTTATACAAAGTGAACAAAAAAGCTTGAATTCCATCCCATTCAGCAGAAATTGGCCAAAATCAAAATTCGAGTCTTGGGTGGCCCTGACTAAAGTAGATTTTTCAACAGACTTTTGTAAAAGGGGACAGTCAGATCCAATAAGATGCAATTACTGTTTGGGTATTCTGACAGCCTTAGCACCTGCAGCTGTTGGAATACTATATCCAGCAGGGGCTATTCCTCCTTTCATGCTTTTTAGTGTGGTTGTAGAAATCTGTGTGTGACTAGTTTTAGAGTATTGTTCTAGCCCTCCTAGTCTGTACACAGCTGAGAAGGGAATTGCAGGAGACTGATATCAAAAAGTTTATTATAGTTGTGCAAAATTTCTATATATACATATACATTTTTTGTGGGTCAAATTCTTGCTTTATATAGAACTCGCATGCCAATGGAGAATTCAGCAGGAGTTTGGGAGCCCAATTCTGCGAAATACAAAAATTCTCCCATACACTGTACCAGCACTGCAAGCAGTAATTGCTAATTGGGAAAGTAAAAGCTTTTTACTTTTCTGATCCTCCACCAATGCTCCAGTGGTGGCGTTTCATAATGTCATCATGTTCATTATAGGGCTATGAATGCTGCTTCAGTCTTGGTGATATCAGGGCCATGGGTGACTGGTCCAGCAGCACCGATGGCTTTTTATTTATTTTTGTATTTTCTGTGGTTTTTCATTTTTTTGTAACTGTAAAATCTTTAAAGTGGTAGTAAAAAAAGGGGGAAAAAAGATTTTTCCTGCAAGGTAATGTCCTAATGTGCTAGTTTGCCTGAGAATGAAGCCCTCCAGCAGCATGCTGTCACCACTGCAGAGGCTTCCATCTTCACTTGGTCCTTCTTCCGGGTTGCGGCCACTTGCTGCGATGACGTCACTCCTGCGGGGGAGCTATGGCTGTGGCACACAGCTCTGAAGGAACGGCATACCTGTGCCATTCCTTCAGAGTGCATGCACCATTGATCTCACCGGCTGCCGCTCACTAGAATACCTTCTAAACGGTGCATGTTTAGGAGATATTAATTTTATCTACAGGTAAGTTTTCCTGTAAGCTTACTTGTAGGTAAAAGTAAAAAAAAATTAGTTTACTACCACTTTAAATAAATACCTAATTTGGGATTATTCATTTATCAGTAAAGATTTCTAATATTCCAGTTAGTATTTGGCTTAATTCCTTGATGAGAATAAAATTAACAATTCTGTTTTACAATGAACAAATAATCTCTTGATGAGAAAAAAAGGTGGGATAGTATTTATGTAATCGTCATACTAGATCTATATCAAGTCGCAGTTTTGTTTTCAAACTTGTTAAATCCTGTAAGTGGCAATCTCCATCACCATATTACAGTGGTCAACCAAACCCATGCACGTTATACATCCCCACATGTTTTTATTTTTTTTTTTTTTTGTTTCTTTTAGAGTGAAGCTTCTATTTTCAAGCACTGCAGCTTTTGCAAAATTTGAACTGAGCATACAGATTTCAGAAATGTATCCAACACATCCTCTGTCCTTCACAGTACTAAATTACATTGGGAACACTGAGTGAGTACATTATTAATTGGAGTGTTTGGGGAAACTCCTTAATGATCTGGAAATGAGAAATAGCTGCAATGTGTAGCAGCAAAGCTAAGCTGTAGCTTCAGATGTGATTGTATATACAGTAACAAATACCTGAGTGCATGTTAAACTCTTCAATTTTGCTTTTTCCACCGGTATTGGTACTTCAGTGTTAAATGTTTTTTCTTTGCAGATATAGCAGAGTAGCTGCAGCTATTTCCAAGGTTCCCGTGGGCCTGTGGCTTCTGAAGAGAGTAGTGAAAAGTATCCATGAACATCTGCTTGTTTAAATCCCAGATCAATGCTTGAATGATGCTAAATCGCATAAAACACACAGACTTGCTGAGAAATGGAGCCAACAACATTGACTGTCTTTTGGATCCAGAATTTTGAGACGATATTGAAGCTTTTACCAACTGATAAAGGGTGTAAATATGTTTTATGTGTTTAAAATTGAGCTACATTGCACAAGTATGGTTAGATTGTGAATTGTTTGATGGAGCAACAGTAAATCATTTGGAACCAGCATTTTTGCATGCTTCACCCTATTCATCTTGTTCAGCTTTCTACATTTGAAGGAAACTATTCTGAAATATATGGGATGCCGTTGCGTACTTCTGAAAATGCTATCTGGTTGCCAGTTCTACAAACACTTAATGGCTTCAATATTTTGTTTATCTGTGACCCAGAGCTAGTACATAGATCAGTACTTGTCCAGATTCAGTGGATGAAATCAGAAGATCAGCTAGATACTGATGTAATTAGCGGTCAGCGGTGACAATACAGGCTTTTCTAAAAGATTGCCTTTTTTCCTTCCATAAAGTTGTATTGCTGACATGTTAGGATTATACATTTGTGAGATGGTTTGTGAACCCTTATCTGGATTTCTGCATGAAGTTGCATAATTAGAAAGGATTTTATTTGATACATAATACGCATATTTTACATTATTCCCATTATACCTTTTATTACCTTTAAACCAATTTTTTAAACAAAGGTAATTAATAGTAACTGTCGGAATTGACAGTAGCTGAAGCTAAACATTTTCTGTAGCTGCTGATTGGACCTGCTCAGTCATTAGTAGTATTTTTGTTTTTTGTTTGTTTTTTGTTTTGGGTGATTCATGTTTGCAAAACAATTTGCACATGTTTATATTTTTGGGATGTCTTGCTTTTAATCAGATGGGGTTGAAGTCAGGTCATTCCAAAATATGGAATTTTGTCTGATTAATAAACTATATTGTTGGTTTACATACTAGCTTATTTTTTCTATTTAGTTTTATATTATGGGTTCTACTGTCTCGTTTCTTGATAAAGCTTGGAATTTACTGGTCGCACAACGATTTGTTATATCGTCGGGTGAGGTTGGTATTTAATGTTTTACATCTTCCAAAAGTAAAATTGTGTACTTTTACCAAAATGCTCCACTTTTGTTGCATCTGCTCACAGAGCGTTGTTCAGTGGCCTTCAGAATGCTGGTGTGGGAGGAATGTAGTGTCATCATTCTGCGTGATATCATGATCCTGAGAATGTAAGTGGTCTTGCAAGCAGGAACTCCTGCACAGATCCAGAAGGATTGTGACTTCTCCTTCTCCTGCCTGTCAGTTTAATTACAGCCTTAATGGGGCAATTTGAGATTGGGGAATGTGATAAATAGACCTTGCCTTTTAGTGCAATGTGTGCTATGACAAAGAAAGGCATTTAATCCTGCCAAAACTCTGTTGTTAAAGACAGGTAGTACAGTAGCCTATACCTACGTGTTAATTTGTTTCTGAACAGCAGTAAGGATTATAGCAATGTAGTTTTTGATGTGTGTGTAAAATGAGCCTGTCTGTTAGGACATGCTGAAGGTCACATTCATTCAGAAATTTCCTTTCGTGTGTGTGTGTGTGTGTGCGCGCGCACGTACGTGTGTGTGTATGTATATATATATATATATACATGTGAGGAACAGATCTATTTGAACACCCTGCGATTTTGCAAGTTCTTCCACTTAGAAATCATGGAGGGGTCTGAAATTCACATTGTAGGTGCATTCCCACTCTGAGAGACAGAATTAAAAAAAAAAAGAATTCAGGAAATCACATTATATGATTTTTAAAGAATGTATTTGTCTTGCACTGCTGAACATAAGTATTTGAACACCAGTGTTAATATTTGGTACAGAAGCCTTTGTTTGCAATTACAGAGGTCAAACGTTTCCTGTAGTTCTTGACCAGGTTTGCACACACTGCAACACGGATTTTGGCCCACTCCTCCACACAGATCTGCTCTAGATCTGTCAGGTTTCAGGGCTGTCGCTGAGCAACACGGAGTTTCAGCTCCCTCCAAAGATGTTCTATTGGATTTAGGTCTGGAGACTGGCTAGGCCACTCCAGAACCTTGATATGATTCTTACGGAGCCACTCCTTGGTTATCCTGGCTGTGTGCTTTGGGTTGTTGTCATGTTGGAAGACCCAGCCACGACCCATCTTCAATGCTCTGACTGAGGGAAGGAGGTTGTTGCTCAAAATCTCACAATAAATGGCCCCATTCATCCTCTCCTTAATACAGTGCAGTCGTCCTGTCCCCTTCACAGAAAAGCACCCCCAAAGCATGATGTTACCACCCCCATGCTTCACAATAGGAATGGTGTTCTTGGGATGCAACTCATCCTTCTTTTTCTTTCAAACACGACGAGTGAAGTTTAGACCAAAAAGTTCTACTTTGGCCTCATCTGACCACATGACCTCTGGATCATCCAGATGGTCATTGGCAAACTTCAGACGGACCTGGACATGTGATGACTTGAGCAGGGGAACCTTCCGTGCAATGCATGATTTGAAACCATGACGGCGTAGTGTTCTACCGACAGTGACCTTTGAAACTGTGGTCCCAGCTCTCTTCATGCCATTGACCAGCTCCTCCCTTTTAGTTCTGGGCTGATTCCTCACCTTTCTTATCAGTGATACCCCACGAGGTGAGATCTTGCATGGAGCCCCAGTCCGAGGGAGACTGACAGTCATCTTTAGCCTCTTCCATTTTCTAACAATTGCTCCAACAGTTGATCTATTTTCACCAAGCTGCTTTGCAATTGCCCCGTAGCCCTTTCCAGCCTTGTGGAGGACCACAATTTTGTCTCTGTTGTCTTTTCACAGCTCTTTGGTCTTGCCAATGGTAGTAGTTGATGTCTGACTGACACTGGGGTGGGCAGGTGTCTTTAAAGAGCTCAGACAGGTGCTGCTAAGTTAGATTAATGAGTGGAGTAGAGGTGGACTTTTTTAAGGCACAGTAACAGGTCTTTGAGTGCCAGAATTCTTGCTGTTTCTTAGGTGTTCAAATACTTATGTTCTGCAGTGCAAGACAAATAAATTCTTTAAAAATCATACAATGTGATTTCCTGAAATTTTTTTTAAAAAAACTGTCTCTCAGAGTGGGAATGCACCTACAATGTGAATTTCAGACCCCTCCATGATTTCTAAGTGGGAGAACTTGCAAAATCGCAGGGTGTTCAAATAGTTCTGTTCCTCACTGTGTGTGTGTGTGTGTATATATTGTAAAGATATAAATATAAACATACCTGTTGTAAATATTTGCCACTTGTCAGCATTTACTTTCCTTGAATATATTTATGTAACTGGTTTTAAATGTAAGTTTGTTGTCTTTAAATGTTATTTAATGCCAGAGCATTGTATTAATGAATAAAAAGGTGAAATAAATTGTTTTTTTACATAGTTTAAGCAGTGCATCACATTGAAACCTATTTTTTTCAACAATATTTTGTAATTAAAGGTTTAAAATCACTCAGTTTAACAGCAAATGTATATTGATTTTGTATGTTTTCTTTATTGTGTTTTTATTATGGTTACGACTAAAAAGTATTTTTGAAAATGTAGCTAACTATATATGGACATATGAATATTTATTATTACCATTGTGGGCCACCACTGAAGTTTTTGGCCCCTTTGTCACATGTATACCAATAATCTTTTCTTAGCTGCTGCTTGTTTTGGGTTTTTACCCTCTAACGAGGTTAATCTTTTGAAGAATATGTAAACCCTCAGCTTGTAAAACAGCCCATTCAATTTAAAATAGAAATGAAAGGCAAACATTTGTGTATAGATATAAAAAAGTCTATCCTGAAGCACCCAGATCCTGCTTTAGCTTATGTTCTCGAGGTAGATGCTTCTGAAAATGCTGTTAGAGCTATATTGTCTCAACGACAAGGACCCAAGTCCCTCCTTCACCCTGTTGCCTTCTTCTCTAGAATGTTAAGCTCCCCTGAAAGGAACTATGACATAGGAGACAGGGAGCTGTTAGCCATCAAGGCAGCCCTCGAGGAAAGGCGCTACTTGCTGGAGGGAGCTTCACACCCTATCCTCATTTTTACGGATCACAAAAATCTGGAATACTTGAGAACTGAAAAACGCCTAAAGCCACAGCAGGCAAGATGGGCATTTTTCTTCTCCCGCTTTGTGTTTCACTTGACATACCGTCCAGGATCAAAGAACGGCAAACCCGATGCGCTCTCAGGCATGTATCATGACCCAATAGTACCATCTGAGCCTGACACGATCCTGCCAGCTAAAAACTTTTTACTCCTGCAAGCAGACCTTGTATCAAAAATAAAGGAAGCGGTAGATGAGAATCCACCCCCCTTGGAAATGCATCTTCAGCTAAGGGATGGCCTGTATCTGCATAAAGAACAGATTTATATACCAGTACAACTCAGGACTCTCATTCTTAAAAGATGCCATGACCATCCTTTAGCGGGTCACTTCGGGATCCACAAGACCTCAAATTTGGCCTCCCATTCCTTCTGGTGGCCAAAGTTAATGAAAGATTGTAAAAATTACGTTAGATCTTGCTCAGTATGCCTCCGAAACAAGTCTGATAGAGCCAAAACATGGGGCCTATTGGAATCCCTTCCAGTACCTGAAAAACCAGAGAGTATGATTTCTCTGGACTTTATTGTAGAGCTTCCCCCATCTGAAGGGTTCATCACCATCTTTGTCGTGGTTGATCGTCTGTCAAAAATGGCCCATTTCATACCCCTGAGTGGGACTTCTTCTGCTGCTGAGACTGCTTCTTCTTTCATTAAAGAGATTGTGCGGTTACATGGTCTTCCCAGCAATATCGTATCCGATCGGGGAGTGCAGTTCACCTCGTTTTGGAAAGCTCTGTGTGAGGCACTAGAGATCGAACTTCGCTTTTCTTCTGCGTATCATCCACAAATGAATGGGCAAACTGAGAGAACAAACCAGACCCTTGCACAGTATCTACGGTGTTTCTCTTCTTACTCACAGGATGACTGTTATATGCAAATTCTGCCAATGGAAGGACTGACACCCAATTCCATCCACTCTGCTACCAAACAGTCCCCTTTTTATGCCAATTATGGATACCATCCTTCCTTCCTCCCTGAAATTCCTGGAGAACCCGCTGTCCCGGCGGTAAAGGAAAGATATTGTATTGATTAGCAAAGATAGAATCCATGAAACGGCTACAGGCACCAGAGTCTATAATTGCTAAAACAGAAATAGTTCATCCAGCAAGTTGCAAGTGAAGAAGGAAGGAGAGGTGCGTTTGACTCGTTCCTTGTGGTGCATCATATGGAACCAGCTAGGAGAGGACTTAGGAGGTCTCACTGGACATGTCAGTACATAGTGACCCGCATCACCACAGTAGAGGTTGGAGTCTTGTCGTCGAAGACGTTCAGTAGAGGATAACGGTGGTCTCCAAAAGCTCCTACAAGGAGAATTACGAAGCCCCCTTTTGCTGGAGAGTATGTCTGATGTGACAGCTGTGGGTGAGGGGACAAGAGTCTCTATTTCAGAGCAGATCAAGACACCCCTGCTAGTTCTTTCGCCCTGCCTTTCCTGGAGCTGTCGGTCGATTTGAATGGCTAGGTTTATCAGGTCCTCTAGCCTGGTTGGTACCCCAACTCGGACAAGCTCATCTTTCAAGATTAGAGAGACCAAGACGAAACTGATGGCGGAGAACAGACTCGTTCCATTGAGTGTCGAAACTCCATACATGGAACTCGGTGACATATTCCTCTATAGGCCTTTGGCCTTGCTGTAGCTTGCTAAGCATAGATTCCGCAGTCTGACAACAGAAGGGATCAGCGTAAAGTTGTGACATGGCTGAGAAAGAGTCCGTAGAAGTCAGAGCCGGATCATGTTGCTCATGAAGGTGGTGTGCCCAGGACTGGGGTTCATTCTGAAGGAGTGAAATAATGAATCCCACTTTGGTGCTTTGTGATGCAAAGGTTCTTGGTAGCAGAGAAAAATATAGCTCACAGGAGTTACGAAAGGTTCGAAACCTCCTGCGGTCTCGAAACTCAGGTATTGGAACCCAGTGTTCCGGTGAAGGAGAAGTTCCATAAATCATGCTGAGCTCTGTCTGGGTAGTTATGTCTGAGACTGCAGAGGGACCCATGGCTGTTGAGACATCTGACTTGGTTGGTAGTTGGTTTTCCATGTACTCAAGGTTTCTTTGCAAACTCTGCACCATGTAAGACAAGGCAGAGATTGATTGACAGATGTTCCCCATTGCATAGGCCTCCCTTTCAGACTCCATCACTGGCTGACTGGTACTGTCACGTATTTGATTGGAGACTGAAATGACGAGGTCGGCCTCACTTGTGTCACTAGCCCTGACCCCACTGGAAGTGGAAGAGAGGGTGTCTAGGGACCAGGGGGACAAGAGCGCCAGCGGATGTTTGCAGCTCTTGCAGTTGGAGACTTTGGAAGACTGATGAACCTCCGATTCAGGATCAGTAGTGATATGCAGAGCTGGTATGGTAGGTCGCCAGGTGTGTACCAGAGAAAGGCAGGAAGCTGGGATGGGAGACAGGAGCAATGTCATAGGAATAGCCGGGGTCATCAACGGGCGGACAGCGAGGTACCAAATCAGAAGCAAGCCGAAGTCAGGAACCAGTATCAAGCAGGAGAGTAATCAGTCAGGTCAGGAACAAGCTGGGTCAGCAACAAGGAGATCACACAGGAATGAGTAGGAAACTGGGAACAGCTGAAGACCAGTCAGCACTCAGCACAGGCAGAGGCACCTTTTAAATGGTCTGTCTGGTGCAAATCTTCACTGTGCGTGATCGTGCATTTCTGTGCACATGCGCACGTCTATTCACCAGCCATCTCATGGGAATTCCCTTACAGAAAGAGAGAACTATAAAAAAAAAAAAAGAAAAAAATTGGAGAAACGGGAGACAGAGAGAGAGGAAGAAAAAAAGAGAGAGAGGAGAAAGAAGCAGGAAAGCGGAGGAGGAGCCTGTGCATGGCGCCAAACGGGAGTTCAGTTTAGAGCTCCCGATACCGGCCCCCTCCGTAGTACCGCCGACAATGGATGGAGGACAAGGGAGCCGCAGATAAGGACAATGTGAGTGCGGTCCCCTAGGATAGAGGAGAGTACCGCGAGTCTGCCCTGGAGAGAACCGAGAACTGGGGAGAGAGGATACGCGGCTGAGAGGGAGAGCGGAGATCCCTGGGAGGGGACGGGAGCTGAGAGGATGCCAAGCGATCACGTGGCCTGGCGCAGAGGAGTACTGGGAGAAGAGAAGCCGGCTGGCGTGGAGGAATGAATGTGAGTCCCGGCTTTGGTCTCCCAAAGAGTCCTAAACCACTCTGTGCCACTACAACGGAGAGTTCACCCCCCCTTTCTTTGGGCACACCTACTACCCGGAGAATATACTGAGGTCAGTAACCCCAAACCCCCCAAAAAGAAAAAGAGGAGAAAGAAGAAATCCAGGAAAGCTGCCCCACCCAGGAAGAAAAAGGAACTAAGAGGGTGAGTGAGAGCAGCAGAAAAAACAATGTACTGTATTGATAATAATTAAGCCTATGCTGGAGTGAAGGTGAAGAAACCTTGGGGTGGGTGGGGGGGGTACGGTACCCAGGAAGGACTATTAAAAAGCCTAAAAGAGGAAGGGAAAAGAGGTTGAATAACAGAGAGGAATCTGGAAAAGGACTTGAAGTATAAAGGTTTAAAGGACTTTTTTTTTTTTTTTTTTTTTTTGCTCTTTCTTACCTTTTTTTCCGCTCAGCTGACTGAACACTGAGAGGAGGAGAAGAGAAAAACAGAGAGAAAAATAATAAAATGAAGAATAAAACTGCAAAGGGAGGAGGTTCAAAAGTCTCTCAAACAAGCTCAATTAAAAAAATATATACCATCACAGGGAAATAGAACCCCGGAGAGACAAACAGTAATAAATGGTAGTGGTGAGATGGAACATAGCATCAGTGAAAGCTCTAGACTATCCCTGGGAATGGCAAATAGTAACCAAACTATGGAAGATATGGCTATGGGAAGATATGGAAGAACAAGAGAAGAGATCCCAATTGCCCACTAAAATTGAAATAGCGGATATGTTTAAAGAATTAGAAAAATCTATAAAGCAAGAAATGGGGAAACTACATAAAGATATGGGGCCGATATTGGTAAGATTGTCTAATTTTCCCTCCGTATCTTCGAAACATGCCCAAGCCATATCTATCATGGAAAAAAAGCTAACGTATATGAGAAAAGAGCAAAGAAATCTGCTATATAAACTGGAAGATCAGGAAAACTGACAGAAAAAGTAATTTACGGATACAAGGTCTCCCGGAGATACCCCAAGGAAAAGACCTGCGGGAAACAATAGGGAAGGTGTTTGATATAATATTGGAAAGAACTTTAACAGCTCCGCTTGAACTTGATGGGGTCTATAGAATAGGAAGGGTCCAACAACAGGAGGGAAGAAAGAGCAATCCGAGAGACTTAATTGTACAATTTCATTATTACTGAGACAAAGAGGAAATATGGAAAAGGGTAAAAGGAAGAGCAATAATAAAATATGGGGAAGTAAATATTCAGATCTTTGCTGATTTTGCAGCAGAAACATTGGTAAGAAGGAGAACTTTAAAACCACTTTTAGAACAAATGAGAAAGCAGAAAGTTCAATATAGATGGGAATTTCCCACCTGTCTGATAGGATGGAAGAATGCTCGATCGGCAAGATTGAGATTTCCTGAAGATTTTAGAGACTTTTGTGAGAGACTTGAAATACAGAAAATTAAATATTCCAGACTGGGAGGAAGGTCAGGAGGAGAGAAGTCAGTTGGGAAAAGATAGGTGGCAGGCTTCATAAATTGAGATAGGGTGGAGGTGGTAGTGAGAGAGAGAGGGAGGGATGGGGTTTGTGGTTTTTTTTTTCTTTTTTTTTTCTTTTTTCTTGTCCCCATGCCGTACTCACTGTCTCACGCCCTCCACTTTGAACTCGGCGGGAAGGGGGGGGGAGGGATAAAGCGCATGCCCAGAGCTCCACCTCAGGGATCTGAATCAAAGGTGGGATTAGGCCCACAAATGTTTCGTAGGCAAATTTATAGGCCTAACGGGGTAGGGTGGAGGGTGGGTGGGAGGGGAGGGGGTACTAGCGGTAACACTCTGGGTTAGGAGGAGCTGTGAGAGTAGGGGGAGAAGAGAGGAGGAGTTGGAGGAGAAAAGAAGTACAGTTTGTAACTTACAATGTTAATGGGTTGTATTGTCCTGGGAAGAGATTTAGGTTGTTTAGTTGCAACATAGAACATCTTCAGTGGTCTTTTTACAGGAGACACATCTATAGAGAGTCAAATGTTAGGCTAAATACTAGACCCAGTGTGGTACTATGCAGATTCTCCAATTAAAAGAGCAAAGGGGGTAGCTATAGGGTTTGCAAAGAATATAAGGTTTGAGCCGGAGAATAGAATGACAGATCCTGAGGGGAGAATTTTGTTTCTAAAGGGCAAATTGCAAGAAATTGAGTGCACAATAGCGAATATATATTGTCCAAATAAGAAGCCGGAGATATTTTTGAAGGGAGTATTGAAAAAATTGATGGATTTTAAAAAAGGCCGTCTGATAGTTGCTGGAGATTTTAAGATCTGTATGGATCCGCGGATGGATACTACCTCTTCTGTGCAGAGGGAGGAGAGTAGGTCTCTGAGATCACTAAAGAAGTTGATACATGAGTACCAACTGGTGGATATATGGAGAATTAGGCATATGAAAGACAGACTATACCTTCTCACATGCACGCGAGATATATTCTAGATTGGATTATATATTGATGGAACATCGATTTTATAGAGTTTGTGGTAGAAGTAAAAATTGAAGTAATGTCTTTATCAGATCATGCCCCTGTCACAATGAAATCAGGATGGGGAAGAGAGATGAAGGGAGGCTTAGTTTGGAAGTTGAATGAGGTACTTCTCCTGGATCATGAGATTGATCAGAATATCGAGGAGATCAAACAATTTTTTGAGGAGAATGATACAGGAGACGTGTCGGCGGCTACAGTGTGGGAGGCCCATAAGGCTTACATCAGAGGATTTCTTAATGCAATGGGGGCAAAAAAGACAGGGGGAAAAAAATTAGTGGGCTTCTAAAGGAAATATTTGAGCTTGAACAGGTGCATAAAAGTAAAATATCTAAAGAGATAATGCAGAAGGTAAAAAAAAGAAAGAGAAGAGCTAGAGACCTAGATGGAAGAGTTAAAAAGGAGAGTCTTCAATAAAGTAATAAGCGAAAGGTACAGATGGGGAGATAGGCCAGGAAAGTACTTAATGAGAGCCTTAAGGAAAAAGAAAAATAGGAATTGCATAGAAAAAAAAAAGAAACCCCAAGGGTGAATGGGTCCACTCAACTAAAGATATTGCTAGTGTATTTAAGGAATATTATAGTAAGCTGTATAATATCTCCCAAGAGTCTATAAATAACGCTAGAATTGTAAATAGTGAAAAAAGGACATACTTAAAAAATGCAGGTTTATCGAAACAGAGTGAAGCACATTTGGACTCCCTAGACTGAGAAATCACACAAGAAGAAATAAAAGTAGCATTAAAAAGTACTATGGCGGGGAAAAGTCCAGGGCCAAACAGGTATACGGTGAGATATTATAGAAAATACAAAGAATTGTTAATACCTAAACTGAAGATATATATGAATGCCCTAGGGGGTGAGATGGAAATGAGGTGAGAATCCCTACGGCTAATGTGGTTCTAATTCATAAGGAAGATAAGGATGTCGCCCAGTGTTCAAGCTATAGACCAATTTCATTGCTGAATATAGATACTAAATTGTACACAAAGGTATTAGCAAACAGGTTGAAAGATTTAATGCCCGATTGGATACATGGGGATCAGGTGGGGTTTGTCCCAGGGAGAGCAGGTAGAGACAACGGGTTGAGATATTTGTTGCTCATTCAGAAAAGTAGAAAAGAGAGAACCCTGGTGGTGGTGTTGTCAATTGATGCCGAAAAAGCGTTTGATAGAGTGAACTGGGGATTCATGATGGACACCTTGGAAGCTCTGGGGCTGGGAGTTAGAATGAGAGAGTGGATTGGAAAGTTATATAGGAAGGCCTTCAGCAGCTATTATGGTCAATGGAGAAAGGTTGGAATTTTTCGGGATGTCAAATGGAAAAAGACAGGGATGTCCATTGTCCCCATTGTTGTATGTTTTGTCTTTGGAGCGTTTGTTGTCTACAATAAGGAAGAACATAGATATAAAGGGAATACAGATAGGATATAGAGAACATAAAGTGGTGGCCTATGCGGATGGTTTGATCTATGTGGGAAACCCTAGGATAACACTCCCAAATTTAATGAAGATATTGAAGGAATATGGGGAGTTTTCAAATTTAAAAATCAACCCAACAAAAACGGAGATTTTAAATATAAATCTTACAAACCGTGAAAAAGAAACAAGAGGAATTTCCCTTCATATGGAGAGAAAAAGAATTAAAGTATCTAGGGGTAAAACTTTCTGCTTCATATAAGAATTTGTACAAATTTAAACTATATTTCACTATTAAACGAGATTAAAGAGGAATTGAAGAGATAAGGGGGAGGAAACCCGTCTTGGATAGGACGCATAAATCTGATAAAAATGGTGATTGTGCCCAAAGTCCTATAAAATATACCTCTGGAAGTTTGATTGGGACCATTTGAAATTTTATAAAGAACAAAAAAAATATATGGAGGAATAAAAAACCTAGAATATGTTATGAAACGTTGAGTAGAAATAAAGAGAGGGGTGGTTTGGGTGTGCCAGATTTTAAGAGAGATTATAACGCTGTAATAATGGCAAGAATTTTTGATTGGACGCACAATCTAGGGAAAAGTTGGGTCAAAATCGAAAATGCACTGAGCGGAACGAATTTGAGTAGGATTATATGGGTACCTGCACAATATAGGGGATTCGATGCTAGCACACGTTTGTACACTTTAAATATTATAAGAGTTTGGGATGTATTGCACAGACAGAAGGGGTGGGTATTTAATTCACTGTTAATGCCACTAAGGAACAGAGTTTTTCTCTCCAGGTAGGAGGGTATTACTTGAAAATGGATTATAAAGGAGGATGCGCAATTGAGAGATATAATGGTGGGGGAGGAATTGGGATCATTTAAGGAGTTGGAAAAGAAATGTTTTTCACTAAGGTAGATGAGTGGCGATATCACCAATTGAAACACTTTATCGGGAAACTCCCAAAACCTTTGAGAACTAGAAAGGATTGGAATCCATTTGAGAGGTTGTTAGAATCACGGGGAGATGGGAAACACGGAATTGCTAAAATATATAAAATCTTCACTGAGTTAGACACCAGCACAAAACCGTTGTATATAAGGAAATGGGAAAGATTTGGGGGTGGGAATAGCTGAGGGGAAGCAGAAGAAAATTATATAGATTAATTCATGAAAATATAAGTATGCGAGAGGTGAAAATAAATTACAAGTGTTTGATAAGATGGCACATTACACCGAAAGTTGAACATAAAATGAATGGGGTGAATTCACCATTGTGTTGGAGGGGTTGTGGAGAGATAGGCACGTTGTATCATATATGGTGGGAGTGGCCAAAAATACAAGTATTTTGGAAAAAAGTAGTTCACTTAGTGAGGAGGATTACTGAAATCAACGTTAGATTAGACCCAGAGATCTGTCTTTTCCATAATACAGAGTTATCAGTGAAATTATAGAAGGATTCAGGTATATGGTATTTTTTAAGTGCAGCAAAGGGATTGATATCCAGGTTCTGGTGAAAAAAGGATGTGCCGATGGAAGAGGATTGGGTAGTTAGCGTGAATCAGATTTGTGAGATGGAGAAACTTTATTATATGCATTTAGATGAGACATATATTATGTAAAATGGGAAGAGTTTAATGTGAAGGTGAAATATCTGAAGATATAACATCTAATAAGACGAATACTCTGATTGCTTTATACAGGGAGAGGTGGGGAAACGCAGAGTGGGTGGATGGGAGTGTGGGGGGGGGGGGGGGGAAGGAGGGAGAGGAGGGTAGATGGGAGGGGGGGGAATAGAGACATTTAGGGAGATAATTATTGTAGTAAAATGATATTGTTTCTCTTTTTTATTGGAGAAAATGATTGTAAAATGAATTTTGTTGAAAATCAAATATTTATAAAAAAAAAAAAAAAAGCAGGAAAGCGAAAGAAAGAACTATAAAGAGAAAAAAATGAGAAAAACTGGAGACAGAGGAAGAAAGAGAAAAAGAGAGAAGCAGGAGAGAAAGAAATAAAGAGAACTATAGGAAAAAATGGAGGAGAGAGAGAACTAGAAGAAAAAAAATGAGAGAAACGGATGAGAGAGAAACAGGAGACAGGAAGGAAAAGAAAGGAAAGAAACAGGAGACAGTGAGAGAGAAAGAGAACTATAAAAGAGAAACAGGAGACAGCGAGAGGGAGAGAGAGAAATTTGAGAAACAGGAAGAAAGGACAGCGTGAGAGAGAAAAAGACAAAGGAGAAAAAATGGAAGACAGAAAGAGAGAGGAAAAAAATGAAAGAGAAACAGGAGACAGAGGAAGAGAGAAAGGAGAGAAGCAGGAGACAGAGAAAGAAAGAACTATAAAAAAGAGAGAAAAAATTAGAGAAAGAAAGGAGAGAAACAGAAGACAGCGAGAGAGAACTATAAAAAAGAGAAACGGGAGACAGAGCGAAAGAATGCGAGAAACAGGAGGAAGAAAGAAAGCGAAAAAAAGGAAAAAGCAGGAGAGAGAGAGAGAACTAGAAAAAAGGAGAAAAACTGGAGATTGAGAGAGAAGAAAGAAAGGAGAGAATCCGGAAACGGCTAAAGAGAACTAGAAAAAATGAGAGAAAAGGGAGACCGAGAGAGAGGAGAGAGAAAGAAAGGAGAGAAACAGGAGACAGCGAGAGAAAGAAAGTAAGAACTATAAAAAAGAAAAAAAATGGGAGAAACAGGAGAGAGGGGAAAATGAGAGAAACAGAAGATAGCAAAAGAAAGAGAGAACTATAAAAAAAAGAGCAAAACAATTAGAGAAACGGTAGACAGCGCGAAAGAACGGAGAGAAACAGGAGACTGGGGGTGCTGGAGGAGAGGAGATGGGGGAGGGGGTTTCGGTAGGAGATGAGGGAGGGGGGGGGGAGCATACAGGAGCCGGTCGCATGCAGGAGATGGATAGGAAAGACGGCTGGGCAACACATAGAGAACTGCACGGTCCTCTATTATTATACAGTATTTTTATAGTGCTAAAAGGTTTGCTCAGCGCTGTACATTATAGTGGGGGACAGAACATGAAACAATACAGTAACAAAACAAAGCACGAGGGGGTCAAGGGC
Organism: Staurois parvus; assembly: GCF_062004578.1. Taxonomy (NCBI): domain Eukaryota; kingdom Metazoa; phylum Chordata; class Amphibia; order Anura; family Ranidae; genus Staurois; species Staurois parvus. The sequence goes on along the minus strand of NW_028318438.1, from coordinate 109,694 downwards.
CCTGCTCTTTCAAGCTTACAATCTATGTGCCGCCCAGCCGCCTCTTCTATCCAGGTGGCCCCGACCCACCAGGCAAATGCCTGGTGGTGTGCCCTATGGCCAGTCCGGGCCTGGACCTGTGGTTTCATAGGCTTTTTCTCTTTTCTTCCTTTTTTTTTTTTTTTTTTTTTTTTTCTGTGAAGATCTTGTACGAACAGCCAGGCTGGACAATATAGATCAAGTGGTCACCCCACTCTGACCAACAAACACAGTCAGAACTTTAGCTATGCGCTGGTTTGGCTGTGACAACCCCATCTTGGACAGGGGCAGCTAGCATGTTAAACACTCCATGGGGCACACATGACCGGGCGCTGGAGTCCGCATCACAGTGTTACTCAGGCCAATTGCCTTACCCGCACCTTTCGCTGGACTGGTAAGTAGATGGCTCCCTTCCCTCCCTGGACACGGTGTGGGGTAAGGGTACTTTCTGGGGTGGTCCGCCCCCCCTAGCCTCTAGTATTCCTTCTGTCCTCCCTGACTGAGCTTCCCTAGCTCACCTTATCTGCTGTCCTCTCACACAGCTTCCTACTCCTCTTGTCAGTCTAGTTTAACTACTTGCCCTCCAGAGGATTTACCCCCCTTAATGACCACGCCTCTTTTCAGCGCTGCACTAATTCAACTGAAAATTGCAAGGTCATGCAATGCTGTACCAAAACAAAATTTACGTGCTTTTTTTCACAAAATAGAGCTTTCTTTCGGTGGTATTTTATCACCTGTGCGCTTTTTATTTTTGGTGCTATAAACAAAAAAAGACAGAAAATGTTAAAGAAAAACAATATTTTTTACTTTCGGCTATAAAAATTATATAGTAAACTCAAACTTAAGTTATAAATTTAGGCGAAATGTATTCTGCTACATGTTTTTGGTAAAAAAAAAAAAAAAAAAGCCAAATAAGTGTATATTGATTGCTTTGTGTGAAAGTTATAGCGTCTACAAACTATGGTATAGATACTGCAATTTATGCCATTTTTTTGCTATACAGCGCCGCACTAGTTTAACTGACAATTGCGCGGTCATGCAATACGAAATTTGTCCTTTTTTTCACACAAATAGAACTTTTTTTGGTGGTATTTGATCACCTGTGTGCTTTTTATTTTTGGTGCTATAAACAAAAAAAATTTTTTTTTTTTTAAAAAAAACATTTTCTCATTTCTGTCATAAAAAATATCCCCAAAAAACTAAAATTTCATCATAAATTTAGGCCAAAATGTATTCTGCTACATGTTTTTGGTTAAAAAATCCCAATAAGTGTACGTTGATTGCTTTGTGTGGAAGTTATAGCATCTACCTGGGTGGATTTGATTTAAATCACGATTTAAATCACTAGTCAGTAAGGCTTGATTTAAATCATAGTTTTCTACATAGACTAATTCTTACTGGTATAACTTTAATATGCAAGTAGATGAAGATTTTTAGAATAACTTTTCATATTAGTTTTGTTATCCCCAGTTTAATAGGTTAATCATTCATATTTGGACAACTTTTCTGTTGTACTTAGGAAGGAGAAAAATAATCATTACCGTAATAACAATTTAAAGAGATTTATTCAACTGAAACAACATTACAGCATATGTTATTTGCTTAAACAAACATGTTCGTTGACTAATTTGGCTAAACAAAATATATATATTTAAAGAAACTTAGACTGTCAGCCCCTTCCTCCTCACACTTAATTTCACTTTCTTCTTGTGCAGATCTATTCCACTCCAAACAATCAGAAAAATATTGTTTCTATTCACTGAACTTCTTGAAACTTAGCACTGAAGGGGTTGATTCTGTATTCATAGGTTTGTAGAAGTTAGAATTAAGGTCTTTTTCTTAACTCTGTTCATGTTATAACATTTTTGCTGTGAAGAAGAGGCATGTGATCTCCGCTGAGTCAAATTCAGTTTTGAGAACTGCAAAAGTAAACCAAACATCTGTGATAATATCTTGTGGGCAGAGAAACTGCCCAATAATCTTACAAAAACCTCTGGAAGAACATGACATTGTGAATGGATTCATGGAATTTATTTACCAAAAAAATTAAACATATACAGCCTTATTCTACATAATTAAAAAACTAATCTTTATTTCATGATGGAATAACCTTTGGATGGTAATATATTTTCCTCAAAAAGCATTTTATTCAAAAAAAATCCGATTTAAATAAAAAAAATCCGATTTTTTTTTTTTTATTTTAAAAAAAAAAAACATTGATTTTTATCCACCCTGGCATCTACAAACTATTGTATAGATAATGGAATTTACAGAGCTTTTACTTTCTGATTGCCCATCACATTCCTTGAGGTGCTAAAATACCAGGATAGTACAACCAACCCAAAATGACCCCTTTTCGGAAAGTAGACACCCTAAGCTATCTGCTGAGGCATATTAAGTCCATGGAAGATTTATTTTTTTCCACACGTTTCTGGAAAATGACAAAAACTTTTTTTTTTCTTTTTTTTTTTACACGAAGTTGTCATTTAAATTCTATATTTCTCACAGAAGCCATGGGTATATGTGGAATTACACCCCAAAATACATTCTGCTACTTCTACCGAGTATGGGGATACAACATGTGAGACTTTTTGGGAGCCTAGCCACATACAGGAGCCTGATATCTAATGACCACTTTGAAAGCCTGAAGGTGCGGAATGTCCTCATTTCACTTCCTCACTACCTATCAGTTTCGGAGGCCCTGAAATGCCATGATAGCACCATGACCCCTCCTCAAATTACCCCTTTTTGGAAAGTAGACACCCCAAGGAATTTAAAAAGAGGCATGGTGAGTATTTTCAGATCTCATTTTTTCTCAGAAGGTTTTGAAATATTAAAAAAGAAAAGAAAAAATGTTTTTGTTTTTTTTCTTCATCTTCCAAAAACTTGTGGCAACAAACGAGATCTGCAAAATACTCACCATGCTTATCAAATTCCTTGGGGTGTCTACTTTCCAAAAAGGGGTCATTTTGGGAGAAGGGAGGGATTGGTGCTATCCTGGCATTTCAGGACCTCCGAAACTGTGATAGGTAGTCAGGAAGTGTAATGAGGAAGTAAAGCCCTTTAAAAGCTTATTGGATTTTGGGGTCCTGTACTTGGCTAAACTGCCAAAACGTCTCTCACATGTGGTACCCCCATACTAGGGAAAAGTATCAGAATATATTTTGGGGGAGTCATTTCACATATACATGTGTGATCAATAAATCATTCACGCATGTGTGATCAATAAATCATTTAAGTGACAATTTTGTGTTAAAAAAAATTTTTTTGTCATTTTCCAAAAACTTGTGGTAAAAAAATAAATTCCATTGATTCAAGATGTCTCTCAGCAAATAGTTTGGGGTGTCTACTTTCCAAAAAGGGGTCATTTTTTTTTTGGGGGGGGGGGCATTTTATGCCCAGCATTAGATGTTTATGCCACACATCACTCACTCTTCTAACCACCTGAAGATCAAGCCTTTTCTGACATTTTTTGCTCACATGAAAAAAAATCTATATTTTGCTAGGAAATTAATTTAAACCCCAAAAATTATGAATTTTTTTAAAGCAAACACCCTAGTGAATATAATGGTGGGTGCTGCAATTTTTTATGTTACGTAGTACTCGCGCAGCGACTTTTCAAACGCAATTAAAAAAATACACTTTTTTTTTACTTTTAATGCACAAAAACACAATATGTTTGCCAATTATTTGGTAATTTATAAAAGATGATGGTAGGCCGAGTAAATAGATACCAAACATGACATGCTTTAAAACTGCGCATGCCCTGTGCAATGGCGACAAACTGCATATGTTTTTAATATCCATAGGCAATGTTTAAAAGCCTTTACAAGCTACCATTTTAGATTTACAGAGGAGGTCTAGTGTTAGAATTACTGCCCTTGGTCTGACATTTACGGCGATACCTCACATGCATGGTTCAACCGCTGTTTACATACCACCACAGGGTCAATGCCCGAGCACACAGGTATGCGCGCATGGGGGGCAATGGTGATTTTTTAAATATTTTTTTTAAGTTATTTTGATTTTTTTTAAATTATTTTTACACCGTCCCTTTCATTTTGTTTATCACTTTTAATGCTCAGGGAATGCAAATATCTATAACTTCAATGGGCATTGTCATTTATTCTTTTTTGAGAAATCTGGGTTCTATCAGACTCTAGATATCTCTTCTGCCCTTCCATTATCTAATCAAACCAAAATCTGTGTGATCAGATGCTTTCCCAATTTACAAATGGCGCTGAAGTGATGAAATTCTTGTAGCTTCCAATTTTTTAGACTATAGAGATGATTGGCACCATTCCGGTCTCCAACCAGCTCTGTCCAGCTGGCAGAAATACCGGCTGTATTCTCAGGTTCCCCCGATGGCAAGGGACTGCCGAGAAGGCCATGGAAGGCAATGGGGGAGGGGGGCATCATCTCCCGCTGCTTGTAAAAGCAATCCTGCAGCTAATTAGCCACTAGGATTACTTTTGCATGAAAGCCGATCGCCAGCTGAAAAAAACGATACCAGGATGATGCCTGCAGTTGTAGGCATCATCCTGGTATAACCACTCAAAGTCCAGTGATGTGCCAGTACATCGCTGATCCTTGTTGGGTATATATGCTATGTCTTTTTATCAGCTGTGGGCTGATAAAAAGAGAAGAAATCTCTGCCAGAAATAGTGTATGGTATGCCCACCCTTAGAATATACCGCCCTATATCCACCCCCTTCTAATGGTGGGCACACATTAGGTTGCACGGTGCCACAAGTGCCAGTTCCAAGATTGTACAAATGTCTAAATAGTGTCACGCTTGAATAAAAATTGTCCATGTATAAGTGGTACACCATATAGAAAAGGGATGACACCAAGCCCCAAACTATCTTGCCACTACTCGTCATGTATTCTGGGCATCCGGGGGGCTCCACATGACTATCTTTTCCCTTATAAATTTGAAACTTATATGTATAGCCTGTTGCCCTCTCACAGGTCTTCTACAGCTTGACCCCATATCTGGCACGCTTGCTGGGGAGAAATTGTTTGAATGCAAGGCGGCCAGAAAAATTAATGAGGGACTCCTCAACACAGATTTTTTTGCTGGGGAGTATAGACATCTGCAAATTTTAGGTTAAGGTGAATTATGAGGGGCTGAATTTTGTGGAGCCGGTCAAATTCAGGGTCACCCCAAGGACGACAGAGTGTATTGTCATTGAAATACATAAAACACATTATACTCTCATATCTCTGCCTGGCCATGGCAGCAGAGAACACGGGCATATGATGAATCGGGTCTGTGGACCAATACAACCGCAATTCATTTTTTTTTTTTAGCAATGCCCATGTTGAGGGTTAGGCCCAAAAAAATGTAAATTCAGAAACCGTAATGGGTTTCCATGCGAATGGTCTGGCAATGTTTGAATTTGGGTTGGCGGCGATAAATTGTTGTGCATATAAACTGCTTTGATCCACAATCAATGCATACAGATCTTCCGTCAAAAACCGCTCCAAAAATCAAGAGGAGTAGTTAAATTTTGCTGTTTCCGCCTGAATTCCAGGTTGGGTAGTAGAAGGGGAAACTACGGGGGACGCTATACTAATGTGAACGCTGGTATAGTGCTGATCTGATCAAAGATATTGATCCATTCAGACACTATACTAGCAATGGAGGTTTATTGTGTATAAGCGTGTTCCTGACAATCAAGGGGTTAAATGTAATGACTGGTGTACTGACGGGCAATCTGATGCTATCTGGGAGGGGTGTGAAAACCACAGGCACGCAAATCACGTGTATAGGTGTGTGTGTATATATAATTTTACAGACACGTGCCGCCCTGTAGCAGTATTTCTGCTATAGGGCGGTCAGGAAGTGGTTTGTGATACGGCGCTGCGTTACTTTAACTGACAATTGCGCGGTCATGCAACGCTGCACCCAAATGAAATTTGTCTTTTTTTTCCCCACAAATTGAGCTTTTTTTCAGTGGTATTTGATTGCCTGTGCGGTTTTTTTTATTTTTTGCACTATAAAAAAAAGGACTGACAATTTTGAGAAAAAAACAATATTTTGGACTTTTTGATATAAAAAAAAATGTCAAAATAAAATTATGTCAAATTTTGGCCAAAATGGATTCTGCAACATGTCTTTGCTAAAAAAAAAAAAATCCTAGTATGAGTAAATTGGTTTACGTGAAAGTTATAGCGTTTACAAATGGCGTTATAGATACTGGAATTTTTTTTTAATATGAATTATGGCGCCAATCAGAGACTTATGGCGGGACTGCGGTGGACATTCTCACACTGGGGGGGAACTGACTTGGGGTCAAGGATATCCCCAGTGACACCAATACAGTGATCAGTGCAAAAAAAATAAACACTGACACTGTACTAATGGCACTGGGGAGGAAGGGGTTAACATTAAACATTATTTTTTGCATTAGCACTGCACCAATTAATACTTATATTGGGCATGCTTTTTTGGTTTTCAGTAGGGAATCCATCTAAGCGCAGGAGGTTCTTTGTAGTATTTTCTTTTTGGCTCAGTAACCTATTCCCTTCAGCGGCTAAGATGGAAGTTTTTGGTTTCATTGAAAATAGGTCCTTTATCTAGAGGACATTTTTAACAAACAGCTAGTAATAAAAATGGTGATTTAGATTCCCAATATAGAAAACTGGGACATTTAATAGAGAAGAAAGTAGCCATATGGTGGGATATGATGACTTATGAAAGATATTTAAAGGATAGACTAATTCCCAGAAGGCTCAGGTGGGATGTGCCAATTGGGGATGGTCTCATTGATGAAGAGTCGACAGAGGAGTGGTTCAATTTTTTTCACGAGAAGGGATTAGAGCTATTAAAACTCTTACTTAAGAGAAAACAAAAGAAAATGAGAAATCTAGAAATACAGATTGGGGAAATTGGAGAGAAGATTGAACCACTAAAAGACTCTCGAGATGATTGAATTTACTAAAAGGTTAAGTACAGACCTGGAAAAATTGGATCAAGAAATAAAATATAGGAAAAATAAAAAATATCAAAGAGATTATAATGACTTTAAAAAAGACCAGGTGTAAGGGATTTCCGCCAAGAAGAATCGCGATCGGGAACGCGCATGTGCGAAAGAGATCCCGAAGAAGAATTTCCGGTTGGGTGCAGGTGCGCAGGAATGCGCGATCGCACACATGCATGTGCATACGCACGGCGAAGATTGGCGCCAGACAGGCTATTTAAGGAGGGCCTCTGCTCAAGTTCAGTGCTGACTGGTCTTCAGCTCCTCCCTGTGTCCTGCTTGCTTCTGTACGATTCCTTTGTTGCTGATCCGACTTGTTCCTGACCCGACTCCGATTACTCTCCGGCTCCTGGTTCCTGACTTCGGCTTTTCCTTCTGATTCTGTACCGCGCTGCCTGACTGTTGATGACCCCGGCTATCCTATGACCCTGCTCCTGTCCTGTGTCCTGGCTACCTACCTTGCTCTGCTGCACATCGGGCACTACACAGAACCTGCTCTGTCTGCTATTACGGTACTCAAATCAGAGGATACGCTGCCTACCAAGGACACCACCTGCAAGAGCCGCAAGCAACAACCACTGGCGCTCTTGTCCCCCTGGTCCCTAGACTCCATCTGTTCCAACCTCAGCGGGGTCAGGGCTAGTGACACAAGTGAGGCCGACCTCGTCAATTCACTCTCCCATCAGGTACGTGACACCAAGTCTTTAAGTGGCAGTCCTCCATTAATGATATTGAAGTCACATCTAGTACTACTCCGGTTAAGGAGATTAAAATTGAGACGCCAAGAAAACCTAGTACACATTATGTAGAATCAAGTAGAAATACATATAAAACTAACTACACACCTGTTTATTGTACACCTAGGAATGGATGGAGACCACAAAATGGGGGATCCTTTTATAGGAAGCATAGGGGAATAGGAAATGGAAGACAATGGAAACCCTATCATCAAACATATAGGCCGAACCATATACGTAGATCAGAGAATTGTAGTAGACCCGACCCAATATATAGTTATGACAATAAGCCATATTATTATAGAAGCCCTAGACAACACCATCAAGATAGGTGGAATCATTACAACCAAGGAGGGAGGAGTCCAATACCCACATATAATAGGTATGAACCATTGAACTACGATTACCCTCAACGTGATTTTTTTTAGAGAGGGGGGGGGAAGGAGAAAAGCCCAGGATCAGAAAGAAGACTGAGCCCCCCAAGAGGAGGGGATGCAGAGCCGGGTGGAAAAAACAAAAGGAAAAGATAGTGATAGGTGAAGGGGTGTTTAATTTAAGTGGATCCATCCTCACCAAAGAAGAAATGATGGTGTTGGATAAGGGTCTCAAATATGCTCCCCCAAAACCGGCATGCAAATTCGACATTTATATGGACACACAGAAGTTTATCAGGAAGCTGAATCTTAAGCGATACTTCCTGGGACTACCAGGAACAAAGTATTGTAGCTCCAATAATGTTAATAGTGATATTATTCATTCACATCTAAGGAACAAATCTCTTTTTAACCCACAAATTTTAAATAATGGCCAGGTGGACACTTTTAAAAAAAAAATGGTAATAAAAGATTTCTATGAATTGACTATCCCAAAAGTTAATCAAAATATTGGATTGCAGATTGGTATTAAAAGGCTCTCCCAAAAAGACAACATAGTAGTTAGACCAGCGGATAAGGGAGGAGGTATTGTGTTACTATCAAAGGAGTATTACCTCAAAGAACTAGGCAGACAATTGGCGGATGTAGCCACATACCAGGTACTCCCTAGAGACCCTACTATTTGATATAAAAAAGAACTTGTAAAACTGATTAAGAAAGGTACAGAAAAGAAAATTTTAAATAAAAAAATCTAAATATTTAGTTCCTGAAAAATGCCGGATTCCAGTAATTTATACTGTTCCCAAATTACATAAAGACCATTTAAATCCACCAGGAGGACCCTAAGTAAATGGTATTCAGTCTATCCTTGCAAGATTAGGCCAATATATCGATGTATATCTCCAACCTTTAGTCAAAAGGACGAAATCGTATTTACGAGATACGAAGCACCTTATCCAAATCCTTAATGATATTAAGACAGACGGGAATGCTGACATCTACCTAGCTAGTGCAGATGTAGCGGCCTTGTACACTATTATTGGACACAGTGAAGCTATAGAATCAGTTGAGTGGGGACATCACTTGGACCCAGAGAAAGTTTATAGGTGAGTGTTTAGACTTTTGTCTATCACACAATTACTTTTGGCATAACAAACAAGTAGCCATGGGTGCAAGGTTTGCCCCCAGTGTGGCCAATTTATTTATGACCCACTGGGAGGAGGAGGCTATTTACCAACAATCCCCTAAAGAACTATTGGTTTACAAGCGATACATAGATGATGTGTTTATTATATGGAAAGGTGATGCTAATTCCCTATTGGAATTTCTCAGTAAGCTGAATCTGAATAATAAAAGTATAAGCTTTACATGGGAACATAGCAATCTAAATATTAATTTTTTAGATCTTAAAGTCAGTATCAACCAAAGGAAGATTGGTACCAAAACGTTGATAGGAATGGGTACATTCCATGTGACAGTTGTCACTATCCTCCCTGGCTGTTTAACATCCCCAAGGGCCAGTTTGTTTAAGGAGGAACTGTACCAGTAAAGAGGACTACAAAGAACAAGTTGAAATAATAGGTGAAAGGTTTATTAAAAAAAAAGGATATCCAAGTGATCAGATTCAGAATAAGATTAGTTTGGTTGGAAATATGGAAAGAGAAACCCTTTTGAAGGATAAAGAGGAAAATAAAAATGGGAACGGTGAGGATCAAGTTGCAATAATACTGGATTTTAATGTGCATTATAAAATGATAGAAAAATGTTTTAAGAAACATTGTCCAATTTTAAAAATTGATCCGGTTTTAAATCATATATTAGCAGAACAACCTAGATTCATATACAGGAAAGCACCTACCCTAAGGACAAAGTTGGTTAAAAATGTTTTGGATCCACCTACAAAAAATAAGGTAGTGACCTTTTTGGATCAAAAAGGTTTTTATCCATGCAAATCCTGCTTTGCTTGTAAAGAAACAAGAGGTCGTAATACAAAATGTAAATCCTTTGGAGCAATGGGGAAGAGTTTAAAATGCGTGACTTTATCTCATGTAGGACAGAAGGCGTGGTCTATGGGCTGCAATGCCAATGTGGCCTTCAATAAGTGGGCAGGACAAAGAGACCAATGTGGAAAAGGATCCGCAAACATGTGCAGAATATAAAAAAGGGCTACCCCAAACATAGTGTATCCAAACATTTTTCCTTGTATCATAATAAAGACCCTTCCACACTATTATTTTGGGGAATAGAGAAGTATAATGGTCACTGGAGGGGGAGTCTCAAGGTACGATCTCTTAGTCAGGCTGAGTCCAGATGGATCTATATTATGCAAACACAAGTACCGAAAGGTTTGAATGTAGAATCCGACCTAAATTGTTTTATTAGTGATTTTTACCTGGATGTTTTATTGATTTTATTATAATACCACCTGGCTGTTATATATATATTTTTATATCTTTAATATGAATTATGGTTTATTATATCACGTGAACATGTGAACTCATATTATGGATGTGTCCACAGGAAAACGTTATTACATATTGAATATTCCTCCTTGGTGATGGGGTTTTTCCATTATTGACACATATATATGTATATGTATATGTGTGTGTATATGTATGTGTGTGTATATGTATGTGTGTGTGTGTATGTATGTGTATGTATGTATGTGTATGTGTGTGTATGTATGTATGTGTATGTGTGTGTATTTTCCCACATTTTTCATTTTTTATTACCTTATGCATGTATGTATTCCTTACATATACATTTTTATACATTGTTTATTAAAATATTTTTATACAATTGGAGTTATTATTTTTTCTTTATTGGAATATTGAGGGTACTACAGTACTCGATTATTAATGATCAATTTACATCTATAGTTCCCCTGTCATTCGTTTTGATAATAAAATTCGTGGGACAGAAGGATCGGGTTTTATTTTTGCCCTCGTACCTAGGTGTATACCTATATTATATATACAGCACCGGATTCCGATAAAATGGACGCTGGGGGATGTCTTTCTGGATGATTGACACCCAGGCAACCAATATAAGGCATCTATGTCAGTGTGGGTGTTAACCCTGATGAGGTCACATGTTACCCGTGACGCAACGCGTTGGTACTCCCTGACGATATTTTCGGTGCGGGGTGACGTCACTTCCGGCGCGAGCGCCATATTGGGACTCTTAGTACACCCATAATATGAGGATGCTTGGCTTGTTATCTACGTAAATGTGAGTGGGCATTTTAATGTTTTTCATATAAAGTACTGTATTACACTATGGAGGATCTTTTTTGTCACTGAACATGACCCTGCTAATGTGAGCGATATTTATAAAGTGATTGGAGGTGATCTGGAAAGTAGTGGCTCTGCTGAGGTATCCAGTGTAGTCCCTGAAAGGACCAGGTGGCTCCTGAGCATAACGCTTATACAACAAGTGAGCTGACCCTTGGGGTCATTGCAAGGAGGTGAGGAGGCACCCCGACCACTTAAGGATTGTGACACCAGTGGCACTTTCACGTTTGCAGAGATATTCACACCATTTGTTTGAAGTGGACTGTTTGTGTATTTACTATCATCACTCATTGCTTGATTGAGTGGTGTCTCACCTACACACGTTTCTGCATTGTGTTCCTAAGAGGGAACCACTATATTCACTTAGCCATTCACGGCTATATTCCCCCATTGGGGTTGTTATTAGGGGAGTCTTGCTTTTATGTTTATTTACTTATTTGTTTTTGTTCATATGATTTTATATATTGTCTATTTTTTGCATTAGCACTACACCAATTAATACTTATAGTTAACATTAAAAGGCAATCAAAGGGTTAACTGTGTGAAGGGGTTGTTTCACTAGGGGGTGGGGGTGTACTTCACTGTAACACACTGATCTGGACAGCTCTGCTCAGTGTTCCAGATCAGTGTGATCAAACTGACAGGGAGGAGAGCTGCAGTGTAAACACTGTAGCAGTGCTAAATATACAGAAATCCCTCTGCGCTCCACAGAACCTAGTGAGTAAGCTGCTATCACCTATTCTCTATACCGCAAGATATGTGAAACAAAATTATATAAGTGGTGAAGCGCTCAACTTAAATAATAGTGACAATTATCTCATACCTAAATACACTTATTAATCAATATAAATGAAACTAGTGCAATATCCCCATATATAAATTATATGTCCCTGGTGGTATAGTGATAAACAAATAATACCTCTTAAGCTATGCAAATATGCAGATATAAATAAATAAAAAACTAGTGCAATATCCTCATGTATGCATTATACATCCCTGGTGGTATAGTGATGAACAACTAATACCTCTTAAACTGTGCAAAAGTGATACTTGAATTCAATTAATTAAACCAATTAAATAAAATATTAATTACAATAAATTAAATTGTGATGCCACACTGTGCAAAATCATGAAAAAGTGTTCAAATAATGTCACTCCATGCTGCAATAGTGCTCTTCGTGAAAATCTTGACGTGACTCCCTCCGTATCAACTTTTTCCAGGTCTTTACTTAATCTTTTTGTCAAATTGACCATCTGCGGTGTGTCCTTAAATGGTTCAATTTGTTTCCTGATGTCCTCTATTTGCATCTCCAAATTCCTCATTTTTTTCTGTTTTCTCTTAAGCAAAAATTGCACTAGTTCTAAACCTTTTTCATTAAAAAAACAGAACCATTCTTCCACAGAATCTGCATCCGTGAGCCCATCACTGATGGGAACATCCCATCTTAATCTCCTGGGGACTAATCTATCTTTTAGGTATTTTTCATGAGTGGTCATGTCCCACCATGTAGTAACCTTTTTCTCCATTAGGTGGCCCAATTTTCTCAGGAGAGTATCCAGATCACCATTTTTACTAATTCCATCTTTATTAAATACATCTTCCAGATCAATGGTTCTATAAATCTGTTTTTAATCCCCAGATTAATAGTAATAATCAAGTGGAAGTTTTTAAAAAAATGGTTAATAAAGATTTAGAGAATTTACAAATTCCGAATAAGAAGGTTAACCATGGATTTCAAATAGGTGTGAATAAATTAATGAAAAGGAATGACATAGTAGTAAGGCCGGCAGATAAGGGAGGGGGAATCGTTGTACTTTCCAAGGATTATTATTGTAGTGAATTGCAGGCACAGTTGGATGATGTGGATACATATCAGAAATTACCAAAAGACCCCACAAGGATATACAGAAAGGAATTGGAACAGCTAATTAAAATAGGTGAAAAGAGAAAAATACTAAATAGTAAAGAGGGCAGATATTTGGTACCAGAATGCTGTCGTATACCGGTAATCTATACAATTCCGAAGATGCATAAAGATTCTGTTAACCCACCAGGGAGGCCGATTGTTAACGGTATCCAATCGGTATTGGCCAGACTAGGCCAATATATAGATACCTTTTTACAACCATTGGTCCAGAATACGGTATCGTTTTTGAAAGATACCAAAAATCGAATTCAACTTCTGGAAGAGGAAAAAGGGAGCTCTAACATAATATTGGCTAGCGCTGATGTATCCTCGTTATATACTATTATTAACCATGAAGATGCATTGGAAGCCACGGGGTGGGGTCTGAGGGAATTAAGTAATCTAAATTGGATGCAGAGGAAATTTATTATACAATGTCTTGATTTCAGTCTGAGCCATAACTACTTTTGGTATGACAAGGTTTTCTATAGACAGATTAGGGGTGTAGCTATGGGAGCTCGTTTTGCCCCAAGTGTGGCAAACTTGTTCATGGCCCACTGGGAACAAGATTCGGTATATAAAGATAAACCTGCTGAACTGGCAATGTATAAGAGATACGTAGATGATGTATTCATCATATGGAAAGGGGATGAAAGTAAATTGATGGATTTTTTAAAACCATTAAATAATAATAAGAACATAAAGTTTGTATGGAAATGCAGTAATCAGTCCATCCAATTTTTAGATTTGGACATCCAAGTACAAGGGGAAATTATTAGTACCAAAACGCATTTCAAGGATGTGGACCGGAATGGTTACATCCCGATAGAGAGCTGTCATTTTCCCCCTTGGTTACTGAACATCCCAAAGGGCCAGTTCATCAGGTTAAAAAGAAATTGTACATACAAAGAAGATTATAATACTCAGGCCATGATTTTAGAAAAAAGGTTTGCATCCAAAGGTTATTCTGTGTTTGATCTTGAGAAGAATAAACTGGAGGTGGCCAATATGGTTAGAGAGAAACTTATTGGGAATAAAATAAAAAGTGATGATAAGGAGAAGGCTGATCAAGTAGCGGTGATTCTGGATTTTAATTTACAATATAAAAAGATCCAAAATATTTTTAGGAAGCACTGGCCGATTTTAAAAATGGACCCCCTACTAGGCAATATATTGCCAGAGCAACCCAAATTTATCTACAGGAGAGCTCCTACTTTGAGGAATAAAATTATGAAGAATGTATTAGATCCACCTAAGATGAATAGAGAAAGTACCCTGTTTAATGTTACAGGTTATCCTTGTAAAAAATGTAGTGTCTGCAAAGTCACAAAAGGGCAAAATCAAAAGAAGAAAGAGTTTGCGTCTAATAGCAATGGGAGGCCATTTGAGATCAAAGATTTTATTACGTGTAAAACTGAAGGGGTCATTTATGTTCTAGAGTGTAACTGTGGTCTGCAGTATGTGGGACGTACTAAAAGAGCTTTGTGGGTGAGATTAAGAGAACATGTGAAAAATATACCAAAGGGTAACCCAAAACATAGTGTTTCCAAACATTTCGCTAGTCATCATGGGAATGACCCCTCGGGACTGAAATTCTGGGGGATAGAACGATATAGAAAACACTGGAGAGGGAGCCACAAAGTGAGAACAATAAGTCAGGCGGAGTCCAAATGGATTTTTCTTATGCAAACGCTGACACCTAGAGGCTTAAATATTGAATTTGACCTCAATTGTTTCATTATTGACTTTTAATATTACTTGGTTAAAGTTTAGAATGTTTAATTTGGTGGTTTTTAGAAATGTATGATTTCATTTATGTGAACATGTGGTATGGGTATTATACAGGAGTTTTTTATTAGATTATGTTTTTATTGGAATTTATTAAATTATGTAGAATTAGGTGTAAATTAATTTAATTAATATTTCTTCAAATCAATATGTTTAAAATAATTATAATATATTAAATTAAATTTATGTAATGGGGTAGTTTTAAAAATATGTTTAGGGGGGAGGGGAATCACTAGTAGTGGATATGTGTGTTTTTACACATACATTGATTTATCCCCTGATTAGGTTTGTATATATTTATAATTTTCCTTGGTTATATAATTGTATTTGGGTATAGAGTATATACCTATTTTAATAATATTAATTATGGGGTTTAATAAAAGTTTTTTATGGGGGGTTATCTGTATTATTCTAGGAGCAGTAGTGAAGGCATAATGGGAAACCAGGGGAAGTAGCGGCGGATCGCAGCCGTCCTGTGCATAGTGGGCTCCATGAAAATGGAGGTAATATACACGCCCCTTGTAGATTATCCTGAGTAGTTAAAAGGAAGTGCGGCCGTCCAATGCGGTATCCTGAAGAAGCCACGTGATCGTGGTGCAACGCGTCGACGTATTTCCGGTCATAGGGGTGACGTACTTCCGGTTCCGGGTTCGGACGCCATCTTTGTACACCTGTATACACCCATAGTACATGGGAACTGCTTCTCTCTATTTGAGGATATGTGAGTGCAATTTTTCATTGTATCGTTGAGTGCATTAAAACAGTATTGCACTATGGAGGTTTGCTTTTGTTTTGCATATGCGCCCTGTGTCTGAGTCCGTTTTGTGAGGGGAGTTATTGGAGTGTAACTTACTGCCTGGAGGAGGATCTTGGTCGGTGGAGGCAGTGGAGGAGAATAATATCTGGCAGAGATATATTATATATATATATATATATATATATATATATATATATAAAGCTCTGTGACCCGCAAGGGTCGAATGTGGAAGGTGAGGGGGCATTTTGGCTATTATTGAGGGGAGTCACGTCAAGATTTTCACGAAGAGCACTATTGCAGCATGGAGTGACATTATTTGAACACTTTTTCATGATTTTGCACAGTGTGGCATCACAATTTAATTTATTGTAATTAATATTTTATTTAATTGGTTTAATTAATTGAATTCAAGTATCACTTTTGCACAGTTTAAGAGGTATTAGTTGTTCATCACTATACCACCAGGGATGTATAATGCATATATGAGGATATTGCACTAGTTTTTTATTTATTTATATCTGCATATTTGCATAGCTTAAGAGGTATTATTTGTTTATCACTATACCACCAGGGACATATAATTTATATATGGGGATATTGCACTAGTTTCATTTATATTGATTAATAAGTGTATTTAGGTATGAGATAATTGTCACTATTATTTAAGTTGAGCGCTTCACCACTTATATAATACTGTAGCAGTGCTCCCTGTCAGTGTTTGCCAGCAATTGCCGGGCTCCGGCAAGTAATCACCGGCCAAGACCTGCGATCGTGATTTTGCGCATGCGGTGACGGCCTGCCGCAGTAAATGTACAGCTACAGCGTGGCATGGGTGTGCAAAATCTCCTGTGTATATATACACGATTTTGCATTTCCTGGCTGCGGCTGTCAATCACCAGGTCCCAGCCGGTGATTACTCGCCGGCACCTGCTGAGGATCTCCGATGGGGAGAACTGTTTGTAAACAAAACAGTTCTCCTCCCTGTCAGCTTGTGCACACTTCTTTGCATGACTATGGACAGCACAGCCATACAAAAGCAGTGTGCTTACAGTGAAGCACAAACCCCATAGTAAAACACACATAATACATAGCTAACCCTTTGATTGCTCCTTATTCTAACCCCTTCCTGCTCAGTGCCATTAGTACAGTGTTGGTGGGTTGTTTTTTTTTGTAGCGCTAATCACTGTATTTATGTCAGTGAAACCAAGTCAGTTCCCCCCAGGGTCAGAATGCTGCCATTTGTAAACGCTATAAAGTTCACGCAAACCAATTAATTTACATGTATTGGGATTATTTTTATTTTTTTAGCAAAGACATGTAGCAGAATACATTTTGGCCTAAATTTATGCCAACATTTGATTTTTACTATTTTTTTTACTGGACATGTTTAATAGTAAAAAATATTATTTTTCTCAAAATTGGCGGTCTATTTTGATTTATAGAGCAAAAAATTTAAAACTGCAGAGGCGGTCAAATAGCACTGAAAGAAAGCTCTAGTCATGAGGAAAAAGGATGTAAATTTAATTTGGGTGCAGAGTTGCATGACCGTGCAATTGTCAGTTAAAGTATCACAGTGCTATAACGCAAAAAATGGCCTGCACAAGAAGTGGGGTAAGAAACACTTCAAAAATATAAAACTGAAGTCAATTGCAACTGTTTTTGCAGATCAAGCAGAGGAACAAAATATAGAATCACTCAATTCTGAGGAAAGTATTATGGAATCACCATGGACTTTGCAATTGTAAAACAAACATCTGCATCAGATCACAACTCCTAATTATTCTGTCATTAAAGAAGAGTGCTTGCACACCTTGGTGAGCTGTTGCACCAAGCTGATTGACATCATGGCTCCAACACCAAAGATGTCAGTTAAAACAAAGGAGAGGATTATAAAACTTCTGCAAGAAGGTTAATCATCACAGAATGTTTCAAAAGATGTTGGTTGTTCCCAGTCAGCTGTGTCTAAAATCTGGACCAAGTACAAATAAAATGGGAAGGTTGATAAAGGGAAGATTACAAAGACCAAGGAAGACATCAAAGTGTCAAGATAGAAAATTTAAAGCAATATGCATTGAAAACAAAATACACAACAAAACAAATGAGGAACAAATAGGCAGAAACTGGAGTTAATGTCTGTGACCGAACTGTAAGATATCGCCTAAAGAAAATGGGATTTACATACAGAAAAGCCAAACGAAAACCATCAACACCTAAACAGAAAAAAAAAAACAGGGTTACAGTGGGCTAAAGAAGAGCAATCATCGACTGTGGATGACTGGATGAAAGTGATATTCAGTGCATCTGTATGCGACTTTGGTGACTATCCTTGGTCTTTGCCCACCAGTTTCTTGGTTACTATTGTGATAGATATTTTGGGCCTACAATAATTTTTTACATTATTGTGAACTTCTGATAGGGGTCTCAATTTCTGTAACTTATTTACCATCTGTTGCATCACCTTAACATCCCCCTTAGAAGGTTTCCTGTAGAGGTTTATGGCAGTAGGGCCATCTGGCTGAATAAGCCCTGGAGACGTCATTTCTAACATCTCCTAGGGAGTTTCCTGTGGGAACTGGTTTCAGAGGAGGTATGCTTCCCTGGACATTGGCGTATCCTAAATTCCATCTGATGAACTACAGTTGGCCAATATCTTTCACAAATCAGAGCCCCCCTTTGAACAGAAATGGCAAAATACTGGACCCTATTGAAGGGTGTGACTACCTGGAATGGAGGGGAGAGGGGGTATAAAGTATGCCATTGCTCACATTTCTGCCTCTTTGTTCCTTGCCTCTTTGGAAGAGTAGTCATGTATTATTCTGTTTCTTTTCTGTAACTTTATTTCCTATTTTGATCTTTCTTTGTATTGGTAACATTCTGTATTTGCATAGTAATATTATTACTTTTCTTTCAATTCGATTTTATTAAAATTTTTAAGAAATAGTAACAATAAAGTGAGCAACTGTGACAATAGTGGAAATAAGTACAAACATGTCGAAGTTATCAAAATTGAGCTGATAGGACACGACAACCAACATGTACAGATAATCACGAATGGTATTGACATTTCCAAAATAATTACAAAACTTTAGAAAATGGTATGCTGGCAATATGCCCAAGTAAGAAGCAAAACAATACACGGTTTAATGCCCAACAAAACAAATTAGACACAAGACAACGGGTAGAGGTAACCGTGAATAAAGATCCAGAAAAACTTGGACCAAGAAAAGGAAAGGACGGAGCAGCCAGGAAACTCGCATTCCACAAAGAAAAAGGTCTAACAGAGTACATATGTATGCTATATGCAGTTTATAATATCAATGGTTGTCATAGAATATCAAAGGTCAGGGGGCGAGAACACAACAGTCCAGCGTGACCATCTAGTATTAAAGACCTGTAGATTATGATTTGAAATTGCATAGGACCGTTCATACAGGTACTGAAAATGTACTCTATGGATAACTTCTGAAACTAGAGGAGATGTAGTGGATTTCCATGCTTTAGTAAGAGTTAATTAGGCTGCAACTAAAATGTGAGCTACCACTGTTCGGGACTGGATTAGGAATACATTCAATGTAAGATTTAACAACACCAAATGGGATTTGGGAGTTGTGTACACTCTGGACACCCTAGAAATCAATTTAAACACATCTTTCCAGAAATTCTGGATACACCCACACTCACACAACACATGTAGCAAAGTGCCAATACCACCACCAATTCCTCCAACATGAAGGAGATGTATCGTGATAAATTTTTGAAAGTCTAAATGGGGTTAGATAGCTGCGATGAAGAATTTTTAGGGAGTTGTCCCAATGATTAGTGCATTTAGAAAGACTGATATTAATACTACTACTTTTAAAGTTATATCGGCTACATTATATTTTGTATTTGATTAATAGCAAGCTTCTTTTTCTGTGTAAATAAACTAGATCTTTATTTTTTGCACAGTTGTTATCCTTTGATTTTAACATTATTGGTAATAGCCACATGAGGATTGGCTAAATACATGTATAGAAAAAAGGTTGTAATCACTTATTACATTTAATATCTTAGATAAAACCAAGTAAATAAGTGCGGTAAGAAAAAAACCGCCAAAACACTATAAAGCAATTTATAGGGTTTCATTCCTTCCCTTTAGAGATTGTGTTTTTGTACTTCGCTGCTCTTTGTGTCAATATTTCAGTGCATTTGTTATGCCCTTCACTAACAGAATTGTACACCTTCCTTTTTGTGTGTCACTGAGCTTGTCTGTTTCTCTGTTGTGCTGTATACAATAAAATTAATTGTAAAGAAAGTGATATTCAGTGATGAATCACGAATCTGCATTGAGCAGGGTGATGATGCTGGAACTTTTGTTTGGTGTCGTTCCAATGAAATGTATAAAGAAGACTGCCTGAAAAAAACATGCAAATTTCCACAATCATTGATGATATGAGGTTGCATGTCAGGTAAAGGAGGGGAGCTGACAGTCATTACATCTTCAATAAATGCACAAGTTTATATTTTGAGAGTTTATATTGAGATTTTGGACACTTTTTTCTTATTCCATCATTTGAAAGGATATTTGGTGATGACATCAGGGGGTTTATTTACTAAAGCTGGAGAGTGCAAAATCAGACTCACTTCTGCATAGAAACCAATCAGCTTCCAGGTTTCATTGCCAAAGCTTCATTGAACAAGCTGAGGTTAGAAGCTGATTGGTTTCTATGCAGAAGGGAGTCTGATTTTGGACTCCAGCTTTAGTAAATAAACCCCCATTTGTCAGGATGAAAATGCATGTTGCCATAGGGCAAAAGCTGTGAAAACTTCAACAAAGACATATAGGCCCTGATTTACTAAGAATTGAGTCTACCAGCAGACACTGAACATTCAGGCAGACTCTAGACCTGTCAGTCTTCTGAAAGGCATCTAGTAAACTCATTGAAAAGCGTCTACTTTGTAGACTCTTTCCTGTTAGTAAATGCGGAATCGCGCCTGGCACATTTTTACATGCAATACCGGATATGTTCGCTAGGTGGCGCACAACTGCGGGCTTTCTCCCGTTGGCGGTTTTCTGTTTGCATATAAGAATACTTATAATTTAAAGTAAAAAGTACACCTATATTTTTTTTGTTTTTTGTTTTTTGGGTTGCTCTTTCTCCAAAATGATCAGACAACTAATGCATTTCCTAATGAATGTCATACATTCTATTTTCAAGTGTCAAACATTTTCACACTTATATCTCAAATAATTGGGAATGACTTGTTATAATTTCCCAATATAATTATATATCTTCATTCTCTTTAATCATGTAACTATTCTATGTTAAAGTAATAGTGCAGCGCTATAAATACATGTTATCAATCCTAAACGCATGTAAAATCAAAAAAGTGCAAATAAGTGCGATAATAATGTCGAATGGTAAATGGTGCTTATAAAAGTTCATATATTCATTCCTGAATAATGGCATGTCCTTCGTGTGAGAGTACCAACTCAGATAGTGCCTATGAATGGCACTTGTGGTTTATCCGTGACGGACAGTAGTGCAGACGGTTTATCCATGGCGGACAGTATGGTGGACGCTCATCAATGGCGGTGGCGTGGCATCAGCAATAGGGCTCCACTCAATGCATTTTGTGTACCAACACGCCCTCAGGGGCACACCAATAGGACGTGTTGGTACACAAAATGCATTGGGTGGTTCCCTATTGCTGACGCCACACCGCCGCCATTGAGGAGTGTCTGCCATCTTGGTACTCACTTTGCTATTATTTTTATTACTCCACATGGATATTTTAAATTGTTACTCATGACCATTATAGTAAAGTACTATACTATTAAGCACCTTTCTGGCCCCTGTGGCTGAGCTAATTCCTCCCCAGGACCATTTTGGCACCCACCCTGATGGATGGATGGAGTTGGATGACTAACCCATAGCTGCCAGCATACCGCTGCACCCCCAGATGTGTGATGTGTATAACCCATGCGCATTAATACTTTTGTTCTGGTGAGTGTACACCCGTCCCAAGGGTGGATTACCTTTCACGAGTCCATGCACTACTGTCTGTAACGGATAAACCACACGTGCCATTCATAGGCACTCTCACATGAAGGACATTCCATTATTCGGGAATGATTATATGAACTTTTTTTTTAGCATCATTTACCAGTTTACATCATTATTGCACTTATTTGCACTTTGTTGACTTTACATGCGTTTATGATTGTTAACATGCATTTATAGCGCTGCACTATTACTTGAACATTTTTCTATTCCGGGAATGTTGCCAATACCCTGAGTGCTAGCTGCTACCTTCATATCTATACCTAGATTTATTTCTTATCTTGTGTAATATCATTTTAGTAGTCTATATAATTTTACCAGCGCTCGCTTTATCATTATTTTTAAACAATGTAACTATTCCACATTGCAGCTCAAACTCTGTCTCCTACAGTGGCTTAGTGGTTAGAACTCAGAACTTACAGCACATGGGTCATGGGTTCTAATCCCAGTCATAGCTGCACCTGTCTGCATCTCAGTTTGCCTGCTTTCTCTGCACAGGTGTGTTTCTGCCAACACTCCAAAGACATGCTGTTAGGTTAATTGGGCCTAGTATATGTAAAAAAAACAGCCGTTTTAAAAAAAAATTAAAAAAATCGGTAGTTCAATCGGCCGATTTTCATCCTGTCTACAGCCGGCATTTTTACTTCTGCCCCTTGCAGAGAGCTTCGCTATTATATTTTACATGAAAAGTATTGCGCTTGCAACAATGTATCCATTTCGGATACAGATGGTTTTATTCGGATAGAAATAGATACATTGTTGCAACCGCAAGATTTTTCATGTAAAATATAATAGCGGACTGGAATTCTTCTTCTTTTTCTTATTCTTGCAGGTCACAGCCCTTGCGCAGATTTTTTATCGGTAAAACACTCGGCCGATTTGCACATCGTTGCCGGGATAATTGGCCGATCGTCAAAATCGCCCTTGAATTTTCCAACTTTACCGATAAAAAAAAATGTGCCAAAAACAGTCGACCAATTAACCCACTAACGGTGAAAAAATTGGCCGATTTTTTTTTTCGGCCGATTTTCGACCCATCTATGGCCTGCATTAGATTGTAAGCTCCTTGACATTTGTGAATGCAAAAATATGGAGATCAATTTCCAGGGTTCTGTCAGTGCCAGGAATATCGATCAATCAATTAAGATTTTGGCTACTGGCTAAAAAGTGGAAAGGGAGTGAATCTTACCTGTGTCCTGTTCTGACAAGTTTGAAACTTTCAATTTTCCTTCTGTTTATATTTCATTACAACTTTTTTTTTATCTTCTATAAGGCTACGTTCACACTAGCTTTGTCAGCAGGCGTCAGACAGGCGTTTGGGAAGTGTTTTTTACGCTTCTCAAACGCCTATGAAAATTCTGCACATGGCAGCACACAGCGATGTTCACACTGAAGCGTTAGCATTGCGTCACGGCAAAACTGGCGCCTCATGTCGAGTTAGGAGGAGCTGAAGTCTCCCATTCAAGTCTATGGTTCCGCTTCTCAAATGCTTGGCCAGACGTTTGCAGTGTGGTTGCGAGGCATTTTCGGAGCGTCAATACCATTTAACTTCATTACAGGCATTTGTGGTGCAGTTTTAACGCTTGGTAAATGATTATCACATGCCTCAAAACCACACATAGGGCGTTTGTGGAGCATTTGAGGAGTGTTAAAAACGCTTCCCAAACACCTGTTAAATGCTATAGGGCTGTTTGGCAAGAGTTAGAAATAAAATCAAGTGTGAAGAAGCCCTTAAACCTCTCTCCTTATACAACTTGACCCCTACCCCCCCTGGTCATCACCTGTTCCATCTGCAAATCTATGTATCACCGCCCCACTCTTTTTATTTAACTATTTATTTACTGATCAAGTTAATGTGTTTCATTTCCTATCACCTCCAGCTCAGATCTTGCATTATTATAAGATTCCTGATTGTATCTCACCACTAATCTGATTGAATTCACAATTCCTGGTCAGTCCCATTCCCTGACCTATAATAACCTTTAGGGCCAGTTCACACCACATGTGTTTCAGTTGCTTTTTTTGCATCCAAAACGCACAGAAAGGTTATATGGTTGTCAATGTCATATTTCACATCAGCGCGTGCAGTTCCAGTGTGTTGCAGGTGCTGCCAAAAAAAGTCGAACAGGCTCCATTGTTTGTGCATAGAACTGTACTGGAATGCACTAAAACGCACGTCCCTAATTAAATTTAGGAAAAAGAGAGGGGAAAAAAATTAACTGGAATGCATAAACAAATGCACTGGAACACACAAAAAAAACGCATCCAAAATGCACCGGAACACACCAAAAACGCATCCAAAATGCACTGGAACACGCTAAACATGCCTCAAAAAAGTGCATGCAAACACGCATCTGGAACACATCTAGACTGTTTCTATAGTGTGAACTGGCCCTTAGGACTTGTTCACAACATTTGTGGTGCAGAAACGCATGCAAGAGCACGTTTTTTTCCAGCACAGCAAAGAAATGCAATGCCCTCTGCAGATGTGTGCGGGTACTATGATGAAAACTTAATTGCACCTCCACACACCTAGTAAACACAGATGCATTCACAGCCACCAAAATGCATGGCACCACACTACTGTGCGGTTAGGTGCAAGACACTTTTAAAAAATATGTCTGCAGTATTTTTGCATGTTCCCACATGTTAGGCACCCCATTGAAATTAATGAGCTGAGGGAAAAAAAAAAAAGTAAAAAATGCCCCATTCACACAGGTCCTCTGGCCTGTACAGCATGAATTAGTGGGTTGTTCAGGTGGCTGGAGCCACCTGTTACATTATGGGGACACAGCAGCTGTATGAACACAGGTTTTAATCTGACAGGTATGATGGCGTTGGGAAGTGGCCCTGAATGCTCATTGTCTGTGTTCAGGGCTGTACACCTGCACCCATATGCTTGTCAAATTATGACCTGCAGCATTTCCATAGTGTAACATAGGTTGCCAGCAAACGGCGACAGCCACAAAAACAAACCACTGATGACCACTCTACAGTCCACAGCACCCATGAGCCCCAAGACCTCAATTACACACACAGCTTTATTCATTACCTCAGTACAGTTTTATCATTTAGATTTCACAGGAATATGGTTGAGATTATGTCCATTAATAATGTTTTTAGTGTATTTGTACCATAAATATAATTTGTATATTTTCTCTGGCGGTGGGGGGCTGTCAGGTATGCTGTACGGGGCCCCATGATATCTAACAGTGGCCCTGGGTGTATGATTGTGTCTGTGCAGCTGTATAGTTAGGAAGAACCTTGAACCTCTGCTATGTACCTCAATGGATCTAGGAATTGGACATGTTTTCAACTGAAAATACAACAATTATTAGTAATGTTTCCCCGGCAAATGAGGATCAGCTCCTGGAGAATAGCGATCTCGCCATGTCCAGATGTGGTCTGGAATTCCACAAAAGAACAATTCACAAAACTAAAAAATAGACTTGCAAATTACCACTAAACTCTCCTAACTACACTCCCATCCACTAACACTCCCCACTACCACTTCCAGGTGTGTGCAAACGTCCTTCTGCAAACATGACATATTTCCGGTATGACAGCTGCTCTAGCGCCTCCTCCAACAGCCATCTTGGCGTTTATTTGTGCACCATAGCAATTTTACATGCGGCTCCATTGTGTATATAATATTCACAAATATATGTTTGCAGTTCTATTGTGGATTTGGCATTGGTGAATGTATGGTTGCAGCTCTACTGAGTATATGACATTGGCGCATATATATTTGCCAGTAAAGGCCCAAAGTCAACATAAATTGGGGGCCCAATTTATTACTGTTAAGAGGATTGTAGAAAAAGAATAGCTAGCTGCACACTGAACACGACCTATTTATTGGTACAAAACATAGTCTTGTGGTGCAATAGGGGGCTTTTGGTTTGTTAGTTTGGACATACTTACATATGTGCTCTCTAACAAGGAAGATTTGGGCATATTATATGCTAGCAAAAATAGAGTGTTAGAGGTGCTAGTACATTTATTTATTTCAGGTACTTATTTAGTGCAGTCAATTTATGCAGCGCTTTACATATATATGTTGTAAATTCACATCAGTCTCTAACCCTCAAGGGGTGTACAATCTAAGGTCCCTAACTTACATTCATACATATACTAGGGCCAATTTTGACAGGATCCAATTAACCTACCAGCATGTCTTTAGAGTGTGGGAGGAAACTGGAGTACCCAGAGGAAACCCGCACAGGGAGAACATGCAAACTCCAGGCAGGAGGTGCCATGGCTGGGATTTGAACTAAAGACCCTAGTACTGCCAGGCGGAAGTGCTAACAATTTATCCACTGTGCTACATTCAACTAGAACATGAAATAATCCCCCCAAAAATACATAGTCCAAATGTTTATTGATCAAATACACATTAAACATTTATTTGGACAGCAACAACAAGTAGGTACATTCAATTTCTTGGTGAAAAAAAAAAAAGCAGGATTGATGTTGCTAAAATAGAACCGTCCTGCTCATAAGAGTTTACAATCTAAAAGATTATACTTCTAATGAACTGTGCTTTCACAGGGTACAGCAGGAAACAAACGGTTAATATGAATCACTTAGGCTTATCCACAAAACAAGCTGCAGATCAAAATATCAATATAAAAATACATACGTGCCAAAATAACACCTCCCACCTCCCCAAATCCCCCACACATACATTTCTCATCAGGTTTGTCTGAAAACTGCATTTCAGTCTAAACTAGAAAAGCTACAATTTCTGGGGAAATTGTGTGACATGTTCATTCCTCCACCTGTAGTCTACAACTGGAGTGGGCGGAACTGGGTGGAGTGGCTTGAGCTGGGTGGCATGAGTTGCAAACAAATGGTCATATTGTGAAAACTATCAGTACTTTGGCTTAGCCGTGGACATTTTTAGTGGCAACAGGGATAGCTGAACGTTTTGATATAAGATTTGTGTAGGTGGGCTTGAAAATGAGGGAGTGATGGCAGTTTAGAAATCATGTCCTGATTTTTTAGCTCACACTCTAGCTTTTGTCACTCTGCTGCCTGCTCACACACCTGGGTTCCTATGGCAACTCACTCTACAGCAAGGGCAGAGAAGAGCGGTTAAAAACAAACTGCTCCAACTTGCTCACTTCACTGGCAGTTGCCATCTTCAAACGGTTGTAGTTTAAAAAATTATAAATCCTACACCGAAGAGCTTTATATTTTGAGAATCACAAGACCCAGACTTACATTTTGATGCATAGTATGTCTCTGAAATATTAAAAATGAAGGCACAGTCGCAGTTTAGAAATTGCCCTTCAAATTTGAGGTGGCTAGAGTGGAGTTTCAATTAATGTCAATGGGCGGCGTGAGTTGCAAACAAATGGTCATATTGTGAAAACGATCAGGACTATGGCTTAGCCGTGGAAATTTTTAGTGGCAGCAGGGATAGCTGAACGTTTTGATATAAGATTTGTGTAGGTGGGCTTGAAAATGAGGGAGTGATGGCAGTTTAGAAATCATGTCCTGATTTTTCATCTCACACTCTAGCTTTTGTCAGCTCCCACTCTAGTTTTGATCATTCCGCCATTCATTCCTATGGGACCAATTTCACCACAAAAACACCGATATTTCGTGAACCATTCGGCGAAACGTTCCACAAAGTAATAGCACACCAATCGGGAACAATCCGCACGTTTTGGTATATTACTGTCTATGTAGTGTAAAAACTGTGGGAGGAGTTAGTGTGGTAAATTTGGCTATAATAATAAGAATATATATGTGAGATAACAGTAAGTGGTCTTGCCATGCAAGAACACTTAATAAAGCAAACTTGGAAGAGCAGAGCAATTGACGTGTTAGGATTACAATGCAAAGATAAACACACAATCATTGTACAATAACACACAAACACACCTTAGAAGGAAGAACATGCAAAACATTTACAGCCCACATCAAAACACAGCATGTGGCCTGGAACAATTCATCACAATATCTCTTCCTCCCCAAACCACAGACAAGGACTTGCAGAAAATAATGTGGCCTGTACAAGGAAAAATCACCCACTACTGCATCTCTTTATATAAGGTAGGCCACACCCACCACTGTCATTCATTTGGTCAGGGAAAGTGTTTGCACCTGATGAATCCTCTTCCACCTGCATTAACCCTTGGTATACAGGCCACACAAATCAGAGTCAGAAAGAAATCCACAGTCAAGTGTACCTGTGCAGCACACAACAGAACATTGAACAGGGATGTGAAAGGGAACCCTATTGGCAATATTTCTTGGCACTATGGGCACAATTCACTCCAGATTATCGCATGAGTTAAGGCAGTCACATGACCACATCTCGCATGCAATACTGAAAATGTCAATTCACTTTTGCTAGTATGCGGCATTTCCCATAAATCGGAGAAACACTCAGGAAATCAAACATAAAAAGGCCTTACACCGCGGTCACATCAAAGCCGATTTAGAAATTGTGCGACGTACAGTGAAGATGCCGATTTCCTTGCGATTTGCAAGACATCTGACACAGATATCTATGCAAATCGCCGCAAAAGTAGTACATGTACTACTTTAGAAATCAGTGTCGGAAACGCACCCATGTGACTGCTCTAATGTCATGAAAATCACATGCCAAGTCGCACCCAATGTGACCGCTATTAGAGCATTCATATTGGTGTGGTTCAAACTTGGTTAGAGCCGCAACAATTTCTAAAGTAATGAATACACTACTTTTCATGCGATTTGCAGAGAGATCTGTGTCAGATGTGTTGCAAATCGCACTTTAAATCAGCATGTCCCCCGACTTTGAAATCCTGTGACTTCACTGTAAATCACATGATGTGATTGTAGTGTAAGTCGCACCACTTCAAAATCCGCTTTGATGTGACCGGGTGGCCCCCAGTCACATCGGGTGCAATTTGGCATGCGATTTGCATGCTAGGCGACTTTCAAATCATAGGCCAAGTCGCAGCCTATTGTCCACTATAGGCTCCATTCACATCCAATCTGATTTTGAACGTGTGCGACTAGGGGTGGACTGACAACTCATGGGGCCCCCAGGCAATAGGGGATCATGGGGCCCCTGTGTCTTCGCCCACACCCAAAAAAGCCTATAAAAAAGCCAATGAAAGGTACCAGGAGCATCTCATGGGGCCCCCTACTGACCCCGGGCCCTCGGACAGTGCCTGAGTGCTTGAATGGTCAGTCTGCCCCTGCGTGCGGCTTCACTGTAAGTTGCCCAATTTCCAACTCAGATTAGATGTGACTGTGGTGTTTGCCCCCAGTCACATCTGGTGCACTTTGGCATACGATTTGCAAGTCGCAGGGCATGCAAATCACATGCCAAGTCGCATCCAGGGTGCACGATTTCAGGTGTGATTTGGGAATTGAAATTGTACCTGATATCCGATCTAATGAATGTGGATGTGAGTGTCTTAACGTAAGCGATTTGCTGCAGCACAATTTCAAAAGTAGTTCTTGTCTAACTTTTTCAGCATTTTGCAGCGATTTCACATATAGACTACAATAGAAATCGCAATGCAAAACACAATTGAAAACACAATAACTCATTGGTAAATCTACAGAAAACACAGTGAAATTGCCAACAAAAAGCACAATTTTAAATCGCATATAGTGTGAACCAAGCAGGCAATTCAACAAAGGAAATAAATCTTTGAAGGCATGCAGTATCTGCATGCTCGGATAAGGGTCTGTTAAGAATTGGGGGGGGGGACTCCATGCCATTATTTTATAAATTTTTTTTTTAATTCTCTTTCTCTCTTAAGGGAGCGGAGTGCAAACCAGCATTATCAAATCAATCATTAGTCCAGGTGCAACTTTAAAGGTGTTTGAACAGACAAGGCCTCATTCTAATTCACATTCTAGGGATCATTTAGACAGAAAGCAAAGATGCTGCCACCAGCACATGTATGTTAGGGTAGTCCCCTGGAGTGCGCAGCACCGCGATCCCGTGCCTGCTGTGTCCTCCGGACACAGTGAAACACTGATCGTCGGACGGGACCTCTGTATGAGGTCCCGATCTTGTGATCACTGATTGGCCAATCAGTGATCACATGCAAAGTAGTAAACAAGATTAGTAAACCATGGTGACACTACTGCTAGGGTGACAGTATGTAAAAAAATAAATAAATAATAATTAAAAAAAAAATAAAAATGTAAAAAAAATGTTTAAAAATTATAATTTTTGGTCATAAACTAATTTGGCTTATTTTTTTTTTTTTACTAAAAAGATAACGGAATATATTTTGGCCAAGATTTATGATGAAATACTATTTATTTACAAAATTTTATAAGAAAAACACCTTTTTTCAAAATTTTTGGACATTTTCATTTACATAGCAAAAAAAATAAAAATCCCAGTGGTGAATAAATACCACCAAAATAAAGTTTTATCTGTCTCAAAAAAATGGTAAAAAATTCATATGGGTACAGTGTTGCATGACCGCGCAATTGTCATTCAAAGTGTGATAGCGCTGAAAGCTGAAAATTGCCCTGGTCAGGAAGGGGGTAAAAGTGTCCGGACTGGAAGTGGTTAAAAACCAGCACCATAATAAATAAAAAACGGCATGGGGTCCCCCCTCCCATCCACACCAAGCCCTTCAGGTCTGGCATTTATATTAAGGGGTAACTCCACGCCAAAATAAAAAAAAAAACGGCATGGGGTCCCCCGCAAAATCCATACCAGATCCTTATCTGAGCATGCAGCCCGGCAGGTCAGGAAGGGGGGGACGAGCGAGCGCCCCCCCCTCCTGAACCATACCAGGCCACATGCCCTCAGAATCAAGCATGTGATCGCACCCCATGTGACATCAATGATTGACGTTGGATCTAATTCGGGGAACATTGTTTTATTAAAGGATTTGTCAAAGACCCTGTACTGTGTTTTTTTACACTACACTTTTGCTATTTTTGTGAATGAGTAGCGGTACCAGTGGTGTCAAAGGGGGCTTCCAGACTCTGATAAGCCCCCTCGCCCGCAGACCCCCACAACCACCGGCCAGGGTTGTGGGGAAGAGGCCCTTGTCCCCATCAATATGGGAACAAGGTGCTTTGGGGGGGAGCCCCCCCTGCCCCAAAGCACCCCCCCATGTTGAGGGCATGTGGCCTGGTATGGTTCAGGAGAGGGGGGCGCTCACTTGTCCCCCCCCCTTTCCTGACCTGCTGGGCTGCATGCTCGGATAAGGGTCTGGTATGGATTTTGGGCGGAACCACACGCTGGTTTTTATTTAATTTCGGCGTGGAGTTACCCCTTAATATCCATACTAGACCCGAAGGCTTGGAATGGATGGGAGGGGGGACCCCACACAGTTTTTTTTTTTTATTGCAGACCTTTATTTTTACATTCAGCTGTCAAAATAAATATTAAATAGACCTTTGAAATAAGTAAAATCATTACAGAAATAATTACAAAGGATAAGAAACATAAATAGAATCAATAGAACTAAGGAAATCAAATTAGAATACATAAAGATATGCCTAGCTACAAATAGTGCTGTTTGTTAAACACAGTAGATGCGACCGAGTGCCGTCTGTCAGTGGACTCCACACAGAGATTTACTATTGAACAGTGTCTAAAAAGAGAGCGCACACGGCAGACGTCTAAAATGTGTTCTGCACATGCACATTTACATCGGCCAAAGACGCTGCAAAAGCGTCTAGTTCTTCACTGTGTCAACTTGCTTTAAAAAACTATTTTTTACACATTTTAAAAAAATTTTTAAATGTCAGATATTGTTTAAAGTAAAGTCCTGATATTTGGCAAAGCAAATTTCAATGTGAACATGTCTCTCCAGCGATTTTTCATGGTGTTAGACGTGCCTCTTAGCAAGTCTGCTTTTTGAGTCTGATTCCTGGACTGTGTCTCGTTAGTAAATTCGATTTGGCGTCTACTTGGTGACGCTTTCTTTAGTAAATGTCTTTGCGGTGTAAAAGTAGACGGTCCCTATTAAAAAGTAGACGCTAGCCCACAGAAATGCGCCTAGGCACAATAGTATATCAGGGTCATATTGTCAATGGCAAGGCCTGCAAATAGTCAGGACCTCAATTCACTTGAAAATCTCTGGTGGAAAGTAAAGTAAATGGTCCACAACAAAGCTCTAACCTGCAAAGCTGATCTGGAAACTGCAGATTACTGTTTGTCAATAGTTAAATCCATGCCTCAGAGAATTCAAGCTGTTATAAAAGCCAGAGGTGGTGCAACAAAGTACTAGTGGTGTACTGTAGTGGGGTTTTTTTCACGATTCTACAGCATTTATCTCAGAAATTAGTGATTCCATATTTTTTTCCTCTGCTTGATCTGCAAAAACAGTTGCAACTGACTACAATTTTCTTTCTTTTTTATTTTTTTAAGTGTTTCTTAAAGTCAGAACGTTGAAATGTTCAATGAAAATAGTTTTGAGGCTTGTCTGTAATTAGTTTTTTTTTTCTACATAATTAAACAATGGAACAAACATTTTCCAAGAGTGTTGATTCCATACTTTTTGCCAGGGGTCGTACTAAGCATGCTGGAACCAGCTCTTAAGGAAATCTATTTCACACTTTCACAGTTCTTACTGTCAAGAAGCCGTTCCATATTTGGAGATGAAATCTTTTTCCTCTAGCCATAGAGAGTGCCCCCTTGTCCTCTGTGATGACCTTATAGTGAACAACTCTACAAAAAGTTCACTATATGCACCACTTATGCATTTCTACATGTTGATCATACCCCCCCCCCCTCCCTCTTAATCTCCTCTTCTCAAGAGAGAATACATTCAGTTCATCTTTATCTTCATAGCTGAGCTCCTCCATGTCTTTTATCTGTTTTGTTGCCTTTCTCTGTACTTTCTGCATTTCCCCAATATCCTTTTTGTGAATTGGTGCCCAAAACTGAACTGCATATTCCAGATGAGGTATTACTAATGATTTGTACAGGGGTAAAATGATGAATTGCTGCAGTCCATACATCATACAAGAAAGGATTTTACTCACTTTGGAAACTGCAGCCTAGCATTGCATGCTATTATTAAACACTCCCTACCCAGCCACTTCATCTAAATGGCAAGGTGGCAGCTTTGCTGTTCTGATGCGACGTATCCGTACGTCCCACCAGAATGCATCCCTCGCATGGTCTAGGTATCTTGGACACAGCACATCACAAATTGGGACATGGGCACTGTGATTGGCTCTCCTGATCACATGATGGCTGTGTCCATTCACAGCCATCACATAGTGTAAACAGAGACATGTCTCTGTGTCAGCATTCTGACTGAGTTCAGTGTGGGCTGGAGAAGGGGAGGGGTCTGCAGCCTGTCAAGTTCTGTGTGTAGCTGATGATTTTAGTGGTCAGCTACACCCTGATCACACAGACTTGAGCCATCCCACACAGTACACCAACCACCATCTGTCCCTGTCCCAGTGTCCCATCAACATCTGTACTAGTGCACAATAACATCTGCAACAGTGTTCCTTTGCAACATTAACACCTGTCAGTGTCCCCCAGTGGATGATCAACATCTGTCACAGTGTACACGTATCCTACCAATAAATAAACAAAATTTTAAAGTGCCTACCGTGCTCGTGTGCAAAGGGGAGTGCACGCATTGCTCCTGTACGTATACATAAATGGTGATCACATCACACATGTGAGGTATTGCCGTGAACATCAGAGTGAGAGCAATCATTTTAGCACCACACCTCTTCTATAACTCTAAACTGGTAACCTGTAAAGACATAAAGCATTGCCTATGGAGATTTTTAAATACCAGAGTTTGGTGCCTTTTCACAAGCGTGCACAGCTTTAAAGTGTGACATGTTTGGTATCTATTTACTCAGTGCAACATCATATTTTGTGTTTTACAAAAAAAAAGGTGTTGTGTTTGTGTATTAAAATTCATTAAAGTATTTTTGCGTTAGTGTGTTAAACTGCGTAAAAAAAAAAAACACTGCACAAATACTGTGCTACATAAAAATGTGCAAAATCCACCATTTTATTCTCTATGGCCTCTGCTATGACATATATATTGTTTGGGGGTTCAAAGTAATTTTCTAGCAAAAATACAGATTTTTACTTGTAAACAAAAAGTGTGAGAAGAAGGCCTGGTCTCAAAGTAGATAATGCCTGAAGGTACTCCTTGTATGTTGGATCTCTCTCTGTGACTAGGCCATGAAAATGTCTTACACATGTGTCTTTTTCATTTATAGATCAAAAAATAAAATATAAAAACACAGTAGTGCTTAAATACCACCAAAAGAAAGCTCTATTTGTCTCAAAAAATGATAAAAAATGTCATATGGATACAGCGTTGCATGACTGAGTCATTCAAAGTGTGACAGAAATGAAAGCTGAAAATTGGCTTGAGCAGGAAGTGAGTGAAAGTGCCACTGTACAGTGCATCCTTTTGGCAGTTTGTCAGGTGGTGTCAGAGACTGCGGGTCTCGCCGCGGCGCACAGGTCTGCGCATGCGCAGATTGCCTAGGCGCACTAATATGCAGGCACTAGGACCTGGGCGTCCGCGGTGGCAACTGCGGCCGTGCATGCGCACTTGCGCACGTGGGCGCGCGCCTGGCACCAATGACGGTGCAGGGCGCACTATTTAAACTAGCCAGGCGGTGACCAGGTTGCCGCAAGGTCTGGTTCCTGTTCCTGTGTTTCTGAAGACATTCCTGTTGCCGATCCTGCTTGTCTTGAATTGTGTTGACCTTCTCCTGCTCTGACCCCCGGCTCGTCCCTGACTACTCTTCTGCCTGTTGTTATATTATTACTGGACCTCCCATTGCTGAACCTTGGCTCGTGACCGGGCTACTCTCTGTCTTCTGCTTGGTACCTACCTGCCTCCACTCTTACCGACCCGGCTAGTCTGACTACGCTCACGCCTCTCATCCATCCATCCCACCCGGGACCTGGACTTGTCAGCCTCTTCACTTCAGGCTCACCCCTGGCACATGCCCTCAGTGGGGACCCCTCTACCACAGTTGGGTGCACTCAGGGGTCGTGACCTGGTCTCAGTCTTGCTCCAAGTCCATCCCCACCATCAGGGGCTCTGGTGAAAAGGCAGACTGGGACTTAGACTTCGCGTCCTGGGGAATCCCATTCTGGAGCATGTAGCTGCTTTATAGATCTGAACTTCGCAGCTCAGCAGCAGATTCCCTTACAAACGAAAGAGGTGGGTTTAAATATATTTTTAGTTGACAGTCAGGGGTGGTGGACCCCACCTATTTGCACTACAGTAGCAAACCATCACCAGGAGTTCCTCCGCCTGGATGCCATTGCATCCCCTCTGTTATCCTGGGACTCCCTTGGATACAAGCCCATGATCCGCAGATTGATTGGAAGGCGGGATCATTTCGCTTCCAGTCGCCCTATTGCCAGCAGCATTGCCTCCCTAGGACGCCCCCGGCACGGCAGGCCCTGCTATATCTGGATGCGGATGCAGAATTGGCCCAAGTCATTCCTTCAGCCTACCATAGCTACCTGGACGACATCCTGATTTTTTCCCCGTCATTGGAGGTCCATAGAGGTCACGTGAGGTGTGTGTTGGAACGTCTCCGCCAACACGGCCTATATGCCAAGGCAGACAAGTGCTGTTTTGAACAGCATAGTATTTCTTTTTTGGGTCTGACCATCTCCACCACGGGAATAGCCATGGATCCCCAAAAAGTCTTGGATATCTTAGATTGGCCAGTTCCTACTGACAAAAAGGCGGTCCAACGCTTCATTGGCTTCGCAAACTTTTATAGGAAGCTTAATAAAAACTTTTCAGGCCTGGTTTCCCCGATTACCCAGTTGACCAGACAGGGGGTCCGTTTCCAGTGGACATCGGAAGCGCAGGAAGCATTCACGGCTTTAAAGAGGTTGTTCACTGAGGCCCTTATCCTGACCCATCAATGCCCTATATCCTGGAGGTGGATGCATCTGAAAATGCAGTGGGGGCAATTCTGTCGCAGAGGAAAGGCATTAAGGAGCTCATGCACCTGGTGGCCTTGTTCTCTAGAAAACTGACTTCCACAGAAAGGAATTATGATATCGGGACCGGGAGCTTCTGGCAATCAAGGTAGCACTAAAAGAATGGAGGTATTTACTAGAAGGGGCAGTACACCCAATATTAATATTTACAGACCACAAGAATCTAGAATATTTGAGGACAGCAAAGCGCTTAAGACAACGTCAGGCCAGGTGGGCACTCTTCTTTTCGCGGTTTGCCTTTCACGTCACCTATATTATTATTTATTATTATTATTATATAAAGCGCCAATAGTTCGCTCAGCGCTGTACATTACAATGGGGTACAGAACAATAACAATACAATACAATGCAAAACATGAGGGGATCGAGGGCCCTGCTCTTTCGAGTTTACAATCTAGGAGGGAGGGGATGGTGGCGCAGGAGGAGAAAGCTGTGGGGGATGGAGTGGTAGGAAGAGTGGAGGAGGTCGGCAAGTTAGCAGGGGGTGGGGTAGGCTTCCCTGAAGAGGTGGGTTTTCAGGGTGCACCTAAAGGAGAGGAGAGTAGGTGATAATCTGATGGGTTGGGGCAGGGAGTTTCAGAGGATGGGTGACACCCTGGAGAAGTCCTGGAGGCGGGCATGAGAGGAGGAGACCAGGGAACTAGAGAGAAGGAGGTCTTGTGAGGAGCGGAGTGTGCGTGTTGGGTGGTACTTGGATATTAGGTCGGTGATGTAGTTCGGGGCAGTATGGTGGACAGCTTTGTACGTCAGTGTTAGGATTTTGAATTTGATCCGTTGCGCAATCGGAAGCCAGTGGAGGGATTGGCAGAGGGGGGTGGCGTAAACGGAGCGGTTGGAAAGGTGAATGAGTCTGGCAGCCGTATTCAGGATCGACTAAAGCGGGGATAGCCAGCAGCGAGGCAGGCCAGTAAGGAGGGAGTTGCAGCAATCGAGTCATGATATAATAAGGGAGTGGATGAGCTGTTTAGTGGTTTCTGGGGTTAGGAACGTGCGTATTTTGGCAATGTTGCGGAGGTGGAGTCTGCATGAGTTTGTTAAAGATTGGACTTGGGGCTGAAAGGATAGGTTGGAGTCCAGAATGACACCAAGTACTCTGGCCTGTGGGTCGGGTTTGATGGTGGCGTTGTTGGACATGATGGAGAAGTCAATGGGGCGTGTTGTGCGGGCTGGGTTGAAGACAAGAAACTTGGTTTTGGAGAGGTTCAGTTTAAGGAAGTGGAGCGACATCCAGTCTGATATGTCGCTCAGTAGGTGTGTGATTCGGGCGGAGACTGAGGGGGTGAGGTGGGGGGTTGAGAGATAGATTTGTGTGTCGTCGGCATATAGGTGGTAGTTGAAGCCGTGAGAGTGTATGAGTCGGCCAAGGGAGGAGGTGTAGATGGAGAAGAGAAAGGGCCCGAGGACGGAGCCTTGAGGGACCCCAACAGAGAGGGGGAGTGAGGGGGAGATGGTAGCATTATAGGTAACGCTTAAAGAGCTATAGGCCAGGGTAAAAAAATACTAAGCCCGATATGTTTTCCCGCATGTTCGGGTACCCTGAAGAGATGCCCAGACCTGACACCATCCTATCCTCGGGAAATTTTTTGATCCTACAATCTGAGCTCCACTCTAAACTACAGACCGCATCCGTAGGTATGCCAGGTCCACCCGGTGTTCCCTTAGTGAATAGGGAGGGGCTTCTTTGGAAAGAGGGTCAGATTGTGGTTCCCGAGGAAATCCGTACTTTGGTACTTGGATACTGCCATGACCACCCGTTAGCAGGACATTTTGGAGTATGCAAGACCCTGGAACTGTTGCAGCGTACCTTTTGGTGGCCCAATATGGCCAAAGATTGTGAGTCATATGTTAAGACTTGCACCATTTGACAGAGGAATAAACCTACTAGGAACAAAGCCTGGGGCCTATTACGCCCATTACCTATACCTGACAGACCATGGAGTATGATCTCCACTGACTTTTTTGTGGAACTTCCACCCTCCCAGGAACACACAGCAATCTTTGTGATCGTAGACCGGTTATCCAAGATGGCCCATTTTGTACCTTTAAAAAATACACCCATGGCCCCTGAGACAGAACAGGTTTTTATCAGGGAGTTGGTTAGACTCCATGGGATCCCAAGGATATTGTGTCAGATAGGGGGGTTCAGTTTACATCCAGATTTTGGAAGGCTCTATGTGAGATGATTGGGATTAAGCTATCGTTCTCCTCTGCATATCACCCACAAACCAATGGCCAGACAGAGAGAACGAATCAGACCCTAGAGCAGTACCTCAGGTGCTCTACCACCTTTCTCCAAGACGACTGGTTGACCCTCCTGCCACTAGCGGAGTTCGCGTATAACAACGTGAGTCATTCCGCTACAAAACAAGCTCCCTTCTTCGCGAATTATGGGTTCCATCCAGTATTCTTACCGGATCTGATTCTGGAAGTCAAGGTCCTGGCCACGCAGGACATGTTAAGCTTTTTATCCTCTAATAACAAGGTGCTCCAAGAGGCGATGGCAAAGGTCCAGGAGGACAATAAGAGGGCCTTTGATAGGAGGAGAAGGGGAGAATTAAGCTTGCAACTGGGGGACCAGGTATGGTTAGCCACAACAAATCTTAAAATGTACTATCCATCAAAGAAGCTGGCACCTAAGTTCCTGGGTCAGTTTTGGGTAAAACGTAAAGTCAATGAGGTGGCATACGAACTCACGCTCCCCGAATCTTTTAGGATTCATCCAGTCTTCCATGTATCACTATTGAAGCCGGCGACACCAGACCCTTTCCGGATCGGAGGTCTAAACCCCCAGAGGTGATAAACATTGACGTGGAGGAGGAGTCTGAGGTAGAGGCAATCCTAGATTGTAGGAAGAGGAGAGGAAGAGGAGAGGCCAAACTCAGTTCTTAGTCAAATGGAAGGGGTACGGGGTTGAGGAAAATCTTCTGCCTGTTGTTATATTATTACTGGACCTCTCGTTGCTGAACCTTGGCTCGTGACCGGGCTACTCTCTGTCTTCTGCTTGGTACCTACCTGCCTCCACTGTTACCGACCCAGCTAGTCTGACTATGCTCACTCCTGACTGTCATCCATCTATTCCGCCCAGGACCTGGACTTGTCAGCCTCTTCACTTCAGGCTCACCCCTGGCACATGCCCTCAGCGGGGACCCCTCTACCACAGTTGGGTGCACTCAGGGGTCGCGACCTGGTCTCAGTCTTGCACCAAGTCCATCCCCACCATCAGGGGCTCTGGTGAAAAGGCAGACTGGGAATTAGACTCCGCATCCTGGGGAATCCCATTCTGTGGATCACTAGAGATCCCGCTGGGCGGTGTCTGACAGGTGGTGAGTCCTCTCTGGGTACCTCCCTATCTGCTACTGGTGGCCCAAGGCATGGGTTTGTTGTTTCCCTCCTTACTAGGGTGTTGTCTGCAGTGCTGCCTCTTGTGGCTGGGTTGCATATGGCATCAAAGGTGGCTTCCCTTCTGGTTCCCCTTTTTGAGGAGGAGGGTTCCTCGGGGGTCCTGCATTCCCCTGGATGTGCTGTCGGGGGTCCTGGAGTTATTCATCTCTCTAGTGGAGGAGGCGTTTAAGCACATGCCAAGCAGGAAACTCCCCCTGCTGTTGTCTTCATCATGGAACGTTTCTGAGCCAGAGTCAGACTCCACCGCCGTAGGCCTACATATTTGGCGGGCCCTGTCAACGGAACCCCTAATTTCCCCCAGCCAAAATGACATTCCAGGTGAGTGACCGACTTTTACATGTTGTGAACTGGACACCAGGGTGCTGTACAGCGCATCTGTGAATTTCAGTAACCTGCACAAATTCGGAATATTGCTGCACTTCTTGGTATCTCTTTTGAAGCATTCAAATGAAATCACAGGTATAACAGGAACATTAAAAAGGTGATGCGTTTCTTGCTACATTCAGCACTTACTCAAACCTCATATATGCATACACTATATTGCCAAATGTATTGGGACCCCCCTCCAAATCATTGAATTCAAGTGTATAAAATCAAGCACCTAGGCTTGCAGACTGCTTCTACAAATATTAGTAAAAGAATGGGTCGCTCTCAGGAGTTCAGTGCATCCAAGCGTGGTACCGTGATAGGTTGCCACCTGTGCAATAAGTCCATCCGTGAAATTAGTGTTAGTGGTAATATAACAAAGTGGAAGCAACTGGGAACAACAGCAACTCAGCCATGAAGTGATAGGCCACATAAAATGAAAGACTGGGGTCAGCGTATGCTGAAGAGCGCAGTGCGCAGAAGTTGCCAACTGTCTGCCGAGTCAATAGCTAAAGACCTCCAAACTTAGTGTAGCCTTCAGATTACCACAGCAGTGCGTAGAGAACTTCATGGAATGGGTTTCCATGGTTGAGCATGAAATTGTCCAAAATGTATTGGTATGCTGATGCCTAAAGAGCTCCCTTCACTTGAACTAAGGGGCCAAGCTCAACCTCTGAAAAACAACCCCCTCCACCAAACATTACACTTGGCACAATGCAGTCAAGCAAGGACAGTTCTCATGGCAACTGCCAAACCCAGACACATCCATCGGATTGCCAGACAGAGAAGCGTGATTCGTCAATCCACAGGACACGTCTCCACTGCTCTAGAGTCCAGTAGCGGCGTGCTTTGCACCACTGCATCTGATGCTTTGCATTGCACTTGGTGATGTAACGCTTGAATGCAGCTGCTCAGCCATGGAAACCCATTCCATGAAGCTCTTTACGCACTGTTGTGCTAATCTGAAAGCCACATGAAGTTTGGAGGTCTTTAGCTATTGACTCTGCAGACAGTTGGCAACTTCTGCGCACTGTACGCATCAGCATGCACTGACCCTGCTTGCTGTTGTTCCCAGTTGCTTCCACTTTATTATAATACCACTAACCGTTGACTGTGGAATATTTAGTAGCAAAGAAATTTCATGGATGGACTTATTGCACAATTGGCAACCTATCACGGTACAATGCTTGAATTCACTGAGCTCCTAAGAGCGATCCTTTTTTCACAAATGTTTGCAGAAGCAGTCTGCATGCCTACGTGCTTGATTTTGTGCCCATGGAAGTGATTGGAACACTTGAGTCCAATGATTGGGAGGGCTGTCCCAATACTTTTGCCAATGTAGTGTATGTATGCATGACAAAAGTAAGCATGGTTTGGCAATTAAACAATTAAGTAATAAATCAATTAGAAATGCACTCCCACTCCACTAATGAGTGCCTACACTCTTTGCGTTCTCATACTAACCTGTCATATAACACATAAATAAAAAAGAAATCTCTCCAATTCACAAACAGAACAAGCCACACAAATCTCTTCCAATAACTATAAAAACAAAATATGAATAAAAGATCAAAAACAGACCCCTGGGAACCCTATCCATAAACTGTAAAGTTGGATAATGAAGGCAAATTCCTTGTATGAACAAAACAGATGTGAACTTACTAACTCAAGTATGTGTGGTGTGATCTAAACGAACATCAGTACCATAATAGCTGATAATAAAATTGTTCAAACTGCCACTGTGTTCTTATATACATCAAACCACCATACCAGGGTACAAACCAACACATCCTCCAGATGCCAAACAACTCCCTTGTTTATTCATAAAAATGTGTAAGGTGCCACTCATAGTTTAACCCTTCTGGAACTCTAGTGTGTAAATGAGAAATCCAATAGCCCACGTTTACAGAGAGACCTGAACCTATCATCACCACGTCTGGTAGTAACCACCTTCTCTACTGCCTAGATAGGGATAGCCATTGTGTTCCCCATATAATGTTCATTGAAGTGACATGCCACACTTGCATCATGATGTTTGACAGTGACATATGTATGGTCTCTCAGGCGGTCATGTAACCTCCTGGTTGTTCTCCCAACATACTGAACATTGCATACAATCACAAGTGATGAGGTATATCACTTTTTATATTACAATTAATAAAAGATTTCACACTTTACTCTTTCACTTGTGCTGGACCTAAATTGGTCTCCTCAATGATTCTCGAGCAACATGGACAATCATTTGCACCACATATGAAATTACCTCTGAAGTTCAACCAATGTGTATTGCCAGGTCTCTCTGATGAAAAATAACTAGAGGATAAAGACTGGCCCAAAGTAGGAGCTCGTTGTGACACCACTTTAGTCCCATTTTTAAGAACATTTGGTATAAACTTCATCCTGATATAGCACTGGAATGTACTTCTCTACAATTTTCCACCTTGTAAAATTGCCAGCCCCTTTCTTACTTTTGTCGTGTGTGTGTGTGTATATATATATATACAGTTGTGTTCAAAATAATAGCAGTGTGTTGAAAAAAGTGAATAAAGCTCAAAATCCTTCTAATAGCTTTTATTTCCATACACACAAATGCAATGGGAACACTACACATTCTATTCCAAATCAAGACATGAAGAAAAATATATCAAATTTGTGTTGTTCTAAAAAAATTGAAGAAAAGTGAATATTAGACTGTTCAAAAAAATAGCAGTGTTTGTATTCTTCTTTACAAACTCAAACATTCACTATATAAACTGAAAAATGTTTGAAGATTTTGCTTTCCTTTGAATCACTTAATTTTTAGTTGTATAACCACTGTTTCTGAGAACTGCTGTACATCTGTGTTGCATGGTGTCAACCAACTTCTGGCACCTGTGAACAGGTATTCCAGCCCAGGATGATTGGACTACTATCCACAGTTCTCTATTTCTTGGTTTTGCCTCAGAAACTGCATTTTTGATGTCACCCCACAAGTTTTCTATTGGATTAAGATCCGGGGATTGGGCTGGGCACTCCATAACGTCAATCTTGTTGGTCTGGAACCAAGATGTTGCACGTTTACTGGTGTGTTTGAGGTCGTTGTCTTGTTGGAACACCCATTTCAAGGGCATTTCCTCTTCAGCATAAGGCAGGATGACCTCTTCAAGTATTCTGATGTATTCAAACTGGTCCATGATCCCTGGTATGCGATAAATTGGCCCAACACAGTAGTATGAGAAACATCCCCATATCATGATGCTTGCACAACCATGCTTCACTGTCTTCAGTGTACTGTGGCTGGAATTCAGTGTTTGGGGGTCTTCTGACAAATTGTCTCCGGCCACTAGACCCAAAAGAACAATCTTACTTTCATCAGTCCACAAAATGTTGCGCCATTTCTCTTTAGGCCAGTCAATGTGCTCTTTGGCAAATTGTAACTCTTCAGCACGTCTTTTTTTCAACAGCGGGACTTTGCGGGGGCTTCTTGCAGATAGCTTGGCTTCACATACGCGTCTTCTAATTGTAACAGTACTCACAGGTAACTTTAGACCTTCTTTGATATTCCTGGAGCTGATTGTTGGCTGAGTCCTTGCCATTTTGGCTATTCTTCTATCCATTTGAATGGTAGTTTTTCACTTTCTTCCACGTCTTTTGGGTTTTGGTTGCCATTTTAAAGCATTTGCGATCATTTTAGCTGAGCAGCCTATCATTTTCTGCACTTCTTTATATGTTTTCCCCTCTCCAATCAACTTTTTAATCAAGGTACTGTCAGGAATGGACTTGCCAGTGGTGGTGGGACTCACCTGCCTTGTGAGCTGCAGTACGAGGACTGGCCAGCGGGTGCTCTCAGCAACCAGAGGCTCACTCCTGCAATGAGCCATCACCTGAGGCTGATTACAGCAGGTGTATTTAAGGAATGGCCAGGCCTGTGATCAGGGCCTTGGTGTATGTTTCCCATGAGCCCCTGTACCTGCATCCTGTCTGCTTCCTGCCTGATCCTGATTCTGCTTTAATCCTGACTCTGCATGAACTCTGCCTGTCCTGACCTCGGCTATTCCTGACTACGCTTCCGCCTGCT
Source organism: Staurois parvus (assembly GCF_062004578.1). Classification (NCBI taxonomy): domain Eukaryota; kingdom Metazoa; phylum Chordata; class Amphibia; order Anura; family Ranidae; genus Staurois; species Staurois parvus. Next base: position 66,020 of record NW_028318438.1, on the reverse strand, counting down.
CCTTGCCTGCCCGTTTGCTACCGACCCGGCCTGCCTGACTACGTTTAGTATTGTTCTTGTTATCTGTTGGAAGTTTGGTTGCACTGTGTTTATGTTTAGTCTTGCACTGCATTTATGTATTGTTTAGTCTTTAATAAATTGTATTGTTTATACTATACCTGGAGCCTGTGTTTCCAATGTGTCAGTCCACACATTTCTGGTCATACCCGGATCCCTAACAGGTACGCTGTTCTTCTGAATAATGTCTGGAACGACCCATTTTCCTCAGAATTTCAGAGAGAAATGCACTGTAACCAGCATGTACAACATTTGCTGCCTTCCTTCCTTAAATAAGGGCAATAATTGTCAACTGTTTTTCAAAGAATGAATGACCTCACTAATAGAACTCCACACTGCTATTATTTTGAACATGCCCCTTTCAATTATTTGAAATAATTTCTAGCAAAAACAGTGATTGATCAGGTTAGTGATGTCTGACTGCTATTATTTTGAACACAACTGTGTATATGTATATGTGTGTATATATATATATATATATATATATATATATATACACACACAGTATATATATACAGTTGCAAGAAAAAGTATGTGAACCCTTTGGGATTACGTGGAGTTTTGCATGAATTGGGCATAAAATGTGCTCTGAACGTCATCTAAGTCACAACAATAGAAGAACACAGTCTGCTGAACATAATACTACACAAACATTAGATGTTGCCATGGTTTAATTGCACATAACATGTAAACATTCACAGTGCAGGGAGGAAAAGGTATGTGAACCTTTGGACTTAATAACTGGTTGACCCTCCTTTGACAGCAATAACCTCAACCAAACGTTTCCTGTAGTTACAGATCAGACCTGTACAACGATCTGGAGTAATTTTGGACCACTCCTCTTCACAAAACTGTTTCAGTGTAGCAATATTCTTGGGATGTCTGGTGTGAATCGCTCTCTTAAGGTCATGCCACAGCATTTCAATCGGGTTGAGGTCAGGACTCTGACTGGGCCACTCCAGAAGGCCTATTCTGTGCTGTTGCAGCCATTGTTTTGTTGAATTACTTGTATGCTTTGGGTCATTGTCCTGTTGCATCACCCATCCTCTGCGGAGCTTCAGTTGGCAGACAGATGGTCATACGTTTTCCTGCAAAATGTCTTGATAAACTCTGGAATTAATTTTCCCATCAATGACAACAATCCATCCAGGCCCTGAGGCAGCAAAGCAGCCCCAAACCATGATGCTCCCTCCGCCATGTTTCCCAGGGGGGATGAGGTTTTGATGTTGGTGTGCTGTGCCTTTTTTTCTCCACACATAGTGTTGTGTGTTCTTCCCAAACAACTCAATCTTGGTTTCATCTGTCCACAGTATATTTTGCCAGTAGTGCTGTGGAACATCCAGGTGCTCTTTTGCAAACTTCAAACGTGCTGCAATATTCTTTTTGGACAGCAATGGCTTCCTCCGTGGTGTCCTCCCATGAATTCCATTCTTGTTTAATGTTTTCCTTTTTGTAGATGTGTCAACAAAAATGTTAGCATGTGCCAGAGATTTCTGTAGGTCTTTAGCTGACACTCTGGGATTCTTCTTTACCTCATGCAGCATTCTGTGCTGTGCTCTTGCAGTCATTTTTACAGGACGACCACGCCTAGGGAGAGTAGCAACAGTGCTAAACTTTCTCCATTTGTAGACAGTCTGTCTTACCGTGGACACATGAACATCAAGGCTTTTGTACTTGATACTTTTGTAACCCTTTCCAGCTTCATGCAAGTCAACAAATCTTGATCGTAGGTCTTCCGAGAGCTCTTTTCTGCGAGGCATGGTTCACATCAGACAGTGCTTCTTGAAACCAGAAAACCCAAAACAGGTGTGTGTTTTTTAAGGGCAGGACAGCTGTCAGCAACACATCCAATATCATCACACTGATTGGAGTCAAGGTTGGCTCACTCCTGGCTCCAATTAGCTCTGGGAGAAGTCATTAAGCTAGGGCCTCACATACTTTTTCCTCCCTGCATTGTGAATGTTTACATGTTATGTGCAATTAAACCATGGCAACATCTAATGTTTGTGTGGTATTATGTTCAGCAGACTGTGTTCTTCTATTGTTGTGACATAGATGATGTTCAGAGCACATTTTATGCCCAATTCATGCAAAACTCCACGTAATCCCAAGGGGTTCACATACTTTTTCTTGCAACTGTATATATATATATATATATATATATATATATATACACATATATACACACACACAGTATATATATATATATATATATATATATATATATATATATACTGCGGGGAAAATATTTATTTGACCCCCCTGCAGATTTTGTAAGTTTGCCCACTTAAAAAAAAAATAAAGGGTCTATAATTTTTATCAGGTGTATTTTAAATGGTAGAGACAAAATATCAATTTAAAAAATCCGGAAAAACCACATGATACAAATATTATAAACTGAGTTGCTTTTCAGTGAGTAAAATATGTATTTGATCCCCTACCAAACCAACAATAAATATGGCTCCCACAGACTGGCTATGTGCTCATGTGGTACACAGATTAGTCCTGTCAATTTAAGAAGGTGCTCCTAATGACAACTCGTTATGTGTATAAAAGACACCTGTTCACAGAATCTCTTTCTTGGGCACCACCATGGACTAAACAGCTGTCAAAGGAGGTCAGGGACAGGATTGTAGACCTGCACAAGGCTGGAATGGGCTACAAGACCATCAGCAAGAAGCTTGGTGAGAAGGAGATAACTGATGGAGCGATTATTCGCAAATGGAAGAAATACAAAATAGCCGTCAATCGCCCTCAGTCTGGAACTCCATGCAAGATTTTGCCTCATGGGGTAAGGATGGTTACGAGAAAAATTAGGGATCGGCCCAGAGCTACACAGGAGGTGCTTGTGAATGATCCAAAGGCAGTTGGGACAACATTCACCAAACAAACCATTGGTAACACAGTATGCCGCCATGGTTTGAAATCCTGCAGCGCCCTCAAAGTCCCCCTCCTCAAGAAGGCACATGTACAGACCCATCTGAAGTTTGCCAATGAACATCTAAATGATTCAGAGAAGGATTGGGAGAAAGTGCTGTGGTCAAATGAGACCAAAATTGAGCTCTTTGGCATTAACTCGACTTTCCATGTTTGGAGGAAGAAAAATGCTGACTATAACTCTAAGAACACCATCCCTACAGTCAAGCACAGAGGTGGAAACATTATGCTTGGGGCTGTTTCTCTGCTAAAGGTACAACTTTGCCGCATTAAGGGGCCATTTGACAGGGCCATGTATTGTAAAATCTTGGATGAGAACCTACTGCCCTCAGCCAGAAAACTGAGGATGGGTTGTGGATGGGTCATGCCAATGACTCAAAACATACCGCCAAGGCAACAAAGGAGTGGCTCAAAAAGAAACACATGAAGTGGCCTAGCCAGTTTCCAGGGACCTTAATCCTATAGAAAATGTATGGAGGGAGCTAAAACTTCAAGTTGCCTAGTGACAGCCAAGAAACCTTAAGGATTTAGAGAAGATCTGTAAAGAATAATTAACCAAAATCCCTCCAGAGATGTGTGCAAACCTGGTAACCAACTACAAGAAACATCTTACCTCTATGCTTACCAACAAATGTTTCTCCACCAAGTACTAAGTCATGTTTTGCTTAGGGATCAAATACTTATTTTACTCATTTAACTGCAACTCAATTTAATTATAACATTTGTATCATGTGTTTTTTTCTGGATTTATGGTTGATATTCTGTCTCTATCATTTAAAATACAACTATGATAAAAAATTATAGACCCTTCATTTCTTTGTAACTGGGCAAACTTACAAAATCTGCAAGGGATCAAATAATTATTTTCCCCACTGTATACAATTGCAAGAAAAAGTATGTGAACCCCTTGGGATTACGTGGAGTTTTGCATGAATTGGGCATAAAATGTGCTCTGAACGTCATCTAATTCACAACAATAGAAGAACACAGTCTGCTGAACATAATCCTACACAAACATTAGATGTTGCCATGGTTTAATTGCACATAACATGTAAATATTCACAGTGCAGGGAGGAAAAAGTATGTGAACCTTTGGACTTAATAACTGGTTGACCCTCCTTTGGCAGCAATAACCTCAACCAAACGTTTCCTGTAGTTGCAGATCAGACCTGCACAACGATCTGGAGTAATTTTGGACCACTCCTTTTCACAAAACTGTTTCAGTGTAGCAATATTCTTGGGATGTCTGGTGTGAATCGCTCTCTTAAGGTCATGCCACAGCATTTCAATCGGGTTGAGGTCAGGACTCTGACTGGGCTACTCCAGAAGGCGTATTCTGTGCTGTTGCAGCCATTGTTTTGTTGAATTACTTGTATGCTTTGGGTCATTGTCCTGTTGCATCACCCATCCTCTGCGGAGCTTCAGTTGGCGGACAGATGGTCATACGTTTTCCTGCAAAATGTCTTGATAAACTCTGGAATTAATTTTCCCATCAATGACAACAATCCGTCTAGGCCCTGAGGCAGCAAAGCAGCCCCAAACCATGATGCTCCCTCCGCCATGTTTTACAGTGGGGATGAGGTTTTGATGTTGGTGTGCTGTGCCTTTTTTTCTTCACACATAGTGTTGTGTGTTCTTCCCAAACAACTCAATCTTGGTTTCATCTGTCCACAGTATATTTTGCCAGTAGTGCTGTGGAACATCCAGGTGCTCTTTTGCAAACTTCAAACGTGCTGCAATATTCTTTTTGGACAGCAATGGCTTCCTCTGTGGTGTCCTCCCATGTACTCCATTCTTGTTTAATGTTTTCCTCATTGTAGATGTGTCAACAAAAATGTTAGCATGTGCCAGAGATTTCTCTAGGTCTTTAGCTGACACTCTGGGATCCTTCTTTACCTCATGCAGCATTCTGCGCTGTGCTCTTGCAGTCATTTTTACAGGACGACTACGCCTAGGGAGAGTAGCAACAGTGCTAAACTTTCTCCATTTGTAGACAGTCTGTCTTACCGTGGACACATGAACATCAAGGCTTTTGGAGATACTTTTGTAACCCTTTCCAGCTTCATGCAAGTCAACAATTCTTGATCGTAGGTCTTCTGAGAGCTCTTTTCTGCGAGGCATGGTTCACATCAGACAGTGCTTCTTGAAACCAGTAAACCCAAAACAGGTGTGTGTTTTTTAAGGGCAGGACAGCTGTCAGCAACACATCCAATATCATCACACTGATTGGAGTCAAGGTTGGCTCACTCCTGGCTCCAATTAGCTCTGGGAGAAGTCATTAAGCTAAGGCCTCACATACTTTTTCCTCCCTGCACTGTGAATGTTTACATGTTATATGCAATTAAACCATGGAAACATCTAATGTTTGTGTAGTATGTTCAGCAGACTGTGTTCTTCTATTGTTGTGACTTAGATGACGTTCAGAGCACATTTTATGCCCAATTCATGCAAAACTCCATGTAATCCCAAGGGGTTCACATACTTTTTCCTGCAACTGTATATATATGTGTGTGTGATTCGCCCTTCCGATGTTTTCGTGGGCGGGGGGGGAGGGGGGTGAGTCGCACTAGGTACCTATAAATTTAGTGGTCAAAATGCCCAACCAAAGGTTCACTAGTGAAGAGGCCTACATGATTCTGAGCATGTCAGGTGAAAGCGAAAGGGAAGACTCACTGACAAAATCTGCCTCAGAATACGAACCTGTAGACAGCAGCAGCACCCTAACAGTTAGCTCAGACGACGGAGAAGAGGTCCCTTGCTAAGATCAGGTGTACCCGACCCCATTTTCAGTTTGCTGAGGTGGTACAACACATGATGTATCTCATATGCAGCAGAGTGCCAGTACTAGTGCCGCGCTACATTTTGGTGAACTGGCGAGCACCAGCAGCCTAGTACATCCTGGTCTTATACATACCAGCACTGCAGTATCACTTGGTGACATGGTGAGTCCCATAAGTGCAGTACAAGCTGGTGCGATGGCGAGCACAAGTAGTGTCCTGCGGCCACCAAGAATTCGCACACAGGCCCGTACAGCCCCTAGTATCCTTCCGTATGTGCTTGCAAATCCTGATTGGCAGCCCACAAATTCTGCAGTACCCATACTTCCCCCATTCACTGCCCAACCCGGAATTCATGTGGAAATATCAATTTTAAATACCCCCCTTGATTTTTTGGAGCTGTTTTTCACAGATGATCTGTATGCATTGATTGTGAATCAAAGCAATTTATATGCACGACAATTTATCGCCGCCAACCCAAATTCAAACCTTGCCAGACCATTTGTATGGAAACCCATTACAGTTTCTGAATTTAAAGTTTTTTTGGGCCTAACCCTCAACATGGGCATTACTAAAAAAAATTAATTGTGGTTGTATTGGTCCATAGACCCGATTCATCAAATGCCCGTGTTCTCTGCTGCCATGGCTAGGCATAGATATGAGTCGGTTTATTGTAATGTACAGCGTTGAGCGAACTATTGGGGCTATATAAATACTGTATAATAATAATGTGTTGTGTGGTTCATGCTGGTGTCAGCTTATGGCACTTTAACATGTGAGTGGTTTGGATATGATGTTTTTTAAATACAAACCTGCTATACAGTATTACACTATCACCTGCTTTGTTCTCTTCCCTTTGAGCCTATATATTATATGAAGATTTGGATAGTATTGGAGAGTCTTTTTGCCATTGGTTACCAGTCTGCAGACCATTGCTCCCAGAGCAAATACGCAATTTGCTAGTTTATAACATTACTAGCAACTTGCTCTGGTGAATTTATTAATTTCTATTGGTGAAGGATTTCTACACAATTGGTGATGGATTTTTCACATCGTAATATTTTAATTTTTTAAGAAGATTTATATATCATTTTTCACAATAAGTTTTTATTTATTTGTTGTATCACCATCACAAATAAGGTTTGATTTATTTGTTATATCATTATCACTAAATTGAGTTGATTTAGTAAGCGCTACCTTTTTTCTGATTTGCACTATTACCTCTGTTAGAGGGTGAGGTTTAGCAGCTTGAATATAACACAATATAATTTAAGTTCTTTTGGCGCTGTTTTCACTCATGTTATTTTGGTAGATACAAGATGATATTGCATTTTATGCACTTCAACAACAACACACTCAGTCGTCCTCGGAGTTTGTTGTCGTTGAATTTGACCGGCTCCACAAAATTGGGCCCCTCATAAATCACTTTACCAAAAATTTGCAGATGTGCATACTCCCCAGATATGGGGTCAAGATGTAGAAGACCTATGAGAGAGCAACAGGCTATACATATAAGTTTCAGATTTACAAGGGAAAATGTGGAGCCCCCTGGATGCCCAGACTACATGGGGAGCAGTGGCAAGATAGTTTGGGACTTGGCGTCATCCTTTTTCCATACGGGGTACCACTTATACGTGGACAATTTTTATTCAAGCGTGCAACTATTTAGACATCTGTACAATCTTGGAATTGGTGCATGTGGCACTGTGCGACCTAATCGCCGGGGCTTCCCCCAACAGCTTTTAAATACCCGTCTTAGAAAGGGGGAAAAAGCCTGTTTGAGAAACGAAGAATTGCTCGCAGTGAAGTGGAAGGACAAACGGGATGTTTTCTTCCTGTCTTCCATTCACGCAGATACAACCATCCAAATTACCACAGCAGCTGGTGTTGTTGAGAAGCCCCTCTGTGTCCATGATTATAACCTTAACATGGGAGGGGTGGACTTCAATGACCAGATGATGAAGCCGTACTTAGTTTCCCGAAAAGCCAGACGCTAGTACAAAAAAGTGTCTGTTTATTTCAATTGGCTTTATATAACGCTTTTGTTCTTTACAAAGCAACTGGACATAGTGGATCCTTCCTAAAATTCCAGGAAGAGATCATCACAGCCCTTTTGTATCCAGTAGGTGCTATGGCCCCAACCCAGATGCAGTTAGCTGGTTGCATGAGAGGCATTTTCCCGATGCCATTCCTGGTACCCCAACCCAAAGGAACCCCCAAAAAGGATGTTGTGTCTGTAGCAGACATGGAATTAGGCATGACAGCCACTTTTTTTGTCCCTCCTGTCCTGACCAACCTGGCCTCTGCATCAAGGACTGCTTCCGTCGCTACCACACACTAGTGCAGTATTAGTATAGGGTACAGCTGCCCCCCCCGTGCACCTGCATTCGTGAACATTGACCATGTGTCAGTTGCACCATGCATGTGAGGTATCAACACGAACGTCAGATCAAGGGCAGTAATTCTAGCACTAGACCTCCTCTGTAAATCTAAAATGGTAGTTTGTAAAGGCTTTTAAAGCGTTGCCTATAGATATTAAAAATGTATGCAGTTCGTCACCATTGCACAGGGCATGCGCAGTTTTAAAGCATGTTATGTTTGGTATCTATTTACTCAGCATAGCATCTTTTATATCTTACCAAATAATTGGCAAATATATTGTGTTTTTGTGCATTAAAATTTAAAAAAGTGCATTTGTTTAAAAAAAATTGTTTGAAAAATCGCTGCACGAGTACTATGTGACAAAAAAATTGCAGCACCCACCATTTTATTCACTAGGGTGTCTGCTTTAACAAAATATATAATGTTTGGGGGTTCAAATTAATTTCCTAGCAAAAATATTGTTTAGAAGAATGAGTGATGTGTGGCATAAACTTCTAATGTTGGGCATAAAATGCCCCCACCCCCCAAAATGACCCCTTTTGGAAAGTAGACACCCCAAACTATTTGCTGAGAGGCATTTTGAGTCAATAGAAGAATTTATTTTTTTACCACAAGTTTTTGGAAAATGACAAAAAAAAATTTACACAAAATTGTAATTTAAATAATTTATTGCGGAGTGCGCATGCGTGGCCGCCGGGATCGGATGTCCCGGCACTAGCTCCGCACATCTCCAGCACTGACAGCAGCCCATAAAAGGGCATAGTGCCGCTTCACCCCCGGGGCCCCCCCCTGCCTTTCTCCGGATCTCGGGCACCTGATATAATGCCCAGAAAGACGGCGGTGAAGAGCCGTGGAGGCTCCCAGCTGCGGCTCCCTGCGGGGACTGGGGGATCCAAGATGGCGGCCGGATCGGCGCCTGCGGCTCCTGGTGCCTCCTCTGCCTCTATTGCAGCAGCACCTCTCCATCGGAGGGAGAAGATGGGCTCCTCGTCCCATGATGGTCCAGGGAGGACTGCAGCAGCATCGTTGGCTGGGGTGAGTGACTCCCTCCAGCCCTGTGCCACTAGAGTCCCAGGCTTCGGCCTGTTCATTGAGCCATGACTCCCCTGCATCCTCGCCCTTGAGCAGCGAAATAGCTGCCATTTTTTCAAGCCAGCATAGCGGTCCTGAGCCCGCGGATGATAGCCCGGCTTCCTCGCCAACGATTCCTCCTGACCCGCCTCTATACTCTGGTGATGCAACTTTGATAGCTCGGTTCGCGGATTTGCTGCAACGCGAATTAGACAGAGCTACCTCAAAACCGGCGGCTGATCTTAAGCAGGATTTTCAGGCCTTGGGCCACCGTCTAGACAGTATTGAGGCTAAAGTTGATGCGACAGTCCAAAGTATCTCCCAAAATTCTAACATGATCACTGACTTGCAAGATCGCCTGGAGGAGGCGTATTCTAAAATTGATGACCTGGAGAATCGGGCCAGGCGATACAATTTTTGCATTCGAGGTCTTCCTGAGTCGGTAAAGGAGCTTACTAGCTGCGCACACACCCTCATGCGGTCCGCTATGCCTGCTATTGATGACCTTCACCTTGAGATTGATCGCATTCACTGGGCACTGATCCCCCCCCGGCAAGGGGGGCCTCCTAGAGATATCATCGTCAAGCCTCATTTTTTCCAGGTTAAGGAAGCGGTCATGCGGTATGGCAGGGAGAATCCGGATATAGAGCTTGAAGGGCACAAGGTACAAATCTTTGCTGATGTCTCGTCGGCCACTATCCAGAGGCGGCGATCCCTCAAGCCACTTCTCTCTCACTTGGTTCAAAAGGGCATTAAATATAGTTGGGCCTACCCTTTTCGTCTACAGTTCACTCTTAATGGAAAGTCCTATGGGTTTGCTACATTCCAGGATGGCGAAGAGTTGCTGCTTCAGTTAGGTATTATATCTCGCAGTCCGACGTCCCATTCTCCTACGGGATCGGCTCCTCAACCTCCGCTGCTCCAGCCATTGTGGACTACTCCATCATCTAAGAAGAGGGGGTCCCGGGAACCGCCTGGGAGGATTTCTTGAACTTCCGTGTTCTTTTGGGGACTTTTCGCTGGGATATGTTCGTTGATGGCGGCCTCTCTGTGGCTCTTACGGGCGTTGGCCGCTGTTACTGTGTTGGCATGGGGGGATGGGCTGGGGGTGGGACTTGGGGTGTTGATTGCATCTGTTTGCTGCATACAATTTCAAGTGGTTTTAATTACTTTGTTTTTATGTTCAATGCGCTGTGCGTTTGATTTATTGTTGATGGGTTATAATTGTTGTCGGTGCCGGAGAGTGTCTTTGCGCTCTCCCTGATTGGAAGACTCTTCCCCGGGATTGTTTCTCTGGGTGGATCTATTCCACCACAGGGCTATTGCTCTGTATTTCCTGGTACATTGTTTCATTCATTTACTAGTTGTCAGGGCAGGGCTGTGGAACGGACAGGTAGGCCTAGTGGCAGGGTAACGCACTGGCTGACGACAACCACCTCCAACAGACCGAAGTCCCTCAGGGCGCGGAGTCTAAGTCCCAGGCTGCCCTTCACCAGGGCCCCTGATGGTGGGGATGGACTTGACGTAGCCAGGAACCAGGTCGCGGCCCCGGAGACACCCCGGCTGCGGTAATGGCCGCCGCCAATGGCGTGTAGCTGGTGAGAATGACAATAGCGTAGTCAGGCAAGCTGGGTCAACAACAACGGGACAAAACAGTACAGAACAGTAGACAGAGAATCACAGGTCACGGGCCGGGTTCAGCAACAGAAGGTCAGATCGAAGGAAAACACAGAGAATGGTCTAGTCACAAGCCGAGTCAAATACCAGAAGAGTCACGAGCATATACACAGAGCTGTAGCAAGACCAAGACACAAGTGCAAAGAGCATGTGCGGATCACAGGCTTATATGTACTCAGCCACACCCCTCTGGGGGATGGACCTCAGAGACCTGAAGGCATAAAAGCTTCCCACCATGCTCAGCATAAATCCAAGATGGATGCCAGCACATGGAGTAACATAACCTCTGGGAAAAGGTAGGACCTTGACAGTACCTCCTCCTCAAGGGCCCCTCCCCCTCCGCGGCTCAACAAAAGGTTTCTGAGGAAAGCGGGTATGAAAAGCGCGGAGGAGGGCAGGAGCATGGACATCTGCGGAAGGAACCCAGGAACGCTCCTCGGGACCAAAACCGCGCCAATGAACCAGGAACTGTAATCGACCGCGCACCAATCGAGAGTCCAGGATCCGGCTCACCTCATACTCCTCATGACCGTCAACCCGAATGGGACGGGTCGAGGCAGAGAGGTAGTGAAGCGATTGCAGATCAGAGGTTTCAACAGTGATACATGAAAGATATTGGAGATCCGCATCCCAGGTGGAAGGGCAAGGGCATAGGCCACCGGATTCACCTTGCGGAGAATGCGAAAAGGACCGACAAAACGGGGAGCTAGTTTGGGTGTGGGCACCCAAAGATTGAGGTTACGAGTAGACAACCACACCCGATCGCCGACCTGGTATGAAGGAGCGGGCAACCGTCTGCGATCAGCCTGGAACTTCTGACGCTGAGCCGAGTCCCTCAAAGCCCTCTGGATCTGCCCCCATGAAGAATGCAGGGCAGCAAGATGGTTCTCCACAGCCGGAATGTCCTGTGGTGAGAACCTCTCAGGTAATACCGCGGGTTGGTACCCATAGTTGGCCATGAAGGGAGACATCCCGGAGGAGGAGTTGACCGCTGAGTTCCTGGCAAACTCTGCCCAAGGCAGGAGATCGGCCCAATTGTCCTGATGGTCCGAGATATAACACCGAAGTTATTGTTCTAAGGCCTGATTGGAACGCTCCGCAGCCCCATTGGACTGCGGGTGGTAGGCTGAAGAAAAGGAGAGACTAATACCCAACTGGGAGCAGAAGGCGCGCCAGAATCTGGACACGAACTGACTCCCGCGGTCCGAGACAATCACCTTGGGCAACCCATGCAGGCGAAAAATCTCCCTGGAAAAGACCGTGGCCAGTTCTTGCGCTGTTGGTAATTTCCTGAGTGGAACACAATGGCACATTTTGGAAAAACGATCGACGACCATGAGAATGACCGTATGACCCCGAGACACAGGGAGGTCTACAATAAAGTCCATGCCCAGGTGTGACCAAGGACGCTCCCCATTGGGAATGGGTTGCAGAAGACCCATTGGAAGATGCCGTGGAGATTTATTCTTGGCACAGATAGAACATGCCGCTACATAAGAGGCGATGTCGGCACGGAGAGTTGGCCACCAGAACAACCGAGAGACGACCCAAGACAACTGGTTCCTCCCCGGATGCCCGGCAGTTTTGGAGTTATGGTAAGTATGCAGCAGACGGGTGCGCAACCCCTCGGGTACAAAGCATCTACCCTCCGGTCTCTCGGGAGGAGCGTCAGTTTGAGCCGCCAAAATCTGCTCCCCAAGGGGAGAAGTCAGACTGGTGCGAATGGCAGCCAGGATCTGATCTGGAGGTATGACCGAGGTTGGCTCAGAGTCCTCCCTGGACAACTCAGAGTATTGCCGCGATAATGCATCAGCCCTGACATTCTTGGAACCAGGCAAATAGGAGACCACATAGTTGAACCGCGACAAAAACAAGGCCCATCTGGCCTGACGGGGTGTCAATCTTTTGGCCTCCGAAAGATAAGTCAGGTTCTTATGATCGGTAAGAATGAGGACCGGAACCGCGGAGCCCTCAAGCAGGTGCCTCCATTCCTTGAGAGCCAGAATGATTGCCAACAACTTCCTATCTCCAATCTGGTAGTTGCACTCTGCAGAGGAAAGCTTCCTGGAGTAGAACCCACAGGGAAGTAGGGGTCCATCGGGCGACCGACGTTGAGACAGGAGAGCGCCTACTCGGGCCTACATCCGATGCATCTCGGATGCATCGACCTCAAGGATGAAGGGCAATCCAGGATTGGGATGAGACAGTATCGGAGCCGAAGCGAAGGCGGATTTCAGAGCCTCGAAAGCTACGATGGCCTCGGATGACCACTCGTGAGGATTACTGCCCTTCTTGGTTAGGTCTGAGAGAGGCTTTGCCAGCGTGGAGAAGTTCCTGATGAACTTCCGATAGTAGTTGGCAAAACCCAAAAAACGCTGAATGGGCCGAAGACCATTGGGACGAGGCCACTGCAGAACCGCCAAAACCTTCTGAGGGTCCATGGAGAATCCCTCCGCAGATATGATGTAGCCTAAAAAGGCAACTTGGGATCGATGGAATTCACACTTCTCAAGTTTACAAAAAAGTTCGTTCTCACGTAATCGTTGCAGCACCTGCTTGACATCGTGGATATGGGACTCCATGGAGGCAGAGTAAACCAGGATGTCATCCAAGTAAACTACCACGCACTGCTGCAACAAGTCACGAAGGACATCATTTATGAATTCCTGAAAAACTGCGGGCGCGTTACACAACCCGAAGGGCATCACCAGGTATTCGTAGTGGCCGGTTCTGGTGTTAAACGCGGTCTTCCACTCATCCCCCTGTTTGATCCGTACGAGGTTGTACGCCGCCCTAAGGTCAAGTTTGGTAAAGACTGTTGCCCCCTTAAGGCGGTCGAACAACTCAGTAATCAAGGGAATCGGGTATGCATTCTTAGTGGTGATTCGATTGAGACCCCTATAATCAATGCAGGGCCTCAATTCACCACCCTTCTTCTTTACAAAGAAAAAGCCCGCTCCAGCTGGGGAAGTAGACTTACGAATGTGCCCCCGGGAAAGCGCATCCGCAATGTACTCCTCCATGGCCTTATTCTCCGCAACCGAGAGAGGATACACCCTGCCACGTGGAGGAGTGGCACCGGGTTGCAAGGATATGGCGCAGTCGTAAGGACGATGAGCAGGTAAGGCACCAGCGCGTACCTTATCAAACACGTCCTGGTACTCCCCATAATCAGTGGGCAACGCAGAGTCCGAGGAGGCACACAACACCTTAACCGGCCCACGGATGCACCCGGCCCCACACTGTGGAGACCACGAGAGAATCTCGGCAGTTTGCCAATTGAAGGTTGGATTGTGCATCTGGAGCCAGGGATACCCCAAAACCACCGAATAGTGCGGAGAAGAAATCACCTGGAAACAGGCCAACTTCCTGTGAACAGCCCCAATAGCTACTTCAACTGGCATAGTCTCGTGGGTAACTTGCGGTGGTTGCAGGGGCCTGCCATCTATCGCCTCGAGAACCAATGGGGTAAATCGAGCCTGCAGGGGAATGGAGTGCTGGGCAGCAAACGAGCTGTCCATAAACAACCCGCCGGCCCCAGAATCTACCAACGCCTGGGCCGTCACCGAGCCCTCCGCCCAAGAGAGGACAACGGTGATCAGTGGCTTATCTCTGCGGAACGCCGGGGACGAGGAGACTGCACCCAAGATCTGTCCCCGACAGGATCTCAGGTGCGAGCGTTTCCCGGACGGACCAGACAGGACCGCCGAAAGTGCCCACCAAGACCACAGTACAGGCAGCGACCCTCCTGACGCCGAGCGGCCTGCTCTCCCTCGGAAAGGCGAGCAAACCCCAGCTGCATGGGCTCACCACCAGACAATCTATTCCCAGGAGGTGTGGGAGGAGAGGGAGGAATGGGTGGGACAGAAAACGCAGGTGCCAGTCGATTGGAAGGCCTCCGCAGGCGTTCCTTGAGTGAAGGCCTCTCCCTGAGCCTGGTATCAATCAGGATCAGGAAGGAAATTAGTGCTTCCAGCTCCACAGGCAATTCCTTGGCTGCGATCTCATCCTTCAATGCATCAGAAAGACCCTGAGAAAACGCAGCCACCAGAGCCTCATTGTTCCAACCCACCTCTGCTGCCAGGGTACGAAACTCTATGGCGTACTCGGCAACGGTCCGTGAACCCTGATGCATAGACATGAGCAGCTTGGCAGCCGAGGCGGAGCGAGCCGGTACGTCGAATACCCTACGGAAGGCATCGACAAAACCGGAAAACTCGTGAATCACTGGGTCATTCCTCTCCCATAAGGGATTCGCCCAGGCCAAGGCCTTGTCTGAGAGTAGCGATATTAGGAAACCCACCTTTGACCTCTCAGTCGGAAAAGCGTGGGGTATTAATTCGAAGTAAATCCCCACCTGGTTGAGGAAACCACGACACTGACTTGGCTCACCCCCAAAGCGCTGTGGAAGAGGGGCTGAACCAGTCATACCTCTGGACGCCGCGGGTACCGCAGCAGCCGCGGCGGTAGGCGCAACCAGCGGAACAGCAGCGGGAGCGACCACCGGAGTGACAACCGGCCTAATAACACCAGGAGTAAGGTGCGCGGTGCGTGCCAACAGAGTTTGCAACGCCTGAGCGAACTGATCCAACAGGAGATCCTGTTGATCCAGTCTGGCGACCAACATTGGAAGTGAAGGCGTACCTGCACTGTCAGGATTCATGGCACTTGTGTAATGTCAGGGCAGGGCTGTGGAACGGACAGGTAGGCCTAGTGGCAGGGTAACGCACTGGCTGACGACAACCACCACCAACAGACCGAAGTCCCTCAGGGCGCGGAGTCTAAGTCCCAGGCTGCCCTTCACCAGGGCCCCTGATGGTGGGGATGGACTTGACGTAGCCAGGAACCAGGTCGCGGCCCCGGAGACACCCCAGCTGCGGTAATGGCCGCCGCCAATGGCGTGTAGCTGGTGAGAATGACAATAGCGTAGTCAGGCAAGCTGGGTCAACAACAACGGGACAAAACAGTACAGAACAGTAGACAGAGAATCACAGGTCACGGGCCGGGTTCAGCAACGGAAGGTCAGATCGAAGGAAAACACAAAGAATGGTCTAGTCACAAGCCGAGTCAAATACCAGAAGAGTCACGAGCATATACACAGAGCTGTAGCAAGACCAAGACACAAGACACAAGTGCAAAGAGCATGTGCGGATCACAGGCTTATATGTACTCAGCCACACCCCTCTGGGGGATGGACCTCAGAGACCTGAAGGCATAAAAGCTTCCCACCATGCTCAGCATAAATCCAAGATGGATGCCAGCACATGGAGTAACATAACCTCTGGGAAAAGGTAGGAACTTGACACTAGTACTGTTTCGTGTACCGCGGTCACTTGGCATTTGGACTATTGTGTTCCAAATGTCCTCTTTTCTTTTTTTCTCTTTGTTTTTTTCTGATTTTTTTGGGGGTCAGCTGGCGACATTTAAGGACTTCTAGGGATCTTCATACTCTTGAGGAACTTTATTGAGGGTCTTTATTATGCTTAGTTCCATAATTAATTATTATGTCTTCCTTATGGTCTACTAGCGGAGAAATTCGCTTCCTTTCTCACAATGTTCAGGGGCTTAATTTCCCATCCAAAGGCATACAGGCCTTTAGCTCATACCACTCCCTTGGGGCGGATATAGTTGCTTTACAGGAGACTCATTTCCCCCCCTCCTTCTCTCCACGTTATGTTCATAAAAATTACCCTCTCTGCTTTTTTGCTAATGCTTCAGAGAAAAAGCGGGGGGTGGCCCTATGCTTTTCTCGCCGAGTGTCTTTTGTCGAATCTAAAATTGTCCGGGACAAGGAGGGGGGATATCTTTTGGTGAAAGGCCACTTGGGAGGAAACCTTATCACTTTTATAATTTATTATACCCCCAATGCCAATCAGGTTGAATTTTTCCAATCTTTGTTAAGCACTCTGGCCGGAGAATTTGAGGGTGACGTTATTCTAGCTGGTGACTCTAATTTAGCGTTGGACCAGACTCTGGATCGTTCCCGAACTGCCACGCTTCAGCCTCCTTCTAGACGGCGTCGTAAATTGGCTCAACTCTTATATCGATATGATTTTATTGATGTGTGGAGGGAGGCTAATCCTACTTCTCGAGACTACTCCCACTACTCCAGGGCTCATAATAGTTATTCTTGCATTGACCATATTTTTCTTCATACATATTCACTCCCCAAACTTGTTACTGCTAAAATCTTTTCTACTCCCTGGTCTGACCACGACCCAGTTTCTATCACCTTGTCGTCCGAGACTCCTGGTAAGACAGCTTTTCATTGGCGTCTTAATGACTCTATTTTGGGTAATCCCTCTCATTGTCGGGAAATCTCCTCACACCTACAAATAATTTTTGATTTTAATAAAGCAGAGGACACGAACCCGGCGATTAATTGGGCAGCTCATAAGGCCTCAGTCAGGGGATATATTATTCAACTCTCTTCTCGTTTAAAAAAAGCCCGAAATGACCTACTTGCTACTAAAACTCAATTGTATACTGACCTGGTTGCTCAACATAAGCGACATCCCAGTTCTGATTTGTTACTTAAACTGGATCAGGCCTGCCTGGAACTTAACTTATGTCTTACTACCACTGCGGACAAACAACTTCGTTGGTCTAATCATAAATTCTTTACTTGGAGGGACAGGCCTGGCACCCTGTTAGCTCGCAAGCTGACTCCTAGACATTCCCAGACGGCCCTCCCCAAGCTCAGACTGGACAACGGTTCATTATCCCAGGACCTGGGTAAGATCCTCCACAAATTCCATTCTTTTTATTCTCAGCTTTATAGTTCGCCCACGGGGGGGGGTTGTTCTTCTTCCTCTCTGGAGGCTTTTTTGGAGTCTGTCTCATTTCCCCCCCTCCGGGAGGCCCATAGGGAGCTAATGGAACAACCTATCTCCTGTGAAGAAGTTGGGAATGCGGTGAAATCCCTGGCCTCTCATAAAGACCCGGGATGGTCTTCCCAATAATTACAATAAAGCTTTCCCGGACATTCTGATACCCCATATGGCCCTGTACTTTAATTATTTGCGGGAGGGGGGAGTGGTTCTCCCAAAGGAAAATAAGGCATTCATTAGTGTCATTCCCAAGCCTTTCAAGGATGCCGCTATGGTCTCCAATTACCGGCCTATTTCTTTAATTAACTGTGATTTAAAGATTCTAACTAAAATCCTGGCCCTACAGCTCCATAACTTCTTGGCTTTCTACATTCATGATGACCAATCAGGATTCATAAGTGGTCGACAAACATCGGACCAAATTAGGCAGACTATAGCTTTGCTTTCAGCTGTGCAGTCCAATTGGGATGGATCGTCGCAAAGGGAAATTTTACTACTGTCACTGGATATTCAGAAGGCATTCGACAGTCTGTCCTGGGACTATTTGTTTAGAACGTTGGACAGGTTTGGGTTTGGCCCTTATTTTACGACGCTGTTGCGGGCCCTCTATTCTACTCCGTCAGCTCAAGTTTCCATTCGTGGATATAAATCAGTCCCTTTTTCGATAGAACGAGGAACTAGACAGGGATGTCCTCTTTCTCCGTTGCTCTTTGCGTTGGCGATGGAACCTCTTGCGATTGCTATTCGCGCTGATTCCACTATATCGGGTGTTACCTGTGGTCAAAGGGTTCATAAATGCGCCCTATTTGCCGATGATGTTCTTATGTACATATCTAATCCTCGAACGTCTCTGCCTGGTTTCTTCCATGTTTCATCGGTTTTCTGAGGCCTCCGGTCTTACGCTTAACTCATCTAAAACTGTTGCTTTAAATATCTCGTTACCCGATTCAGAGGTTCACTACTGCCGGGAAAACTTTGATTTTCAGTGGGCCCCTGGTTCTCTCCCCTATCTGGGGATTCTCCTTACGAAATCTTTATCGACGCTATACCAGGCCAACTATCTCCCGCTTTTCAAACGACTTAAAAATGACTTATTAGCTTGGCAGGATCTTTCACTTTCCTGGTTCGGTAGAATTCTATTAAAATGACCTTCCTACCTAGATTATTATACTATTTCAGGACGTTACCAATTCTGATTCCCAAACGAGAACTAGTCTTACTACAGGCTGCAGTCTCCAGATTTGTATGGAGGGGAAAGCGCCCTAGGCTGAACAAATCTACCTTATCTTCTTTGAAGAGGCATGGCGGTTTGGGACTCCCTAATCTTTTCGCATACTTTCAGGCGGCCCAAATAGCACAACTATCTTGTACTACGGCCAGGGGATATGTCCCCCAATGGGTTGGGATTGAGGCTCTTTCGTGCCGTCCATATGCTATTGGTACTCTTATGTGGCTTCCCAGTAGATTGCGCCCTCCTATTTTGTGTCCTACTCTATCCTATTCATTGTCGGTGTGGGATAGATGGCGAGCTCGTAAACCTTTTTTCTCTCCGCATACCCCGTTGGCTCCGGTGTTTGGTAATCCTGAGTTTGCCCCGGGTTTGTCTTTCGCGAGGTTCCAATGGTGGATTAATAAGGGATTGCTACGTATTGGGGATTATTTGGATGGGGTTCGCCCTCGGTCTCTTCATTATTTTGTGAATTTTTGTGGGATGCCTCGTGGAGAGATATTTAGTTACCGTCAACTTCGCTCTTTTATTGATAGCAAACTTAGACTACTCACAGAACCTTGTGCGCTTACTTCCCTCGAGGTCTCCTGTGGGGCAAGTGGGATGATGCGAGGTCGCTTGTCCATTGTTTATGCTTTGTTGGTTGATCCCCTAACTAAATTATCTTACATGACTCTATGGGAACGGGATTTAAATAGTTCATTTGATTTGGATACCTGGCGGACTACGGCCCATGCCCTATCGAAGATTTCAATTAACACTGATCTTGTTGAATCTAACTACAAAACGCTACTTCGGTGGTATTTGGTTCCTGCTCGCCTAGCCATAATGTATCCTTCCGTTTCATCTGGCTGTTTCCGACGCTGTGGTCAGGAGGGTACCATGTTCCACGTCTGGTGGAAATGTCCAGTCGTGAGTAGGTTCTGGATCCGCATATTTAATTTTCTTTACTCAGTGACAGGAATTAATATCCGTAGATCGCCGGAAGTGGCCTTGTTTAATATACTACCCTCTGATGTTCCCAAAAAATCGATTAAATTAATTTTATATATCATATTGGCGGCTCGCATTACCATAGCTAGGAGTTGGAAACAATCCTTGATCCCGCTAGATAGAGTGAAACAAAAACTCAACTGGATTATGGTTAATGATAAACTGACGAGTATCGTCACTGATGATGTGTCCAGATTTGAGAGGACTTGGGATCCTTGGATTACTTATATTACTGTATCGTGAGTGTCTGGCAGCTGACCCCCCCCCCCTCTTATATATATATATATATATATTTTTTTTTTCTCTCTTTCTTTCACTTGAGAGTACTTTCCTTTTCGTCTCTCTCTTCCTCTCTTTTTCTACTATTTGTTGAAATATTTTTTTTCTCTCTGTTATTTTTGGCTCATTTTGATTAAATTTTTGGTTTATTGATCTATGAAACCTGTATGTTTTGATGGCTATGACATTTCTTATGTGAATTGTAATGCTATTGTCTGCTAATCTTTTTATGTACCTACCAGCGTTATGATTATGATTCTACATCTTGTTCCACCTTGCGGGTGGGCCCTTTTTTTTTTTTCTCTCTTTTATTGTTAGCCATCATGTTTTATGCTTTAATATGCTTGTTTCTCAATAAAAATATTGAAATATAAATAATTTATTGCACACACATGCCATATGTATATGTGGAATTACTCCCCAAAATACATTCTGCTACTTCCCCTAAGTATGGGGGGTACCACATGTGACAGACGTTTTGGCAGTCTAGCCAAGTACAGGACCCCAAAATCCAATAAGCACCTTCAGGCTTTTAGAGGGATTTATTTCCTCATTACACTTCCTGACTACCTATCACAGTTTCGGACGCCCTGAAATGCCAGGACAGCATTTGTCATTTTCCAAAAACTTGTGTTTTTTGGATATTTTTTATGACAGAAATGAGAAAATATTGTTTTTTTTTCAAAATTTTTGTGTTTTTTTTGTTTATAGCACAAAAAATAAAAAGCGCACAGGTGATCAAATACCACCGAAAGAAAGCTCCATTTGTGTGAAAGAAAGGACATAACTTTTTTTTGGGTACAGCTTTGCATGACCACAAATTCCATTATCTATACCATAGTTTGTAGACGCTATAACTTTCACACAAAGCAATCAATATACACTTACTGGGATTTTTTTAACCAAAAACATGTAGCAAAATACATATTGGCCTAAATGTATGACTAACTTTGAGTTTACTATATATTTTTTATAGCCAAAATTAAAAAATATCTTTTTTTTTCAAAATTTTCGGTCTTTTTTTGTTTATAGCGCGAAAAATAAAAAGCGCACAGGTGATCAAATACCACCAAAAGAAAGCTCTATTTGTGTGAAAAAAAGGACATAAATTTTATTTATGTACCATATTGAAAGACTGCGTACTTGTCAGTTCAACTAGCACAGCGCTGTATAGCAAATAATGGCGTAAATTGCAGTATCTATACCAGCAATGGGCAAACTACGGCCCGCGGGCCGTATACAGCCCGGCGGACCTTTTAATCCGGCCCGCGGAGCTAGGCTCCCGCTAGGCTCCTCTCACAGTCCGCCCTGAAGACCGGTGTAGCATGAAAATCTGTCTCCTATGAGGATCTGTCCCCCTCGACGTATCTGCGCATGTGCCGGAGATCGCCGATCGGCTGCTAATGCCTGAAACTGGCACATGCGCAGATACGTCGAGGGGGACAGATCCTCATAGGAGACAGATTTTCATGCTACACCGGAACGGCGCGGGAACACAGCGAGAGGAACGCGCGGAGCAAAGGTAAGTGAATTGACACGGGGGGGACTTGGGGACTTAATATGGGGGATGAATTACTATGGGGGATGAATTACTATATGGGGGATGAATTACTATATGGGGGATGAATTACTATGGGGGATGAATTACTATATGGGGGATGAATTACTATGGGGGATGAATTACTATGGGGGATGAATTACTATATGGGGGATGAATTACTATGGGGGATGAATTACTATATGGGGGATGAATTACTATGGGGGATGAATTACTATATGGGGGATGAATTACTATGGGGGATGAATTACTATGGGGGATGAATTACTATATGGGGGATGAATTACTATGGGGGATGAATTACTATATGGGGGATGAATTACTATGGGGGATGAATTACTATATGGGGGATGAATTACTATGGGGGATGAATTACTATGGGGGATGAATTACTATATGGGGGATGAATTACTATATGGGG
Organism: Staurois parvus; assembly: GCF_062004578.1. Lineage (NCBI taxonomy): Eukaryota > Metazoa > Chordata > Amphibia > Anura > Ranidae > Staurois > Staurois parvus. The sequence continues at coordinate 43,810 of NW_028318438.1, read as the reverse complement.
GATTAATTACTATGGGGGATGAATTACTATATGGGGGATGAATTACTATGGGGGATTAATTACTATGCTTACTATGGGGGAATATTACTATACTTACTATGGATGACACATACACATCATTCATCTACTCTTGGTCCGGCCCCCGGGTCCAATATATGAACCCATTGTGGCCCTCAAGTCAAAACGTTTGCCCACCCCTGATCTATACCATAGTTTGTAGACGCTATAACTTTCACACAAAGCAATCAATATACACTTACTGGGATTTTTTACCACAAACATGTAGCAGAATACATTTTGGCTTAGATTTATGACTAACTTTGAATTTACTATATATTTTTTATAGCCAAAAGTAGAAAATATTCTTTTTCTAAATTTTCAGTCTTTTTTTGTTTATAGTGCAAAAAATAAAAAGCGCACAGGTGATTAAATACTACAGAAAGAAAGCTCTATTTGTGTGAAAGAAAAGGATGTAAATTTCACTTGGGTACAGCATTGATGACCGCGCAATTATCAGTCGAAATCGTGCATAACCGAACAGCAAGAAAAGGCCTGGTCAGGAAGGGGGGTAAATCCTCAGGAGGGCAAGTGGTTAAGCGGTTAATTTTGTCCCTAACGTGTATGTGTGCTGATTTTACGCACAGGCTGGCTGGCTTTTCTCCATGATCTCAGCTCTGAACCATAAGTGAGATCACGGAGAAGAACCAGCCAGATCTGGGTTTACTAACACACAGATCTCTGTGCTATGGTTGGCCACAGCCATCAGCAAGTCCACAGCCAAATCAGGGCATGCGCACCTGTAAACCTGGAAGTTCCCCCGTAGCATACGTATTCATTGCAAGGGAACAACAGAGCTGCTGGCCAGCAGTAAAAGTTCAACTACTGGTCGCAAGTGATTTAAAACGCACAAGATGGAACTGTACACAGCTGTTACACCATGCAGTTTTGCATGTTGCGATGCATAGGATGCCATTAAGAATTCAGCCCTGTTCACACTAGTGTTTTGTAGTTTGGAGCTTGAAGCTCAAAAATGCTCAACAAGCAAAAACCAATTGTTTTCAATGGCTCTTTTTCATATCTGAGCATCTTTTTGTGTGTAGAAAAATGCCTGTGTCTCACGAGCTACTTTTCCAGCAGAATTGAGCGTTTTTGCCCCATAGGCTTCAATGGAAATGCCTGCAAAGTGTAACGTGTTTTTTTCAAGTGTTTTCTGCTCAACCAGCAGCTCTTCATACCTTTGAAAATTGCCTGACAAAAGCTGCAAAAACATGCAATTCTGCTCCAAAATATGCTCAAAAACACACTGCTTAGGGGTGAATGTAGCCTTAAAGGCCCCCATATGTCTGCTAGAGAGCAGTGCTTTCCGTAAACACTGGGAGCTTGCTGGCAGGATTATGCACTTCCTAAGCCGCACATACACTATATTGCTGAAAGTATTGGGCCAGCCCTCCAAATCATTGGATTCAGGTGTCCCGATCACCTTCATGGCCAGAGGTGTATAAAATCAAGGACCTAAGCATGCAGACTGCTTCTACAAACATTTGTGAAAGAATGGGTCGCTCTCAGGAGCTCAGTGAATTAAAGCATGGTAACATGATAGGTGGTCATCTGTGCAATAAGTCCATCCATGACATTTCCTTGCTACTAAATATTCCACAGTCAACTGTTAGTGGTATCATAACAAAGTGGAAGCAACTGGGAACAACAGCAACGTAAAATGGCCACGTAAAATGACAAGAGAGGGGTCAACACATGTTGAAGCGCACAGAAGTCGCCAACTGTAGAGTCAATAGTTAAAGACCTCCAATCTTCATCTGGCCTTCAGATTAGCACAACAACAGTGTGTAGAGAGCTTCATATAATGGGTTTCCATGGCCGGCCAGCTGCATCTAAGCCTTACATCACCAAGTGCAATGCAAAGCGGCAGATGCAGTGGTGTAAAACACGCTGCCACTGGACTCTAGAGCAGTGGAGACATGTTCTCTGAAGTGACCAATCAATCATGCTTCTCTGGAATTCTGATGGATGTGTCTGTGTTTGGTGGTTGCCAGGAGAACGGTACTTGCCTGACTGCATTGTGCCAAGTGTAAAGTTTGTTGGAGTGGGGATTATGGTGTGGGGATGTTTTTCAGGGGTTGGGCTTGGCCCCCTAGTTCCAGTGAAGGGAACTCTTAAGGTGTCAGCATACCAAAACATTTTGGACAATTTCATGCTCCCAACTTTGTGGGAAGAGTTTGGGGATGACCCCTTCCTGTTCCAACATGACTGCGCACCAATGCACAAAGTAATATCCATAAAAGACATGGATGAGCCAGTTTGGGGTGGAGGAACTTGACTGGCCTGCGCAGAGTCCTGACCTCAACCCAACAGAACACCTTTGGGATGAATTAGAGCGGAGACTGTGAGCCAGGCCTTCTCATGACATCAGTGCCTGACCTCACAAATGCGCTTCTGGAAGAATGGTCAAACATTCCCATAGACACACTCCTAAACCTTGTGGACAGCCTTCCCAGAAGAGTTGAAGCTGTTATAGCTGCAAAGGGCAGGCCAACTCAATATTGAACCCTACAGACTAAGGTGTCCTTTTATGAAACAGAGATCAGCGGTGATCCTAAGGATAGTTGCTGATCTCAGATCATTAATGCTTTAGGAAACAGAGATGATCAGTGGATAACATGTTCTCCGCTGATCATCTCAGCACACATGGCCAGTATATGAAGGAGCGATGTCAGCCCTTCACTGGCAATATGTTCTCCCTCCAGATTCTGCAGCCCAGAGGTGGACAATTGGGGGGAACCGCAAACTAAGCAGAGATAATTTCCCGCTGCTTAATAAACGGTGTTTGATGTCTTACTGGAATCTCACTATATCTCGCGGGATTATAGGAACAGCAGCCATTTTCTAGTGTTTGTAGATGGCTTCTCTCCTCATTCGGAGAAGTCATCTACACATCATAAAATGCCATTCAGAGAACTGTCTCCTCTGGGAATGCTGGAGATCTGAGCAGCTGTCATTTACCTCCGCATGATAAAAGGACACCTAAGCCTGGGATGCCATTACAGTTCCTGTGTGTACAGTCAGGTGTCCCCACACTTGTCACAATACAGTGGACCCAGCCTAATGAGGGGACACAAGAGACCATGCTGAACGCTAACACAGGCACCATGACGACAGGTAAGCGGCAACATATGGCTCCGTTCGGTGATTGGTGTAGACAGGTTTATACCCTCATTTCCCATCATGCTCCTGGGCAGCACACAGGATCTCAGGCTAAAACACAGATCGCCATGGAGAGCTCGCTGCACAATCACATCGCTTCCGAAACGCCCCTTCCTGTCTCGGAAGTGAACGCTGGAGGCGGGGCGTGTGACGCGTCATGCCTGGTTTGGCGGGATATTCGTACAGGTTGGGGTCCCGCTGATCCGTGTCTGGTGAAGGGGTCGGCGGGAGTGGGTCGGTGTGGCCCGGACTGTGTGGAGACGGTGAGTATGCGGCCCTATGACATGACACGGTCCGCTCTTCCCCGGCTCTCCTGTGTCTGGGGGGATTCAGGCAGAAGTCCGTATACTGAGGGGACACACATAGGGAGAGGCTGGAGCTTCTACGCCACACAGAGGCCGCTTCTGCATTAGGTAACTAGTGAGGGTAGGAGCGCCCCCTACAGACCGGAGTGTGTACAGCTGGGTATATGGTGCTGCACTATGAGGGTTGGACAAAAATATGGAAACACTCCATGACTGCAGGTGTGCACGTGACATGTCACTTTGAGCTGCAGTGCTGCATATTGCATGTGATTCACACAGGAACTGCACCACATTCCTGCGCAAATCACATGCGGTTTCTGTGTGATGCAATTTCAGCTAAACATTTTGTATGGCACAAATCACACTGCATCCGCACTAAAAAGGTCAGGGACTCTTTTTCTTGTCTGTACTAGAATTGAAACGCATGGGTATTCATACTCATGTGATCAGATTCTACAGTGTTTCAGGGTGTTGTTAACATACACACCTGCAGCGGTTCACATGAATGGGGTGCGATTATGTTGCAGTGTGGATTTCTCATGCGGAAACCGGTGCGATTTCTGCATCAGTGTGAGCCCAGGATCAGCAGTCCCGCTATAAGTCGCTGATTGCTGCCATTACTAGTATAGAAAAAATAAATTCCGGTATATATACCACCATTTGTAGATGCTATAACCTTCACATAAACCAATTATTATACACGTATTGGGATTTTTTTTCTTTTAGCAAAGAGGTAACACAATTTGGCCTAATTTTATGACGAAATTTGATCATGTACATTTTTTTACTGGATATGTTTTATAGCAGAAATCATTTTTTTCCCATTTCAAAATTGTCAGTTTTTTGGTTTATAGCACAAAAAATAAAAACCGCAGAGGTGACCAAATACCACAGAAAGAAAGCTCTATTTGTTGGGGGGGAAAAAAGATGTAATTTCATTTGGATGCAGCACTGCATGACCGCGCAATTGTCAGTTAAAGTAACGCAGAGCCGTATTGCAAAAAATTGGTCTGGTCAGGAAGGGGGGGAAATCCTATAGAGGGCAAGGGTTTAACACTAAACATTTCCTGGGATGTTTTGTTTATAAGTTTATATTGGTAATTTTTGCTAGAAAATTACTTAGAATCCCTTAACATACACGTGTGTGTGTATAATAAATAACACACACGTATTTGAACACCCTGCGATTTTGCAAGTTCTCCCACTTAGAAATCATGGAGGGGTCTGAAATTCACATTGTAGGTGCATTCCCACTCTGAGAGACGGAATTTAAAAAAAATTCAGGAAATCACATTATATGATTTTTAAAGAATTTATTTGTCTTGCACTGCTGAACATAAGTATTTGAACACCTAAGAAACAGCAAGAATTCTGGCTCTCAAAGACCTGTTACTGTGCCTTTTAAAAAGTCCACCTCTACTCCACTCATTAATCTAACTTAGTAGCACCTGTCTGAGCTCTTTAAAGACACCTGTCCATCCCACAGTCAGACGCCAACTACTACCATGGGCAAGATCAAAGAGCTGTCAAAAGACACCAGAGACAAAATTGTGGACCACCACAAGGCTAGAAAGGGCTACGGGGCAATTGCCAAGCAGCTTGGTGAAAGTAGATCAACTTTTGGAGCAATTGTTAGAAAATGGAAGAGGCTAAAGACGACTGTCAGTCTCCCTCGGACTGGGGCGCCATGCAAGATCTCAGCTCGTGGGGTATCACTGATAAGAAAGGTGAGGAATCAGCCCAGAACTACAAGGGAGGAGTTGGTCAATGACATGAAGAGAGCTGGGACCACAGTTTCAAAGGTCACTGTCGGTAGAACACTACGCCGTCATTGTTTCAAATCATGCATTGCACGGAAGGTTCCCCTGCTCAAGTCATCACATGTCCAGGCCCGTCTGAAGTTTGCCAATGACCATCTGGATGATCCAGAGGAGGCATGGGAGAAAGTCATGTGGTCAGATGAAACCAAGGTAGAACTTTTTGGTCTAAACTTCACTCGTCGTGTTTGGAGGAAAAAGGATGAGTTGCATCCTAAGAACACCATCCCTACTGTGAAGCATGGGGGTGGTAACATCATGCTTTGGGGGTGCTTTTCTGCGAAGGGGACAGGACGACTGCACTGTATAAGGAGAGGATGAATGGGGCCATTTATTGTGAGATTTTGAGCAACAACCTCCTTCCCTCAGTCAGAGCATTGAAGATGGGTCGTGGCTGGGTCTTCCAACATGACCATGACCCGAAGCACACAGCCAGGATAACCAAGGAGTGGCTCTGTAAGAAGCATATCAAGGTTCTGGAGTGGCCTTGCCACTCTCTAGACCTAAATCCAGTAGAACATCTTTGGAGGGAGCTGAAAGTCCGTGTTGCTCAGCGACAGCCCCGAAACCTGACAGATCTAGAGGAGATCTGTGTGGAGGAGTGGGCCAAAATCCGTGTTGCAGTGTGTGCAAACCTGGTCAAGAACTACAGGAAATGTTTGACCTCTGTAATTGCAAACAAAGGCTTCTGTACCAAATATTACCACTGATTTTCTCAGGTGTTCAAATACTTATGTTCAGCAGTGCAAGACAAATTCTTTACAAATCATACAATGTGATTTTCCTGAATTTTTTTTTTTTTTTTTTAATTCTGTCTCTCAGAGTGGGAATGCACCTACAATCTAATTTCAGACCCCTCCATGATTTCTAAGTGGGATAACTTGCAAAATCGCAGGGTGTTCAAATACTTCTGTTCCTCACTGTATATATTCATTACACACACCTGTCCTCCAGTTAATGCTTGAGTCCCTATGTACATGTACATCCTTCCATTGTAATTTGCAGTCAGGGGAGACATGCTGAGCCTTGTCCACGGCCACCTATCCAGCATTTTCCAGTGGGCCCTGCCGTGCACCTAACTTGACTCTTGATCTTCCATACCTCTGTACAAGATGGGGACCTCTGCAGTATGAGTTCTCTCCCATTGCTATGGAAGAGAGACATTTGGCAGAAGGAGTACCGACATCTCCCTCGCTGCTAGAGGCCGTTCCATCAGCAACAGGTACACGCTACCAACAGGCTGCATTAAATGTAGACCTCTGTTTACTCATGGTAACCACTCACTGTACTACACCATGATGACTCTTAAGTGCTGTCCCCTTATACTCTAATGTACTAGTGACCCAAAGCTGTAGAAGTGCGCCAGTTACTTGCATTGCACTCCTTTAACCACTTGTCCTCCAGAGGATTTCCCCCCCCCCTTCCTGACCAGGCCACTTATTGCGATACGGCACTGCGTTACTTTAACTGACAATTGCACGGTCATGCAGCGCTGCACCCAAATTAAATTTTATGTTCTTTTTTTTTTTCCCCCACAAATAAAGCTTTCTTTCTGTGACATTTGATTGCTTGTGCATTTATTTATTTTTTAATCAAAAAAAGCCTAACAATTGTGGGGGAAAAAAAACATTTTTTAACTTTTTGCTATAAAATATATCCAGTGAAAGATCAAATTTCATAATAAATTTTAGGCCAAAATGAATTCTACATGTCATGTAAATTAGTTTACGTGAATGTAAACTCCAAATGGCGGTGTATATATACTGGAAATTTGGTGGTGTGTGTTTTTTTTTTTTTTTTTGTGGTGGGCATTCTGACATGGGGGGAGAAAGACTAACTGCCACTGGGGTGATCAAAGGTTTTACTGTGTGTTTTTCTAGGAAACATACTGCTTTGTATTGCTCTGCCATCAGAGCAGCACAAAGCAGCATGCCGGTGCTGAAAGGGCAGAGATCTGCGTTGTTTACACACAGACCTCTCCCCTGTCACTGTTCCTTGGCGTTCGCTGGGTGCCGGCAGAGAATCACCAGAACTCAGTGATTGACAGCTGTAGCCGCCAATGGTCAGGCGGGCAGAGCGGTACGTGTACCCGCCTTACCTGGAAGTACAAGATCACGTGTGTGTACATGTATGTGTGTGTGTGTGTGTGTATATATGTGTATATATGTGTGTGTGTGTGTATATATATATATATATATGTATGTGTATGTGTGTGTATATGTGTGTGTGTGTATATATATATATATATATATATATATATATATATATATATAATTTTCGCAGCCCTGCCACCCTGTAGCAGTAGGTCCCTTAGGCGCATTCTCCAGTGTCTGGGGCGAACCCCAGGTCACCAGTGGGTCAGACCCAAAGAAACCCGCTAAGCAAAAGACCTGGGAAAATCATTAATACTAACCCTCCTGTCCAGGGCAGTAGCTCAATTTCAACCTGCTACATAAATTATATAAAATTATTATTTTTTTAACCGAGATTTTGCATATGAATGTTCGCAGGAACATTCGTTCAAAAATTTATTAGTGTATGGCCACAAGGATACTGGTCTGCTTCTATGGCATTCCTCCATTTCTTGCAACCAAAATGATACAGTGCTTTGGCCAGCGAGGGAGCAAGTTCATAGGGCCATGTGACCAGATGCTTACGCCTGCTGGTGTGCCTTCTGTATTGCACACATGTTGCATTGTTTACTCTTTTAAACTTTATTGAAATGCTACAAAATTACATTTTACTCACATGCATAGCAAGGTGGTGTTACAAAATGACATAATGCAGTACATTGGGACTGCGCTGAGCAACCCTGCTCAACACAGCTCAACAGGGGTTGTGTAAATGAACCCTTAGAGATCCTGTTGCTGGTGATTTCCCACAAGCAAAGTTATTGCTGGTGTGACTTGGCACGAGGTATGGCACCTACTTTACATGTATTTTCTCATATATTAAACTTACTGATCACATTGATGTACTATGAGAAGTTGACACAGGTTCCCCTAACAGTTATGCCTTCATGAAGGTCATATCACTAATTTTTTACTTTTACAATGTTCGATAAGCATGGGCATTTGATGAAGTTTTTGCTGCCATCTTTGTGATTTGAGGGTCTGTGGCTTTAGTTCTCATCAGACAGGTTTTTCATCTCTATGCAAGTCTTGGGGGAAGGAAAAACCCAATTGAAGGAGGTCACCTGTCAATGAATTCTTGTCAACACAAGGCCATAAACTGTTGAGCAAGGCCATAGCTGTGTTTTCTAATTGTTAACTTCATTAATGAAATGACTCCACAGTGAAGTGGCTATCTCTTCTATTTACTCTGTAGTTCTATAAATGTCTATTAATAGATTTTACTGACATTTAACATTTGCATTCAGCTTCATTAAAGAAAAATGGCCATGCAAGCACAATATGAAGCATCTGCTGAAGAGGAAGCCTTTGGGCCTCAACCAATATCCAGGCTCGAGGTAAAGTATGCACAGCGCCAAAGCTTTTTACAGTACCGTCTTGTTCATGGTATTTGACAGGTAACCCTGCAATTCTCTAAAATGATGCTTACTTCTTAAGGTTTGCTTCCTCTGAGGAAATTAGAACGTTGCCATTGTGCTAATAGGTGTGCTTAGGTTACCTTTATAGTGTGCTAGGGGCTTTCACAGCAGTAGCACATAAACTTTCTGCATTTTGTGTTGACATGGCGAGTACATTTAAATATTCTGACACCCCCTCCTCCCTCAAAGGAGCTTTTCAGCAGTGTTTTAGGGGGAATGGACCCCTTGGAATAAGCAGACCTTGTCAAGGTGGAAAGTCTATGTTAAGAACAGCTATAACAATTGTAAAGAAGTGTTTACTCTTCCCAGATTCATTCAAAACAAAAAAAAAGTGTGTTTTAATTTAAAACTAAATAAAAAATGTTTTTAATTATCAGCTTATTCTTAAAAGGAAAGTTTCATATTAAATAATACACCTCTACCTTTAAATCACTTTTGTAAATATATGAGAAACGTCAAATTCACCTTTTTGCTGCCTTAGCATGTGCAGGTTTTCAAAGATCGTATTTAGTGTTTTTCATGGATTGGGCTTGGCTATGGAGAACAATGAAAGTGTTCGTCTTCAGCTCCAGTATTTTCTAGGACCAGGCTTGCAACCTTAAACTGGTTCTAAAGGCTGAAGGTTTTTTTACTTTCAAGGACAAGTTCACCTTTTGACCAACAGTTATAAATGCACATTTTTATTTTTTTTTCAAGTAAAAAATGTGCATTTATTATTTTTTGGTTGCAGGAGCCTGTAAAGCAATGCACCAGTGATCATCAGATCACTGGTGCCATGCAAGTCTCCTGCCGACCTGTCAGTATGTCTGCCCAAATGGGTCAGTGGCTGGAACACGTTACATATTCCACCCTAAATATACTTGAGCCCCATCACGAATTTTCGGTCTTTTTTGTTAATTTTAGCAAAAAATTAAAAACCCCAGTGGTGATTAAATACCACCAAAAGAAAGCTCTAGTTGTGTGAAGAAAATGATAAAATTTTAGTTTGGGTACAATGTTGTATGACTGCACAATTGTCATTCAATTATCATTCAAAGTGTGAGCGCTGAAACCTGAAAAATGGCCTGGGCAGCGCTTTACAGTATAACAGGAGACAATACAGCAACAAAACAGTTCAATACAAGAGAGTTAGGAGGGCCTTGATCTTGGGAGCTTACAATCTAAGAGGTGTGTGAAAGACCAGGATGTTCTAGGCCACTAGTACTTGCCAGTTCACCAAAAGGTAGCGCGGCACTAGTACTGGCACTAGTACTCCTGCTGCATATGAGAGTCCTCAAAATTTACCTACAAGTGCTAACAGATCAGGCCTGATTCTGCCAACACTGCGGTTTTGTGTGCAATGTATCAAGTGACAATGACCTACTGACACTGCACTTGCTGGGGGAGAAGGGGGGGGTAATCGTAGGGGCTAAACACAGGTGTTGGCAGGTGCCATTGCTGAGCCCGCTAACGCTGCGTTTTTGAGGACACTGTACGAATGTGATCGCTGGTATAGTGCTGATCTGATCAAAGATATTGACCCGTTCAGACACTATACTAGCAATGGAGGTTTATTGTGCATGAGCGTGCTCCTGGCAATCAAGGGGTTAAATGTGATGACTGGTGTACTGATGGGCAATCTGACGCTATCTGGGAGGGACGTGAAAACCGCAGGAGTGCAAATCGTTGCGCACCCATGCCGCCCTGTAGCAGTATTTCTGCTATAGGGCGGTTTGTGTTATGGCGCTGCGTTACTTTAACTGGCAATTGCGCAGTCATGCAACACTGCACCCAAATTAAATTTATGTCCTTTTTTTTTTTTTTTTTTTTTTCCCCCACGAATTGAGCTTTCTTTCGGTGGTATTTGATCGCCTGTGCATTTGTTTTTTTTTTTTTTTCTTTTTTCTTTTTTGCGCTATAAAAAAAGGCTGACAATTTTGAGGGAAAAAAAAACAATATTTTGGACTTTTTGCTATAAAACATGTCCAGTAAAAAAAATTTTAAAATCAAATTTCGGCATAAATTTCGGCCAAAATATATTCTGCGACATGTCTTTGCACAAAAAAAAAAAATTCCAATACGTGTAAATTTGGTTTACGTGAAAGTTTTATAGCGTCTACAAATGGCGGGAAAGATACTTGGATTTTTTTTTTTTTTTTATACTAATGGCGGTGATCAGCGACTTATGGCAGGACTGCGGCGGACGTTTTTCCACTGGGGTGGAACTGACTTGGGGTCACTGACATCTACAGTGACACCAATACAGTGATCAGTGCAAAAAAAAAAAAACCACTGACACTGTACTAATGGCACTGGGGAGGAAGGGGTTAACTTTTTAGGCAATGAAAGGGTTAACTGTGAGGGGAGTGTTTTGTACTAGGGGGCGGGGGTGTGTGCTTCACAGGAACAGGCTGATCCCAAGAGAAAAACTCCTCTCTCAGGATCAGTGTTTTAGGAGCTGACCAGGAGCTGTAAACAATGCAGCTGTGCTCTGTGTCACTGTTTGCCGGCAATCGCAGGGAGCCGGCGGGTAATGACCGGCCAGGACCCGGTGATTGACACCCGCTGCGCGCCCCCTACCTGTTTTGCAAAATGACGTTTTAAAACTATTTTGCCCAGTGGTGCCACCTTGTGGCCATTTTTCTACAGTGGCTGGACGGCAAGCAGTTAAACGGCCAATAGATTGTATGTCACCAAAACACATTACTTCTGGGATATATAAGATTCTTGTTGAATGGGGGAGAGGGGGGAGGTCCTCCGCTGTTCTTAGAGAAATGGGAAAGGGAACTGGGAACAAAATTGAATGAATCACAGAAAAATAAAATGTTTAAATTAACACATGGGGTGATTAACATGAACATGGTGGAAATTAATTATAAAGTTTACGAGGTGGTATTTGACACCGCTTGTTCTACATAAACAACAAGTAGAAGTCTCACTGTTGTGTTGGAGGGGATGTGGAGCTAGGGGAACAATGGCACATATATGGTCAGACTGTCCAAAAATATAGGGGTTTTGGCAAGATGTAATCCAGTTTATACAAGAGATATTGGGGACAACTATACAGAAGGTTCCGTGGGTGTATTTGTTTTATAGGACAGAAGTACCAGTGAAGCAGTATAAGAATAGTGTTATACCATCTAATTAGTACGTCTAAAGGGCTTATTCCTAAATGTTGGCAGGTACAGGAGCCTCCAACAATGAAGAACTGGTTGGGCAGGGTGAAATATATAAATTAGATGGAAGAGATCTACCATATAGACAAAAGGAAAAAAACACACACACCTAGGGTCCTAGGGTGACCATGCTCATTCATCCTACTGTACCAGGAAAACTGGAAGGACTACGGAAACCTCTTCTCCTTTTCTCCATTATAGAGGGGTGGGTTTCTGTAGTCCTCGGAGATAACTGATGCAATGTACAAACTCAATACCGAAGAAGTTGGGACACTAATATCTACATGAAACAGAATACAATGATTTGCAACTCTCAGAAACCCATATTGTATTCACAATATTTTGGATTTGGGGTTGTACTTTGCCATCTTTTTGTTGCCCTTTCTCAACTTTGAGATGTGTTGATGCCAACAATTTCAAAGGGACACAATTTTTTTTTTTTTTATTACTATTATTTAAATGGTCCATTTTCTCAGTTTAAACATTTTGATATGGAGGCTTTACTGGCCCAACACAAAATTGCTCCAACCCCAGACTTGTTACTTAAGGTGCATCAGGCTCGTTTAGATCATCTGTCTCACCACAAAAGCGGAAAAACAGCTACGATGGAGGAACCATAAATTCATCACATGGCGAGACAAACTGGGTTCTCTTGGCGTGTAAACTTTCCCCCAAGCATACTTGGCGCTTCCTAAGCTTAGGCTCTCGGGAGGTCATATATCACAGGATCCTCAGAAGATCCATCAGGAATTTAATAATTTCTATGCTATCTTATACAGTCAACCCGAGCCTGTTGAGCATTCTATGCTTCAAGATTTTTTTGTGACCCTTGCAGCTTCCATCTTTTGCTGAAACCCACAGGGAACTTATGGAACAACCTATAACTAATGAGGAGCTTGGTAAAGTTTATTATTATACAGGATTTATATAGTGCCATCAGTTTGCTCAGCAGTTTACAATCTAACGGGAGACAATACAGTTCAATACAATATGGTTAGGAGGGCCCTGCTCCTTGGAGCTTACAATCTAAGAGGGAGGGGCTAGTGGTACAAAAGGTAGTAACTGGGGGGGATGGATTGGTAGGAGGAGTAGAAGATTCCATTATTAGCTGAGGGCAGGATAGGCTTCCCTGAAGAGATTGGTTTTCAGAGACCACCTAAAAGTGAGAAAAGTAGGAAATAGTCTGATAAATTGTAGTAGAGAGTTCCAGAGGATGGGGGAAGCTCTGGAGAAGTCCTGGAGATGAGCATGGGAGGAGGAGACAAGGGAGCTAGAGAGCAGGAGGTCGTCCAAGGAGCAGAGGGTATAGTTTGGAGACAAGATTGATGTAATTTGGGGCAGAGTTATAAATGGCTTTATATGTTATTAATGGTTTGAATATAAAATTCCCGTTGGGTAATGGGAAGCCAGTGGAGGGATTGGCAGGGAGGGGTGGCAGATACAGAACGGTTAGTAAGGTGGATGAGTCTGGCAGCAGCATTCATGATAGACTGAAGAGGGGATAGCCTGCGATGAGGAGGGAGTTAAAATAGTCAAGGCGAGATATAACCAGGGAGTGAATAAGTTGCTTAGTAGTTTCCGAGGTTAAAAACTGCCGTATTTGGGAGATGTTGCGGAGGTGAAGTCTACATAATTTGGACAGCGATTGGATTTGGGGCTGAAAGGACAGATGGGAGTCTAGGATTACACCTAGTACCCTGGCATGAGGGGAAGGAATGATGATTGTAATTGATCTTGATGGAGAAGTCAGAGGAGAGGACACGGGCTGGAGGGAATACTAAGAGCTCAGTTTTAGAAAGATTGAGTTTGAGGAAGTGGAGTTACATCCATGCCGATATGTCACTTAGTAGGTTAGTAATGTGAGAGGAGACTGAAGGGGTGAGGTGAAGAGTAGAAATATTTGTGTCATCAGCATAGAGATGGTACTTAAAGCCATGGGAGTTTATCAAGGGACCAAGGGAGGAGGTGTAGATGGAGAAGAGAAGGGGTCCAAGGACAGATCCTTGAAGGACCCCTATAGAAAGGAGTGGAGAGGAGGAGCCAGAGTTAGAGGTAACGCTGAAGGAGTGCTGCGATAGGTAGGAGGAAAACCAGGAGAGAGCAGAGTCTCGCAGGCCAAGAGAGTGGCGTTTTTTGAGGAGGAGGGGATGGTCGACCGTATCAAAAGCTGCAGAGAGGTCAAGTAGTAAGAGTACCGAGTAGTGGCCATTGGTTTTAGCAGTTAGTAGATCATTAGTGAGTTTTAGTAGGGCAGTTTCAGTGGAGTGTAATGAGCAAAAGCCAGACTGTAAAGGGTCAATAAGATTGTTGTCAGCGAGGTAGGAGCTCAGGCAATTGTAGACTAAGCATTCTAAGAGTTTAAAGGTAAACAGGAGCAGGGAGATGGGTCTTAAGTTGTTCAGGTTTGTGGGGTTCATGGAGGGCTTTTTAAGTATTGGAGTGATGTGTGCACGCTTTAGAGGGATGGGGAAGGCACTATTGGAGAGGGAGAGATTGAAGATGTGAGTGAGAGGGCATAAGATGGAAGAAGAGGGTGACTGTAGTAGTTGAGAGGGGACAGGATCCAGGGGGCAGGTAGTGAGACGGCTTCTGAGAAAACCTTAGTGACCTCTTCAGTAGAGCAAGGTCAAAAGAGGAAAGTGTTGAGGGAGGTTTAGTATAAGGTATGCTAAGTGGGATGGATGTCTGTGCAGTAGAGATGCCCCTATGAATTGCATCAATCTTTTTGAAATGATTTTCAATCTCGTAAGCAGTGAGTGAGTTACTGGGTGGAGATGGAGAAAGTAGAGAAGAGACGACGAGGACTGGATGATAAGCTATTGATGAGAGTGACAAAGTAGGCTTGTTTGGCAGCATGAAGGGAGGACTTGTATGTTAAAGTAGATTTATATCGGGTGAAAGCTTGGTGTGATTTGGTTTTACGCCACAATCGCTCCAGCGCACGACTATGTCACTTAATATTTCTGGTGTGGTCAGTCTGCCAAGGTTGTAATGGTCGTGCCTGATGCTTGGTGTAGTTAGAGGAGCAAGTGAGTCTAATGTGGATGAAAGCGAACTGTTGTATTTCAAGATGGCGGCGGGAGCAGACACGCTTTAGGAGCTCCTGCGCTCCTAGCCCCAATCCGCTGCCATCCGGGCCGCAGCGGAACCCAGCGGGGCCCCTAAGACACTCCCGGCCCAGCCTGACCACCAGGGACCACTTCTGGACCTTTTCCCGGAGCCCCGGAAATCGCGGCCTACCCGCGCACCCGAAGCCGCGGCCTCGATTTTGGCCGCGGCCGAGCCGCGATCGGACCGGATCGCCGGACATCTACCCGGACCGTCACCGCTCTGCCCACCGGGTCCCGCCGACCTGCCTGCCTGCCCAGGGCCCTCCCCATCAGCCCTGGGTCATTGCTGATCACCCTGGACCACCAGGAACCGGCACGGCCTCACGGTCTCCCTGGAGCCCTCCCTAGCTCTGGGACCACCCCAGACCACCTGGCACCCAGCCGCCACCTCGGGGCACCCAGCTGCTCGCACCCGGCGACCCTGCATGGGAACTGCTTCAGGCCTCCCAGCACCCTGCGGGCCACCCTGCACCAGCCAGCCCCAGACCAGGAACCTTTCCAGGACAACGCCGCACCTCCGCTACCTGCATCGAGGGGATTCCGAAAAACCATGGGTCTTTAATGCCGTTCCAGATATTGCAATGCATTGTTGATGAGGATTCTCCCGTCCTTCCCATCTCTTGGCCTTTGCTTGGCAACTCGAAGTCTAAGCTCCCAGCTAACACCCCTGGACACCCAGCACCCAGCTACCGGGTACCCAGCTACCACCCCTGGACACCCAGCACCCAGCTACCGGGCACCCAGCTACCACCTCTGGTCACCCAACACCCGGACCACCCAGCGAATCGAGACGTCGCCCAGCGAATCGAGACGTCGCCCAGCGAATCGAGACGTCGCCCAGCGAATCACCCGGACCACCCAGCGAATCTCCAGTCACCGAGCCGCCAGCATCACCAGACGCCTTGCCTGCCAACGCCCCCCAACATCGCACCCTACGTCCCCTCCACTCGCCGATCCACCAGACCCACTGATGCCCCCTCGGACGCCAGCATACTGCACCCACAGATTGCAGCCAGCCAGCTGCTGGACTCTACTCCCACTCTCCCCCTACAGAAGGACTCTAGTGGACTCCTCCACGGTGATATAGACTCTCCACATCACCTCGCCCTGACCCGTATCCCTTCACCTCCCCTGACCCGAACAGCACTGCACTCACCCCAGCATGCCACCTGCACTTCTCCTCCTCGTTTTCCTCTCCTCCATCCCAAAAATCGCCTCCCTCTACCCGCCCACCCCCCCAAAACGGCTCTACATTGCCCCTTCACTTCTGCCCTCTCCCCACTACGGCACTCACCACCTCCTCCTGGTACTCCACTCCTCGGTCGACCCACGTGCCACCACTACCAGACCCACACGCTCCTGCACCTCCCATTCCCATGCCACCCTCCTCACCCTTCTCCTTCTCCTATCCGCTGGGGACATCTCCCCGAACCCTGGCCCCTCACCACCTCTCCCCCCCTCCAGGGACCCCCCTGCTCCCGCCAGCCGCCGCAACCCCCTCAACCTCATACCTGTGCACCTCCTCCCCACATCCATCCCCCCTCTCTCGGTTGCACTTCTGAACGCCCGCTCGGTTTGCAACAAACTAACTGCCATCCATGACCTCTTTATCTCCCGCTCCCTCAACCTCCTAGCCATCACCGAAACCTGGGTACAGGCCACCGACTCTACCTCCCCTGCGGCACTCTCTCATGGAGGTCTCATCTGGTCCCATTCACCAAGACTGAGCGGTCACAAAGGTGGTGGTGTCGGCCTGCTCCTATCACCGCTGAGCACCTTCCAGGTCCTCCCTAACCCCCCCTCCCTAACCTTCTCCTCCTTCGAGGCTCACTGCATCCGGCTCTTCTCACCCACCCCCTTAAGGATCGCAGTGATCTACAGGCCCCCCGGATCCATAGCCCGCTTCCTGGATGACTTCGCCGCCTGGCTTCCCTTCTTCCTCTCCTCTGAGCTACCGACCATCATCCTCGGGGACTTCAACATCCCCATCAACGACAACACCCCAGCTACCTCTCGACTCCTCCACTTAACCACCTCCTTCGCGCTCACACAACACACTCAATCCTCCACCCACATCAATGGGAACACCCTGGACCTCGTCTTCTCCCACCTCTGTACCCTTAACCACTTCACTAACACCCCCTTCCCTCTCTCCGACCACCACCTCCTCACGTTCTCCATCTCCCCTTCCCCTAACTCCCCCCCCCCAGTGCGCCAAACCATCACCAGCCGCAACCTCCGCAACCTGCACCCGGCCCCCCTCCACTCGGCTGCCGACCGCTTGCACGACAGCATCCTTCCACTGTCATGTCCTGACCTAGCCACCACCGCGTACAACGACTCACTATCAGCCACCCTAGACTCTCTGGCACCCCTAACCACACGCAACATCAAACCCAGACCGCTCCAACCATGGCAGAACGACCACACTAAATGCCTCAAACGTCGCAGTCGTGCGCTGGAGAGACTATGGCGCAAAACCAGGTCCCCTCATGCATTCTCCCTCTACAAATCTGCCTTCCTCACCTACACCTCCTCCCTCCACGCCGCCAAGCAGGCCTACTTCGTTGACCTGATCAACACCCTCTCTAACTGCCCTCGCCGACTCTTCTCCACCTTCAACTCCCTGCTCTCTCCCCCCCCTCCTCCACTCAGTACCTCACTTACCGCCCACGAGATTGCCACTCATCTCCATAGCAAGATTGAC
Organism: Staurois parvus; assembly: GCF_062004578.1. NCBI lineage: Eukaryota > Metazoa > Chordata > Amphibia > Anura > Ranidae > Staurois > Staurois parvus. Next base: position 25,947 of record NW_028318438.1, on the reverse strand, counting down.
GCAATCCGCAAGGACATAGTCAACTTGCAGTCTACCTCCCCATCTAGCCTCCCCCCTTCCATCACCCTCTCATCTCTCCCCTCCTCTGACCTTGCAACGGCACTGCCCCCCACCACACCCAAGGCCCTGCCTACCGTAACCCCCCCATCACTGCACTCCTTCAGCCCTACTACCACTGAGGAAGTCACCAGAGTCTTCTCAGAAGCCCGCCTCACTACCTGCCCCCTGGACCCTATCCCCTCTCAACTCCTCCGGTCACCCCCCTCTTCCCTCATCCGCTCCCTTACCCACATCTTCAATCTCTCCCTCGCTACTGGCGTCTTCCCCTCCCCCCTAAAACATGCGCACATCACCCCCATACTCAAAAAGCCCTCCCTGGACTCCACTGACCTCAACAACCTCAGACCAATTTCCCTACTGCCACTCACGTCCAAGCTCCTTGAGCGCTTGGTCTACGATCGCCTAAGCGCCCACCTAACTGACAACAACCTCCTTGACCCACTACAGTCCGGCTTCCGTCCCCTACACTCCACCGAAACTGCCCTCCTCAAAATCACCAACGATCTACTAACCGCCAAAGCCAAAGGCGACTACTCTGTCCTCCTTCTCCTAGACCTCTCTGCGGCCTTTGACACAGTCGACCACCCCCTCCTCCTTAATAAACTACTCTCCCTTGGCATCAGAGACACCGCTCTCTCCTGGTTCTCCTCCTACCTATCCCAACGCTCCTTCAGCGTTTGCTACAACGGCGCCACCTCCTCTTCCCTCCCCCTCTCTGTTGGGGTCCCCCAGGGCTCTGTCCTTGGACCCCTTCTCTTCTCCATCTACACCTCCTCCCTTGGCAAACTCATACACTCCCACGGCTTCAACTACCACCTCTATGCTGATGATACTCAAATCTACCTATCCACCCCTCACCTCACCCCCACATTCTCCGCCCGCATCACTCACCTCCTAAACGACATCTCTGACTGGATGTCGCTCCATTTCCTCAAACTCAACCTCTCCAAAACCGAGCTTCTCGTCTTTCCCCCTTCCCGTGCCCCCCCCCCCATCCTTTCCATCACTACCAACAACACCACCATCAATCCCGCCCCGCAAGCCAAGGTCCTTGGCGTCATTCTGGACTCAAACCTTTCCTTTCAACCTCATATCAAATCTCTCACAAACTCATGCAGGCTCCACCTCCGGAACATCTCCAAGATACGCTCCTTCCTTACCCCAGACACCACTAAACTACTCGTTCACTCCCTGATTATCTCACGCCTTGACTACTGCAACTCCCTCCTCACCGGCCTACGCCAGTGCAAACTCACCCCGCTTCAGACCATCCTGAACTCAGCTGCCAGACTCATCCACCTCACCAGCCGCTCCACCTCTGCCACCCCCCTCTGCCTCTCCCTCCACTGGCTCCCCATTGCCCAACGCATTAAATTCAAACTGCTCACTCTGACCTATAAAGCCATTCACAACACTGCCCCTAACTACCTCACCGACCTGATTCCCAGATACCACCCTACCCGTACCCTTCGCTCTTCACAGGACCTCCTTCTATCTTGCTCCCTGGTCTCCTCCTCCCACGCACGACTGCAAGACTTCTCCAGGTCCTCCCCCATCCTCTGGAACTCACTACCCCAACCCATCAGACTGTCACCTTCCCTCCTCACCTTCAGGCGCTCCCTGAAAACCCACCTCTTCAGGGAAGCCTACCCCACCCTCACCTAACAGCCGCTGCCCTTCCCTCCTCCTTCCACTCCATCCCCCACAGCCATTTCCTCCTGTACCTCTACCCCCTCCCTCCTAGATTGTAAGCTCGAAAGAGTAGGGCCCTCTTACCCCTTGTGTGCTGTTTGATGTTACTGTACTGTTTCATGTATTGTCCCCCCTCTATTGTACAGCGCTGAGCAAACCCTTTGGCGCTATATAAACTCGATAAATAAATAAATAAATAATAAATAAATTGTAGACAGCAGTGGCCAGGGCAGGACAGGGAGAGATTCTGTCATAGAGGCGGTCAGTTGCAGAGTACAAAAGAGAAGGGTTAAAGTTGTGAAGGTTTCTACTGGTAATTGTTTGCTGCTTGGAGGGGTAAGCGTTTGAAGACAAGGAGACTGAAGGTGATGAGATTGTGATCAGAGAGAGGAAAGGGGGTGTTTTGTGAGGTTGTAGGGAGTGCAAAGATGAGAGAAAACCAGGTCTAATGTATACCCATCAGAGCGAGTGGAGGACTGTCCATTGTGTTAAGACAAAAGATGAGGTTAGGTTGAAGAGTTGGGATGTAGCTGGGTTGTTCACATTAATGGGGATGTTAAAATCTTCAAGAATGATAGTTTGGTATTTCAGAAGAGAGAAAGTCGGGTAGCCAGGCAGAGAAGTCCTCAAGAAAGCGGGACTTCAGTCCAGGAGGTCGGTAGATCCCTGCAATCCTCAGAGAAATGGGAGAAAACAGCCAGATGCAGTGAGTCTCGAAAGAAGAGAAGGATAGAGAGGGAGGGTTATGGAGGACTGGAAAGGTGCTCAGTGGGGATAGAAGCAAACCAACTCCACCACCTTTATGACCACTGGGTCTGGGTGAGTGAGGTCAAAGAAGGCCTCCATAGGAAAGTGCTGTGGGAGAAGCAGAATTTGATGCTTGAAGCCAGGCTTCTGTAATTGCTAGTAGGTTAGGGGAGCGGGAGACAAGAAGGTCATGGACAGAGGTGAGCTTATTACGGACAGAGTGGGCATTCCAGAGTGCACATGAAAAAGGAGTGTGGTTTTTAGGAGTGCGGGGATTGATATTAAATTAAGCGGCTTGCAGCTATTCCTGGAGGAAAGAGGATGCCTGGTGTGGGGGTGAGATAGTGGAGGACCAGGGTTTGGGGAGATATTCCCAGAGGTTAGGAGAAGGAGGGTGAGGAAAGTAAGGTGGGAGCGGGATGTGTACGAGTGCACATGCCTTCCAGTCCTGGTGTTTGGCTCAGCAGGTGAGTAAAGTATTAGGAGGTGAAGAGAGTAGTAGTAGGGAGATGGTAGCAGTGCAGGTGAGATGTATAAGCTTTGGGCTGGAGCAGAGGGGTAAAAGAGGTTTTGGGAATACAGGATAGTAATATGAAAAGGAGGAGTAGAGCTGGCATATTAAAAGGTACAAGGAGTGGCAATCAGACTTGTAGGAGATGTTTCCTAGGGTGTTTGCTTGCAGTCCATCCAGTGTGCAGTAGAGTTCTTTGTTGTATCTTCCTGCTGTTTGAAATATCTTGCTTTAGTTAAACTGCTATGTTCAACTGCAGCATCACACTCCAGCATCAAACACACTCGCGCAGAGAACTGCACCCCCGTCTGACTGTGCCCCCCGTCTTAAAATGCTAACATCATACAAGTCCCCGGGCCCCGACTGTTTACTGAATGTTTACTATACTATAAAACCTTCTCTGAACAACTTCTCCCTCATATGGCTCTTTACTTCAATTCCTTGAGAGAAAACGGTGTGATTCCTTTAGATGAAAATAAAACCTATATTCTCTTTTTCCCTAAACCTAATCAGAACGCTACTGATATGCGCTAATAAATTGTGACCAAAATTCCTGACAAAACTTTTAGCTCTGCGTCTTAATTCCTTTTTGGCGCAGTATGTTCACAAAGACCAATCAGGTTTCATATCTGGTCGCCAAATGTTGGACCAGATTCGTAGGTCCATAGCAGCAATTCCCAAGAAAGAGGGGCATCCCAATTAGAGTGAACAGCAGAAATCAAAGCTTTCTTCTTTTTTTTTTTTTTTGGACCTCCATAAGGCCTTCGATTGCTTAACCTGGGAGTATTTGTTTACTGTCTTGCGAGCTTTTGGATTTGGTCCTGCATTTCTTACACTATTGCAGTCGTCCTTCAACACGCGGCACTAGACAAGGTTGCCCACTCTCCCCACTGCTCTTTGCATTGGCAATAGAAACCGTAGCTATGGCGATCCGCTCTCATTCTGGAATCCACGGGGTCCACTGTGGTCATCAGGAACATAAATACGCATTATTTGCTGACAATGTTCTCATGTATGTTACATCCCCTCTGACCACTTTACCTACCGTATTTTCCGGCGTATAAAGCGACTGGGTGTATAAAACAACCCCCTATTTTCCAGTTAAAACATAGGTTTTGGGCTATACTCGCCGTATAAGACTACCCCCCTTCCGAGGCAACACCATTTAAAAACATCAGATTTTTTAATTGAAATGCTTATGACTTACCGGTACTTTAAAATCCTTCAAAATCCTCATGTTCATCCTCTGACATCATGAATGACATCTTGTGATACATTTGTAAGACAGCCATCATATGGATCAAATTCCAAATCGGATGGTTACCGCTGGATGTGCGGTAATATGGTAGCTTCGGCTACATACAGTATATATACAGCCCGCTGGATATGCAGTAATGTACATACAGTATACCGTGCTGAGCCAAGCTGGCTCAAAACAAATGTCCCTATGACAGATTAATCTGTCAGCCCGCTGGATGTGCGGTATATACAGTATACTGAGCCAAGCGGTTTCAAAACGTACCGGTACGTCCCTACGGTAATCAGACTGCTGGATGTGTGTATGTACAGTAGCTGAGGCTACATACAGTATACGCTGGGCCAATCATGGCGAGCGATGTATTCTACTAATGAATACAAAGCCTGCTCGGATTGGCTGAGGTTGTGACATCATCAGCCCACCTCTCTGACTCGGCCAATCCGAGCAGGCTTTGTATTAGTAGAATACATCACTCGCCGTGATTGGCCCAGTGTATACTGTATGTAGCCGCAGCTACCGTACATACACGCATCCAGCGGGCTGCTTACAGTAGGGACGTACCGGTATGTTTTGAAACCGCTTGGCTCAGCGCAGTATACTGTATATACCGCACATCCAGCGGGCTGACAGATTAATCTGTCATAGGGACATTTGTTTTGAGCCAGCTTGGCTCAGCACGGTATACTGTATGTACAGTACTACCACACAGTCAGCTTGACCCAAACAAACTCAAGGTTCACATTTTATACTCTGCGTATAAGACGACCCCCAATTTTTGGGGTATATTTTTAAGTATAAAAAGTAGTCTTATACACCAGAAAATACTGTAATCTATTATCTTTTGAGTCATTTCTCTGAACTTTCTGGGCTGACTTTAAACTCTCATAAAAAGACAGCTCTTAATGTTTCATTACCCTCTTCATTGGAGCAACAGCTTTGAACTATATATATGACTTTCAATGGGCCCACAGGTCTTTACCCTATTTAGGGGTTAACTTGACAGCTTCGATTGAGACCCTATACCAAGCGAAATATCCCCGTTTTCAAACAACTTAAGGAGGATCTTCGTCGTTGGGCTGCTTACACTATATCTTGGTTTGGCAGGATCAACCCTATTAAAATGACGTTTTTGCCTCAAATGTTTTACTTTTTTAGGACGTTACCGATACCAAGACGTGAGTTGTAACACCTACAGGCAGAGGTGCTTTGTTTTGTTTTAAACAATAGAAGACTTTATTGGGATTGGCCTTCTTAATCTCCATGCATATTTCCAAGCTGCCCAAATTGCACAATTGGCCTATACTACTGCTAAAGGATCTTCTCCCCTCTGGGTTTCTATTAAATCATTAGCCTCCTTTCATACTCCTTTAGCCCCTGTTTTTTGTAACCCTGAATTTGTACGTGGTCTGGTTCCAGCCCCATTCCAGTGGTGGATCAACAAGGGGTTACTACGGATAGGAGACTACCTCATGGGTGCCTTAGTTTACCCTCTCCAGCACTTAAAAGAGAAACTGCAGATGCCCCCCCACTGAAATCTTTAGATATAATCAAATCGGCTCTTTTATCCGCTCGAAAGTTATACTACTAGATGGACCACCCATTCTTGCCAATTTCGAACTACAGAATACAAATCTCTCTAGAGGCTGTATTTCTATGGTGTACGCCCTTCTTACTGATCCAAGCTGTAAACTTCCCTATATGGATCAATGGGGATGAGACCTTGTTAATTATGATCTATCTGATTGGCAAGACATAGCCCTGGCATTTATCTAAAGTTTCCATCAATACTGCCTTAATTGAAGCAAACTATAAAACACTATTGCGATGGTACCTCGTCCCAACCTGGACGGCCAGGATGCAATGAGGACGGCCTCAGCAATGTGCTTTCGGTGTTGCTGCCAGATGGGTTCTATGTTCCACGTTTGATGTCCGATAGAAACTAGATTTTGGATTCGCATGTTTAACCTTATTTACACGGTGACGGGGTGAATGTTTGTAGGGTCCCGGAGATGGCTCTCTTCCATAAATTTCCACTTATAATACCGAATAAATTGCTTACTTAAATGCTGTTAGTAGCGAGAATCACTATATGCTAAATATTGGAAGAGGTCAATTATTCTACTTGACTATGTTTAAGCACAAATTAAATTGGATCATGATTAATGACACACCTGTGTTCTACACAATAATACTAACAAATCTGATAAAACGTGGGACCCGTGGATTCAATACATTTCCGTGCCTTGATACTTCCCGATTTGACTTTCTTCTCTCGTTCTTGTTCTCTTTTTCTCACTTTTTACTGTCTTTTGTCTGTTTTCTGGTGCTAGTTGAGTTTTTCTTATTCCTTCTACAATATTTGTCATGTTTTCTACAATGCTTGTTCTGTGCGATCCATGTGTTTCTTACTACTGCTTCCCCTGTACATGGGGGATTTATTGCTGGGAACTTTCTATTTGATCTACTGAGTTATTTATTCTATAGATTTTCTGGTTTTCTAAGGTATTTCTGTTTTTTCAACCAGGTGTTCTTTGGTGCTGTTCGACTTTGTCTTTTTGCACTATTTTTAACTTGAAATATTTAAATAAAAACTATTGGAGAATAAACATTTTGATATGTTTTCTATTGTGAAAATAAAATATGGGTTTGAGATTTGCAAATCATTGCATACTCTTCATGTAGATTTTACACAGAGCCCCAGCTTTTTTGGAATTCGGGTTGTAACTAAACAATGTAGAGTTGGAGAGCACAGGAAGTTTTATCTGCTCCATAATTTCTGACAAGGCTACTTTTGCATATAACAAAACACTTCCAATGGTAAATGTAACAGACCAAAAGGGTGCCAATAAGTTTAGTTTTTAAAAATCCTTTACAGTGTAACCGGACTTTTGGTTGTTACACTGATTTTACAGTTTGCCTTATTGCTCACCTACCCCAGACCCCCTCCCCCGCCAGTCTTCACACATGTCCCCAAACCAGTGAGCCACAGAGCAGCTTGTAAAAATGTGGATACGTCAGGTCTGTGTATGCAATGTGCATTTTATTCTGTTCTATGGAGATGAGTTCATACTGCATGTAACTGCATTAAATTGTTGAACATCTGTGAAGTGAAATGGGCTACATAAACAGTTGTGTATATACTGTATGACCATCTTGGCACAGAATTCTAGTTTGGTTTTTTCATTTTTAATTTGTTTTGAAAAAATTATGACTGCCATAACAAAATGGGTATGTGGCAGTTTTTGACTTGTTCTATATATCCGGTTTATATGTTGGCATGAAATCAAGTATTGCCAGGAGTATGTCCTTTTTGTTCTCTTGTGCAACACCCTTGGCTGCTTCACCCAGCAAAATTCATTCACCGTAAATATTTTACAAATTTTTTTTTTTTTTTTCCCTTTAGTTCAGTTATTTCACTTTTTTATTTTTGTTTTTTTTCTGTCTAGCAATGTGGAATCAATGCAAATGATGTGAAGAAACTGGAAGAGGCTGGATTCCATACGGTAGAAGCCGTTGCTTATGCGCCAAAGAAGGAACTTCTTAATATTAAAGGCATTAGTGAGGCCAAAGCTGACAAAATCCTAGTAAGTCAGACACCATCATCGTTCCTTTCTTGGAAAACGCTGACCAGAACCATGTTGTTACAGGGAAGTAACTCTTAACCTCTTGTAATGATGATATAAAAGGAGGTGTGTTTTGAAATGAGCAATATTATAGATTGGATTGGGCCGAAATTGGTTTAAAGGATTGCAGATGTTAAAATCTGTTTGCTCATTCCCATATAATGGAATGTCTCAGCAATGAAGTGAAATTTCCAATATGCAGTATGTGTCAGATGTTTTCAGCAACACTGATGCAGCAGAGTGCTTTCTGCTGTGGCTGTAACTTCCACTGTTCTGCTCCTCCACTCCTTAGATGACAAATATGCTCCCTGCCTATCATTTTTTTGAGCTTTAGTTTTTCTGCAGCTTTGATCTCCTGTTTAGTCACATAGCACTGCAGCTACAAACCTTTGTGATTTATTAAAAAAAAAAAAAAACACAGCCCTGCATGGGGAAAATATTGTTTCTCATGGAGTTTTATTCCTTAAACATACTGTATGTAATACTGATTTCAAACTTCTAAAAAAACAATTTGCAAATACAGTTGTGCTTTTTTTTTTTTTTTTTTTTTTTCCCCCCCCTGAAGGCAGAGGCTGCTAAACTTGTTCCAATGGGATTTACTACAGCAACAGAATTCCACCAGAGACGTTCTGAAATTATACAGATTACAACAGGCTCCAAAGAGCTGGACAAGTTACTACAAGGTTCACACATTTTCTTCTTGAATGGAGTAATTTGATCATTTTCCAGAAATGAATACAGTGTGTTGTGTTTAAAATTGGTTGTGTGTACTTATTTATTTATTTTAACCAGGGGGTATTGAAACGGGGTCAATTACTGAGATGTTTGGAGAGTTCCGCACAGGAAAGACTCAGCTGTGCCACACGTTGGCAGTGACTTGTCAGGTAAGCGCACGCAGATCTGTACAACTGCTTTCTTAAGTTGGCTAAGAAATTATTTGAAATGTAGCACTGTAAATGTTTCATATATTTAAGTGTCCTTGTCACCAATGTAAGATTGAAAGGAAGAGACTAAATAGTTACAGCTGTGCTCAAAAGTTTGCATACCCTGGCAGAAATTGTGAAATATTGATAATGACTGATCATGCCAGAAAATGCTCTTTTATTGAAGGATAATGATCATCATATGAAGCCATTTATTATTATAAAGTTCCATTACCTTTTTACGCAGGAGTTTTTGACAGTTCTTTTCTGATCCCCATGGCTCAGTATCTAACCTAGTCAGTGCTTCCACGTAAGAGCTAACTTTTTAGCACAACTGTACCTCTTCTGCTGCCCATGCAACTGAAAGTCACTTTGTTGGTGAGGAATCGCCCCTCCGGAGACTACTGGGAAAACTGACTGTTCCAATCTTTTGAGTCCTCCACAGAGCTTACTTGTTCATTCCCCTGCCAACACCATTACTGTCTCCTGTTCTGGTGTTCTAAGTTTAGCTTGGAATTAGCTCAACACATTAAGGATTCAAGCTTTCAAATTTTCAGACCTGAGATGTGGACAATCTGAATAGTAATTTCTACATGGAAAAAAGGCTATTTTTTATTTATTTTTTTGTAAAATATTTTTTGCAGGTAAGTCCACAATGAGTGCAAGATCTTCTTTCTTGTCAGATGACTAAGGGCCCTGCTTTGGCATGAACTAAATTTTTTTTCTTTTGCTATTTACTGGCCATCATTAGTAGTCTGAAAATTCTCAGACTCCTCCATCTCCAGAATACCCTCCTGGGTTAAGAGTTTTCTGAAGCGCTGGATTACTTATTTTGTCTTCTCAGTGATTTACAGAGAGTGGTCTGAAAAATATCCAGTGAACCGCAGTGGTGTGGATGAAAATTCTTTGTCAATGAATGGGCAGACTGGTTCGAGATGATAGAAAAGCAACGATAACTTAAATAACCATTCCTTACAACCAAGGTATGCAGAATACAACCTCTGAACGCACAACACGTTGAACCTTGCAGCAGATGGGCTACAGCAGCAGAAGACCACACTGGGTGCCACTCCTGTCAGCTAAGAATAAGAAACTGAGGCTACAATTTGCACAGACTCGCCAAAATTGGACAATAGAAGATTGTAAATCATTTCCTGGTCTGATAAGTCTCGATTTCAGCTGTGACATTCAGATGGTAGGGTCAGAATTTGGTGTAAACATGAAAGCATGGATCCATCCTGCCTTGTATCAACGGTTCAGGCTAGTGGTGGTGTATTGGTGTGGGGATATTTTCTTGGCACACTTTGGGCCCCTTAGCACAAATCGAGCATTGTTTAAATGTCACGGCCTGCTAGAGTATTGTTGCTGATCATGTCTATCCTTTTATGACTACAGTGTACATATCTTCTGATGGCTACTTCCAGCAGGATAATGCACCATGTCACAAAGCACATATCATCTCAAACTGGTTTCTTGAAAATGACAATGAGTTCACTGTACACCAATGGCCTACATACTCGCCACTTCAGCTCTCAATCCAGTAGAGCGCCTTTTGGAATGTGGTGGAATGGGAGATTTGCATCATGGTTGTGCAGCTGACAAGTCTGAAGCACCTACTTGAATCTGTCTTGTCATTATGGACCAAAATCTCTGAGGAATGTTTCCAACACTTTGAATCTATGCCACGAAGAATTAAGGCAGTTCTGAAGGCAAAAAGGGTCCCCAGTACTAGCAAGGTGTACCTAATAAAGTGGCCAGTGAGTGTATACGAATGGATATATTAAGAGCAGGTGTGCCTGCAGGGACCCCACCTTCTTAAAGGCACAGTGATGCACACGACTTTCAGCAAGAGCATAATGGCAGCAAAGGCTTCCAGTGTGTCCCTGCACCCAATTCATCCAACTGGACAGAAAAGTGGCAACCTCTCCAACCTATAACTGACCTATGCAGCAAGGTGCATGTAGAAGAGCAATGCACATCAAACACAGGATTTCTCCGCACACTTGCCAGCCTGCAAAAGAAGCAATAATTCACTTTTTTTTTTTTTTTTTATGCAAAAATATGTGCATTTATTATTTATTCCACAAAGGTGAACTTTAATTTTTTTGAGCAGTGTATATTTGAAATATACACTTTTTTTTTAAAAGCCAAAGGAATACTTTTGAAACACATCAGATCTCAATGGGGAAACATATGCTGGATATCTATAATGATATGGACTGGGTAATGTGTTAGGACCGTAATATGCCCCATCGTTTGATGGAAATTGAATTCAGCCCTCTGTAGGTTGATAATTTTAAAGACACTCCGAAAATCAAAGTGAAACAATGATGCAACAGGCTGGTCCCTTTTGCTGAAATTTCACTGCAGCAACTCAAAATGGTAGTTTGTATGGCCCCACGTGCTTGTATGTGTGCCTGACAACGTCTGAGCATGTTCCTAATGAGATGGTAGATGGTGTCCTGGGGTATTTCCTTCCATATCACTGAGCTCCTGCAGTCTGAGATGCAACCTGGCAGCGTCGGATCGAATGAAACGTGATATCCCAGAGGTGTTTATACTGGATTTAGGTCAGACGAGCATGGGGGCTATAAAGTGGTATTAGTTCCTTCATCTTCCAGGAACTGCATGCATACTCGCCACATGAGGCTGGGCATTGTCCTGCACCAGGAGGAACCCAGGGCTCACTGTACCAGCGTAGGGTCTGACCATGGGTCAAAGGATTTAATCCCGATACCTAATGACAGTCAGGGTGCCATTGTCTAGCCTGTAGAAGTCTGTGGGTCCTTCAATGGATATGCCCCCCTCCCCCCCCCAGACCATCACTGACTCGCCACCAAAATGGTCATGCAGAACGATGTTACAGGCAGCATAATGTTCTTCATGGCTTCTTCAGACCCTTTCACATTTTGTCACATGTTCTCAGGGTGAACCTGCTCTCATCTGTGAAAAGCATAGAGCGCCAGTGGAGGACCTGCCAATTCTGATGTTTAATGGCATATGCCAATTGAGCTCTAGAGAACATCGGTGTGGCGGAACCGTTCCGCCTGGGCTTCTTCGTGCGGAGCAATGCCTCTCAGCCAATGGTCCCCTTTTCCGGCAAGGCTTCCAGCGCTCTGCCAAGGCAGGTATTAGAGCTCAAATCACTCCCTTCCCTGCTCTCCCAAACCACAAGTCGGAACTTCGTGTAGGGTGAAAATGACTGACTCTTTAGTAAACACAGCTCAGTATATACAACTTCATCCCCACCAGACAGCCTGGCACCAGGTTTTCCCCACCCACAACTAAACCCTACAACCAACAATACAGTATGAACTCTGTTAGAAGTGAAAGACTACAAGGTCACATTTCCCTAAACAAACCGTGTAGAATATCTGTGAAACATGTACAGCTTTACAAGGGGGAGAAAACTGGAACAGAAAGGGCAAAATGTTATCACAAAGGGATGGTTCCTCACAATTGGGCCCTCAGGCCTCCCTCATGAAGTCTGTTTCTGATTGGTCAGAGACATTCACACCAGTGGCCTGCTGGAGGTTGTAGGGCTCTGGCAGTGCTCATCCTGTTCCTGCTTGCACAAAGGAGCGGATACCAGTCCTGCTGATGGGTTAAGGACCTTCTATGGCTCTGTCCAGCTCTCCTAGAGTAACTGCCTGTCTCCTGTAATCTCCTCCATGCTCTTGAGACTGTGCTGGGAGACACAACACACCTTGTGGAAATGGCACGTACTGATGTGCAATCCTGGAGGAGTTGGACTACCTTTGCAACCTCTGTAGGGTCCAGGTATGGCGTCATGCTACCAGTAGTGACACTGACCCTAGCCAAATGCAAAACTAGTGAAAAACAGAAAAGATGAGTAGGGAAAAAAAATGTCAGTGGTCTCCACCTGTAATACCATTCCGGTTTTGGGGGTCATCTCATTGTTGCCCATCTAGTGCACAGGTTGTTTAAACTGATAAACCCCCTCTGCTACTTAACTGACCAGATCAATCTCTGAGGAGTTTCATTGACTTGATGCTATACGCTGATTAAAAAGTGTTCCTTAATTTTTTTGAACAGTGTATTCTGTTTTTATCATACACACCTTTTTTTTTTTTTCTTTTAAGCTCCCCATTGACAGAGGTGGTGGCGAGGGGAAAGCCATGTACATAGACACAGAGGGCACTTTTCGACCGGAAAGGCTGCTTGCTGTTGCTGAAAGGTACTTTATATTTAATTTCCCCCCCAATTATGGGTTCAAAAGTATACTTGACATAGGAACTCCTTGGTAAGAAAATATGATGTAATGTAAAAATAGTGCATTTAAAGTAAAAATTAAATATGAAAAAATTCTAATATATCCCTATGTGAGCAATCGGAAGGATTGCAAAATCTGTAGCATGGCTAACAGTAAATCAGATTTTTCCCATTATAGGACATCTGTAAACTATGGGTCTAACTAGATTGTAAGCCCTCATGAGGCGGGACCTCCTGTCCCTCTTGTATTGAATTGCATTGTAACTGTACTGTCTACTGCTTTACAGAGCTGGTTCAATTACACTTACAAGTTTTATTAACTATTTTGTGTCTATGTATATTATAATTATCAGCCTCTGCTCCTCCCCATACTTGAGTGGGGCATCTGATTGAATCCGCATAACTTTTGATTATGACGCTACTGCTCTCCATTTTGTCTTATCTGTTATGTCTCAGTGGGTGACCTAGTATTGTTTATAGGCTGTCATGGGTTATAGAGCCTGGGATGGCTGCTCTGCTAACTTGCCAAATGTAAGTATTTCAAATGAAATGGCTCAGTTCACACTAGCCTACTTAATGTTATGCATATTCTCCAGGAGGGAAATGAACAAGGATCTGTACTGTCCAAGATGATGACACACCAGTGACATTAGGGTACTGGAAATGGCATGAGGGGAAATCTCTATCCAAAACAAAATAACGTTTTGGCTGGAGTTGGGCTTTAACCACTTGCCGCACAGTCTCATGTACAGTATGTGACATGTTCAAGCAGTTATACCCGAGCCATGGCTGCAGCTGTCAGCCATCATTCTGGTAGTGTGTGTGTGTTATCCATGCTCTATAGGGAGGACCTGTTATGCTTTATTGCAATCACAGGGGATATTTCCATTACTTGTGATGGCAATAAGTGATTTAAAAAAAAAAAAAAAAAATCAAAGGGACAGTGTAGAGATAAAGAACTTTTAATAAAATATATATTAAAGCATATGTAAACCGTGTTCATACCATGTGACATAAAAAATTGCAACGACCACTATTTTATTCTCTAGGGCCTCTGCAAAAAAAAAAAAGCTATGTAATGTTTGGGGGTTCTAATTTAATTTTTTAGCAACACAATACTGATTGTTACATATAGGAGTGACGTGTCAAAATAGGCCTAGTCTTCAAGTGGTTGGAGAGACGGGCAAAACTTTGTCACTAGCTGATGGTCTCAAAAATGAACACTCTTTATACTGGTAGCTCCGTACCACTATGTCCCTATAGAAGTGTGTGGGTTTTTTTTTTTTTTGTTTGTTTTTTTGACAAGGCACCCTTTAAAATTATGGACAGTCTCGAGACACCCAGTTTTAAAATGTAAAGCTATTCTAATAGAATAACGCAGCAACATCCACCCAACATTAAAGGTATTTTATGCTACCAAAGAAAATACACTTTTGCACACTGGTACTGACTAGTATTCCATAGTATGTTTGTTTGTTTTTGTTTTGTTTTTTTCTTCTCCCTCAGTTTTTCTCCATCACTTAGCTAATTTGACCCCAGTGCTGATGAAGGTGGGCAAAGGATGCTGTGCAGACACTCAACATTCTCCTAAAATAATTACGTCATTTTGTTATAATGCCGATGGCTAGGAAGTCATAATGGTGCGCAATGAAAGCCTCTGGCTTTGTTTAACTAAAAGGAAGGCCAAAGACACCCCTAAAGAAACCTCAAGGCACCCTAGGGTGAGAGAAGTCCCCTCTTGGCGCTCTTTCAGACTTTTAGTGTGTTGTGTCCTCTGAAAACCGATTTGAAAGCAGATCACTTGAAAGGGCATTTGACAGGCAGTGAGGAGGCGCTTTAATGCGGTTGCAGCGCAGCAACCATTAATTCAATGGATGCGTTTGACCTGTAGTACTGCCTGTCAAACTCTGCACACAGTTAAAAATGCCATGGCTACAAAGCAAAGCATCGTGACCATGGCATCTTTACAGTCCCATCCAGAGAGGTAAAACCGGCTCTCAGTTGTCGGTTTTTACCCCCTTCATGGCCACCCATCTGAAACCGCACCTATATGGCATCCCATTTGGTTTATTTCCCCTCTTCCTGTTCTAGTGAAAACTCAAAATTGTGGATTTTCTTTGTGTCTTGGACTGTTATCACTAAATTTTAATAAGTTTAATAACTTTAAAAAGTTTTTGGCTTCAGATGCTCTTGAATGTAATTTCAAGTTTTTTCTTATTTCAGTCCATTAGTCTGAGAGTTTAAGGACAATTTATGCATTTTCTGACAATATGAAGTGTCGGCTTGTTATCGATTTTACATAACAGATTTCTCTGGAATACCTGTAGTGAAAAAATTTGTCGGTACATGCAGGAAACGTAAAAAATGCTTGTGCTTTTAGGCTGCTTTTACACTTTTGTGTGTTTAATAAAAAAAAAAAACATGTATTTCTGTGGTAGTACCTCCAAATTGAAATCAATGGAAAATACATCAAGAACACACTCGCATTGCATTTTTGGTTTTTAAATTAAAAGAAAAAAAAAAACGCACCGGAAACATGGCAAAAATACATGCGCTATTGCCACAGATCGGTGTGAAATTATCCTTGGGCTCCTTTCACATTGATGTTTTTATTTCATCAGTTCAGTCAGGTTTTTTCAAAGAAAAAAGTGATTCAGTTTTACATCCAAACGGAACACCCATGTGAAAGGGGCCTTATTTACAAACATCTGCATAATTCACTCTAAACATGTTACTGAGTGCTTTAACCAAACACACAGCTTGTAAGGATCTCCTTTTTTAACCACTAGCCTACAGGGCACTTATACCCCCTTCCTGGCCAGGCCAATTTCCAGCTTTCAGCGCTGTCACACTTTGAATGACAATTGCACTGTCATGCAACATTGTACCCATATGAAATTTTTATCATTTTTTTGAGACAGAGCTTTCTTTTGGTGGTATTTAGTCACCTCTGGGATTTTTATTTTTTCTTAAACCAAAAACCACTAAAATTTTTGAAAGTTTTTTCTTTCGTTTTTGTTATACAATTTTGTAAATAAGTGATTTTTCTCCTTTATTGATGTGCGCTAATGAGGCTGCAGTGATGGGCACTGATAGGCTGCACTGATGAGGAGGCACTGGTAGGTTGCACTGATGGGCATTGACAGGCATCACTGGTATGCACTGATATGTGGCATTGATGGGCACTGGCACGTTGGCACTGATGAGCACTGACAGGTGGCACTTCTGGGGCCACACTGATCATCAGTGCCCTGATGATCAGTGTACATGTCCCCTCCGCGGAAAGCCGATTACCAGCTCTCCTCTCGAGCTGTCAGCGTGACTGCTCGAGAGGAGAGAAATGCCGATAACCGGCATTTCCGTGTTTACATGTGATCAGCTGTGATTGGACACAGTTGATCACATGACCGAGCCGACATCTGCGGCTCTTTCCGTGATCCCCTGTGTCTGAGGGACACAGCGGACCGCGAACTGCATGCTCCCTGAGCCGCCCATGCGCAGTGAGAATGGTAGGACGTCATATGACGTTCTTTCAGAACGAGAGAACCACCTTGCGCCCGTCATTGTACTATAGGGCGGGCGGAAGGTGGATAAATTACCTTTCAGCTCTCTGTCTTTAGTTATCAGTGGACTGGTAGTTTGATTAGGCTTAGCCATGCATGTGTGGGTTTGTTTTTTTGGGGGGGGTTTTTGTAAGCATGGAACATCATATTGTAACTCTTATTAAAGGACGTTGCGTGCACTTTTTTTTTTTTTTTTTTGCTTGTGATATTTTAATTTTTTTTTTTTTTTTTATAGGTATGGGTTGTCCGGCAGTGATGTTCTTGACAATGTGGCTTATGCTCGGGCATTTAACACAGACCACCAAACCCAGCTTTTATACCAGGCGTCTGCCATGATGGCAGAATCCAGGTAAAATTTATCAACCATTGTGTATATTATTGCAGTGTTTAGAACATTGTGCAAATGTACAAAACTATACTTGTGGATTGTAAAAGCTTGAACATTATATACTAGCTCCGTTGCTTTCATCAGTTTATGAAGCTAGTTTTAGCAATTTCTCCACTCAGTTATGCAATATTTCAACACAACTGAACAGCAGCCATCAAATCAATTTTCAAGGTTCCCCATGTTCTAAAATCTGACCGTTTCCTGGGAGAACTTTCACCATAAAAAGCTTGGTTTAATCTGTTAAAATGAATAGAGAAAAATGTGAAGAGTACATTTTCTCATGGTTGAAACAAATTCATGTCACATTTTTTGAGAAATTGAGAAGCAGTTTACTGATCTTTGTACCTAGGTTCTAATGCAGTGTTTCTCAACCTTTCATTCATGTCACCCTTTGAAATTATGCCAAATCTGGAGTGGGGTTCTCATATTAGAACGTGTCCTGACCTTTCACATCAGCTCCACCCCCCCCCCCCTCCATTCACATCAGAATCCTCTGTTCGAGGCGGCACCGTTGTTGAGAGTAGCTTACATTACTGGGCATTAATGCTTCAAGGAATAAATAGAAATCAAAGGAAATTCTTTTACACATTAGATTTGAGAAGGTGGTACATTTTCCCAGGTCTCCACCAAGCCTTGAATTTCTACAGCTCTGGGGTAAAATCTGGGTTACTAAATGCATAATGCTTATTAGCCTGCATTTGTCCTTTTAAGGGGTAAGTTCAACTTTTTCCAATAAATTAAATGCACATTTATTTGCATGTAAAAAAGTTTTGTTTGTGGTGTTAGCTTGTGTTTTTTTTTTTTTTTCCTGGAGTCTGCAGAACATTGCAACTACGATCAGCAGTTTGCAGGTGCAATCTGTCTCCTGCAGACTTTCAGCATAGCTGTCTGCTCGTACCTTGTATAGGCAGGCAGTTACCTGGGAGTAGGAAAAATCGATGGACTACAAGAGCGCTCACCAGAACCCTGGTAGTTCATTGAGAACTGCAAGCCATCAGCCACAACGGCTGATGGAACTTGCAGGCATTCATTCACAGGAAACTGAACAATGTGGCCTTGTGGGCAAAGTCCTGCACCGCCACGCTCTTTTAAAACTGTGATAGCAGTTTCCACCCTAAACATGTTCCACCCTAAACACACATGTAACATGTTGTAAAAGTGAACTTATCCTTTTTAACATTTGTAGAGCCACCTCTCAAATGTGCAGTTCCATGTTGCTCCCTGTTTTAAGGGAGATCTTTTGTTGAACAAAATTGGTTGTAGCGAAAGCAGTTTGTGAAAAAGCAAGAAATACTCAATTTCTCTATGCAGCTGGCTTTGATTTTCCAAAGTGACAGAAAATTCAAATGTTGCTTGTATCTGTGGAAAGTATACAGCAAGGCCAGAGAAATGTAACTTCCTGCTCATGTGATTGGCCCCCTGCTTTGTCAGGGTTTCATTTTGCTTCACTGTAACTGTTCATGTTATTAAAGCAAGCAGATCCTCGTAGTACTTGAGTAGAAGGAAGCAGCTGACTGAATTGCATTGTGTAATGGCATATAATTTGGAGTGGATCAGAGTTTCTGCTTTTAGTAAAGTGGCTTTTAAAGTTTAGCAAGATTTGCTACAAAAGAAATACACTGTCTAGGCTAGAAATTTTCTTGGTTCAGTGCCCAAATATTTGGGTTGAGGTAGTGCTGGTCTACCTCACTTAAAATCACTGAGGGTTAAATCGTTATATAGTCACAGCAATGCTAATTATAGAATATTTTGCCCTCTGTAGTATGGTTGTCTAATTTTTTATATGATTTGAATGTAAATGCATGTGAACAGGGAATATGATATACTTTTGTGTTTTATTATCCTTGATTTTCTTTTTTTGCAAATATGTTTAAGGGCTCGTTCACACTTGACTTATTTCTAACTCTTGCCAAACGCCCCTATAGGGTTTGACAGGCATTTGGGAAGCATTTTTAACGCTCCCCAAATGCCCTATGAGCGTTTTTAATTCATTTGATAGGCGTTTGCCAAGTGTTAAAACCGCACCACAAACGCCTATAATGAATTTAAATATTAACGCTCCACACATGCCTGCCAGGCGTTTGAGGAGTGTCACCATAGACTTGAATTGGAGGCTTCAACTCCTCCTGACTCGACATTGGGCATCCATTTTGCTACGACGCCAACACTTCAGTGTGAACAGCACGGTGTGCTGCCATGTGCAGAATTTTCTTAGGCATTTGAGAAGTGTTAAAAACTCTTCCCAAATGCCCGTCTGATGCCTGCTGACAAAGCTAGTGTGAACGTAGCCTAAGACGTTAGACCTTTATTTGTTACTACATCTTCTATATTTGGATCTGTATCTCATTATAACCGAATAGGTGAAGAGCAGCTATTCCGTGTGGTGTGTTTTTTTTGTTTTGTTTTGTTTTTGGTTTTGTTTTTTTGTTTTTTTTGGGAGGGGGGGGGTTTGTGTGGGTTAGCTGCATCTTCCCTTAGACTTCTATGAGGTCCTGTGGTTTTTGGAGTTGTTTCAGAAATGCTGCACCTTTGGTGCGCTTTCTGAAACCGCACCAAAACCACAAGACCTCATGTAAGTCTATGGGAAAGCACAGCTGAGCTGCACGAATGTTAGCTGCACTTTGCCCAAAGCACATTGGTATTGCACAGAGGCAGTGTGTAGCTTCCCTAAATGTTTGTCCTTTTACCCCCACCCCCCAGTCATCTTCCAGGACAGCTTCACATGACAGGCTCCTCCTAGCAGGAAACGCCTGATACACTTTATCTTATTAAATAGCGTCTCCACCCCTGGGGTCCTCTGTATTTGTTTCCTCCAACCAGGACTCGCTACCCCCATTTTTTGTTTTTTTACCTAGGCTGTCTGGTGGGGTACAGATTCCTCCTGGATCAGGCTACCCCCTACTAATCAAGGCAGGGGTCCTGCGGGGTGGCTTCATTCGGGGCTCCCGTGGCATTTCTCTGAGGGCATAATTAGGTGAGACAGCACCCCCTCTTTCCACGCCCATTTACGGTCCTGCCTGGCTCACCAGGGGGGAGGAGGAGCCTGCTACGTTGACCTGGGGGCCAAGAGGGTTGCAACCCTGTGGGGCAAGTAACCTACCTACCTTCCGCTGCAGGGCGATGACATCTTTGGCTGTGGCACTTGGCAGGAGAGTGTGGGCTCGGTGACGTTACATCCAGGTGCCGATAGGAACGTCGGTTCCGGGCGCCAGGATACGTAAACGTCACTTCCGGAGACAGGAAGAGGATTATCGCCATCTTGGATATGGGCAGCGGTCTACAAGCTTGCCCTCACCATGGCTGTCTCCTGGATCCACTACGGCCGTGAGGCGAGGTCAGCGCAATCGGACCCTAGGAGGGGGCAGGGCCCTGTCACCCTGCAAACGGAGCTGCCGCCAGGATGGAGGCAGGTCTGTCAGAACTGGGGGAGGCCAGCACCAAGTTAGGAGTCAGACAGCTGGCAGGACCCTTCTAGATCTTTCATGGCTTTCTCCTGCATGCTCTTTCTCTCTCGTTGCAGATCAGGAAGAGGAATTATCCAGCACTTCGGAGGAAGGAGAGATGGAAGAACAGGATCACAAGTCGAAAAGGTTCCTTTTTCCGGTAGAAAATACAGAGGACCTCTTAAAAGTAATTTATGACACTCTATACCTGGAAGAACAACCGGATCTCTCTCCACGACCAGCTATATGCAGGGCTACAAAAGAAAAGTGGCCGCACGTTCCCGATCCATTCAGGCACTATGGTCTACCATAAAATGGGAAGAGCCAGAAAGGGAAAGCCCTTTTTTTTTTTTTTTTTTTTTTTTCCCCCCCCCCCTCCTAAGAATCTTAAAAGGCGATTTCCATTTAAAGAGGAAGATGTATCAATATGGGAATCTTGCCCCAAACTGGATGCTCCCCATTTCACGAAGCACGGATATATCATTTGAAAATGGGGTCTCCCTAAAGGACCCAATGGACCGTACAACTGACACATTCCTCAGAGTGTGGGAAGTGTCCGCATTAAACCAGCGATAGCAACAACTTGCGTTTCCTGAACCCTGGATGTATGGCTAGGCCAGCTCTATTCTCACCCGGCAGATGAAATTCTCAAATCAATACCAGTTTTGGAAAAGGCAGTGGCCTTTATCGTGGATGCATCGGCTGAAACCATTAAATACACAGCAAAATCAACTGCCCTCATAAACTCCGCTACAAGAGCCATTTGGCTGAAGTCTTGGCAGTGGGACATTGCTTCTAAATCTAGACTGTGTCCTGCCCTTCAAGGAAAAGCTCCTCTTCAGCCAGGAGCTGACTTCGGTCCTTGAGAGATCTACCAACAAAAAGATTCCCTGTTCCCAATCGGCAAGCGGGACGAAAGTCGGTGTGTGTGTGTGTGTGTGTGTGTGTGTGTGTGTGTGTGTGTGGGGGGGGGGGGGGGGGGTTTCATCCCAACAGTCAGTGCTCAACTAAAGTTAAATTTCAAGGCCAGAATAGAGGCTGGTTTTCAAAAAGAGGGAAGAAAAAGGGAGATTTTCTCTTCAACCCCAACCAGGATAAACCCAAAACTCAATCCAAGTGACTGGTGGAGCCAGGTGGGAGGAAGGCTGGGATGCTTCCACACGCAATGGCTACAGACTACCCAGAACCCATTTATCCTAGACAATTCAATACGGCTACAAGATAGAATTTTTGCAATTCCCCCCTCAAAGGTTTTTTGCTACTCCACTGCCAAGGGAGGAGGAAAAGGCAGAAGAGCATGTGAACCCTTTGGAAGCAATGCTTACCTTCATATCCCAATAAGGGAGGA
Source organism: Staurois parvus (assembly GCF_062004578.1). Lineage (NCBI taxonomy): Eukaryota > Metazoa > Chordata > Amphibia > Anura > Ranidae > Staurois > Staurois parvus. The sequence continues at coordinate 4,158 of NW_028318438.1, read as the reverse complement.
ATCAAGAAAGTTCCTGAGGTTTAAAGGGACCAAGAAGAGAACTATCTTGTTCCAAATCAACGCACTTCCCTTCGGTCTGTCTTCAGCACCAAGGATATTCAGGAAGATCCTAGCGGAAGCACTACAGAGCTTAAGGATGAAGGGGATAAACCTTATCCCCTACCTGGACAACTTACACTTGTTTTGTAGACAAGAAAGAGTCTCTAGAAAGTTATGTGGCGTATACAATATCCTTCTTGAAAGACCTAGGATGGCTAATACAGAGAAATCACAGTTAATCCCTTCCAACACAATTTCATATTTGGGATATATTCTGGATTCATCAAGCACCTGTTTATGAATTACACCAGAAAAGGCGCTCAAACTACAACAGGACATAATGAGTCTTCAGGAGATGCCAGTCTGTATGATCAGAAATGCCATGAAGCTTGTCGGGCACAATGGGCACAACTTTACTCCAGGATAATATAGAATCATGTCCTTTCCCACTGGGATAGCAGCCAAGCATCTCTGGACTCCAGCATTCTCCTCTCACACAAAGTAAGAGTTGCTCGGTTGGTGGGGAAACATTCAGATGCTGGAATTCGGGAGAAGATGGAAACAATCCAACCCAACAAAAATCGCTATAAATGCAAGCATGCGGGGGTGGGGTGCACACATGGAGGGCTGTCTGGCCCAAGGCAAGTGGGATCCAGATACAGCAAGAAGCTCATCAAATTCCAGGGAATTACTGGCAGGTTTCAAAGCACTTACGGCATTTCAGGAAAAAATTAAAAGGGAAAGCGATTCAACTCCTGTCGGACAACATGACGGCTGTCGCATACCTGAACAAACAAGGATGCACAAGGTCCCCAAAGCTAAAGAAGTTGGCAGAAACCCTTTGAGGCTGGGCAGAAAGAAATCTAAGGTCAATCTCGGCGATTAATCTGAAGGGAGACCTGAACTTGCTAGCAGATCAATTTAAGAGGAAGTCAACCAATCAGAATGGTGCCTCAGCCACACAGTGTTCATCCATATCTGCAGCAGATGGGGCACTCCCTTCATAGACCTTTTTGCCAACAAAAGAAACGCAAAACTAGGGAAGTACTTCTGCCTTCAAAGAGACCCTCAAAGTGCAGGCACAGATGCACTGACTCAGACATGGGAGGAGGACCTCCTTTACGCCATTCCACCATTCAGACGACTACCAAAAGTGGTACAGAAAATGCAGAATTCTCATGCCAAGGTCATCCTAATCACTCCATTCTGGCCGAAAAGGTCTTGGTTCTCCTTCCTGAAGTAGCTGAGCTTAACGGTCCCATGGACGATACCACCCAGGAAGGACTTGCTAGTACAGGGGGCAGTGGTACACCCACACCTGGAAAAGCTATCGTTGACAGCATGGCTTCTGAGTGGCAAAGGCTAGCCAAAAAAGACTTATCTGAAAAAGTGGTCTCCACCATCCTAGGTGGGCGGAAAAAAGTCTAGGAGCGCTATTAATGACAAAATCTGTAGGAAATTTTCCTAATGGAAGAAGGTGAATGAGTTGCTAGGAGCTCCTATCCTGAACTCAGTACTCAAATTCCTACAAGCAGGAGCAGACCAGAACCTAGCAGTTAATACATTTAAGTAGATGCCTTGTCGAATTTCTTGGAATTGAAGTTAGTGGAGGATCCCCTAGTGTTCAGATTCCTGAGGGCTATCGTTGGACGTAGAAACCCACACACGCCCAAATGCCCACTCTGGGATCTAGGAACACATTTAAGGAGTTTCCTACACGAGCCATTCGCAACCTTTGGATAAATGTTCTCTCCGGTACTTAAACCTCAAAACCATTCTCTTAGTAGCCCTTGTCTCTGCTCACAGAATCAGCGAGTTGCAAGCGCTGTCAGTGATACTTACTGTACAATTCTGATGGATAGGATTATCCTCAATCCTGACCTGGCATTCCTACCAAAGGTCACGTCACATTTTCACAGAAGAGATTGTAATACCATCATTTTGCGGGAGCCCAAGCAACACCAAAGAGACCAAAACAAAATCATTGTAAGATGCCTAATTGCCTGCATAGAGCGCACTAAAGCATGGAGGAACTCATCCAGCCTCTTCGGCTTGTTTCAAGAACTAAGGAAAGGGTACACAGCCTCTAAAGGCACCATCGCAAGGTGGTTAAAGGAAGCCGTCTCAGAAGGATACAAAACCACGGCACTTACTCCACCATCTGGTTTGAAAACGCATTCAACTAGGGCTAGCGCAGCTACGTGGGCAGAGAAAGCTGTTGCCTCCCCCGGACAGATCTGCAAGGCTGCAACATGGTCCAGCTTCAGCACATTTGCCAGGCACTACCAGTTTGACCTGATCACCAACAAGGAACAGGCGTTCAGCAGAAAGGTCTTGCAAGCAGCAGTCCCACGCTAATGTACGTATTCCTATTGAATCCTTTCATGTGAAGCTGTCCTGGAAGATGACTTGGGAAAACGCAGTATTTCCAGGATTCTTCCAGGACGGCGTAATTCCCTCCAGACTGATGTATAATTATAAGCTGGTGATCCGTCATACAATGGACTAGACATATGTTGTTCCTACTGTTATATTTTGTTTTATCCTAGACCTTCAGTTATATTACTGTACTGAGGACCCCAGGGGCGGAGAGGCTATTTATTAAAATAAAGTGGATCAGGTGTTTCCTGGTGGGAGGAGCCTATCATGTGAAGCTGTCCTGGAAGATTCCTGGAAATACAGTTTACAGGTAAATAACTGTTTTTATATCGCCATCCTTCTTTTTCTAGGTACGCGCTTCTCATTGTGGATAGTGCTACTGCTTTATATAGGACAGATTATTCAGGAAGAGGGGAACTTTCAGCAAGACAGATGCACTTGGCCCGCTTCTTGAGGATGCTGCTAAGACTTGCTGATGAGGTTTGTACTCGAATTTCAGCTTTTAAGAAAGGCAGACATCTTTCATGTGCAGTAAGTTTGTGTGATAATTCAGCAGCAAAATGCTCTGCGCTTTTGAAAAGAGCCAGATCCAGCAAATTCAAAGAATAAACAGATGACACTTCTAATAAATTGCAATAAAGTAATTTGATGTGTGCAGTAATTGGTGAAATCCACCTTCAGTTATATTAATAACCAGCAATGTAAATTTTAGTTGTTTTGATTTGGCGATTGTGTCTATGGTTCCAGAGCTAGTATCTGCAATCTCTATATAAGTTTACATCTTTTAACCACTTGACCTCCTGAGAATTTTATCCCCCTGCCTCTTCCCCTGACCAGGCCATTTTTTTTTGCGATGCTGTTACTTTAACTGACAATTGCACGGTCATGCAACGCTGCACCCAAATGAAATTTACGTCATTTTTTCCCCCCAACTAATTGGGCTTTCTTTTGGTGGTGTGTGTGTGTGTGTGTGTGTGTGTGTGTGTTTTATGCGTTTATGGTTCATGCAAAAGTTATAGCGTTTAAAAATTCCAGTATATATGCCGCCATTTGTTTATTTTTACTAGTAATGGCGACGATCAGCAACTTATAGTGGGACTGCGGCGGGCATTCTGACACTGGAGGGAACTGACTTGGTGTCAGTGACACCAATACAGTGAACAGTGCGAAAAAGACACTGTATTAATGGCACTGGGCAAGAAGGGGGTTAACATCTGGGGCGATCAAAGGTTTAATTGTGTGCTGGGTGTGTTTTTACTATGGGGCCATGCATTTGTGCTTCACTGTGAGGACACTGCTTTGTATGGCTGCGCTGTGCATGCTAAGCGGTGTGCATGAGCTGACAAATAGTTCTCCTCCTCCTCGGCGATCACTGGCCAGGACCCAGTGATTGACATCCGTGGCCGCGAATGGCAGCACGGGTAGGGCGCTCGCGCATGCCCCCGATCTGTAACTGCAAAATCACGTGTGTGTGTATGTATGTAATGTGTGTGTGTATGTATGTAATGTGTGTGTGTATGTATGTAATGTGTGTGTGTGTGTATATATGTATGTGTGTATGTATGTATATATGTATGTGTGTATGTATGTATATATATATGTGTGTGTATGTATATATATATATGTATGTATATATATGTGTGTGTATGTATATATATATATATATATGTATGTGTGTGTATGTATATATATATATATATATATGTATGTGTATGTATGTATATATATATATATATGTAT